>NC_138578.1:38376217-38976217 GCF_964289735.1 Phaethon aethereus
CAGTTTTCAAACTGTTAAAAGGTAATTCTAAGCAGTAGCTAGTGAAGTTCTTTGTTATGAAAAAAACCCAAAACCTTGGCAATGTCTCTTAAAATTAAGATCGATAATAACTCACATTAGATGCAAGTCTGTACCGATTAAAATATTTAAAAGTTTCCTGGTTCTTAATCATTATGAATATTCTTTGCAATCTGAAGTTACCATATGTTTTAATTATGCGTGTTTAAAAACTATGACTCTACTTACAAAGCAAAAAGGAATTCTAGGAGGGGTGCAATAACATTAATTTAATTGCTAATGCAAATCAAACAACATCATGTTTCTCTAGCTTTCCCTGTAGATAAAATTGCATACAGTTGGTTGAAAACCTTACATTTTTCTGCATTGTGGATACATTGCCTCATGCAGTATCAGTAAATCTCTGTTTTATTTTGGACTTAAATAAAATTTGAAATATGACTTGCAGTTTTAGTCAGAATCCATTTCTTAGGCTTAAGTAAAGTATTTACTGAACATTAGAGAAGACAGAGCATTTATCAGAAACTTGAAATTCCTTCTTGTGGTACAAGCTCTAAGCCTGTTTCTGCAAGCATGTGAACACAGTGTATACCCTGAGTGCAGTCAGCGAAAGTGGTATATGCAGTGTTTTCGATGTCAAGCTTACCAGTAACTTCCCCCTAATTAAACCATTTCTTGATGCATCTGTAATCCATAGGTGTTCTGTGCATTACTCCTCATCAGGAATGTTGGGGGATGCATTCTGATTTTTAATGTTCAATGCTACAATGACCAAACTAAAATAATATTCATATGGTAATCTTTTTGAAAAAGTAGAATTGCATTACTGTATACAGTGGAAAGCTGTTTATTGTACCTCTGGGCTTATTCCTCTAAAAATCATAGCGTAAAAAATCTTTGTCAAGCCTGAACTGATGTATATAACTGAAATGAAATAATGTAAAGTTATATTTTCATGTTTTTATACTTAACAACATGATGGGAATACATAATGTATAAGTATTTCACTTACAGATACTATTGATTGGATAATACACATCTCAGTTAAAAAACAGTAATCATAGTTTAATATCCATGTAACAGTACATCAGTATATTGCTATATAAAGTATGTCTGTGTGCATTTAAGTGAAAAGTAGTCAAGAGTGATGAAAGCTGTCCAAGGGTTTTTTATTCATTTTATATGAAAACTGTTATGGAGCAACCAAAATGTTTATGAACTCAAACTTGTGTAAATTTCAAAATGTCCTTTACTGTAGCTTTTTGTTTACAGTACAGTATCTTATTTTCTGCTTTGTTAAATGAGTAACAGTACAAAGCTGGACATACACTTTCTAAGACATTAACGTTTCCGTTTTTTCATGTATACCTATATGACAGAAAATGCTTCTGATTTTATTTTTCAATCTAACACATGATGGCTTTTCTGGAGTGTTGTATAAACTTCAATCATACATAAAAAATCTTCTTAAAAAAGGCAAAAGATCTTTAATGTCTGTTTAGTATTATTGAAATCTGGTTTCTTATTTATTATAAATGTATTTCCTAAGATTTTACATAGAGCAAACCTGTTTGTCCCCATGGACATGAAATTTCCTTGAAGAGTTTTACAAGGAGAATATAAATCTTCCCCCAAATCGTCTTGTCACTCAAGGGTAGATTTACTGTAGTTTGCGTTATCGCTAAACGAAGTAATGTAACTTTCTTGCCAACGATATAATTGTATTTCTGGAATGTAACGTTCTTAATCATGGTTATAATAGCAGTGTGATAGGATGATAATGCTGGTAGGTTAAGTATATATTCAGTAACTCTACTTAAAAATTGCCAGCTTGAATCAGTAATTTTTTACTTCAACAGATTGTTGATGTGTCCAAAGCAGAGAAAGAACCTGAGAAATGGCAAGTCTTTTAGGTATATATTAGTAATGTTGCTATTAGAGATCTAGTGCAACAAAGAGTTTGCTGAAATAGCAAACAAATTGAATATGAAGCAGTTTGCAATGTGAAAAGTTCAACATTTTTATTTAAGTATGTTATGCATTTTAACAGAGTGTGTCTGGGGGTGTCAGCCTCCTCTTTGGCTGATAGATGTGGACAATACCTTTACACAAAGTACAGTGCACAAATAATTTTATTTTAAAATACAAAGACATGGTTTCAGCTATTGTTTGGTACAGTTAGTTATATGAATACAGTGGTCACCAGCAAAATAGAATCAATAGCAGCTGTTCTGCATGATATCCCTAGAGGCTACTCAGGCCTGTTTCGCAGTACCAAAGTTTATTGTTTATTAAATCTTTTTGTTTATCCTGTCATGAGATCACAGAATTTTGCTGTGAGAGACATATCGGGTCCAAATTATCTTAGGAATTCATATCATATCAAGCACCTAGAATAAAATTCAGGAAATTACTTAGCTGTGGACTTAACTTTCAACATTTTCCCTAATATCAGTTTTTGTAGATAATATACAGTGCTATATACCTGTGTGAGCTATAATAGTGTTAAGGAATTGTATACAGTAATGGCACTTACATGACAAGTTTCATTCATTCTATGCCTACTGTTGGTCTTTCTGAAATTTTTGCTCATACTACTCCTAATACTCAAAACATTTGGGCTATTTCAAATACATCAGTGGTAAAATTGCCCTAAAATTGTTCTTTTTTCTGTCTTGAATGCTCTCTGTCCTCTCTCCCCAAAGAAGTTTGATAAGCATGTCTATGTCTAATGTCTGGGGACCTATGGGAACTTGAAGCGATAACAAGTTCATAACGAAGTGTTGCAATTAATTCCTGTTGCATTTAGTACGTGTCAACTCCTTGTTGACAAAGTAACTAATATTTGTCACGCATCCTTTTTTTTTTTAGGGAGTTCCGTAAAGTAGCAAATACCACTTTGATGATCACAACTTCAGAGTTGTTTAGTGCTTTAACATAAAATTTATCCGATTGATATTCTTTGAAAAAAAGAAATTTTTAAAATAGGATTTTTGTAAATAAATGGCAAAAAAATAGAACACAGTAAGATACAGAAATTCTGAGAATTACAGATCTGACTCATCTGCAGCTTTTACATGTCCTGAGGCCTTCCCATAGGCCCTGACCTTATCGTCAAGGCACATTACGTCATGTGCTTGCTTGCTTTCCCTCTTGCACCACCACATGCGGTTAGTTCTAATACAGACTTTTTAGCTTGGTAGGCAGATAGGAAATATAATTACTGTAAATAATACTTACTATAATATTAAAAAAATTGATTTGGCAGTGCTTCATCATATTTATTATAACTTATTGCATATGACTCTGTATTAAAGAAGCAGTGATGATAAAGGTGGGAAAGATATCCCAGGTCATCTAGGCTAAAAACTTATTTCAAGTGGCATCATCCACCATACCGTTCTATCAGTCTCCTTTGTACATCTTTTATTGCTGACAAAAATGAAAATTTGCCTACCTCTGTAGACATCTCAGTACTGTACTTACCTCCATGGTAAGAAAATTCTTTGTAGGTAAAAGAAAAGCTTGCTCCCGCTTAATTCCACAAAGTTGCCCAGTGAATGACTTCGTCACATTCTTCCTCAGAATACACTTACAGCTGTCACTCAACAGGAAAGGACCATTAATACATGCTGTAGGCACAGAGAAAAAGACTGCATTTCACTTGCCATTATTTTTGATGAATGCTGACTTTTCAAGACTCACTTCTCTGTGTTAAAGCATTTACTCCTACTAGTCTTCCTACTGAAGACTATAATTTAAAAACACATACTGAAATTAAAAGAGGTTTTATTTATTTGCTTTAAAGATCCCAAACCTAATAATGAAAATGTATCTTACAGAATAGAAAAGGGCTACTACACGTTAGTGCCTAGACCAGCCCCTTGAAATTGTCTTCAATTAGTTCCTATCTGGAGGTGGGGGCAATGCTACAAAATAGGGGGTTCCGGCGGCTCCCATGAGCTGTGCAGGACCACGCTGCCTCCTTCGCGTCCTTCCGTGCACAGAGGCAAGCAGCTGGGCAAAGCTGAAACAGGAGTTGGAGAAGCAGTTTATGTCATTCTTCTGTACTCCCGCAGCCCTAAAAGGTGGAGAATCCAAAAGAGACACCAGAGTGGATTTATACCTATTTTCTAAGGACAAAAAATGTACTCATAATTTTGTTTCTTTTCAAAACTACACTAACAGTGGGTTTTTAAAATTATAATTCTCTGGTTTAGTTTATGGTAAACAAAGCTTCAAATTGGAAAATAAAATCTGTTTCCAGAGTCATTTACTGTCAGTAATGCATACAGGTACTAGCTTCTTAGAAGGGGACAGCCCAGAGTCCTTCTGGCATGTGCTTTACGGAAGCATCAAGAGCATCTTGTTAAAACTATACTTCGAGGCTTTTATATGACAACTTTTTACCCAATTTTCAAGTTGCTGTTGTTACTACCTGCCCTTCAGCACTTTATTTTTCAGCAGTTGTTTTCCTTATGAGTTTCATTATAAATCACAAATACATTTGGGGTTACTTCAGACTCCTAAATAGAGGAATATTCACAGAATATTCTCTTTTTGCATGTAGATATTTTTTTATACTGTCACAATGACTAAAGATACAGTTAACATGAAGTACATGATTTTTACTGAGGTGCTTGCTTTTATATTTGCTGTTGTTTTTAATAATACCGCGAAACTGTTGGAAGAATATTTACATAAATTTGGAACTAAGTGGCTTGGCAGCTAATACAAGTTACCTGTAGCTGGAATTTATCATTCCGTTTCAGCTACTACGTGTTGTTAAATACACAGATTTGCTGGTATATGAAAATGAAGATAGTGGGTGTTCCAGTATATATGTATATATACATACCCATACACAGATAAGGAAATGCAATAGTCAAACTAGTGCTGAGTTTGATAAGGCAGTACTCAAAAATGTTGATAACCACAGCAATAATTCAGAGTAGGGTCAGTAGCGAGACGAAGGTTCAGAAGCGAGTGCCTTACTACCCTTAGTTTGAATAAATATGGGATCTTACATTTCCATAGGACAGTATGATAGTCCTGTGGGATTCAATCAACAGTGAATCCCATAACTTCAAAATCTGGTGTAACTCCTGTGGTCGTCTTTGTTCTCACCAACAGGATTAAGTTCTACAGAACTTCTGGGAGAAGAACGAGGCTCTTCCACACTACCTTTGGCCTACACAAAAAGCTATTGTGTGTGTCATTGCCTCTCACTTCATCAGCAGGGATGACGGGTTTATGTATACGCATGTATATGCTTAATTTTTCAAATTGCAGTGTCTTACCTATTTAAAAAGCCACACAATTGATCTGGGAGGCTCAGGCTTAGTTACATCCAATACTACGAGAACAAGGACAAATAAAACATTACTCCTTGTAAGCTATTACTTGATTTTCTGAGCCAAAACCTCTATAAGAAGTTAATGCCTCCAGAACAAAACACTGGGCATTGACAGGGCTGGATGCTACACTACCTACTTTGAACTTTGTGCAATAATAGATACTCCTCTGGTGCTGTGGCAGAATTCTGTCCACATTTTGTATTATTTTTTTTTACTGGCATAGGCAAATGAGTAGTATAAGCTTGTAGGACATCCCTTTCACAGTGTAGGCTTGGCAGAGAATTTTCAGGCAATTTCTGTTCATTGGTTGTATCTGTGGCATTACCACGTTCTTTAAATCTGCAGCTTCTGAATATAAAAATAAAGCATGTGACAAACCATTTTTATAAAGCTATTATCTTCAGTGAGAGCAGGACTTTACTCAACATGTTTTCGTCATCCGGATGGCTACACTTACCTAAAGTACTCATTTTTCACAGGAATAGTTTTCATTCTTTTTCACTGTACGCCCTTGCTTATTCTAGGGGACCTAAAAATATATAAAGATTTTTTTTAGCATTACAGATCCACAGTTAGATGTGGAAGATGTTAATCAGTTCTGCATAGTCCACCTCTAAGTTGCTTTCTACAGGAGACCTGTGTTGTTTTATGCTTGTAATTTACTTGTTGGTCTGTTATCATCGGGAGAGATTTTAGCACGTTGAGGAAAACAAGTAACATCGCACACCCTGCTTGCTGACTGTTGCCCGAGTCACGCAAAGTCATTCAGCTGATGAGTATGTCCAGTGACTCACACCTCTTACAGAATCTGAGAGTGAGGTAACACGCGTCGGTTGGATGCTGCCTCCCCGACGTCCGGGGAAGCTGGGGTGTCAGGACCAAGTCGGAACCTCCAAGTTGTCTGTGTGCAGGCACGCGGTGATCAGCCCGGCGATCGCCGCGCTTGCGCTCATGCTAGCGAGACCGCATTGTTAGCACGGGCCAGATGCAAAAACTATTTCTCCACTCTGAATGTGATGCCGAGGGGGAGAGCTGTCCCCTTCTTGCCCTGTCCACGCTTTCTGAAGTTTTTTTCATTCCTTGAACTATAGCCATCCCTATTTGGCAAACTCAGAATGTTACTTTTGAAGATTTGCTTTAATATAAAATAATCACACATTTTCTCAGCATAGAGGAAACTCAGCATTTACCCTCACTCCAGAAAACTAAACACAGCCATCTTGGCTGGCTGAGCAATTTTATGGAGATTTTTCTCACAGGGCCAAAAAAGGCCCTACTTTATGAATTATGATGTTGTATATTGTCATAAAATGTGTAAGCTTCTCAGTAGACAGGACCATGAGAATGTAGGTGTCACTTTTTTGGTAAGATGCTAGCTAAGATTATACTATGCAGACAGCCTTTCTTTATGCGTGTTGTAGTATGCTATGTAAATCAGAGGATTGTTGGCTTGCTGAGTGATTTTTCTAGACCTCTCTAATAATAGATATAAAAATAATAGTTATGGATTTTTTAAAATTTTTTTAAAATGTATCCTTTCATCACTTACACAAACCTAAATTAGCAGCAGTACAAGTAATTGAAATGTGAAGCAAAACTGCTCAATGTGACATCATCTGATCTATGCTGTTTTCTTTTTTTCTTTCTTTTTTAAATACCTTTTTTAGGAAAAAAAGGTCTCACTAGAAACAATAGGCAACAAAAGAGTGGGTAAGAGAATGCAAACCAAACCTCATTGTGATATAGGACGGGCTTTTGAAACCAGGACTTGAAACTATGATATTGCTTGGTAAATAAAGTAGAACTTAAGTTCTCATGTAAGTTAGAAGAGGTTCAGTAGTTTTTTGTGGTGTAGCTGAGTCATAGAAATGTGTCATAATGAGTGTGGACACTGAATATAGCCTTTGGCATGTAACACTTAGACCTACCCGGCTTCCAGGTATTAGCTATTTTAGGCTACTTTGTGAAAATGTTACGGGCCAGACTTACTACTTAGCTAAATCCAAGTCCCATTTTGGCTGCCTGCATCAAATCAGTTTCAAATCTGGAGATAAACTAGACCATTTTCTTTCCAAATGAGGAGTTTATGTTTCTTTCCAATGGCTTGTTTTGTATTTTAAAGTCAAAATTTCAACAGCTAACCAGAATAATTATTTTTCTTTACTCTCCTTGCTGGCAATACTCTTCAGGGTTTGTTGGGGGTTTTTTTAGCTTTTAACTGAAATTGGTAAAAAGTGTTTACTGAGGGGAAATGTGGATTATCAGTCAAGCCAGTATATTTTTTAAGACGCTGGCTATTTCCTACTGAAAATATATCATACTTCATGCTGTAGCATATAAGAAAGATATGAGGAACTGTTGCAAGAAGATTTAGGTGAGATTTTGTTTGGCTCATTTTTCAAAAAAAACTTTCTTTATACTTGTTTTCATTCCACTACAACTTTTTGTAAAAAAAAATAAAAAACATCTTTTCTGTAATAATCCTCTGCTATTACATGCTCGATGACATCGGTTGACATCAGTGAAACCACCTGGATGCCTTGGAAAATGTTCCCATGTTCGTGTAGATAGATGGTAGAACTGCCCAAAGTAATAATAGATGTTTTCTGCCTGATTTCATTTCCATGTGGATGTGCTTGTTCACTTGTTTTGTACATTTTTGGTTTTGGTGCAGCTACAGACAGATCAGTTGGGAAAAATGTAAACACCTTATTTCTTAAAAGAGAGATGCAGAATATGACAGAATGCTTGTGAAGAGTCTCTGCAGAAAAGTGGTTGAAAAAAAACGCCTTTTAAAAAATTCACTTGCCTTTGAGTTTCCCTTAATGAGAGGGGAAACTAAGTGGCTTCTATGTCCTGCAGTTGTCTTCCCCTGAGTAGAAAACCCTGTTCTAAAGGTCAAAAGTATGTACGGAGGAGATATTTTTTCAAAATCAGCCCTAATTGACTGAATTCTATATGAAGATGTAAGTATTGGTATTGAGCATGTGATGAAATGCACAGAGGAAATTTCTTTAAAAAGTAGATTAGCATGATATTTTTTTCCCTTTCAATTACATCTTCAAACCTAGCACTATCAGGATCAGTACAAAATGCACGTGAATTAATGCTCCATGTCGTCCTACTGCAGAATTCTATCACCATAGCGTGCCATTTACAATTTCTAGTATGAGCAGATCTTCTACAGCAGATGTCCTCATCCAAGTCATCACCTTACAGAGCTTAGCTCATGTTTTGTTTCAGGTTCTAAAGAATTAATCATGTGTGTGAGCCCTAGCATCAGAGTGCCTGCAGAAAATTGATCTTGGTAATAGACTTCTTTTCGGCACAAGGAAGCGTCACCGAATCATTTAGGATCCTTTCCCTAGCTGGTCATTAGAAACAGGATAGTGTTGTTACTTGATTTTAATGTGATTTTTCATCCATTATTGTCTTTGTGTCTGAAACATCTTGCACACTGTTCTTCTCCCTTTCAGGAACAGAAAGGTGATGCACGAGACATCACAGGTATATTTCTGAAACCCTCTGCAGATACTGTCGTTTGTATGTATAGGTGCTTGGCTGTTTCTTTTCCTAATTCCTCTGAGATCTTTATGGCCGATAAGATTTAAATCTTCCAGACTTTGTATGTCTTTTTGTTGGAAAACTGTTCTGTAACCTGTTAACATTCCCTTGGTAGCCATTAGCTAATGATTAATGATGCCATTCAGATACAAAATTTAATGTCTATAATACCTTGAGGCATATACAGTGTTTTACAAATAATTTAATATTTATGGCACTCTAAGTGAAGACTTAAGCATGCAAGTTAGGATGCTGAGGATAAGGGATGATAAATGAAGGAAGCTATAGGAGAAATAAAACGTGAGACATTGCAGGCGGGTTGTGTCGATACAAACATATACTCTGTTTTTGTGTTTAATACTAAGGCATTAATCTTTGATTCTAAATTGTCTTAATGAAAAAATGGAGTAAGATACAGAACTATATATTGCAACTTCCACCTGGTGATAGTACTTATTCCAACTAAACAAATTTTTAATCTAAAAGTGATAACTGAGGAAAAGAAAATCCTTTCCCATGAGCATCTTATGCTACTGATTTTATTTAGCATAGTAATGCTGCTTCTTGGAATATTTCCGTCATTTCTTTTTGGAAGCTTGTCCTTCAAAGAGACATGCAGCTGCAAACATAAAATGCTTATTTTGCAAGTGCCTGGAACTTGCTGAATCATTCTGTCTTTGCCAAATAAGTATTTTTTGTATGTTTCTACTCTGAACTTGAGGAGGTAGTACATTTTGATAGCATTTGAGTTCTGAAATCAAGCTATGATACCTAGATGTATAAAAAATAGCTCTTAAACTAATTTCTTGCCATGACTGAGCTCAGAAGCTTTTATGTTGTCTGCAAGATGGATTGCCCTTTGTGTTGTTTTACATGTTAGTGATTGTTATAAATGACAGTAAGAACCATAAAATTTAACCTTTCCATGTTAAAAAGCCTTTCCAGTTCCATTTGTCTGTGTGCTCGTGTTCAATCAGCCATGTAAAGTGTCTTATTTCAGATACATTCAATTGTAGTCAGGCCTGTAATTTCCATGCTTATTTGGAGACTTTATTAAATAAATTATGTAGCATTCACAAAACATGGAGTTAATCTTTCTGTTGTTCCTTCAAGTTGATTCAGACTTGAGACCTGGTTTAATCGTGATATTTTTAGAAGAGCTGTTGATAAAAATTATGGACAGTGTACTGCCATTCCTCTTGATGGAGGCTATTTAGCCATCCATTTAACCTAAATATCACTTTGGGAAAAATTAGTGTAGCTGACGTAAACAAAAAGGTGTTTTTACCAACTCCAAAACCCATGTATTCTACTGCTTTACAGTCTGAATCACATTCACCTCAAAAGCTCATCTAACCTGATCTCTAATAAAACAATATATCATTGTATTACAAAGAACAGTTTTTAACTCTGGGTTACAATTTCTAGTGCTGCAAAAAGGCCTATTGTTCTTAACTAAAGTGCCAGTAGTCTCAATTTTGGTGAAAAGGTACGTCTGCACAAATAAGCCGCATGTAATAGCGCAGAGCTGGATGACTGTCACTTTTTATAGGAAAGACCTGAATGAACACAAGTCCTCTTTGACGTGGGACATACCCTGGCACAGACTTCAAGACATTTCCTGCTCCCAGTCACTAGTTTCAAAGGCAGAGTGATCTACGCGTGAGTGGTAGGTCGTAAAAACAGTGCCAGAAGGACTGGGGCTGGGCCGTTGCCTGGCACAAAGTGCGAATACTTGCATGTAGGAGTGAGAAGGGTGAGCCATCAGCAGTTGTAACCTTTCCTGTACCCATCTGTCTGTCCATTTCTCCATTTCACTTTTCTCTGCAGCTTGCATAGAAAAAAATAGAAAATCACCCATTTTCTTATGCTGAAAAAACCCACCACCTCACTTCAGGCATCAGACATGCACATAAAAGCAGACTAGGTTGGTGAAAGCATCCTGCATCATTTTTACTATGAACTATCTTCTTACCTTTTGAACGTTCAGTATGCGGAGTTTCTAAATTGAACAGTGAAAATCTCTTATAAGCCATTTATCAGATTTTTGCTCCACGTGCTTTTGTCAATTAAGATTTCCCTGGTGATTTCCAAGTCTCATCAAAAGAATTTTATAAAGAAGAAAGCTAGGCTGACATGAAGGTGTTTAAGACATCCTACTTACAGGGCGAGCTATGCTACCGATGACTGGCAGCATACCCAAAATGGTAATCTTCTGAGGCACTTCAGAGCTTATTTTTCACAGTCACTGTGAATTAACAAAGGTTAAAATACGTCTAAGGATGCAAAAGTGCTAGCCTGATGAACAAAAAATGTCCAGACTAGCATTAAAACACCCGAAACCCATGGGGCATTTCCAGGATCATAGAGTCACTATTAGGTGATGATTGCCAAGCAGTGATTGCAGTAAGTAATGAAATCTCTGAGAACACTAGCGTGTAGAGAGTGACCTTATACTGGATGATGATGAGTTGACTCAGTATAAATCTAGCATGAGGATAAACAAAAGTAGCCCTGTAGTTACGAGTCTCTGTTTCAAACTGTGACCCTTCAAGGCTGGCTCCGTACTAACGTACCCAGCAGTGCCTGGCGTGTTCCCAGGCACCAGACTCATCCTCTGTCCCGTTAAACGCGACAGCAGTCCCTGGTGCGCTGTTGGCTGGTGCCAGCCAAGCATGCTCCCAGGCAATTCCCAGGGACGGTTTGGGAATGAGAATGTTCCAATGGTGGTGCAGCATTTTGTATGTCGCCGCAACATTTTGGCGTCCAGGAAAGTCGTCTGTTACAGATGGAGGCCATTGCAGGCTCATTAGCTTGAGTGCACGGGAACATTTTTGTGACCTTAGTTTAGCAGTGTGGGTGTCACCTGTGGGAACTAACTAGAGGTGGAGGAGTACAGAATCTCGAATTTGGAGGAGACCGGGAGATTTCTTTGGGCAATGACGTCACACGTGGCAGAGATTTTTTTTAAAAGCCTTTGCTCCAGTCCCCACTGGTAGAATACTCACATTAGGAAAGACATCTGAAATAAGTGATTACCAGAAATACTGAAGTAATAGGACTGTTTATGTGAAGAAGTTTTAAGAGAAGTCAGAAAGAGTAAGAACAGTTTAAGAAAAATCAACCTGCAGTAGTTTTTCCAAAAGCTATTAAAGACCAGATTTTTTTTTTAACACATAAATATATGAATACCAAACATGAAAATGTGGAATTGGTGATTAATGACAGTTTATTTGTAACTCAAAAAGTCTATGTAACTCATTTTGGTTCAGTTTTGACAAGGAAGTCTGTTAAATAAGTCGCCGGAGGTTTCTTCCATACAGCAAAGGAGCTGTGAGGTAGGCAGGAATATGGATGAAGGAGATGGCGTTACCTAAGGAAATTTTACATTGGAACAGGAAGACCAAAACTGTATTTTTCAAAGATCGGTATTAGGATCAGTTCTATTTTAATAGATGAATAATGACCCTGACAGAAGGAGTGGAAAAGTCCTGGAGAAATTAAAGATGCAAAGTTAAGATAAAAATGGTGATGAAACAATGAAAGAACTGGATGTGCTTGAGAACTGGAGTTATAGAAACAAGTCTGAATAGCATAAAATGAAAGACACTTAAGGCACTTAGAAGAAAAATTTGGGACAGCAGCAGATCAAAGGGGGACCCATTATTTTGCTTCCAACGCCGGCTGATAGTGAATGTCCCGTGAAGACCGAAGATTACACGCACAGTGTATTTCCTTACGATACATGTGTGGCCTCCAGCACTTTGTGGGTCAGGGACTCCCTTGGAAACAGATGAAATCTTTGCATTTCATACCCTTTCCAGCAATGTATCTAATCACTTTGAACTCATATAAACTTTGGTAACCATAGTATCCTGTGGCAGGAATTGTCATGGTTTAACTACACAATGTGTAATCACCTTTTTTTGGTTTTTTTGCCTTAAGCCCATTACCTGTTAATTTTCTTTGTTGCCTCCTCATTCTTATACTATGACACGTAGTTAGCAGTTGCTCATTAATTCCTGCTCTGAACCGAGAGGCTTGTAAGCTATCGCACGAGATAAACCTCAAAAAATTGAGCTTCTTTCACATAACAAAATGAAAGTTGAGGGAGTATGTGACTGCAGATTACAAATACAAGTGGGAGAAGAGCTTCCTCCCGAGAGGGAGAAAAGCTGCTTGCTTATAAAAACAATGCTGGCACCAGAGCAAGTTGAGAAAATTGTCAAGGCATAAATTTAGGGTGGGTTGTGAACATTTCTAGTTTCAGAGCAGCAGATCCTCCTGGCAGTCAGGTTGGAGGGCTGTACCCTGCACAGACAGTGCATTGGCCAGTGTGGTTATGGAACAGCCATTTTTACGGCAAACAGCCTCTCAGAGGACCTCATTTACAGAAGATCACCTCAGGCAAGGGTTCATGAACTCGAATACGTGCCTTTGGATCACCCTGCTAGCAAAATCATGAAAACGCATTTATGCGTGTGAGAGTCGGTGATTGGGTTTCAGCAACCCAGAAGGTCCCTTTCCACTCTGTGCTCCGACATGGGCTGCTGCAGAGATGCTCTTTGTTCTCATCCAGATTCACAGTCCTGTGTGGTCTCCTGGATTTAGGCGTCGATGTCAGCCATTTTGCAAAAAGACAAAAACGCACACAGTGCCCTTGTATCCCCTAGCTCAGTGATTAGAAGTGATTTAATTAAAACAACAAACACCACACACCCCCCAAACCAAAAATTCCCCAAAAAGCCAAGCGCTTGCTTTGAATACAAGGAATGTTGGTTTTCGTTCCTTCTGTTGTGAAAAAAATTAATGAAAAATCGCTTTTCCATCCTGCGGGTGAAACTGTCATCACTAGTGCTGGTGGGTATTTTCAGAAATGAAATGCCTCCCGGAAAACCAGCTCCATTTTGCAACAAACTGAGAAGGACACTTGAACTCACACCAAGAAGACAGAAACACCTCTGAAAGCATGATTACAAGCTGAAATTCAAGCTGGACACTTTGAAGCTCAGATTAATTCAGATTTACATGCTTTGTGCTACGTCCAAAGCCAACTGTTGAAGCTCCCAGTGAACAATCCTTAGAAAACCCGGGCAGCTCCTAGGAATGGGTGGCAGCTGAGTGCTGAAAAGTGGTGAGGCTTTAAATCTTACATGTAGATGCCTTTCACAGATCTAGCTGAGAGATTTTGTTGATAAGTTCTTTAAAGTTACCTTGAGTTGGTTGGATGTTACAAATGAGGTATGAGTAACCCCTGCCTTAGTACTGATGTCTGCGGGGATAACCTTGATAGGGAGTTGCAATCTGCTTTTTTTATTCTTTCCAAAGAGAATGCACTTGATGTGCTGAAATATAAATCTTGCAGAATAGGACAGAAGTCTGAGGGAAATTATCTTTAGTAGAATATCCTACGCCAAGACATGTGAGTTGCCATTGCAGACATTTGTAAGGTCTCTGATCTTTATTTTCTGATTTTTTTTTAATAGAAAAAGAGGGAAAATGTGTAAAAATCAAAGCTGTTCAACCTTGATTACTGGTATTTTATGCTAAATAATACGATATGGTTGTTCCTGCCAAAAACATTAGGGTGGCAAAGAGAAGCTTAGGTGTCTCATTATACTATTGCCAAGAAAGACCTGATTTTGAAAGCTCTACAGGGTGGACCCAGGGGCTCTCATGGCCAATCTGTTCTGGTATTTGCTGCAGAATGAGCAGAATCAGTGTTTCTTTGAAGAAACGGTGCTTCAGGCTTCTCTGGATGTGCACCAAATAGTTTTTAACAATGATGTTTATTTGCATAACTACTTTGAGGATCTTGGTTTTGCTTTACGGAGCAGGCTGCACTAGATTTTAAACAAACCAATGGAATTCAGAATATGTGTTTGTCTCTGAAAGCATATGTAAGAAAAATTGTAAAGTAGTGCTGCTAAAGCATGAAGTGAAAAATTAAGACCTGAAATCACACAGTACTCAACAAGAGAATGCACAAGCTTTTTCTAGAGGAAAAAGCTGGTTATTTTAGATCTAATAAGCATCCCTGTCCTAAGGACATGTTCAGCGAAAGGCATAAAATTATATTCAAAGTGTAGGCAAAAACTATGCCCGGTGCATATGTTTCATTTTGTTGTTGATTCATAATCAAGTCAGAACAGCATAGAAATAGACCTGTGAATTCTTCAGATTGCTGACATTTAGCAAATTAATATGAATTTTAAGTTGCTTTTGTAGTGGACTATGAATCAGTCAAAAGTGAGAGACAGGAAAAATGGTTCTAATGCAAGAGCATTTACCCAGCCAACCAAACAGGAATGAGCTTACCATTCCTGGAGTCAGAAAAAACAAAACAGAAGGAATTACAGTGCTTGTTGGGATAAAAATGCATTCCATCCACATTTCCTGGAGTAGCTCATAAAACTGATTTTTAAAGAGAAGTTAGATTTGGCACTGATCTAGGAGTCAGAACGTAGCTGTCCTCTATACTTATACTAAAAAGGTTTATCTCTCAGTCCAAAAGGCTCATAGATCTCAAGGGTAAATGAACTTCTGTTTACTCACTCTTGACCTCCTGCATGCCAGAAAACCACCTTTGTAGGTTTCCCTATTGAGCCAACTCAGCACAGTGCTTTCAGAAACACCCAGTCTTGACCGAAAGAGCCCTTATAGAAGACAGCGGAGCACTGTAATCTGCTCTGACAGCTTGTTAACTTCATTTCAAAAACATAATCTTAAAAAATGCAGTCTAATCCTTACTTGAGCACTCATGCTTTTATCTCTTGGAGAGCATGTGTTGACTAGATTGAAAAGCCTTCTACTATGAGATATTTTCCCTTCATACAGCACAAATGGATCCTGACTTAATTACCTCTTAAACTTCTTCAGTTGAGGTACCTTAGTCTTTCATTTAGTCTTTTGCTGGACAGAACAAGGTCATTTTCAAGGTCAGTCTTGCACTTCTAATTTATATTGTCTCCAGTTTGTCATCATTGTTTGCAAAACTGAGTGTTAGATTTTGACATAGATAATGCTATTTCTCTATTCTTGTTCAACATTAATAACAACCACCTCATTTCACAGATCTTCACGTTCAGGTGATGAAACTGCAAAGAACAAAATTAATACATGTGGGATGCCTCGTATTTCTCCATATTTTTATATGTAGGTGATGAAAGAAGCAAAGAAACCTCATCCATCTCCATTTTTCCATCTCTTCCCAAAACTATTTCACTAAAAGTCTGCTGAAGACAGGGAGGTAACATCAGTATGGTACTACCATATTCTCTGTCTGCCATTTGGAGACAGTGTCTTTAGTGGCCCTCATGCACTTGGGTTCTATGGAAAAGAAGACCAATGAGTGCACAAATTGAAGCCATAATTACTTTTTATGAATGCTTATTACATACCATCAGAGTAAAGTATGGGAAGCATATTTTATAACAGGATAAGGATCTTGCAGGAGCTACACATACTGAGAAGATTGCTAATAAGGGGTGGAAAATAGTACAGAATCACAGAATCATTAGGTTGGAAAAGTCCTTCAAGATCATCAAGTCCAACCGTTAACCCAACACCACCATGCCCCCTAAACCATGTCCCGAAGCACCACATCCACACGTTTTTTGAACACTTCCAGAGATGGTGACTCCACAGCCTCCCTGTGCAGCCTGTTCCAATGCTTGACCACCCTCTCAGTAAGTAATTTTTCCTCATATCCAATCTAAACCTCCCCTGGTGCAACTTGAGGCCATTTCCGCTCGTCCTATCACTAGTTACTTGGAAGAAGAGACCAACACCCACCTCACCACAACCCCCTTTCAGGTAGCTGTAGAGAGCGATAACGTCTCCTCTCAGCCTCCTCTTCTCCAGACTGAACAACCCCAGTTCCCTCAGCCGCTCCTCATAAGACTTGTGCTCCAGACCCCTCACCAGCTTCGTTGCTCTTCTCTGGACACGCTCCAGCAACTCCATGTCCTTCTTGTAGCAAGGGGCCCAAAACTGAACACAGGATTCAAGGTGCGGCCTCACCAGCACCGAGTACAGGGGCACGATCCCTTCCCTACTCCTGCTGGCCACACTATTTCTGATACAGGCCAGGATGCTGTTGGCTGCCTTGGCCACCTGGGCACACTGCCGGCTCATGTTCAGCCGGCTGTCAACCAGCACCCCCAGGTCCTTTTCTGCCGGGCTGCTCTCCAGCCACTCCTCCCCAAGCCTGTAGCATTGCATGGGGTTGTTGTGACCAAAGTGGAGGACCTGGCACTTGGCCTTATTAAACCTCATACAGTTGATCTCGGCCCAAGAAGTTTTGGAATTTCTGACCATAATGAAGTCTAATTCCTTTGCCAGAAAATGCACATTTTTTCCTCACCCTGGTATATTCACAGGAAGGTGACATGTCTGCTACACCATAATGAGGCAAACCTGTCTGAAACTGTAAGTGAGGATAATTTGGTGTGATTCTTAAGGCACGTTTTTCTGCACAGCTCTGATCTCGGAGTTCTTGTGATGACAAACTAATGGAAAGTTAGATGAGTCCTACCTGCCCTGTCCAACTTGCATTTCCCTCTTTGATAGCTCAGATTGGAGATCCCAGAAATGGGATGTTACAATGACTCCTACTAGGAACAAGTAACTCTGAATAGGGAACATGTCAAAGCAAAATGCCCTTAAAACACCTTAGTTCCTTTGTGTGCAACTGATGTCATCTTAGCCGCTATTAAAAATTCTGTTCTAAATCTTTCTCTGCAATAATTCAAAGAAAACTGTACCTTCCAGAAATGTGAATGCCAGCTGAAAAACGGGAGTCATGTTTTCCTTGCGAATTTATCTTGGGACAGTAAATTGGTAGCTCTTTGTAGACATACTGTACATGTGACAATTATCAAAGACAGCAAAGTTGATTCTAACATTGTGTACTCGCGTCAGGGCAGCCAAGGCTGAGGTCCTTTGTCAGTTTTAATATCAGCCAAAGTCTACTAACCAGCCAGCTGCACATCTCTTTAGCAGCGTTCTAATTCATGTACTGTAATTAGGCTTGGATACAAAATATTGATTTAGTAGTAATTACCTTTGTGTGAGCATTAAGGTAATGTTTCAGGAAATCTGCCTACATTCAGCATGAGGTTCCAGATAATGAAATGTTCGCTCTACTGCTGTGTAGAAGAGGTTTTAAATAAAACTTAGTCTATACTCTGACTAATATGAATTAATTTGATCCTGTCCTCTGACTTGTTTGGCTTGGGACACTCTACAAAAATTGAAATATATTCCAGTGGCCGATAGTGGCAAACTAGAATACACCAGCTTTTTTAATGTGTTTTGAAGTCATCCAAGGAATGGATGTGTGAGACCTATAAGAAATAAGGCAACATTTAAAGAGCACTGATTTATATCTATAACTCTCATTAGCTGTAGAACTAAATATACTGCGGATGATCCTTCTGTTAAGCAAACTTGTAACTACTCTGTTGGTCTTAAATATCACACACTTAATCAACACATGCACACTGCAAGAGCATGACATCCTGTGACTCCTGGTTAACAACTTATTTTCCTTTTTCACTCTTCTTGCAGCATTTTTAGAATTTCACATCTCAAGATGTGCATAAATTCATGGTTTATATGTTTACATTTATACACACTAAGAGGCAGACCTGTCATAGCCACAAGTATATGCAAGTAACACGGTCTGGGCATAGAGGAACATTTAGTCTTAACTTGCTTTTAAGCTAAACGGCTGGCTGATAAACTTTTTTTCAAAGATTTGTTACTGTAAAAAAGGGGAACCAGTTAGAAAATGGCAGATATCCAGAGCAACGGTTTAGTCAAGGATCATCATAGCAATCAAATAACTTGGGACTGAAATAACCAATATACAGTTAAACCAGACCTTCAGCAGGAATACTGGTATTACCAGTCCAGGTGGTCTGCATGTGATTTGTACCTTGAAACGTGTTTTATGTCAGGGTAAGCGTTCTGTGTCTTCCAGGAGGAAATAAAATAATATTTGATTTTTAATTTGAAACATGGTATCTGAACTTAGCCACTCCTTTCAGAACAGGAGTATTTAAGAACCACGCGCTGTTGTGGGTGGGATAAAGTAAATGCTACTTGCGAAGATGAGTACACCCTTCCCACTGCTGTAGCCAGAAGCACCTTGAGCAGATGCTGTATCTGTTGCAGCTATTTAGCAGATCCCCTGCTCTGCTTGTGGCACGGCAGAGGAAGAGGAATTTGGGAGGAGATACACACACACACAGAAATGTATATACATATGTATATATGCATGCATGTATGTGTGTGTAGAGAGATATATATGCACACAAATGCATAAAATAAGCCTGGTTTACATAAACTCTGCTTGCATTTAGGGCAAGAAAGCAGATCTGAAGGTCTGACTATGCTATGTCTGCTTCCTTGTCCGGCTGGGAAAATCCCAAGGACACGGGAATTTGTTTTGACTCCACCTGAGCTTTGTAAAATACAGTGACTGTATTTGTAAAATACAGTGACTGCTGATTCTCCTGCTCCCCTTACCCTTTCACATAGGAGAACAGCTACAGATGAGGAACTGACAGTGAAAATCCAGGTGTGGCTCTGCTCTGTCTCCAGGAAAGCTGGAGAGATGAAGCAAATGTGCAGGTATACGTAATTCAACTCACCCGGGCAATTCCTCCTTGCTGTGCGAGTCTCTAGCAAGACTTACAGGAGGTTTCTATTCCATTTATGCTTTCCAAGGCAGGATCAAACTGAGGAACCGTAAACCTCTGGCTGGTGCCACAGCTCCCTTACTCACGTAATATAGAATAATATTCCCTTACTCAATAATATAGAAACTGCCGTGTCTAATCACATCTAATGTCTACCGGTGTGTCTGACGTGTTGGATGGTGGTCAGCTCCAGAGCTTTCAGAGGAGGGAAAAGATTCTTGTAGTCGGCAGACCTAAGCTGACCTGCCCAGTCCCTATAACAAGGTTCATTCTGATGGTTACCTATTAGCATAATGCTTAATATTTGAAGCATCGGGTGAAATATTCCTTTTAAATAAGAAGTATAGCTACATACAATATCTCTGAGTTGCCTTGAAATATAGAAGATGTTTTTTACTGAAATAAATATTAAATGTGCTAAGCATATTTCCAGAAATATGGAACAGCACTTAGTTAGAAAATCACATATTCAAATAAATATCTCTTTGGAGATTCATTGTGAGTATATGTCCAAAACCAGTAATGCAAGTAACTTACTGGAAGAGATGACTTCATCGCAATAGGGAATATGTATTTTAAAGAAGCTTCCACGTTCAAAAAGGTTCAAATTGCCCTGGTGAGTAGCACATTTATTGCTCCACATTATGTCTTGGCGTGAACCTTTGCCTTATGATGAATATTATCTTAGATCCTCCTGAACAGCAATAACGAAGAGGGTAGATTAAACTTTCTAAAATTCAGTTTGACAAACCCCAAAGAGCCCACTTCCATGCATTTTTTATATGTGCCAGATTATATTGTCACTGTCCTCCTCTTGCCTTGATAATCACTCTGTATGAAGAACTGCCATTTTGATTTCTTCCCAGTGAGACATAATTAATTCTTCAGAAAAAGCCTTGAGTAGAATACCTCTTGCAATGTGCTGGCTTTGTTTTATAAAGGACAGTGCTTAGAGGGTTTCTAACGAGTCTTCTCACCGTTAACCCCATAAGACTGATGATGGAGAAGTCTGCTTTGGGTTTACGCTCTGTGTAGGCGCGTGGAAGCACCCCGGCTGGGTGACAAAACCGGAGAGGGGGGTGCGGAGCCCGGGAAGGCAGCTTTCCGGAGCAGCTAGAGGGCAAGCGCTGCTCATCTGCAAGCGGGAGGACCTTCAGGTCATGTTCTCAGCTGCTTTTATGTGAGTGTTCATGTATGGTCATGTTTGTGGGACAGAATTAGTTGCTTTCTGAGGAAGATGAGGAGGGGGCACCGTGGGTGGCCCATCATCTTCTGCATCAGGCTGGCTGCTTGTTCTCTGAACTAAGCACCACGAGCTGAATTGCTCACTCAGTGCCACGACAGCCTGCTTCTGCTCTCCCTAATTTACACACACGTTCTCCGAACAGGATATTCAGGAAATGAGAGAGGAAGAGGGGAGAATAAATATGTTGTAAGAGAAAGGTTGTATCATCAATGGAGAGTGGCCAGAGAACACTTACAAAATACGATTTACCCCTTAACCCACTTTTCAGACAAATCTCAAAACATATGGAGGCAAAACATCATACTGTTATATATAAGAGCAGGTAAAATAGAGTGGGAGAGAAAAGCAAGGTAGGTGTTAAAATCCCTCGCAGAGGATTGTCTGACACCTTTCTAGCTGGGAAGAATAAATGAAATATCCTTCCCAGCGTGTCAGTGCCACAAATGCAGAGGCAGACATCAGTTAAGATCAGGTTTGGGACCTCGGGCACCCCACAGGTGTCATCCATTGACGTGATGAACAGGAGTGCATCCTGAGTTGGTCAAGGCCTCCCGATGCTATTAGAAAGGGGCGGGCGAGGACTTTTCTTGCCCTTGTTCCACAGCTGCTGGCCATCAGGGAGTGCAGCAGTTGGGTGGGAGCTGACCCTGCTGAGGTGTCCCTGGTGTCCCTGCCCTCGAGCTGTCGCGGGCAGCCCAGCCTGTGACAAGAAGAGGCACCAACTCCCCTCGATGGTCAGCCGGGTCCATCCCACGCGGCTCTCCTCTGCCTCTGAGAAGACACAAAACCAGCTGGGCTGCCACGTGCTTTCGTGTCACACAGCAGCGCAGGAGAGCACTGAAGCTGTTAGCATCCCCCGGCACCCCAAGGAGGTGCTGCTGCCCCCTCACACTGCACAAAGACGCGCCCCATTTCCCCCACGCGCACCTGGGCGCCATTAGCTCCAGGGAGAACGGTCCTCGCAGCCACCTCTTCTTCATGGCCACAGCCTCTGAGCAGGGAGGAGTGTTTCCCTGCCGAGCCTTGGGCAGGGAAGTGCCGACGACGCCTGAGTTCAGCTGTCCCACGGTGGAAGGGGTGTGTGCAGGACGAGCACCCACCTGGTGGCCCTGGTGGCTCCCACTGAAGGAGGACAGCATCGCTTGGCTGAAGTCGAGCTCTTGCAACATCCCTAACCGCAGCCTCGGTACAGCAGGATGAAGAACCAAAAATTTCCTTTGCCTCAGTGAGTTCCTTAGACTCACTTCAAGATGAGCTTGCTAATATCTCACCGTTGCTCCCTGCTTTGCACCTTATCAGCTCCCTTCCCTAGTACCAGAGAGCAGCAAGGTTCAAAGCTGCCCGAAAGAACAAGTCTCCTTGTTTTTCTCTTGGGTTAGCTGGGGGACTGCCTGGGCAAGTGTGCCCACCAGCACCCCGCTCACGCTGCAGGTGCTACCCAGGGGAGCCCCATCTTTGCACTGACAGGCTGCGGCTGGCATCAGGCAGGACACAAACAGCTGGAGGTGGCTGTTTGGAAAGAATGAGCCTGAGGCTGGATTTGCAAGAGGATTATGCACCAGCACATTTTGTCAGAGGGTGTGATTTTTTTGCTTCTTTGTCTAACAATATTAAGGCAGTCCCTCGAGTGGACACAGCACTATCGGTATGAAGGTGCTTATGTTGGTATAGTTTACTCCTTGCTGTGATTAAGGTAGCAGAGTTTATGTTCCTTAATTAGGAGGAGAATGTTTCCAACTTTCCAGCCAACTATAAGAAAGTACACACATTGCTGCCCCAGCTTCTTATAACTAACCCATGAGGTATTCAACATCTTTTCAGTGCTGAGTAGGGAAAAGAGACAATAAGGAAGGACTGTTTCTCAGGATTTTCATGAGCAGGCTTTTTCAAAAGCATGCCACAAAGAAGTGGCAAATTGCACAGTCGAATACAAACAGGTAAGGCTTGGCTCAGAGTACATGTGATGCCCGTCTACAAGAAAGGCCGGAAGGAGGATCCTGGGAACTACAGGCCTGTCAGCCTGACCTCTGTACCGGGGAAGATTATGGAGCGGTTGGTCTTGAGGGTGCTCACAGGGCACCTGCAGGACAACCAAGGGCTCAGGCCCAGCCAGCATGGGTTCATGAAAGGCAGGTCCTGCTTGACGAATCTGATCTCCTTCTACGACCAGGTGACCCGCCTAGTGGATGAGGGAAAGGCTGTAAGCCTTTGACAGCGTCTCCCACAGCATTCTCCTGGAGAAACTGGCAGCTCGTGGCTTAGACGGGTTTACTCTTCGCTGGGTGAGGAACTGGCTGGATGGCCGAGCCCAGAGAGTTGTGGTGAACGGCGTTAAATCCGGCTGGCGGCGAGTCACAAGCGGTGTTCCCCAGGGCTCAGTTCTGGGGCCAGTCTTGTTCAATATCTTTATTGATGATCTGGATGAGGGAATTGAGTGCTCCCTCAGTAAGTTTGCAGATGACACCAAGTTGGGTGGGAGTGTTGATCTGCTGGAGGGTAGGAGGGCTCTGCAGGCTGGATCGATGGGCAGAGGCCAACTGTATGAGGTTTAATAAGTCCAAGTGCAGGGTCCTGCACTTGGGTCACAACAACCCCATGCAACGCTACAGGCTTGGGGAGGTGTGGCTGGAGAGCAGCCCGGCAGAAAAGGGACCTGGGGGTGCTGGTTGACAGCCGGCTGAACATGAGCCAGCAGTGTGCCCAGGTGGCCAAGAAGGCCAACAGCATCCTGGCCTGTATCAGGAATAGTGTGGTCAGCAGGAGTAGGGAAGTGATTGTGCCCCTGTACTCGGCACTGGTGAGGCCGCACCTTGAATTCTGTGTTCAGTTTTGGGCCCCTCACTACAAGAAGGATGTTGAGGTGCTGGAGCGTGTCCAGAGAAGGGCAACGAAGCTGGTGAGGGGTCTGGAGCACAAGTCTTATGGGGAGCGGCTGAGGGAACTGGGGTTGTTCAGTCTGGAGAAGAGGAGGCCGAGAGGAGACTTTATCGCTCTCTACAGCTACCTGAAAGGGGGTTGTGGTGAGGTGGGTGTTGGTCTCTTCTCCCAAGTAACTAGTGATAGGACAAGAGGAAATGGCCTCAAGTTGCGCCTAGGGAGATTTAGATTGGATATTAGGAAAAATTTCTTCACTGAGAGGGTGGTCAGGCATTGGAACAGGGTGCCCAGGGAGGTGGTGGAGTCGCCATCTCTGGAAGTGTTCAAAAAATGCGTGGATGTGGCGCTTCAGGACATGGTTTAAGGGACATGGTGGCGCTGGATTAGTGGTTGGACTTGATGATCTTGAAAGTCCTTTCCAACCTAGTGATTCTGTGATTCTGTGATTCTGTGATACATGCTGCTTGGTAAAAGCATGAGGGCAGCTTGGACTGTGGGGCAGAGGAAGAAGGAAGGTGCTGCAAGAAGCCTCCAGCCCGGAGAGGGCTGGAGAAGGAGCCGGCTGGACTGACAACCAGAGCAGTGGGGTGAAATGCAGTGGGAAGACGACACAGATAAGATGACCTACATAGACGACTTTTCCTTGATAGCAGCAGTTACCTATGGTGACGTTCAAAGCCTCCATCAAAACCGATGACCCAAAATCCACCTCCGAGCCGTTGCTCTCCCTCCGAGCAGAAGGGAAGCGTGCGTTCACCCTCTGCTGTGCTAACAGCTCTTCTCACCCAGGCAACGCTCAACAGCATCTCTTTTGACAAACAAGCACCCACTGTTCAGGGTCAGCAGAGGTAAAGGCGGGAGCACAGCTAACTTGGGTCGCCTTTGGCTTGTGAACCAGAAAAAACGCCGAAGTATGTGATTTTCTCCTTTTTGTGTTTGACATTTTTGAGACTCGTTTTTCTTCTACACCATTAACTTGTTAGCTTGAAACATAAGATGTCACCGTGATAGAAAACACATGCAGGGAAGTGTTCATTAAGATAGTGTTAAAACAACGTTGGGAACAGTAATGTTACACATTTAGCGTGATATGAGTACTTTTTCTACTGCTGTAAAAGCCAGAAGAAAATGTCATTCTAAGGGGATATTATTATAGTTTATATCGCACACCATGAAACCAACCTAAGTCTTTCAGCAATGCTGTGCGTGAAGCGAATTAAAAGTGTTAGGTGCTCTGACTAACGGCTACTCAAATTAAACACGATGACCTGGGTCAGAGGAGCAGTAGCAGACGGAGGCACCTCGTAACCTTATTCAGTGCAAAGGGAGCACAGGGCTACTCCTGAAACTGCAGAGGAGGATGCGTCCCACCCTTGTCGCTGGTGGGACGCCCTGCTGTGACTCCCTACTTGCAGCCTGCGCGTGCAAACTGCTCATGCGCTTGAAGTGGGGCTGGCTCATCCCTCAGCTCACGAGGGAAATTTTAAAAAAAATTTCTAGTTGCACCTCTTCCATTCCACCCTCACCTACAGAGAAAGGTTTCTCCCCTTAAAGGGTATGTATTACCGAAACTTCTGCCAAGTGGAATTTACACGGCATGTGACCAGGACATTTAATCAGTCATGAAGCTAAGATAAAACCAATAAAAAGGCAACCACATATATTGTTGAGAAGATTATGTGTGATCTGGTTTTATAAACTTCTTGTTCGTCAACAGGTTCTTTAAAACGTGGGGTCTTTTCTATCCCATTTAAAGCCAAAGTCAGAGAAGATTGCCTTGTGATCTCCAGGTCGATAAGAGGAAATTACATTCTTTCAGCTCCTCTAGAAGGAGGAAGCGCATAAACAGGTCCAGATTACGGATTCCTAGACGTTGATCTAAATTACCAAGCCATTAATAGCAGATGAGGTATACGGTATTAAATATCAGCACATCGGCTAGATTGATAGTTTTTTTTCTGGAACATTAAAATTTTCCAGGACAGTTTCTTACAGGAGGTAGGACATTTTGTCTCTCATATTACAAATGTGGTGTGAAACGAAAAGAGGAAAAACACTCCCCCCCCTCCTCCTCCCCCAGCTCTCTGAGGAGGAGACTCATCGTGGCACATACAAGAAAAACAGCCACCCACACACTGGAGCCCTTCAAGCAGAAAGCACCTGACAGGAATTTAAAAGTAGGTTTTCAATGGTGAAGTTGGCAGAAATCTACATAAAAGCAGTTCTTCAAGGGAGGGTGTTATGTGATATGAATTAGATGAATGTATTGAGTTCCTCGTTTTAAAACTGTGGAGTCTAAAATTAAATTATTGTTATCAAGATCAAATATTTTGTTCGAAACAGCTCACATCTGAAGACAAGGAATAACAACAAGGAAAATATAGAGGAGCACAATATATTTTAATAAAAGAAAGCTTTCCTATCACTCAAAATCTTGAATTTCTATTATTAGAAATCTGGGTGCTAGCTGCTTGAGTCTTCAAAACCCCCACTATACATGGAGCCAGTGGTATGCCTAAAGCATTTAAAAATTAAATATCTCAAATGAAACAATAGGAGAATAGGGACATAACAAGCCATTTATTTGATTTTAAGATCACTTTACAAGGGAAGGTGAAGTGTTTGCAGTTTTTCTTTTAGTAACAAAACCCAATAACATTCTGATAAGAGTTACACCTGTTTTTCCAAAAGCTTTTCGGAGTCTTCATATGGACATCTTCAGAGCGTTGCATTTCTTATCCTTAAGACCATAAGGGTACATTAAATACATTTTGCTTCTGAGTCAGTTTGCTCTGTAACGAAGGGGGAAGAAAACAGTTGCTGCTGTTTAAGACCTCACTTAAATTTTTCATTGCCTTTGCATGTTTTATATAACCTCAATTTAAGTAGATTTCTTGGTTCTAATTTTTCTTCCAATTTATTTTTAAGCTGAAGCCAAAAAGTAATCTCTGTATCAAGTTTGTTTCCTCCGCAGTGCCAAGAAGTTTTTAAATGGCTTACTGATTTACAGATTATTGATAACTGAATCTGGCAGATAATTTCACACTGGCTTCATTGCTGGACGTGATCTGGATCTTCCGTACGCCAATGGCGCAACCATGCAAATCCTTCTTCTTGCAGCGGGTTTCCTCTGATTTACACCATTCGTAAGTAAAATGAAAACTAGACTTCCGCATTGCTCCACCAGTTGTGGAGGCGTTCTTCGACGGCACCAGCTCGGCACGGCTTTCTCGTGAAGCGTCTAAGAACAACTGCGATGTCGTCTGCCTACCACCCCGTGTATAAATGAGCCCATAAATTAGCTGGTGTTAACTCTGAAATTCAAGTCGTGCTGCACACCTCCTGGGGCCAGGCTTTCTGATAAGCGGAACTCCGGCGGCTGGCCGCGGCCGCACTCCGCGTGGCTTCTGACCCCTGAGTGCGGAAAGCGTACGTTGCTCCATTATTCACACGCACCGTAGCGTTCAAAAAGGTCCTTCTCCCGGCACGCACGGGAAACCCTTCCCCTTAGCTGCCGCCTCCTTCCGCCGGCGCGGTGTGCCGCGCGCTGGCGAGCAGCGCGGTAAGCGGTGCCTACGCTTCGTGCCGAGAAAAGCTGTTACGTCCAGCCCTCAGCCATGCCTTTCGGCATCGCTGCCGGGCAGACACCTCTGCCTTGGACTGCGGCAGGGCAGCTTTGCAGACGAGAAACACACCCGGATATTATGCAGGAAGGTTTTGGTGGCTTGAGGAGCGGGAGGTCCTCGCCGCGGTATGGGCGCGTTAGCTTGTCACCTGCAGGTGGACGAAAGGATGATACGTGCTCTGCCAAGCCTTGTCCTGGGCCGCCCTACGCCAAGTAACAGCTCCTTCTTTTCGTATGCCGCTCTCTCTGTAATCACAGATCCATAACCAGAGATAAGTTTTGAAAGCTCGGGATTTTCTGGGGGATTTGTTGCTCTGTGGTTAGCCACTACCTGTAACCATGTGGGATTGACCGGGGCACTCCGGCTTATTGCTTTAGCCCTGACTGATGCCAGGATTCAGGTTTTTTATCACTAAAATGAAGAGAAAGTGTGTGGGGAGGAAGGGGTTGGTGGCGGCGGCGGAAGGGTATGTCCTATATCTTAAATGCAAACCCAAGTTACTGCAGTCTCACAAATCAGCCCGAGAAGCCCAATTCCTCCACCAGCTGCAGAACATCGACGTGCACTGTTTGCTTCATCGGAGAATTAGGTGAAACTGCTGTCACCACAGCACTGCGCATCTTAGGATGCTAGCGAATCACATTCCTCTTCATAATTGAAAACCTTGAGAGTGTGTGTATTACCTTCTCTTCTCCTTCAAGTTTTTTAGTACGGTTCCTAAGTTGTAATTGGACCTCAGCGTCAAATGGAGCCTCACTGCGTTACAGTCCCGAAGGCATGTCAACCTGGTGGTGCTCCTCCATATCAAACCCTGCTTGCGCGCCGAGCGGAGAAGAAAGGTGCTTGAAAACCTGATATGTAGGATTTGTAATGCTGTGTTCCCGTGCATTTTGTATGTCCAGCTACTGCGTTCTGAGGACCCTGAAAATTAATCCATTGCAGCTCCCTCCTTATGGATTTAGTTGCGAAAGAGTGGGGGGTAACTATAAAGGAAAACTATTCCTGCAAGTGGCAGGCCATTATTTTGGAGAGGTGCCTCTTAAAAGCATAGAAAATCCATTAGCAATCCTCGTATTTCAGGTTTGGGTCTTTTTTACACGCCATTGAGCACCAGATCGATACCACCTACGAAGTCGTTCCCACACTAACACAGTGCTGCCCCGCTAGCAGGTGCCTGGTTTTGACAATAAAATCCCAACTCTTGTTTCTTCAAAGTTTGACATTTCTCATCTCCAAGAGATACTGCTTCTGCCTGGTGGAGTGGATTTCTGGAGGAAAGATTAAAGAATTACATGGAACTTAATGAAAAAAAATAGAATGGCTCTTTATAACTATTTTAATTATGTCATGTGGACTTTCTAAATAGCATGTGTGATGAATGGCTTGGAAATTTAAATAGCAGTTAGAAGATATGCAATTTGAATTTCTAGTCTCATAAAAGTCTAATCTTAGGAAACTTTTGACTAAGCCACAGGGATTTTTTTTCTTTCATTTTAAGTCTCTTCCAGAAGAGAGTTATGGATCACACCGCAGCACAATAGCTGTCAGAGTAAAATCTGGCAACCCTGCTACAGTACACACACGCTCTTCTATGACTTTACAAACAAACACTACAAATATATAACTAATATCAGAGGTCTTAGCCCATAAAGAAACTCCAACATAGCCACAGGAAGAGTTCCAGACTATTTGATTTCATGTAGAGGGGGATGAGGTGACTGGTGTTGGTTGGGTACAGGGCAAATTGCCAGGTGAAGGTGGGTTTTTTAAAAAAATCTCTGCCTGCCATTATTCATTGCGCTGGGATGAAAATTTCCGACACTGCATAAGCTTCCTATCTGTGTGTGGGAATTTGGCATTTCCACATCAGAGCAATTTAAATGATCTATTCCTTTTGAAGGTTGTTACACTTTTTTTAGAAAGGTTATTAAGGAGAAGAAGAAAAGGCCTGGAGTTTTCTTAATCAGTCTGACTGCAGACCTGAGTATGACATGGACATTACAAAGATATCTTTGATGGATGTTATGACATCATGAGCCTGTTTGTTTTATTTCACTTGTAGCATGTTCTGATATAGGTGAGATCAGGTAGTCATGATACTTAGCAGAGGGAATTTGGTACTTTACAGGGGGATTCACAGAATTACAGAATCACACAGAATCACACAGAATCACAGAATCACTAAGGTTGGAAAGGACCTTCAAGATCATCAAGTCCGACCATTAATCCAGCGCCACCATGTCCCCTAAACCATGTCCTGAAGCGCCACATCCACGCATTTTTTGAACACTTCCAGTGATGGCGACTCCACCACTTCCCTGGGCAGCCTGTTCCAATGCTTGACCAGCCTCTCGGTGAAGAAATTTTTCCTAATATCCAATCTAAAACTCCCCTGGTGCAACTTGAGGCCATTTCCGCTCGTCCTATCACTAGTTACTTGGGAGAAGAGACCAACACCCACCTCAGCACAACCCCCTTTCGGGTAGTTGTAAAGAGCGATGAGGTCTCCTCTCAGCCTCCTCTTCTCCAGACTGAGCAATCCCAGTTCCCTCAGCCGCTCCCCATAAGACTTGTGCTCCAGACTCCTCACCGGCTTCATTGCCCTTCTCTGGGCACGCTCCAGCACCTCAACGTCCTTCTTGTTGTGAGGGGCCCAAAACTGAACACAGGTTTCAAGGTGCAGCCTCACCAGCACCGAGTACAGGGGCACGATCACTTCCCTGCTCCTGCTGGCCACACTATTTCTGATACAGGCCAGGATGCTGTTGGCCTTCTTGGCCACCTGGGCATGCTGCTGGCTCATGTTCAGCTGGCTGTCAACCAGCACCCCCAGGTCCCTTTCCGCCAGGCTGCTCTCCAGCCACTCCTCCCCAAGCCTGTAGCGTTGCATGGGGTTGTTGTGACCCAAGTGCAGGACGCTGCACTTGGCCTTATTAAACCTCATACAGTTGACCTCTGCCCATTGATCCAGCCTGTCCAGATCCCTCTGCAGAGCCCTCCTACCCTCCAGCAGATCAACACTCCCACCCAACTTGGTGTCGTCTGCAAACTTACTGAGGGAGCACTCGATCCCCTCATCCAGATCATCAATAAAGAGATTGAACAGGACCGGCCCCAGAACCGAGCCCTGGGGAACACCGCTTGTGACCGGCCGCCAGCCGGATTTAATGCCGTTCACCACAACTCTCTGGGCTCGGCCATCCAGCCAGCGAAGAGGCACCTGTCTAAGCCACGAGCCGCCAGTTTCTCCAGGAGAATGCTGTGGGAGATGCATGTCAAAGGCTTTACTAAAGTCCACGTAGACAACATCCACAGCCTTTCCCTCATCCATTAGGCGAGTCACCTGTTCATAGAAGGAGATCAGGTGGGCCAAGCAGGACCTGCCTTTCATGAACCCATGCTGGCTGGGCCTGATCCCTTGGTTGTCCTGCACATGCCCTGTGAGCACCCTCAAGATGAACCGCTCCATGATCTTATCTGGTACTGAGGTCAGCCTGACAGGCCCATAGTTCCCAGGATCCTCCTTCCAGCCTTTCTTGTAGATGGGCGTCACATTGGCAAGCCTCCAGTCTGGGACCTCCCCCGTTAACCAGGACTGATGATAAATGATGGAGAGTGGCTTGGCAAGCACCTCCGCCAGCTTTCTCAGTACTCTCGGGTGGATCCCATCAGGCCCCGTAGACTTGTGGGTGTCCAGGTGGCTTAACAGGTCCTTAACTGCTTCCTCCTGGATTATGAGGAGTATATTGTGCTCTCCCCGTCCCCATCTTCCAGCTCAGGGGGCTGAATACCCTGCAGATACCTGGTCTGGCTATTAAATACTGAGGCAAAGAAGGCATTAAGTACCTCAGCCTTGTCCTCATCCTTGGTGACAATGTTCCCCACCATATCCAGCAAGGGTTGGAGATTCTCCTTGCCTCTCTTTTTGTTGTTAGTATATTTGTAGAAGCATTTTTTATTATCCTTTACGACTGTGGCCAGACTGAGCTCTAGCTGGGCTTTTGCCTTTCTAATTTTGTCCCTGCTTGACCTAACGAGATCCCTGTACTCTTCCTGAGTACCTCTGCCCCTTCTTCCAGAGGTGATAAACTTTCCTCTTTTCCCTGAGTCCCAGCAAAATCTCCCTGTTCAGCCAGGCCGGTCGCCTTCCCCGCCAGCTCTTCTTATGGCACATGGGGACCGCCTGCTCCTGCGCCTTTAAGATTTCCTTCTTGAAGACTGTCCAGCCTTCCTGGACTCCTTTGTCCTTCAGGATTGTCTCTGAAGGGACTCTCTCAACCAGTGACCTGAACAGGCCGAAGTCTGCCTTCCAGAAGTCCATGGTAGCAGTTTTGCTGACCCCTCTCCTTACTTCACTCACAATTGAGAATTCTATTATTTCATGGTCACTAAGCCCAAGATGGCCTCCGACCATCACATGTCCCACCAGTCCTTCCCTGTTTGTAAACAGCAGGTCAAGCAAGGCACCTCCCCTGGTGGGCTCACTCACCAGCTGTGTCAGGAAGTTATCCTCCACACACTCCAGGAACCTCCTAGACTGTTTCCTCTCTGCCGTGTTGTACTTCCAGCAGATGTCGAGTAAGTTGAAGCCCCGACAAGAACAAGGGCCAGCGAATGCGAGACTTCTGCCGGTCGCTTATAGAATGTCTCATCTGCCTCTTCGTCCTGGTTGGGTGGTCTGTAACAGACTCCAAGCAGGATATCTGCCTCGTTGGCCTTCCCCATCATCCTTACCCACAAGCACTCGACTTGGTCTTCACAATCCTTGATTTCTATACAATCAAAACACTCCCTAACATACATTCAGCTCATTTAAGAAGGTTCCTATGGTACTTATGATGTGGCCACCCTTCTTTTAAATCCATGTAAGTCTGTAATGGGAAATAAAAAAGTATTTCAGGTCTCACCTCATCAGGACTGGACTGCAAAGTCTGAATTTCCATGAAATGAGATTTCAGATGGAAACACCCTTATTTAAACTAAATCTAAACAAAATGTCTAGTGCCTGAGAAATGGAAGGGGGACGCAGACACACAAAATAAGAGGAAATAGTTCTTTTGGGGAGAGGATAGATGCATAAGTGACACTGCCACCCATCGATATCAAAGTCCTTGGGAGAAGATGAGATTGAAAAGTAGCTATTAAACTAAAACTCAGCTAAGGTTTTGCCTACAAAAAGGTAAAATTGAACATAGCTTTTCAAGAGTCTGGTAGCAAGCTTTAAGAAAGAATCTCAAACACAAACTTTTATTTAATTTACCAAGACAAATTCCATGGACTTTTTCCAAGTGTATGTGTACATATATATAGATTTCAAATCACTTTATCTTGGGATTTACTAATAAAAAGCCATGAAATTAAAAGAAAGCATAAAATTAAGTAAGCGTGATAAAGCACGGTGCCTGATAAAACTAATGTAAAAATAATTTTAAACAGGCTCAGTGCTGCAGAAGGTCTGCACAGTTGAGAATCAGCAGTCTGACGCAGCGTATGTCCGACTCCCTTGGGATTACAGACTGAAGAGGAGATGACTGGGTAGTTTAGCAGCCTTCCCCTCCATCATGGCCATTCTCCCTCCAGCAGTAGCAGTGTGAAGTGGAATTGTACCTGGCCAAGGATCTGGGCATGGATCCAATGCATCTACATATGTATGTCTGAAGGAGAAAATCGGATAATTGTATTATTAGCAGTGTGTTTAGAGAACACCCTGAACAAAAGAAATAAAAGAAAGAAAACTACCTTTGTGCATACAGAGAGGAAAATCATACAAATGCTACAATATTGAATATCTCAGGCCAACTGCAGTCATTTATTGTTAAACTGTACATCTATAAAAAGGATATTAGAGAAGATATTAGGCCATTTGGCTTCTAACTGGGGCTTTTTATTCTGATCTCATTAATGTGAAAACTGGCAAAGTAACCAGGCTTGTTTATCTCTATTTAGCTGTATTATTTCCCTACCCTTTCCCTTTTTTTCCTTTTCCTTTTGGAAATCTTCATTTAACGTTGTGCACATGCAAGATTAAGACAGGATCCTTGCTTTCACCTGAGTTGGGCAGGTGATAGGGAGGTGGTATCAATTCAGTCCTCCGCTTCCACTTATTGCTTGTTGTCTTTCTCCATCACCCCCAGGGTCCTCCCTTGCTCCAGGCGTCAGTCATCAGTATCAATGGTTCCTCAGGAAATCTCTGCCTTTCTCCTGCTTTTGCAGAGGTTGTGAATTTCCTTGGGTTTAGTCCTCTTCATCTTTTTGCCTTTCTTGTCTTCTCCATTGGCAGCTCTTGATTCGGGGGTGTCCTGCTTGGGATGCAAAACAGCTCTGTGGAAATTCTCTCCTCATTCTGATTTCTCCTGGTTCAGGTCTGTCAATGCAGGCTCCAGGCTTGCCAGATTCCCAGCTAAACTTCTCCATGTTAGTTGTATTCATGTTTATTATCCAGTTTACTCTTTAACTGTCCGAAAAATCCCTCCTCTTCTCTCTGTTTCCCTCTCTGCAGAGGATCTTGATTTCTTCCAGGCGAACACCAAGAAACATAATCTGGCTGTTGCTGTCCTTCAAGGTTTCTTCTATTCCCTGAACAGCCCTTCTTGTAATGTGTACAAGAAACAAGAAACTAGTTCATTTTTATTCTTTTGGCACACGATCATCATACCGCATTAGCTGCTGTTTTCTCATTTTTACTTTTCTTGCTTTCTTTCTGATTTTCCTTAACCTCTCCCTACTCCTACGTTCCTTTCCCCTCCCAATGCATCTCACCTGAAGAAGTGAGAAAACCAGGTATCGTGGGTATACCGTAGGCACCTCTAAGTTTATGTAACAGAGTTTCTCTGTTCTCCTTCAGTCACTGGCTGCTGCTAATCCAGCATCCATGTCTTGTAATTTTTGGAAAGTACGCTTGCCAAAGTCTTCGGTGACCACTTTTGTGCAGACGCCTGACACGTGTAAGAACTCTGCAACCTCTTCAACCTGCGATGATTTTATCCTCAGTCCCCTGGCCTTCTGCAGCCTTTCCTCCTGGACCTATTTGTAGTCACCCCTTCAGCATGTATTACAGCAGTTCCCCCTCTAGCTGTTTTGTGGGGTCTCACGTGGCTCTGTCCTGCATATTTTTGGCTTTATAAAATTTATTTCTCATCCGTTGCTCATCTCACCTATTGCCTCTAGGAGTGTCAATCACGCACCTGCCATTCCCATCTTGTCACTGTGCCATCGACTCAGATTCACACATGTTATACCAGAAGTCTTATTTTTTCCCACCCAAATGTCTCCTTATTACCACCTTCCTCAGGCATCATTTGTCAGTCAGGACTGCAGACCATTTGGCATTTTTCTATAATACCAGTGTAGGTCCTCACACGCAAATAAATTGTGTAGATACTGTCTGTGTAGTCTCCCTAGGGTAAAATCCACATGCTCAGCTAAAACTATCCAGTCCATCTTGATTTTTTGCAACATCCTGTTTACTTTGTCTTTTATAAGTAAAGTCTTGGGCTGCTCATATTTATTGAGAATCTGTTGAAAAACCTGATGACTTCGAATGTGCAGAGTTGTGAAGAATACAAGAATCGTGAAGAATACAAGAATATGACTTAGATTCCCATTCAAGGCCCAGTACGGTCTGTCCTCCTCTAATTAGATCTCTCTCACCTCTCACTGAAGAATGACATAGTTTTCAGCCGTTCAGTTTTTAAATTTTTATGATATTTTCATGCATCTCTCAGGATGCGTCTCCCGTGTGGAGAAAAGAATTACCGTGTCGCCATCCGTTGAACCACCTTACCATGACTCCAACTTTCTGCTGCTCGATGGCACGCTGGCGAGGAGAAATAACAGCGGATTTCTGGTTTTGATGAACAGCTGCTCCTGCAGCTGGATCTCGGTCCGCACCCAGTGTACAAAGAAAAGAGCTGTCAAATAAAAGTAACCATTTAGAGGGTTTTGTCCACCATTCCCAGGGGTCCAGCTCGTAGCGCAGGAACAAAATGGGTTTGTCCTTCGAGAGTTCGCAGGAGCGTGCTGTTTTAATACAGGGCACAGGGGTATTCCACCGCATTTCCCACCCTCCCGGTGCGCCTTGACAGCTTCCGGTACAGAAATCTGTCGCCATAAAAGCTGAATTCAGTGTTCCTGGTTTTAGTAGTAAATTTGGATTAATACCAGGATGAATATATAATTTGTTGCATAAATAAGGATACGGAATCAATTAGTTACTCCTAGCACACAATGATCAGGGGTTATTTTCAGCTGACATTTCACTTTCTCTGCGTCGTTAAGGTTTACATTAATTTTCATTCTTTTATCTATCAAATGTTCCTTGGATCGGCTGTTCCTTGGATTGCTCCGTCGTTCCTTGAAGCCACCGCGGCGAAGGGCTCCGGGGCGGAGGCTCGCGCCGGGGGACCCTTCCTGAAGCGGCAAAACCGCGAAGGCGGCAGCGCCGGGACGGAGAGGGGGCCCCAGCCCGCCCCCCGCGGCCGGCAGCGCGCGCTCCCGGCGAGCGGCAGCTCTGGCTCCGCGCGGGCGGGGACAGGAGCGGCGGCGGCCAAAGCCCCTCGCGTACGGGAGCAGCCCCCGGGAGCGCGAGCGGCCCGCAGCGCGGCGGCCGGGGCGTGGCGCGTCAGAAGGGCGTGGCGCGGCGGTTGGCGCAGGCAGGGCATGCAGGGAAGGGGCGCGGGCGGGGCACAGCCTCCCCCCCCCCCGGTACTAGAGGCTCTCTCGTGGCCATCGCCCTCCCAGCAGAGGCCCAGCCGTGGTCTCCACGCGGCTGAAAGCCGTGGCCAGAAGGAATGTGGCAGCCCAGACCGAGCTCCCGCTCAAGCGTGCGGCTGTCCGGGTGTCCGGCTGCCGGGAGGGCCTGAGGCTGTCGCTTGTGCCAGAGACCAGCGGAGACAACACCTGCGTGCGGTGCGGCCGGGTGAGCGACCTGCTCAGCCTGGGGGCAGGGCTGACAGAGGGAGTGGAGAGGCTGAGGGGTACCAGGGAGTGCGAGAGGGAGATGGTTTGGTGGAGCCACACCCGGCCGTCCCTGAGGCAGAGGCAGCCAGTGGAGGCTCCACAAGCAGCAGGGGATCCCCTGCCCTGTTGCTGCCGGGCAGAAGGATGGGGCCTAAGAGATGAGGGAGGATGGAAACAGGTCCCTGCTCGGGGTGTCAGGCAAATCCCCTCCCGGCCTCCCTCACTGTCCCAGCTGCCTCACAGAACAGATATGGGGCTCTGGAACTTGAGGGCCAGGAACATGAGGACCCTGATGAAGGTCCATCCAGGGTGTTGCCTGGGGTGAGTCAGCCAGCCTCACGCATCAAGACCTCCTCTCTTAAGAAAAAAGGAGGGTAATCGTCATAGGTGACTCCCTTCTGAGAGGTACAGAGGGCCCAGTATGTCAACCAGACGGGACCTACAGGGAAGTCTGCTGCCTTCCTGGGGCCCAGGTAAGAGATGTCTGGAAATTTCTGAGAGAAACTCCCTGGTCTTGTTCGGCCCACTGATTACTACCCGCTGTTGCTCACGCAGGTTGGCAACGACGAGGTTGTGCTAAGTCTAAAAGCAATTAAAAGGGACTTCTGAGCGCTGGGGCGACTAATCAATGGAGTGGGAGCACTGGTAGTGTTTTCGTCAATCCCTTCAGTGGCAGGGAGGAGCACGGAAAGGAAGAGGAAAACACATCTGGTTAACACGTGGCCCAGAGGCTGGTGCTGTCAGCAGAATTTTGGATTTTTTGACCATGGGGTGGTGTACACGGCACCGGGCCTCCTGGCAGCAGATGGAGTCCAACTATCTCCAAGGGAGAAAAGAATTGTTTCCTATGAGCTGGCAGGCCTCATCGAGAGGGCTTTAAACTAGATTGAAGGTAGAAGGGGATAAAACCAGGCTCACTAGAGATGAGCCTAGGGGTGGCATGCCAGAGTTGGGGGTGAAATCGATAGCCAGGCTCAAGTGCATCTACACCAATGCATACAGCATGGGCAGCAAACAGGAGGAACTGGAAGCCATTGTGCAGCAGGACAGCTATGACGTAGTTGCCATCACAGAAACATGGTGGGATGACTCTTGTGACTGGAGTGCTGCAATGGATGGCTATAAGCTCTTCCGAAGGGATAGGCATGGAAAGAGAGGCAGTGGGGTGGCTCTGTATGTTAGGGAGTGTTTTGATTGTATAGAAATCAACCACTGTGATGACAAGGTCGAGTGCTTATGCGTAAGGATGAGGGGGAAGACAAACAAGGCAGATATACTGCTGGGAGTCTGCTGTTATAGACCACCCAACCAGGTCAGAAGCAGATGAAGCATTCTACAAGCAGCTGGCAGAAGTCTCACAATTGCTAGCCCTTTTTCTTGTGGGGAACTTCAACTTACTGGACATGTGCTGGAAGTATAACACAGCAGAGAGGAAACAGTCTAGGAGGTTCCTGGAGTGTGTGGAAGATAATTTCCTGACACAGCTGGTGAGTGAGCCCACCAGAGGAGGTGCCTTGCTTGACCTGCTGTTTACAAACAGGGAAGGACTGGTGGGAGATGTGACGGTCGGAGGCCGTCTCGGGCTTAGCAACCATGAAATAATAGAATTCTCGATTCTGAGTGAAGTAAGGAGAGGGGTTAGCAAACTGCTACCATGGACTTCTGGAAGGCAGACTTTGGCCTGTTCAGGACACTGCTTGAGAGAGTCCCTTGGGAGACAGTCCTGAATGGCAAAAGAGTCCAGGAAGGCTGGACAGTCTTCAAGAAGGAACTCTTAAAGGCGCAGGAGCAGGTGGTCCCCATGTGCCGCAAGACAAGCTGGCAGGGAAGACAACTGGCCTGGCTGAAGCGGTAGCTTTTGCTGGGACTCAGGAATAAAAAGAGAGTTTATAACCTCTGGAAGAAGGGGCAGGCAACTCAAGAAGAGTACAAGGATCTCATTAGGTCAAGCAGAGACAAAATTAGAAAGGCAAAATCCCAGCTAGAACTCAATCTGGCCATGGTCGTAAAGGATAACAAAAAAGGTTTTTACAAATATATTTACAAAAAGACAGCCAAGGAGAATCTCCATCGCTTATTGGATGTGGAGCGGGGGGGAATTGTCACCAAGGATGAGGAAAAGGGTGAGGTATGTAATGCCGCCTTTGCCTCAGCCAGACCAGGTATCCGCAGGGTATTCAGCCCCCTGAGCTGGAAGATGGGGACGGGGAGAGCACAATAACCCGCCCATAATCCAGGAGGAAACAGTTAAGGACCTGCTATGCCACCTGGACACCCATAAATCTATGGGCCCTGATGGGATCCACCCAAGAGTACTGAGAAAGCTGGCAGAGGAGCTTGCCAAGCCACTCTCCATCATTTTTCATCAGTCCTGGTTAACGGGGGAGGTCCCAGGTGACTGGAGGCTGGCCAATGTGACGCCCATCTACAGGAAGGACTGGAAGGAGGATCCCAGGAACTGCAGGCCTTTCAGCCTGACCTCGGTACCGGGGAGGATTATGGAGCGGTTGGTCTTGAGGGTGCTCACAGGGCATGTGCAGGACAACCAAGGGATCAGGCCCAGCCAGCATGGGTTCAGAAGGTGCAGGTCCTGCTTGGCCCACCTGATCTCCTTCTATGAACAGGTGACTCGCCTAATGGATGAGGGAAAGGCTATGGATGTTGTCTGCGTGGACTTTAGTAAAGCCTTTGACAGCGTCTCCCACAGCATTCTCCTGGAGAAACTGGCGGCTCGTGGTTTAGACAGGTGCCTCTTCGCTGGGTAAAGAACTGGCTGGATGGTTGAGCTAAGAGAGTCGTGGTGAAGAGTTAAATCCAGTTGGCGGCCCATCACAAGTGGTGTTCCCCAGGGCTTGGTTCTGGGACGGGTCTTGTTCAATCTCTTTATAGATGATCTGGATGAGGGGATCGAGTGCTCCCTGAGTAAGTTTGAAGATAACACCAAGTTGGGTGGGAGTGTTGATCTGCTGGAGGGTAGGAGGGCTCTGCAGAGGCATCTGGACGGGCTGGATTGATGGGCAGAGGCCAACTGTATGAGGTTTAATAAGGCCAAGTGCTGGGTCCTGCACTTGGGTTATAACAACCCCATGCAATGCTACAGGCTTGGGGAGGAGTGGTTGGAGAGCTGCCCGGCGGAAGAGGACCTGGGGGTGCTGGTTGACAGCCGGCTGAATATGAGCCGGCAGCGTGACCAGGTGGCCAAGAAGGCCAACAGCGTCCTGGCCTGTATCAGAAATAGTGTGGCCAGCAGGAGTGGGGAAGTGATCCTGCCCCTGTACTCGATGCTGGTGAGGCCACACCTTGAATCCTGTGTTCCGTTTTGGGCCCCTCACTACAAGAAGGATGTTGAGGTGCTGGAGCGTGTCCAGAGAAGGGCAACGAAGCTGGTGAGAGGGCTGGAGCACAAGTCTTATGAGGAGCGGCTGAGGGAACTGGGATTGTTCAGTCTGGAGAAGAGGAAGCTGAGGGGAGACCTTATCGCTCTCTACAGCTACCTGAAAAGGGGGTTGTGGTGAGGTGGGTGTTGGTTTCTTCTTCCAAGTAACTAGTGATAGGACGAACGGAAATGGCCTCAAGCTGCACCAGGGAAAGGTTTAGACTAGATATTAGGAAAAATTTCTTTACTGAGGTAGTGGTCAAGCATTGGAACAGGCTGCACAGGGAGGCTGTGGAGTCACCATCACTGGAAGTATTCAAAAAACATATGGACGTGGCACTTTGGTACATGGTTTAGTGGGCATGGTGGTGTTGGGTTGATGGTTGGACTTGATGATCTTAGAGGACTTTTCCAACCTTAATGATTCTGTGATTCTGTGGGTGTATAATGCAATCAGGTTACCTAGTATTAAAAAACGGGACTCAATTTCATTATTGTTTTATTCATGTGTGACTCTTGAAAATCCTTAAAGATGACAAAGATCAGACTTTTTAGGACAGGACCATTTCTACAGGGACTGCAGGGACTTTTTTTTTTCAGGTTGGAAAGGATACTTAGGAAACAGATTCATTCTTTATTTAACTTATGTGCTTTTACAGCCCACTCATTGACTGGTCTCACTTTTAAAATCTGCACATTAACATCCTCTATTAAATTTGAATTGGGACATTTAAGAAGTGCATAGGAAGTAAGTTGTTTTACTTCAGATGATAATCACACTTAGCAACCTTGGACAGAAGGCAACATAAAAATGTAATATAGTTGCTAAAAAACTAAAAGTTCTTTTAAAAAAGTCAGTTTATGGATTTTTAGCAGTCCACAGAAAGGAAAAGTAGACATTCCAACCAACAGAAAATTTACCAGGAAGTACTATCTTTTTTTAAAAAGCTGTTCAGTGAAAAGCAAATAAACTGAAAGCAGTAATGCCAAATGGAAATGTACAAGGGAATGAATAAATTGCTTTGTAAATTAGTCAGCCTTTTCAACCCAGTAAAACCATTAATAGTGGCTATTTTCATTATAATGATCTTATTTTGCAATGTAAAAGGAGGGGGGACATACATACCTCACCCTTTTCCTCAAGGGGGACTGAGACGGAGTTCTCCTTACAGAGAAGATGTGAACCATAATTACTTTCTTTAAGAAAAACCACAAAACCCACAATAATAACTTTTTAAAGTGTTGTAAGAAGCTGATGAGAATCTCTCCAGGATGGATTCTTTATTGGCGAGGGGTACAGTTTGTGACTGGCTCTTCCTGAACTCACTCTTTTACCGTGCTGAAATTTTTTGGACATTGTGGATTATAAGATCTCCAATTCGTCCTGTTACCAGCTATTGGAATGTCAGCTTTGACTTTTATCCTACTAATTTTGTCATCCATAAGAAAAGAAATACCAAATACAATTTTGTTTGCTCTATTATTTTCAACATTACAAAGTCCTCCAAAGTATTTTGAGTCTCCAAAATCTTAATTGTTGATGAACATGTTAATAACAAGGGATAAACTTCTAACACCTAGCAACTCATGAAGTATTTCATGTGTTTTTCTGAAATATTATTGAGGAAATTCTGAAACATTTTCTTCTAAGGGTTGATTTATGTGTTTTTTTTTCTGATAGGTGAGATCATGTGAACTTGGGGACAAGTTGTAGCTGGTAAGTTCCTTACACATGGACTGAAAAATACTGTGACAAAGATATGCTGTGTGGGGGTTTGTTTTTTTTAACCTTTCCTCTAATGGAGTTCTAATTTTGTCAACTTGATTAGTCCGGGTTAATATTGTGACATTCTTCCAAAGAACTTAAAGAAGTATCATAGTATGGGAGGTAGTAATTAGATCAAACTAAATGGGACACTCATTCAGGTAACTTAGGGAGCCAATCCATTTCAGAGATAAGAGCGTCTGGTAATATGAAGGAGCATAATTCATGACGAACAATAGGTTTTCTGGGTATTTCCATGCTAAATAGTTAGTTGATACTACAGAGGAAAAAAAGGTTTTTTTTTTTTCTTTAAAGATTTGTACCAATACATTCTTCATTATAATGCTTCCTATATGTAAGATGGCCCCCATTTAAAAAAAAAAAAAATAAATGTTTTATCCCTTCCATCTGTACTATACTGCATATGCTCTCATATATTCTTTCACAGATAAATACCTTTTCATATATCAATGTTTATGTACTCTAGTGGAGCAATAGAACTATAAAATTAAACAATATACAATTAAACTATAAAACCACCAGACTCTTTTTGAAGAAATAGACACAATTACATTTCTTTCTATACAGGTGAATCTAGCATAAAATTTCAGCAAGGTGTTGTTGAGGTTGTATTATCTCTTCCTTTTAAATGTAGTCAGCTTCTGGTAGAAGTCATTCAGTAAGTTCTTAGTCCAGTGGTTTATTTCCCCAAATATTCTGGGAAGTACGTGGCAAAAATTACTAACAGAACTTTAAATTGGCTTTTGAGATGTCTCAGCTTTGAGCACGACATCGGACAAGATGCCATCCAGAGGCTCCTTGCAAATAAAAAATTTTAGGATTTAAGTTTCCAGGAAGGAAAATCAGAAAGTGAAGGGTGCAACCTCAGAAATAAATATTGAAATGTTTTACTATGCCTTGGTAGATGAAAGAATGTGAAATAACAAAAACTGATATAGAAGAGACTTGACAGAACTCCTATGGAAAAAGGCAAAAAAGAAAAAAGAGAGAAGAATAATGTTAAGGCATTGTAAAACACTGTGCAAAAATAAGGAATTTGCTGTATTGCATCACATGAAGGGCCATCTAGGTAGGTAATGTGTATTTAGCAGTGGTCATTTTCTAGACTTGGCCTCAGAAGAACCCTGTATATAGCTGCTTAGGCATATATTATAATCTATTAATTAATTTACTTATCCTTAAACAGAAACTCATTGCATCTATTAATTTTTCTCTCTCTTCTTCTGGAACATAAACAGTGGAATCTCTTTTTCTCTTATGAACATCCTGATCTTAAGTGAAAAGGAAGATCAGTTAGAAGTTATTCCAGAGCCTGGTTTTGGGTGAAACAGGATTATGCTGAGAATGTGAGATTCCTAAACTAAAGCAGTCAGATACTAGATGCAGATTATACATAACCTCAAAGGGACCCCATAATTGACCTTTGAAACTGAGGTCTAAAGAGACAGGGGAGGAAACACAGTCAGCAGTGACATGTCTGGTACGCCAGCTGGGGTCAAAGATAAATATTGGGCACAGATGTGTGAGCCTGAGCTGCGGTGGAAAAATAGACTATCTTGCTGTGCTAAGATCCATGCATTTTTTAGTTTCCTTGCAGTGATGTGCTGTAGGGACACAGCCAGTCGACTGTTGTTCACTGCCAGGGAGCATGAGTGTTGCTTATGCCGGAGACCTTCAGACCTCAGTCGGTGCTGCCAACAGCAGCCTGGCAAGCTGCGGTTCTGAAGCTATAAAAATTGTTGATGTTGTCTAAAGGGGGAAAAAAAAAAGAAAGCCCAGGAAGACCTTGCAAATGTGCTGATATCAAGCTCATTCATGTAAATTTACCTTGGTAGTATTGTGCCTTAATTCTGTAGCAGGGAGCACTCAGAATATGAAGTGAGGATCCTGCTTTGTAGGTTTTTGTTTCAGTGTCATTCTTTTAATTTTCTAGCTGGAAATTATAGTTCAGGAGTAATGAGTCAGGCACAATGTGGGCTTAGCTGCTTCTCTTATATCTGAAGACACGTTAATTGCATTCTCCATTCAGTTGTGGCTAGGCTTGAATGGGAAAAAAAAATCCTATAGGCAGTTTAGGAGGCTGGACACGTCAGTGGAGGAGAAACTACAGGTTACCACTCCTGTAGTGCGTACTTAAGTGAAACTGAAATCACAATATCCTGGGCTTACTGATAGTTCTCATTTTGCAGCACAGCCTCAGATATCTTAAATATAGTAATGTCTTCGAAATTTGTGCCTAAGAACCAGTGAGAACTTAATGTACTATATTTATTTGAGGTGGTTTTAATTGCTGTTTTTTTGACTGAGGAAGGTAGTGATAAAGGGAACTTTACTTGCCAGGTTTTTTGCACACTCATTTTTCCAGGGTTAATTCTTGATAAGTAGACAACCAAGAAACTTTTTAGCCTTGAGAAAGGAGAACTATTCAATAGTTCTGGGTTTGAAATATTTTCCTGTCCCTTGTATTCTTTGTTAAGGTGTAAGGAAGACAGTTATTATTGGAATCTTGGTTTCAGAAGTAAGTGGGACATTTTATTTTTGTTGTGTATCTATATCAGTGTGTATTGTGTCAGCATCTACTAGGGGTGGTGTCAACATCACAGACTGACTCAATGCTTTCTAAACTTCATACAAAATTTGAGGTCTTTAACAGTATTTGTTTAAAAAATTACAGTGTAAAAATTTAGAAGAAAGTATCATTTTTAAGAAAGGATTCTAAAGCTTTACCTTGACTGACTTAAATTTTTATTCAGTGTAGTATTAGACAACAGATTAAAATAGAAGGATGAGTGATACAAATTCTTAATATAATTCTGTCTGCTCTTGTAAAACCTATGGTTGGTTCTACCCTCTCATCTGTACAAGGATAATTAATATGTGTTTCTAATCACTCATTCCTTCTGTTTCAAAAGAATAAAAGAAGTAGCACTTAAATAGGTGCTGAGCTGCATGAAAAAAGTATTTTTGGTGATTAGAAATGGTAGAGAAAAAGAATCTAATGACAAAAAATTAACATTAGCAGATTGACATTTTCAAGTGTCTGAATGACACAAAGAACAAGTGCGCCATTATAACTTGTTTCCTAGAACAGAAAATGGGTTGAAGAAAATTGCTTAGAATGAATTGCTATCAAGTTGAGTTACAGGGGAAAATTAAAAGAGGTTTTATAGAGTAGTCACTGAATGAGGTAGTACATTAAGACTCCTGAACAACCATTTATCTTAGGGTTAGTGTGATATAATGGGAGTTGGGTCATTTATTCATGAATAATATGTATATTTACCTAAGAGTGGTAAACATAATTAAACAAATCTTTTCCTTGAGTTACCTTCTGAGGGCAACTTGCTAAATCCTGCAGGAAAACTGTTGGCAGAGAGGTTATCTCTGTACATCAGAAGCAGCACTGTTCCCTCGGGATTCTTCTCCCAGCTGTAGTGTTAAGTCCTCAGACCTGCTCTATGCCTACATCTTTTGCCAGAGTAGCTACATCACTGAGTGACATGAAAAGAATTGCTCAGCTAACAGTTGGCAAAAGATAAATATATTGCCAATGAAGTTTTTATTGTGGCGTTGCTTCTTATGTTTGGGGATATGGTTGAGCTACAAAGATAATTATTCCTTATTTCTAGTAGGAGAATCAGTAACCATAGTGTGTGGCTGGTACAAGATTCAGCTGAGGTTGCCGCTCTGATGTAATGGTACATCGTACCCATTGGACTTCACTGATAGTGAGATTTAACTATTCTACTATATCTATTTTAGAGTACAGGAAGAAAAGATTTTAAAAAATGACTTTTATCCTCAGTATTCCAAAAGATTATGTGATTAATATATTCTCAACTGCCACACAGACCTGGAAGTTTTGTCAAGCAGGTTCCAAACCCAGAGGAGGTTAGAAGAAGAGGAAAAAACAGCAGCTCTTTCAGTTAAATGACAAATGCACGTGATTGCTGGCATTCTCTTTTCCAGTTTATCAAGTACCTTTGTTTCGTAAGATGAGAAGTTGGGAAGTAGAGTCTTAGTGCTGCAGGAAGTTCTCCACATCCCCCTGTATCAAAGATAAGTAAAATGCAGTATTAGATTAATACACAAAGTATAGGGTTCTGTGTGTGACACTAAGGAACATTATGACCTGAAGTCTAGGAGCTGGGATATTCATTACATGCATGTTTTTTAGCAGAAAATAAGGAGTTTGTTATTAGAGCATTCAGTAGTACGTGAAGAAATAATTACAGAATCTGTCATTTGTTTTACCAGGACAAATGTTTGTTGTGTTAAAATGTGTGTTCTGTAAAAGGCATCCCACAATTAAATGCTCCCTTATTCACGTTCACGGATCAAACCCATGAAAAGGCTCGCCCCATGCAAACAACAACAATAGCTACCACATTGTGTGCATTTATTTTCTGATGAAAAACACTGTTGTTTCTTTAGTTAATAATCTCTGCCAATTTGGCCTGATTGATTTACTGCACATCATTTACTGCTGCTGTCCAAATAATCTCTATTCATGCCAATAAAAGACAGTGTCAACAACTGTAACAATAGTGCACTTGTTTTTTCACCACTCCAAAAAGAAAAGACATCCTGAGTTCAGAGGGATCCTGAAAGAAATAGTGTTAATGAATGGCCTTCCCAGCTGTATGCACTATGGCAAGTGAAAAACCTTCCCAAGAGTATTGCATAACTAAGCATTGACGTCTTTGTCTTCCCAAGCACACACCTTGCTTAAGTCTTGTTGACATCAGTGTAATTGCACAGCGTACAGGTTAGCGCAGAATTGGCCCCAGTACCTCTAGTGAAGCCAAAAGGCTTTATCCCCATAGACCAACTGACACTGAAGAAACAAGATAATTTTCATCTAGTTCATCTAACCCAATGGGAGTAAGTAGTTATGCAAACTTTGAAAAGCAGGAGCAAAGAGAAAATTAAATGCTCTAACCCTTCACTGATGTTTTTATGCTCCAGACTAGAATAGTAACTCTCTCCTTGAAATAATAATCACTTTCTGTGTCCTTTACAAGGGCGTTCCACATATTCAGAGGAGACCGAATTTTCTTTCACGCTTTCCTCAGCCCTGGACCTCCTGCAAGGGGATCTGATTTGGCGTCAGCCTCCGGTAGGCTACCCATGCCATCTGGAGAAGAGGCTTTCTGCAGAGTGAATGAAACAACTGTAAGACTGTTTTTAGGGAGGGAAATGAATAATGTGGCAATAGAGGTTTTGCAGCCATTGGAGACTTTCTCCAAGTATCAAGGCACTGATTTCACTCCCTGTTGAACTGAGGCAACTCTGCTCATTACACAGACGGCTTTTTATGCCAGAGGGCGTTGGGATCACTGGACTTTTCAGCTACTGCCAGAAGCTTTATGCAAGGGCTGCTATATCTCCACGGTTTTGTAAGATCTGCAAAGTATTATTGTTTAAAGCCTACTTTACAATGGAGACACTAATCAAGATCAGAGCCATCCTGAGTTGTAGCATGATGACATCATTTATCTTGAACAACAAATACTGTAAGAAGCAGAGATGAATATCTGCCAAAAGGATTATGGATGCAGGAGTATTTTTCAATTAACAGGAGATATGTTTATCAAAAAATATCATTACACTAGGAGCTTGAGCTTTTATTATGCAGAAGCAAAAAGTAGTATTTTGGTGCCCAGTAAAACAAATACTGAATTTCAACTATTTGATGAAACTCTTAACATTTCACAGAGATAAAAATCCCTGCTCCAGTTTTCTAGAGGCAAAATAAAAACATATAGATTGAGAGAAATTTGGATTTGCAGATCTTATGGCTGCAGCTTGGAAATAATTTCCATTTGACAAATATTAGACCATTCCTCCTGAGTTCTGAAGAGGGATAGTTAACTTCTTTTCATTGGTTTGTTTGTTATTTTCATTCAGGAACAGTTTGTCCGTAGGAACAGCCTTTATTTTTCAGTTCTTTCCTCTTTTACTTCCCAGCATGTGTTTTTCTTTTTATTCCTTTCCTTTCTGAGAGGAAAAATAAAATAAAATATTAAGATATTTTGTTTTCTGAAATCTAATGTGATGTCTTTGTCAAAGAACAAAATATGGATGTGGAAATTGCAAACCAGGCTATGTTTGTGTTGCTACTCTTCATAGAGCTTTGTAATTTTATAAAATGTAGATTAACAATCTTTGAAGAACTAAAAATTTCTAGAAAGTGAATGAAGGAATTGGTACAAATGAAACAAAATTAGCTAAGAAAACTAAGTGAATAAAAATCCAATGTTTATTAATCTCTAACAATAATCCTTATCTTTGCCATGACTTCTTTTTCTGATATTTGGCTTCGGTGGGAATTATCATACTAGCTATTCAGCTTTACAATTTGGTTGTAAACTTGGGAGTTAAAGTAGAAGATTATCCATAGGTACCTATAGTATACAATATCATAATGAATTCTTTTCTTAACCTTTTCATATTTTTTTAAGAAAACAAATAGAATCATAGAACAGTTTGGGTTGGAAGGGACCTTTAAAGGTCATCTAGTATAACCTCCCTGCCGTGGGCAGGGATGTCTTTCAGTAGATCAGGTTGCTCCAAGCATCATCCAGCCTAACTTTGAACACCTCCAATGATAGGGCATCCACAACTTCTCTGGGCAGCCTGTTCCAATGTTTCACCACCCTCACTGTAAAAAATTTCTTCCTTATATCTAGTCTGAATCTACGTTCTTCTGGTTTAAAGCCATGACCCCTTGTCCTGTTGCAACAGGCCCTGCTAAAAAGTCTGTCTCCATCTTTCTTATAAGCCCCCTGTAAGTACTAAAATGCCACAATAAGGTCTTCCCAGAGCCTGAACAACCCCAACTGTCTCAGCTTGTCCTCATAGGAGAGGTGTTACATCCTTCTGATCATTTTGGTGGCCCTCCTCTGGACTCTCTTCAACAAGTCCATGTCTTTCCTGTGCTGAAGGCTCCAGAGCTGAGTGCAGTACTCCAGGTGGGATCTAACCAGAGGAGAATCACCTTGCTTGAATTGCTGTCCACTCTTGCCTTTATGCAGCCCAGTATGTGGTTGGCTTTCTGGGCTGCAAGCGCACATTGCTGGATCATGTCCCGTTTTTCATCCACCAGTACCCCCAAGTCCTTCTCCTGGGGGCTCAATTAGTTCATCCCCAAGTCTGTATTGATATTGGGGATTGCCCCAACTGAACCTTGCGTTTTGCCTTGTTGAAATAGTGCAGTCCTTTGTAGTTCTTCATTGGCATCAATCACTTATATCATCCTTACGCTGTTTTGAATGCAGTGATGTACAAACGGCTCCCAAATTTAAGCATTTTAAGTAGAGTTTCCTCAAATAGAGTTGTACAACTCACTATAAGAACTGAAAGTGCTAAGAAGACTTCAGACCCTGCTGCTATAATATACTAGAAAATCTAGTAGCCCAAGTGTTGAAATTAAGGGTGAGAGAAAGGACAAGAAACTTCTTATCAAGAGATTTTTCCATGTAATTCACACTATAGCAGTGATTTTAAGTTCATGACTGGACTTACCAAGACAAAACACAAATGTAATCTTTTGCATGTAAAATACTATGCTTATATCTTTGGTTGCATATCGGAATGATGCATATTATTTTTCATTAAGATAGGGGAGGTCAAACAACACCTTGATGCTCTTATGTATTTAGACAAGGGTGAAATTAGAATTCCTTCCAAAATGATTTTTTTTTCCCTTCTGATCCAAAATCTCCCTCCCTTTTTCCCCGTCCTTCTTTGAATGACCTCTTTAAAAGTCTCAGTAGACTTTCTTCTCCCTCTTGATCCCAAGTTCAGTTACAGAAACTTACATTATAGTGAGTTTCACAGTTGTTCTCCATTATTCTCTTTGATAATTTCACTTTATATTAAGAGCAGATGACCTTGGATTTATATGTTTGTATCATTATTAAAAGCAGCCATATAAAGTTATTGCAGCATGCATTATGTCACATAGTTAGTTTGGTATTGCTCACTTCAACCAATGCAAAAATTGAGTTTCTTCTTTTCAGTTAACGGAATAGCTGCTACTCCCGGAGCCACTTTGCAACCTTATTTGCATTGCTGTCTGGGTGCAGCCCTATTTCTTCTGTTATTGAAGTATGCTTTCAGTATTTTCTTTCCTCAAGATTTCTTCTCAGTTAGTTCATTCTGTCTTTGTCTCTGCAGAAGCTGTTTATACCAAATGGATTTTGGGTGCATTTTAAGTCACAGGGCTGAATCTTATTTCTTCTATAATGCTGAAACTGGACTTTTTCAACCTGTATTTTATTAGTTTATATTAGAAAAATACTGCTATATCAATATGAATACTAATATTAAAATTGTATGTTTTGATATGTATGTGTATACAGTTTTTTTAAGCATTAAATTATAAATATCTCAAGATGACACATAAAGATAGTTGATGGACCAAATAAATGGAAGTCCAAAGGCTACACATTAAAGCTGGAATAATTCAAATGAAAAGAGAGACAGACATTTTTAGCATCAGAGATGGATAAGATTAATAAGATTCTCCATTCCTTTTAGTCTTCAAAGGAAGCCTTGATGTCTTTTCAAAGTTGTCTAATCAAATCACAGATCTACTAGGCTTTTGGCTCTTTTGGCTGGGGTTGTTGAAGAAGAATCCTAGCAGAGAGAGGGACCTCAGAAGACCATCTAGCCGATCTCCTTCCATAAGATGTCTCTGCCCTACCTTGCAAGTGTTTCTAATATGCTAAAGACCTTCACTAGTGGTGAAGCACTAGCACTCTATAGAAAAAGTCTCCCTACCTTTCAGTAGTTTTCCTCGTTTTCCTCTAGTACCTAATTTGAGTCTTCTTTTGTGGAATTGAACAAAACTTATTTTCTTTTATCCATGATAGGAATCAGGCATTAGAACGTCTTCTAAAACTGTCTCACACCCCCCCCTGCCGTTGCTCTCCTCTCCTTTAAGCTAAGCAATCCAAATTCTTTTAATCTTTTCTCAGGACGATGAATTTGGTGCCCTTCAACAGGGACTAAAAAAATCAGGTTTTTATTTTGCACATTATATATTCTGCACATTTGTAGAAATCTAGCCAAAGCCAGGAAATACAACCTCTGGAAGGGGCATGATGCTGATGATTGTTGTTTGGACTCTTTGCCTTGTGCACAGGTGCACTATCAGCTTTCCTCTGTGCCACTTTAGCAGTTGTAGGATTTTTCTGAGTTCAAAGTGTGGAGTCTGGGGGCTGCCGCCTCTCACCAGCACCTCCCTTCATGCCCCCTGGCACCCCATTGTCAATCAAGCTGCTGTGTACCAGCCGCAGATCTGTCCGTAGAGCCAATAGATACCATGGATCTGAGGCTGCTTTCTAAGCCTTAACTATGAGAATTAGTGCAAGTGGAGAGCAAATTTCTCACTTTAAAACAAAAACCAGCAAAGCCTCCTTGCATTGCTCAGTACCTTCTAATATGATCTACAGAACACTCTTTTATTCCATTGGTTTTGACATATCAGTTTCCTGCATGCAGCACTTCACTGCTATCTGCTTTCTCTAACATCTGATTAGAGGTGCTCCTCTGTTTTCAAGGCCTCTCAAGGTCTGTCCCCTTCTGCTTATCATCACCAGTGCAGTGTTGATTCCCACCTCTGGCCAGCCCTCAATCCTCTCCTGTATCCACTTGTTATTTTTCTCTGGGACAAAATCTTGAGTTTTTTTCCCCTTCCATATAAAGGGACAGACTGGTACATGCAGTAAATAGGCATGGAAGGCACAGTGGTATGAAAAGTTACTGCCTTCGGTTCCCCTGTCAAAGCTCCTTGCCTGGAGGACTTGAAGGAGCAGATAGGGTACTGAGGCCAGTGGCTATTACAAAAGGACATGTTTTTTTCCTGTTGGTTCCCTTGAGCTCTATCTCCTCATCTACTTCTTGTTTAATATTTACAGGAATAGTTATGAGCAGGGTGTTTTTTCTTTTAATTCTCTTCATCTATGTTTAGGGTACCTAGCTGTTACAATGATGAAGATGCTTGTGCTGCTGTTAATAATAATCATATGGAAGTGAACATAAAATGTAATAGGCATCAAGTGGAATAACATCATCTGAGTCTCTGAAGGGGTGATGGAAAGATTTTTTTTTTTTTAAATTAAGCCAAAAAGTCTGGTTGCAAGACAACCCAGAGCTCATACATGGCACAGACTCTAAATAGAATAATTTGGCTGAAACACTTTGGTTGGCTTTGAAATCTCACTGTAGTCCTTAACATTATTTTGACTGAAACAGTCAAGAATATTATGAGTCGGAGCTTGCTTCCTCCTATATGATGAGAGTGTGTCATACTCTGTAGTTTGAGTAAAACTACACTGTAGTGTAGTAAAACTACTCTGTAGTTTGAGTAAAAACGTTAAGAATGTTATTAATATTACATGAATTTTTAAAGTGATTATTACTTCTATTTTCTATATTCTCTATTACTCTGAAATTAGAGATACGTCTCATTAGCTCTGGTTAGATATCTAATGCACACACTTTAAAAAGTATTCTTTTCAACATTTTAATATTTAGCCATATTTCCAATTTATATGATGGAACAGCTTGCTGCATTGTTTCAAACTCTTACAGCTCCTCTCCAAATTTGTTTTTTAGGTATGATTTTCACTGCAGTTTATATTCATTGTTTTTTGTGTTATGATTCCCTATTTTTCAAGCAAGTTGATTTTAGTTAGATGAGAGAAAATTGTGGAACACACCGTACTGGTAAACAGGACATTCTGTTGTGCTCCACAGTAGCAAGGAGACAAACATCAAAATGACTTGGGCACTACAGTGCAGCTGGTATTTGGAGCAACAAGGCAGAAAGAGGAAAATCATGGCTGGTTTGTTGGTTCTCAGTGTTCAGTGCTTGCCTTAAAAGGGACCTGCAAAAAGTGGAAACAAATGGAAATCACTGAGTTTCTCAGGAGGTCTAATGGCATAAGACAACCTATAGCCTTTCTTCCAGATGGCATTTTTGAACGTAACTGTTTGTTAACCCTGTGTGATGGCCTCTGTATGTCATGCTGAAAATAAAGCAACTTAAAAAAATTTGTATGTAGAATTAGTACCAACTGTTATTTTCCTCATTTTTGTGTCTAAAGTGTATCCTTTTCTCAGAAGTCCATTCTAAATTTATGTCTCTTCTGCTGCACTTTTTTCCCATTTACAACATTCAATTCAAAAAACAAATATCAGTTTTTGAAAGAGGGGAAGTTATTAATAGAAATACATGACTCTCAGAGATTTTTCTTCATTTTCAAAATGAGCAGGGACACATAAATTAATAACAACAGTGGCAGAAATTTTAAGGAATCTAGAAAAATTATCTATTCCAAAAGTTTTTATTGTTATTCTGAAAACCTATTTTACATGAGTGATTCCTTCAGTGATAATTTTTTTAGGCTTTTCAGAAAAGCTCAACTGAATGTGCTGTTTGAATGCACAGTTATTATACCAGAAAAGTAATTTTTTTGTAAATTAATGGTAAAATTTCATGAAAATCAGGGATGAAAGTTTAAATAAAAGCCTAAAGGTTTAGTGCAAGTTAATAAAGATAAAATATATTTTAAAATACATAATTTTATCTTTTTGCAAAGCACTGAGAATAATTTGAAATCCTTTTCAGGTATTTCTGACCTGCCTAGCACCAGAAAACAAAATGAAAACATGATTTTCATACTTACTTTTAATATTCCTTACTTTAAAAAAAAGATGAAAAGGTAGTCTACAGAGTACCCAAAACATTAAGAACTTATTTCTACATCCAGAGTGAAATTCTGGGCTGATATGTGGTGGTGGTTTTTTTTTTTTTTCCCTGATTAAATGTCCCCTCTATTTAATATTACCCTTTTACTATTAAGAGTTTGAAAAAGAAAAATTAAAGTCAAGGTACAGAACAGTGATATTTTAGGGAAAAATAAGTATTGCTAAATTCCTTTATGACTCATGAGTGAACAGCAAAGACATTAAATCACTTGCAGATTTCACAGAATCTGCCAGCTGGCTTAGTGTGTAAATCGTTGATGACCTCTGCCTTCAGCATAATGTGCTTTTTTAACTATTACATTCTGTGCATATATTTAGAGAAAACTCCTTAAATGCTGCGCACTAGCAATAATTCAAGCTCTTTTTATACTGTCCCTTGTCTCCGTTTCATGCCACAAGTATTGTTCGTAAAGCACCAGAGTCATTCATTCTTTGTGTCCTATAAATCACTGTCTTTCCTCATTACACTGGCCCTAACATGCCGATCGTTTTGAGTTATGTTGTTTACATGATGCTGACAGCAAGAGCTTGCTTGAAATCAAGACACTTTTCTTTAAATAGCAACCAAACTTCAAAGTGAGCAAAGATGGTTACCCTATGGGCTTGCATTTGAATCATCAGTATTTCTGGTTGGTTTTTCTTTTGATAAAAAGTATTTTAGAATCATGGATGAGATTTTAAATAGCCAACATGTCTAAAAGTAACACCCAGCTCTGTGAATGTGAATCTTCTAGAAATTAATGAGTGGTGGTCATAATCTATAAAATACATAACTTTCAGTAAATTCGCCCTGGTGTTAGGTATGGGTAGGCTATAGGTATGGCTCATTCTGAAGGGCAGTCATTGTGTTACTCTAGCATCACTCCATATTCTCGTCTATATTCCTGTCTGCCAAACTAAATGCATGCAGCATGGGAGTGATGCTGTGGAAGTAGGCATCAGCCACTGATTAATAACATAATGTGAGCCATGTAAAAACTTACAGGCATGGTGTTATTTAGTGCCATAGCAGCTGTTCATATACCGTTCAATACAACAGACGTGCTGAAGTTTCTAGCTACAAATCTCTGTAGTCTGTACTTGTTTTGAAGGAAAGATCAGAAATTGTGTGCTGATCTTCACTATTCATGCATTCCAGCTGCACTTCAGGTCTCTACCAAACCTCAGCAGAGTATTTTAGAGACAATTTAGCTTTTAGACTTTTAGCTCCCCTGCCCCCCACCATGTGGTTCACTGTCTATGTTAGCCACTTTACTGGCTGAAATGTTCTTCTGGTGAGAATTTAATATTCTGATCAGAACAGAAAAAAGTTTTATTAAGGAGGAGTAGGTACAACCTGTTGAATACTTCTTTAATACTGTGGAACCTTCTGAAGAGAACTTTTGGATATTTATCTCTAATTTAAGCATTTATACCCTTCCACTCTCCTCTCCGAATCCTCTTACATATCAGTTTTGGTTAGGATACCACAGTCTATTGAATTTGAAATTCATACTGAGGAAGTAACTTTCATATAATCTATTATGATAAATGGAATATCATGAAATACCAAGTAATTCAATAATATTTATTTTTTCATTAATCTGATGCACATCTCAGTTTTTAATTTACCTTCTATAAGGGTGTATATACTTTTTCCAAGTAGAAGAGGACAGATGTTTTAATTCTTTGGGTTTTCTTTTAATTTCCTGTACCTTAATGGTTGAAATAAAACCACTCAATCTGTCATATCAGTTCTCTTACATTCCCCTTGTTCTTTCTAAACAAAGCTGCTGCTTAGCTTAGCTTCTCCTCTGTCATCCTTTATCTTCTGTATAAAATGGATATCAAAGTATCAAGCTATGAACTGGAATCTGTGGAGTATTTAATATTTACAAGAATAGTTATGAGCAGGGTGTTTTTTCTTTTAATTCTCTTCATCTATGTTTAGGGTACCTAGCTGTTACAATGATGAAGATGCTTGTGCTGCTGTTAATAATAATCATATGGAAGTGAACATAAAATGTAATAGGCATCAAGTGGAATAACATCATCTGAGTATTGAACAGAACCAGTATCACTCTGGATCGGGCACAGATAAAACATGAAACATATACAGACCTCCAATATCCATGTTTATTTCTGAAAGAAGAGGTATGGCTGATTGTGTTAGGTAATATGGAAAAAAAAAACCCCAAATGTGGTTCCCATTCCCTACAGCATTCAGTTGTGGAGTAAATCCCTATTATAATAGTATACAGTGCACACAAAGCATGAGAATCAATTAATTTTAAGTTGATTATCAGGTTTCACAAAGAAGGCTTGTTATCTTGAAACTATAAACATTATTAAATAGTCAGGTACATGGTATCTGAATGTAAAGTTCTCCACTATCATGATGAATTAAAAATTTTAAATCGGCTGTGAATAATGAATAAAATTTTATTATAAGGCTGTGTTATGGGGTTGAATAGTCTCCTTTGAAAGGAACCTATGGATTTGTCAGTGATACTTGCTTTTAAACTAAGTTTTATTTTTAAAACAAAGCTCAAAAATAATAGAGAAAGAATCTTCTGTTACTCTACTCTCTGACACTATTTAAAAAAAAGATAATGAGATATACACTATATTATCATTCAGTACATTGACCCTCCATACCAAAAACCTACATAAATTTATACATGTGTGTATTTGTATATTTTGTCTTCCATATGGCATAAACATGCACTGAACATCTGGTAATCAAGCAACTGTAGAAGCTTTGGGGTATGCAACACAAAATCCATTTATTAATACCCTGGTATCTAACTGGTATTAAGCTTCTCATAGTAGACTGGCAGATTTCTGACTATGACTGTTTCTGCTTCCAAGCTACCGCTTTCTGAACATAGTTTGAGATTGGATTCTTTTCTAAGTGTTTTTTTTTTTTTTTCCCCCTAGAGCAGTTCCAAATACATTCCAAGTTGGAGCACATAGTTCTCCTTGATTTAATTAATGTTTCCTCTACAGCAGCTCACTTTCTTAATCTTATGTGACATGTTATTCAGTCAGAATAAAGTAGCTTCTTCATTTGCATGTATTCACCCAAACCAGTCAAACACAGTTCACAAACAAGTAAGTACTGGGTGAAAAGTAAGAGTATTTTATAAGTTTACATGGAAGGAAAAGATACATTTTTAATTAAATTACTGATTGTAGCATATACTTATGTATGTAATCTATCCTGCTTTTTATTTGTGTAAGGATACCATTCTTTAGGTAAATGCTCAAATTAAAGTGTAATAAATTCATGGCACAAAATCAGATAAAAATGACATGCTGATAGAATACTAAATTGTTGTTATTAGATCTTCAAGGTTACAAAAGTGCATCTCTAATCCATTAATGGAAAGGAAAAGGAAAGAAGAAAAGTAAAAATGTTAGATATTAAATGACTAAAAACTATTCCTGTCTTTCTGTTTCAGCCAGGGCTATCAGTCATGTCAGAACAACTTTTGCAGTACAATATCTTGTTGCTTTTCCATACTGCAAAATGTTTTGTACACTATCTGGAGAAAGTACAGGACTTTGCCAAAATAGAAGGATGTGGAGGGGAGCAGAGAGAGTTGGTTTTGGTTCTTCCAGGCAGACATCAAAAGCAACACTGAACTGAAAATCTTGGCCTTATCTGACAGGTTTGTGGGAGCAGAGCTCATTGCTGAATGGGAAAAAAGGCAAAAAAATAGTTTACATTAAGAAAAACTAGCACCTTCATCCAGGAACGAGATCATTTTAGTCTTATGTTTTCTAATTGGTCATTCCCACAACCCACACCATATCTTGCCCCAGGGTTTCCATCTGCATTTGTTTAATTAGAAGAGAGACTCATTTCTCAGTGTAAAAGAGGGGATAAAGTGCTGAACTAGTGTATTTCCTTTGATGTCCAACTGTAGGACGCCAGTACTTTGGAAGGCCTATTATGCACCTCATCCTAGCGTAGCTAAAAGTGATTCAAGTTAGAAATATTCCTGAGTCCATTTTCTCATCAAAATGGAACTTATACAATGGTTGCTCCTATTAATAGTCATGAATTAATGTAAGTCTTCAAAAGCCCTGGTGGTCAAACAGACATTTTGTAAATGTCTTTGCACACTGTCAGTGTGCAAAGATGGTCACATGGTACTGAAAGTGCATTCAAGTATCTTAAATATAGAAATCTTGTGTGTATGGAAGAGGAAGATTTTCACACTACATTGCTTTACTTACGAGAACAGTTTGCCTTACAAAGAGCTACTTAAAATGTATATGAGCTATTACATATGATATGAGCTCTCACATATGACGATGAGACATTATAAGAGAGGCTAATTTTAGCTATTTAAAATGCCACTATAACATTCTGCTACTACATAGCTTCCAAATGGGATTTTTTTCCTATTTATTCCATATTAGACACTCAGCCTGGAACAGGTATTTAGAGCACCCCTTTCAGTTTGACACTTTCAGTATTTACTGTACCTGATTATACTTACTCTTGTTGCTGTTGTGGTTGCTATTCTCCATGTCTCCTTTTGCATATTTTTCCTAGGTCAGCTTTTGCCTGGGACAAGATTTTCTTAATAACATAGCCCTAGAGTGTCAGCTAGGATTGTATCTCCCAAATAGTTTGTCGCCTCAGCTGAGAATTAAATAGAAGGTCTGGGAATATATTGTCTGTTTTGGCACTTGGTGTTCCACATAGTCTTTTATGTCATATCAACTGTGCTTTCACCAGTCGTCCAGATAGAACATCCTAAGCCCTGAATATTTTCATTTTTATTATACCCATACTATACTTCATCATACTAATACTACTGTTTTGATGACAATATATAGAGCACGTAAATAGTTGCTGACTGAACTGAGTAGAATGAATTCCAAATGGTTATCCCATTTTAAAGAAAGCTTAAGTAACTTACATAACTCCTCGGTCCGGTTTTGCATTTTGACCAAGAAAGCAAATACAGTTTTCTGAAACATGTGTTTCTGATAAAATTACGAAAGGGATTTGGGGATCATGATAGAATCAAATTTATATCAGCCTGAGTATACAGTTCTCCATCACAGTGACAGAGGGGGCAAGCTAAAAAGCACAGATCAGCGTTTCCTTGAAAATACATTTTTCTACTCAAAAAACAGAAAGCCATTAGTGAGTTTGGGTGTTTGTGTTGTTGTGAACATGTACATGGAGACCCACATCTGGAGTCTAGAATCCTTATTTATATCGGCATCCACTTTGAACTTGACTGTATGGATCCTTTGAAGTCCGGGGGACCTTTATCAGTACAGACAAGGGCAGATTTAGCTATCTACTACAGTCAAATACTCTGCTTTAAGTGATATTAATCTTAATTTTTCCCTTGCCAACACTACTCTTTGCAAGAAGCTCCAGTTTCAGCATTCATAGAGGCAACCAATTCCCTCATCATGTATTAATCACATCCTGTGTGCAAGGGCATCCTTGAAAAACATTTTATCCTCTGCTTATATTATGTACTTAAAAAATTAATTGTGTCTTAGAAAATTTTATATGCAGATCATATAGGCCTGTGTGATAGGTGATTCATACTTTCTTCCATATTCTCCACAAAAGTAGGATGCATGGTTTGAATTCTACCCTGCTTTATTGTTTTCATTTAGTATGTCCATGATAGCTATTACTGTGGTGCTTTTATTAGTATGTATATGATGGTGCAGTAAGCAGATGCTATTTATTACATATTAAATCATATGATATTTATAATCTACAACAAGCTTTGAAGGAAACTGTCGAGATTTTAGTGATGACTACTATGTCCAGTTTATACGCTCTGCTTTACTTTTTTTTTTTTTTTTCTTTACTGCCCTGGAAATTAGTATTCCTTTATTTTTTGAAAAATCTGCTCCTTGTTTGTCTTCCACTAAAAACAAAGATAAAGGTTTTGCATAAAGATTCTTTATCTATGAGTTCACATATCTATTACTGTAATATAGACAGCATCCTGTCTTAAGAGAGATTTCTTAATCTCTCTTAAGAAATCTTAAGAGATTTCTTACTTTATGATACCCCCAAGGGTGCTGTCAGCATCAGAAGGGACAAATATATATAATGCTTTTGTTTCAAAGATCTCAGAATATGCATTATTAGCTCCTTCCAAAGCCAATCCAAGGGCCAGACCAAGGTATCTTTAGTAGTCAAGAGTGCACTGATTTGTGAAGATGTATTTCCTGGTGTACGGTGACCCTTGGAATGTAACAACTTTGCTACATATATATAATTGCTTTTGTAGTAACTAGAAATAAAACATGGCCAAATATGTAACCATCAATAATACTAGCACTTCTAAGTTAAGTCTTGGGTATTTTATCCAGCTAAGCCCTTTACAGATGCACATATTACCCTTAGTGAAATTACCTTTCTAATAGGATTCAAGACACAGATAAGGGGCTTGTACTCAGTCTGTTTTCAGTGTCTGCAAAACTTGTAGGAATAAATATGGAGAAACCCAAACTCCACTCCTTTTCCAGTTCCTTTCAGCCCTTTTTTCCATTGCACCTTATTCCATTGCACCTCTTACACTAGGGAGAAGTGAGCGAGTGCATAGGAGGTGGCCAGATGAGCTGTTTCTCTTTTACATTGCTACCTCTGTCAGAAAGGTGAATGGTAGTTGGTTTTATACCCTTTGCCAAAAACATGCCAGAAATGTGCAGAGGGCTCAGTCCACACATTATTCATCAGGCTGAAGCACTGATAAGAACACATGCACAGGGTCGAGTTATTTTCACTGCCTTCACTGTCTTCCAGCTCGCACTCTCCGGAGTTGCAGTTTGACTCATGTCTGCTTGCAAGAAGCAAGTTGTGGCTGCTGTCACTTAGAGAACACTAGTCTGAACCTCATCTGGACCTTTATGTGTTACCAATACTTCAACAAATAAAGGATTATATACCTACCTCATTCTTCAGCTCACATGAATAAAAACCTTTCCCCTCCAAGTTATTACGTTAGGTTCAAATATTTTTCAAAGTAATGACTCAGTCTTTCCTTTGATAACCCTCACAGATGGAGTCTTTCATCCTCCATCCATAAACAAATATGTTTATGGTGGATAAAGCGTGTTTTTTTTCACTGTCTGTAAGTGCCTTGGGGAATGTATTTTTTAATAGGAGGCTTCTCAGTGCAGCAGAGAAAGATATAACAAAATCCACTAGCTGGAAGTTGAAGCTAGGTCAGTTCAAGCTAGAAATCAAGTGGGCAGTTTTGGCAATGATGGCAATTGCCTTTGGAACCACTTACAAAATAATGCAGCAGGTTCTCCAAAGCTGTTAATACTTCAAATCAAGACTGGGTTGTTGTTTTTGTTATTAAGTTTTAATTAAACAGGAATTAATTAAGAAAGGTCTAAGGCCTGTTATGCAGGAGATTCTAACAATTCCTTCTAGCTTCAGAACTTCTGAAATATATGCGTAAAATATGGTTTATTTTTCAAATCTATTCATTCAGCATTATTTACTCTTTTTTGCTGTTGCTATTCTGTGCTTTCATAAAATTCATAGGAGACAGCCTAATGCCATTTCAGTCACAAAGCAATTTCCCTCCTGGTGGAAGGAACTGTGTTTCTTCTCTGAAATGCAACTGGAAACATAAAGGAAAGAAAACCATTCTCTCACACTTACCTTTATTTTCTTTTTTTTGTTATTGTTAACCAGTTCACAAAGCTTCAAGCCACTCCGTGTGGCTTTCTTGGAGTGTTATGGGGACGTAAGCTAGAAGTATGAAGATACAGTCACATGACTGAAGGCAGAGAACAAAATTCTGCTCTTGTTTCACACCAAGGCAAACCCAGAGCCACCGCTTCAGAATTCATAGAATTTCTCTAGATTTCCTACCAAAGAAACTAAAGCAGGATATAAACCAACATGAATTAAAAAAAAAAGTTTTTAATCATAGCCTTCAGGTATTATTTTACACATGTTCTTATTTGCTAGCATCTTCCTGCCCACAACTTCCTGAAGAAGTCATCTGTAGATTTACAGTATCCTGAAATTCTTTGGTGTCATGCAGATGCTTTTTTCTTATACTGCACTGCCAGGTAACTCTAAATGTCAAAAGAAACCCATGTCTTTGCAGTGACACTTAAGGCTCTCATCATAATACCTTTTGTTCTTCTGCTGGTGTTTATTTCTTTATGAAGAACTGTTCCACAGACTTCAAAAACCTGCTCCAAACAGCAGGCTGCCATGTTTCCTACATTACACACAGCTGAAATGAAGGTGGATTTCCACATGATCAATTTTGTAATGACTTCTGTGCCCAGATCCATCTATTCTGAGAGTCCAAAACACCAAAAAGTAAAACTGCAAGGAGCAATAAATATAATGCACTGCAGCTGCAGGTCAGTAGTCTTCTGCACCTCGGGACCTGTGAAAGCTGTACCATATCCTCTGATTGATTTATGTAACCTCTTCCCACTCTTTAATCAAGGGTTCTTATTGTGGAAATAGGTATTAGTTTCTGCAAATCAATATCGATTTCTACAAAATTTGCTTTGTCCATCTTCCTTTGTTTATTTATCCCATAGCTGTTGTCTGATTACTGCAGGTAAAATTACAATTATGTTGCAAATTGATATAGATATTTATGGCCCCAAAACCATATGCAAATCATAGTACACACTCCACAGTATAGTATAGTATTTCAATCTGAAGACAGATGTTTCTGAATGCTCTGTTTTCTTAATCCGTATCACTGACTGACATAGAGGGTGCTGGAGGTCAGGATGCAGCAGTTACACTGTATGCTTCAGCACAGCTATTAATCTAAATTTTTACTGGACATGTACATGATATTTACAACTCATTGCAATTGTGGTACTCAGATAACCGGACTTCTAAAAGTACTCTTTTTTGTTCCTTTGATGTGTTCTTTGAAAAATTTAAATGTCACCGTAAACTTTCCTGTTCAAGTGGTGTTTGACTTTTCTACACTTCTTCTCGTGTGATCAACTCACCATCATTCATGAAAAGAGACTGTGAATACTCCATCCTCTGACAGTAGACCTCCATTTGTGGCTCTTAAGATTTTCTCAGACATTTGAAGAAGGTCTGGTGATGCAAACTTCTCTGACACAAATCCTCAGACACATCTGTTTCATTGTTCCTATATGGTGAAAGAGAGCCACAATGAAAGCCCTGAAAGAAAACATACATAATCAAACTTCCCTTTGGACTTCTACCTGGCAGAAAAATGAGATCACATCAGAAACCTAGGATAAGATTTGCTTAAAATTAAATGAGGGGAAAAAAAACAAAAGGAAAAAAAACCCCAAACAATTGAGAACAGATTTATATAAAAAGATTGATATATGATGAAGACACTACTCTGAGGATTAAAGAAGATGCGGGTGTTGTGTGGGAATAGAAAACTTTTATTTTAAAATTGGCACCATAGTGAACTATGAAATCTGAGATTTTTTTCAAATAAGCTCTTAAATTTCATCAGACCTTTAAAAAGCTTGCCTCACCTGATAAATATATTGCAATCTATTTTTGTTTTACAGCTGCTGAAAAAGATTGGAAGGCTTTGATGGTTTTATGCTTACAATATTGTGTGAGCATCATTGAGAACATACTGCTATTATTCTGCTAATTACTGTTTCTTTTTCAGAGAAATCCCATGCAAAGTTACAACTATGTGCAAATCTCTATGATTGTGCTGCATTGCCTATGTCAAAATGTCAAACATATATTTGGAATCAATATCTTATGGTGAAAAACACACAACAATAGAATTTATCATATTTTACTTTTGATTTTCAGAGGCTTCAACAGGTTCTTTGGGTTGATTGCAACCATATTCTTCTTTTACCATCCAGATGAAGGAAGTATAAAACACAATTTACCAATACTGTTACTAACTGTTATAGTATAATTACTGCTGTTGATCAGTGTGAATCTTGAAACCGTATGTGGGGAACAAATAATAGATAAATGATCCAGGTTAGAAATTTCATAATGAGTTTATAAATTAATTATTTTGGATATGGGATTCACAATTCATTATTTGAGATTTGGATATTTTTCAATATAGTTTGAAGATAAATTAAATAATTCTCTGAGTGTTGTTAACCAAAACTTTTATGGATAACATCAGCACTTAATTTTCTAGTAATCTGTTAGTTACAGGACATCTAAAATGTGTCCATGGGAGATCTGTTTTCTTTACTGAGTGGGATTAGAGGGAAAATAGGGCAGATTAGTGTTAGAAATATGAAAATGGTTGGGGTTATAACCGTCATGGCTGCAGGGCAATTCAGTGATTCGGAGTATAGTTTGGCTGTACCCCAAGTGAAAACATGCATGAAACCAAACATACCCTGTTTTGGCAATTTTCTGATTCGACAATTAGTTGGTGTCTGCAGACACTGGAAGATATTGGGTTCCTTGACATAGCACTGGATTTTTACCATTTTGAAATTAAATGGGCAGCACATTTTCCTTGTCACTGGTTGCCAGGATGGTCACAGTGGATGCATTATATGGTATAAGATACCCATCCAGGTTAAAAGAAGAAAATTTCTGGAAAGGTCATCTTACCTCTATCTTTTTGCTTTTCTCATAGCATCAAAAAGGGGGAGCTAAAGGAAGGTGTTGCCTTCTTCCTGCAGAACAAGTGCAGATAGCTTGGTCAATGGCCTCTGCTCAGCAATAAATTAGATATGCGTCTGAGGACGTTAGGTTTGAGAAAGGTGGCTTGGCAAGACAAAATATCTCAAAATTCTTATTATGATTCTTACTAAGGCCCTATCAGAACAGGGATGGCTGACTGTTCTCAGCCTTGGGTCATATACTGAGTCCTGCACCCACACAGTGAAAATTATTTGTCTAGGAATGGGTTATTGTGAATACGCATTTTGACCTGCCTCTCACTCCAACTACTACAGTTTTGTGCCATTCTTTTACTTGCATGCCTAAATCGATTTTCACTGCATGCTTTATAGATGCTTTAATCCACATATTGGTATAAAGGACATCAGAATTGGAAAAAACATTCATCTATTGAATAAAATGCTTCCCACCTATGCTCCACCTTTCCAGATGTTTTGCATTTATCTCCAGAAAAAACATAGCAACGACCACAGGTGCTTATTAAAAAACAAGGTGGTGATTCACACAAAGGCTCCTATTGCTCATTCTCTTCCCATGAGAGCCAGTGCAAAGCTCTTTGAAATACTTCCTCAATGAGTGGTTCAACGGGAGAAAGCACTGAGGTTATAATATGTAGCAAAATCAAACAACAAGGCATAGAAAGATTTGTGTAAAAGTAGCACAGCTTGGTTGATTTTTGTTGATGTTGGATCATTTTATTTTATAACATACTTTATTGAATATATTATACCTGTAAATCTTTGGAGCAATGCTATTTTTTGCTTTCTGTTTATTTCTCCTTCATAAATCTGGGGTTTTTTTGTAGATTGTCTTTGTCACACAGCAGAATTTTAATTTCCAAATGTGATTCCACTGGTGCATAAATAATATTTATATCTTTGATACCTTAGTGACTGCACTGAATGGAGAGTATTTTACAGAATGGATTTTATAAAAGTAAATGTAGTGTTTGAATGCCATAGCTAGCTGATAGGTGGTATTTTTCTATCTCCTGCAACAGTTCATTTACCAGAAGTATAGAGGGTGGATTTTAATAGGAAATTCCAATGTCTCAAACTTGGTTGAAACCTGAGACATCTACACTTTCTGAGGACTGTTCTGCTTTACCAGGTACTGAAGTACTGGTGGCACATTTGCAAATCCTCTGCATCCTCCTCCTGATAAAGCACCAGCTAGAACAAAAAAATGAACCTTAGCTTCACAGCTGTATTTTTAAATGTGTAAATCATGGGTTATTGCCTTCTGTATTAATGAATATTGTTAATAAGTCTTTCAGCAACCACATCTTCCATAAAACTAAGTATTGTATAATCTAATGGGAGAAGAATGTGGATGCCCTGGCAAGTAAACACCAGCAGATTTTGCTTGTGTTGCCACTTTCTTATGGGTTGGGCTCCTCGTTTGCCCATCCCTAGCTTGCCACTACTCTGGGCAGCAACTTTTCTGCTTGGAATGCGTTTAAAAATTCATGGTTCTTTTGAGAAAATATAATGAATACTGTTAGCACTGTCTCCTCATTAATTTCCGATAATGTTGCAGAAGTGATTACCAGTTTTTGGATGAAGAAGTTATTAAAGTAATATTTTAAAGGTACAATAAAATGCAATATAATCTAAGCCAATTTAGAAAGTGTTTTTCCTTGCAATTTGAAAACAGAAGGGAAGTGTATTAATTGAGACAAAACATTCTATTCCTTGCTTAAGGAGTCTATACAGGGACAACTCTAGTTTAGCTTTAAAAGTGCCTGTGTCCTCAAGCATCCCAACTGCACAACAAATTATTTGATGCCCTAGAAATCAGTGAGCAATCTTCTCTAAAACAGGAAAACAATCCATTTCAATGCTACCATACTGCCTGGAGTGATCCTATCTGCTCCCTAGTAGTATTGAGTTGACCAGCTGTGAGAATTTGGGGATGTTGAAGTCATGTGTAGCCTCTTCACCTTGCTGATGGGGGAGCAGCCTCATTCTCCATGGCTTAGCACCTGGAAGTGCCAGTTCTCAAAGAGCCACTTGCAGGTTGTATGCCCCAGTTAATGACTTCCATATTTGTGTCATTGAGAGACTACCTGCATGCACTGCTTTTTAGAGTTTATCATCTATAGAAAAATGAATGGAAGCCTGTGTTTTCCAGGTCTGATTTCATTTTTAATACCAGGCAACCTAAAAATGAAATGTACTAATTCCTGCATTTCTGTACAATGGGCTTTAGGCTCTAAACACGGGGCATCTTTAGCTCTTTTCTTTGAGCTGGTGCTGCCTCATTTGCCATCATCAACCTTCCTTTGAAAGAGAAATCTATATTCCCTGCCTCAAGATAGCAGGCATACACAGATATTCATTACTGGTGTGTCCTGATTTCAGCTGGGCTAGAGTTAATTTTCTTCATAGAAGCTGATGTGAGGCTGTTTTGGATTTGGGATGAGAAAATGTTGATAAGGTGCTGATGTTTTGAGTTGTTGCTGAGCAGTCAAGGACAGTCCAGTTTCTCATGCTGGCCTGCCAGCGAGCAGGCTGGGGGTGCACGGGGAGCTGGGGGGGGACACGGCCAGGACAGCTGACCCAGGCTGACCAAAGGGATATTCCATACCATATGACGTCATGCTTGGTATATAAAGCTGGGACGAAGAAGAAGGAGGGGGGACGTTTGGTGTTAATCGCGTCTGTCTTCCTAAGAAACTGTTACACATGATGCAGCCCTGCTTCCCTGGAGATGGCTGAACACCTGCCCGCTCATGGGAAAGGGGTGAATGAATTCCATATTTTGCTCTGCTTGTGTGCACAGCTTTTGCTTTACCTATTAGAATCATAGAATCATCAAGGTTGGAATTAAACTGTCTTTATCTCAAACCTTGAGTTTTCTGACTTTTACTCTTCCGATTCTCTCTCCCATCCCACCGTGGGGGAGTGAGCGAGCGGCTGCATGGTGCTTAGTTGCTCGCTGGGGTTAAACCTCAACATGGTGTTTTTAATATTAATTACACATAATAATATAAATAATATAAGTAGTTTGATGAAACTATTATGATAAGAAATATACTATATGGCTATACTATACTAAACAACCATTATATTACTTAAAGAGAAAAAATAATTTAAAAAAATGAAGAGAGACATTGGGTCACTGATTGAGGAGTCTATTCAGCTTCCACTGAAGGCTGTGGACTTCACAAAGCACTGAAAATAAAGTTAAGAAAGGGAAGGTTTATATATTTGTAGTGTAGAATGTGAAGGTTGTATTATGTTCACAAAACAAGTAATCATAATGATAACATCTTCTTGCCCAGCCTTTTCCCCGTAAGGTGTATCTCACAACAGTTAGTGCTGTTCAGCTGCAGTAGTTTTGCACCTGTTTGTCATAGGCATCTTTTAAGTTTTTCACACTGCCTGTGTAAAGTTTCCTTTACTTTGGACTGACAGAGCTCCTTTTCTGGACTTAAAATGATGCATGCCAGCTCTACAGTACACTTTCCTCTTCCACTGCATTTCCCAGGTGCCCTCCTTCCATAGCCTGCTCGTGCCTGGCTCACTCCTGACTGTTCTGACTGAAATTCTCCGTGAGCTCTTTCCCCGAGCATTCAGTATGAATACTCATTGGAATACATCTCTGAATCTGGAAAGGCTTCATACTCAGTGTTGCTATTTATTTTGTCCCAGAAGTTCTTCAGAACATTTAATTCCTTCTCCTGCAAATGTTTTCTTCTAAATTCAATGCCCCTATAAAGCTTCCTCCCATTTCTATTGTGTTGCCAATTTTGTTCATTCTTTGAGCTACATTCAGTCTCCTAATGCTGGTTGTTATGTGTTTTTGTTATGTTTTTTTGGCCCATTTTACTTTCCTCTCTTTTCTTTTTCAAATCCAAACTGCATCATAATAGAGCTAACAACATAATTTCTCTGTGTTCAGGCTTAGTAACATATAAAACTGAAATAACAAACAGACATTGACTTCTGTCAATGTGCATAATAAAACTTATCATCCAGAGAGATTGAATATGGAACAAGACAAAGCTGGTATTCGCTGAAACATGAAGCCATCGTTACAGCCACCATTATAGCCCTATATTAAGAAAAATTACTGTAAATCAACATTTTAACGAGATGGAATTAGAGGCCTAGGAAAAGCTGTTCATGTTTTATCAAGAAGCAAAGCTTTCAGTTACCGTGTGACGGAGGCATCCTAGAAATACTGTAGCTTTTTTCTGTAGTCAACTGGAACCAGTTGCAACATGCTGAGATTGATCTTGCCCTGATTGTTACCCTGAGGAAGGTTGTTTGAGGTAAAACCAGGATCAAACATGATTTAAAATATCTCTCTTTCTCTCAAACACTGAAGACAGAAGTCCGTGACATGGCTATTTAACCTATGCTTTGGTACTAAGCCCGCGCTCCAGCCTGTCTGCTCAAACCACTGCAGCGCCAGCTTGCATCAGATAAAAAAAATTAAGTTTTTTGCCTCTGTTGGAAGGATGTTTCATACTTAAGTCTTTAATAAAGTGTTTACTTTGTAAACAACCATTTTTAAACTGAATGTCTCTCTGTTTTTATTAGAACAATGATATGTTGCTGGGCCTGAAGAAAAAGACATATGCACAGACATGATTATTAATAAGTATGACAGCTCACAAATTCTAAACAAAAATATTCTCCTGTCTGGGATGTTGTGATCTAGCATTTATTTATAATACTGTGACAAAGATGACAGAAGTTGGAAGATCAAGTCCATTTATTTACAACTAAGAAGGTTAAAACCAAACATTGTTTATGGTGATGCACAAGCTTGGTTATCTAATTTTCTTTCATCAATAGCACTTGCTCCCCAGTATTCTTTTTGAAGATCCTTTCACTAGAAGCTCTCCTTTTCAAATAAACATGTATTTGTGTAAGGTATTTCTGGCTTTCCCTAATTTGCAGATTTCTTTAGCCCATGGCAAAAAAAAAAAGACTATGCTCAAGCATACTGCTTCAGCCACTTTTCATTCAGCCTGAGGTTTGTGCAACCTTTCACACTGTCTGAAGATACAAGCACTGTTGCAAAGTACTCTTCTGGGGTTTGAAGACAAAAGCACCAAGGAAAACATAACCTATTGTGGTATGTGGTTACGCACATGGCAATATTCCTTTCTAGTGCCTTATAACAGTAATTTGTCATTTGTACTAGCCTCTAACTGATTTCCAAATTTAGGAAAAAAAAAAAAAAAATCCCCAGAATTGCTCCAGATTCTCAATAGTGTAGCAGAATCATGGCTGAAATAGTGTTTTTCCTGAAAGGCACATGGCTTTGCTTTTAGCTATTTCCTTATGCTTTAGCATGTCAGAGTCAGTCTTGATATGAACTAACAAGCTCCAAATTTAAACTGAATGCAGAGCTCACTGAAAGCCATACATTGAGAATTTAGTCCAAAACCTCGTCTGAGGGTCTGATTTTGAACTTTAGGGCATGCCCCAAGGCTTAAGCATGGGCTTTTGCTTAAATATGAGAAATTAAATGGATTGACTTTAACCTTTCTGTAAAAGCCTGATAAATTATCAGCCAATTAAATTAATACTTTGTGAATTTATTAAATTGTCTTTTCATTTACAGCACACATTTCACATGCACATTTCACATACACAATAGACATAAATGTTTATTGATGTCAAAGGCTGTTTTGACTAAATTCAGATTTAGTCTTAGTAAGAAAATAAATTTGGGCTTAGTTCATTTTACATCTAAGTTGTGGGGATGGGAACCAAAACCCCTGATCCTCATCTCACAGAACACGTTATGGAACATACAGACTTAATTTATTGTAATTTCTCACCCAAGCTCACTTGGTTTTTGACAATGTGAAAAAAGCATGATGCTTCATTGAATACACAGTATTAAGACCTTAGGCCAGGTTTCTGGAGGACTGAGCAGCAAAGACTTGTAGGCAGTCTACATTCAAAAAACTGGGAGGACAGGCTTCCTGCAGTATGTATATTTAGCTAAATTGGGAGTATGCTGCAGGGAGAGACAGCTGAAAGCAGAGGTGTGGCCAGTAAATCTGCATGTTGTTCAGGTCTCCTATACAAAAACGTCAGTTATGCTAGCACATTATTTGTATTTCAGTAGCACCTTCCCAACAGAAAAATGGGAAACCTGAGAGTGAAGCAAATGAGGGAGCTTAATCCAAGATCAGGAAAAATATGATTGCTTGTTGCTGCTTTGTGTGGCAAGTGAGTGTTACAGGATAAAAAGAATTTCTTATATCCTATCCTAGGTATTCATCTGTTGAGTCTGAAAGCTGACTGTGATCTAAACTAAAGTCTTTAAAATAACTTTATTTATAGTATTATTGACCTGGAAGAGAGGTGATGAACACCATAACCTTAAGCATTTTTGGTGAAAATACAGTCTCAAAACTATATGACTTTACAAAAAGTTTCTATTGAAACAGTAACTCAAAGCATATTAAAGGAGATGTAAGTGAAAGAATACAGGGGAAAAAAAGATTTGAAGGGAAGAAAAATAGATTAAATGGCAAATACAGGAAAAGTTTAAATAAGGGGAAAGTAATACGCTGGCAATTTTCCAAAGCTGAAAAATATCAGTAGTCTTCCATCCTTTAGAAATGATAACCAGTGAGCTATTCTACTAAAAATATACTCATGTGCAAAGAGGAGGCAATACATTTAGAATTTATATAATGAAACAATTTAAATTTATACAATGAGACAATGTCCACTGAGGTCCAAAGCATAAATACCATGTTCCTTATCACAGATGAATTAATCAGTTTAATATTAAAGCCAGTTGCATATGTTTCCCTCAAAACAGTCTAGCACCAAAGAGATTTGGTTCTGCTGGCAATTTGCATTTGCATTTTAGTAGAGGCAATGTGTTTTATTTATGTATTTGAGCTCTAAATTACTAAATTACCTGCTTTCCCTAATATAGCAAAAGGTCATGTGCAAATCCAATACAGATTAAAATTCAGTAAAGATAGTATTAGTTTTCCTTCTAAAGACAAAATAAAAAATTCAAGTTAAGGAAAAAGCCACAGAAACAAAAAACCTGCATAAACCAGAGGCTTCAGTAAAGAAGGTTTCTGTATAAATAATACGTGTGGTTTTATATCTGCCTTGTCCAATATACAGAGGTGTTTTTTCCATGTAGGTAAAAATGAGCAAAGTGATCCTCAGAGGAAGATCAACAAAATAAAGTGACCGGGGAGTTTTTTCTGTCTTGCCTATTTGGCTTGGGGTTTTTGAAAGCTGCTCTGTTAGAGGAAAGTCATTCCACTCAGTTTGCTCTGTGAGGATGCTTTAGTGGCGATGAAGTGGCCCTTGCTGAGGGATGGGCCCTCTGAGGGCCCTTCGGCATCTGCCCTTCACGCAGCTGTATAATCAAATTCATTATATCCCCATATTCCTCCTCCCACAGATGGTAACTGCTTGATCCCTTCCCCATGGGCCATCATGGCTATTAGGGATATCTCGGCAAGGTCCTTCCAGTGCTTCCTCCCAGGCACTAACGGAAGTGTGCGTGTAGCATGCACAGCCCCTGACCACACGTGGCTCAGGTTTTAGGGACATGCCTGCCTCACGCTGTTGCTCCTCGGGGCCTTGTAGCACAAGGATGGGGGAATGGAAGGCAAACCACTGATCAGATCTCTGGTGGCCTCCAGGTTCTCCAGAGTCTTCCTTTAAGGAGTAAAACCACCTGCAGAGGGATGTCCTGCAGACGTTAAAAGTGAGGGCTTTATATGAGACTAGAGCTGAGTGTACCAGCACAATCGGTAGGGCAAGGGAGGTCAAGCCAGAAGGATGTGTGTCTGTTTGTAGCTGTTGTGGTTTAACCTGGCGGGCAGCTAAACACCACACAGCCGTTCGCTCACTCCCCTCACTGTGGAATGGGCAAGAGAACTGGAAAAAAAGGGTAAAACTTGTGGGTTGAGATAAAGACAATTTAATAGGACAGAAAAGGAAGGGAAAATAATAACAACAATAAAAGAATATACAAGTGATGCACAATGCAGTTGCGCACCAGTTGCTGACCCATGACCAGTGAGTCCCCAGGCAGCAGTCCCTGCCCCCCAGCCAACTCCCCTCAGTTCTATTGTTCAGCATAACGTCATATGGTATGGAATATCCTTTTGGCCAGTCTGGGTCAGGTGTCCTGGCTGTGTCCCCTCCCAGCTTCTTGTGCCCCCTCAGCCTCCTTGCTGGCAGGGCAGTATGAGAAGCTGGAAAGTCCTTGACTTGGTGTAAGCACTGCTCAGCAACAACTAAAACATCAGTGTGTTATCGACGTCATTCTCATCCTAAATCTAAAACCCAGCACTATACCAGCTACTCAGAAGAAAATTAACTGTATCCCAGCCGCAACCCAGTAGCAAAAGTCTGTTTTGTCCAGTTTTTCTTGACCATCTGTCTGCTTCTGAGCAAATATTCATGTCCATAAGAAATAGCATGATGAGCAAGGGGAGCTTCAGCATGTGCCTGAGGTATCACAGGTTACATCTGCTTGCAATGTCTGCTGAGGGAATAGTATAGGTTCTCCTGAATGCAATTCCTGGTCATCCAAGCATGTTGTAATTGGATGGTAAGACCTCAGGTTTTAATGCTGATCTGCTAAGCAGTTTTTAGTCATGTGGAAACCCCAGTATCGGTATTTGCCTGGAAATGCTGGATCAGAGGTCCAGGCAGTAGAGTACACCGTCTATGGTGATACAGATACTGGTCTACTCAAGGCAGGCCATCATCTGCTGAATGTTTTTGCCCTGTAGCTGTGTCCACATGTGAAGCCTTTTGTGTAGATGTCTCACTGACACTCCTCTGCCCTGAGAAAGCACAAACAGGATAAATGTACTTACTGCTCTTCCTCCGCAGCTTCCTGAGTGCCCTCCAAGGCTCAGGCACATTGGACATGCAGGCACTGCCACTACAATGATGTCTCCAGCAATGTAATGTAGATGCATGATCTCAGAAAAAGAAAATGTAGAACATGGGCTTTGGAGGAAAAAAATGTAACTAATGAGTTACAGTAAGAAAGGGAAGGTGTCTTTGCCTTCTGGCACCTACAAAAGCTGTCAGTAGGTGGGAGCAGGAGGATTCAACATATACAGAAGATTGGACAGAGAAGGAGAACTTCTGCCCAGTTCAAACTTTTGAGGTTAATAACCTCTTTCAAGATCATGATGCACGTTATCAATATTATTATTGTATTTGTATGTCTGTGACATCTAAGTGCTTTCCAGGACATATAGTAAAACTAATCCTTCTTCAAAGATCCTGTGCTCCATAACTGGACTCAAGAGGGAGATCTGGACTGTGTCTACCTCAGGGGTCACTTTCTGTGTGCCAGGCAAAGTAGTCCCTCAGGGATCAATTAGCTACCAGCTCTCTGCACATAAAAGAAACCTCAAGAGAATGTACTTCTCCCCTACACCAGTTTTATTCACACAGGAAACAATCTGCCCCAAAAACTTGATCCACAGTAGAAAATACAGTGCCCTTTGCAGCTCTAGCAGTGTAGTCCTCTGGCTTTCTATACAATCAGTATGTTGAAGCACAACTGATATGCACAGGGGCTTTCTGGACTTCTTAAATGGGGATGGAAATCCAAGGCCAGCCGTGACAATGCATAGGCTTGAGGGTGCACTTCTCAGGCTAATTGCTTTACCAAATATTTGCTTTTTTTTTAACTGTGCAAACAAATTCTTTCACTAATGACCAATAGTTATTTCAGTCTGTCTCTATGTGCAGCCTAGCTATTGCTGTTTTCTAACCAATCCCCATATCTCACAGGTAGTTTGTTTAAATCACAAAGCCAGTCAGCTTATGACAAAAGGCATACCAGTACGAAGTGAGTGACCTGAATCTGCAAGCATAAATCTGAAACATCATCACAACAACTTTCCAATCCCTTCCTTCCTTATTCATTCTTGAAGTGGAGTGACTGGGCAAGAGTAATAAACTCTATGTTTTATTTGTAAGATTGATTTAACTTTACCTTGCAGTCTGAATTGGTTCGTTATTCGTTAGAGAAAAAAAAACATTGGTTAGCCCAGCTATGTTATTTTTGATGCAAGTGTAATGTTTCTTTTGAATTTCAGTGTCAGATCTTTCCAGTAATTGATCTTTCGTAGTTTCTTGGATATCAGCTATTTGCCTCAAACTATGAAATAGAAGTACATCGTTTTCTTTACTTGGACATGGAACTCACTCAAAGCCTGTTAAAGGATACTGACTGCTTCCATTAAGTAATATTGAACAGTTCAAAGATTAACAAATGTCGGCTTTCCTCAATTTTCTGATCCCACATGCTTTCTGAAAATAGACTGCACAGAGTGAAAGTTTTGCCTGAATGGGAACGGTCAGGACATACCCCTTGTCTGTTCCTGCGGTGCCACAATGAAATAATTCATGTTCAGATACAAAGGACTGTATCTGATGAGCCTACCATTTAAGAACAGAAACAGGCAGACAACTCCTGATGCTCTTAATAGCAAAGTTTATATTTATTTTATTTATTTTATTTTGTTAAAATAAAAATTTGCTCACATAGATCAAGCTAGCTAGGTAGTGACAAATACATAGGTTAATATTTAATCAAAATTGCTGTCTTATTTTATCCAAAGAAACCCAGAAGCAGACTAGCTGTTAAAAGAAATTTAGCTTTTCATGCCACAGTACAAGCAGATATGGCTAGAATGTGGGAGGCCTTGATTTTTAACTGCAGTTTTACTGCCTGACAAACCACAGGAATCTTTCTCTCTTGCTCTTCCATCCTGTAAAGGAGGGAGTGGTATTCGACTCACATTTACTGTATATAAGTGTTATGATGGAAAGTAAAAATACGTGAGTGGTTTGCAAATGTTATTACTACTTAAGTACTGTTATACATATTGCCCTATGATTCATTAATCCTCTAACAGGTAACTTACTTCCCACTTGCACATTCTGTAACCTACTAACAGGATATATCATGACCAAATGGAAATTAATTTTTTTAAAGCTTTATCTTGGGTGTTAAACCAAGTCATTTATTGTAGATGCATCCTGTGAGTCACTAACTCTTCTGGAAACCTTTTTAGTTTAGCTGTAGCTCTGAAATAAAATTTCATTCATGTCATTGAGTAAGCTAGATAAGACTCCAATTCAAAACTCCAGATTCTCAAAAGCTTCTCATTTGTCTTTGAACAACTATAAATTTACTTTAAAAAAAATTCACCTACCCAGTATATAAAAAGAAACATCAGTTATGATTATAATATTGTATTCCCAAAGATCCTTATCAAGCTCTGCATCGCTGTTGAAAAAATGTGAAGAGATGGCTGTAGACACTGCCTCTGGGGGATATAGAGATAAATTACAAGAACTAAGGACTTAGCTTGAGACTTGACACCTTTTTACCACCTTTTTTCCTATGGCTTGCCATACACTTCAAAAAGGATGCAATAGTATGAAACTGCAGTATGAATAGTACGAATATGAAAAAAGTCACTCAGCTGAGTGTGTCAACATTATGCATGTATTAAAAACTGTACGGATCATAATCTATTTCAAGCTATTTTCCTATTTGTTTTTTCTACTTTGATGCATTTGTTACATTTTTCTGCCATGTCCAACTGGGGAGTCACTTCTGTAAAGTGCTGAAGGCTCGCAACTGACCTTACAGCCTGTCTTTGTATCAATGCAGTATCAGTGCCCCAACTTTCTGATTATAAAATTGATAAATATTCATACAGCTCAGCCCTTCAAAAAACCTGCCATTAGCCTCGGCACACCCTCAGGTCATGGTCGGGTGTGATTGCCAGGTACTATATTTAAGGTACAAAACTTAGCGCCTCGTTCAGGCAACTCCTCCCAAATTTAACCTGTCGACCAGAAATCTCATGAGGTTCATCCTAACCTCAGCTAGTGAATTAGGACAAATATACACCTAAGCTAATGTAATATGGGAACTTCTTTACAGAGTATACCCAGTTGATCTTGCTTCTGCAAAATTTATTCTGTTCTATTATTTTCTTCCTTCATGGGATAAATTATGCATAAATGCCAGAAAACGTATATTTTGCAAGTTCTGTTGAGAACTCAGCACATTTTTGACTACAGGGAAAACTAATATACTAAACATTGATTTAATCAGAATCTTCAATTTAAAAAAAAAAAAAAGGAAGGTGCTTGATGCTTGACTCCAGATCCGTAATGCATACAGGCTGAGAAATATTTTTGAGAAGAAAAGTGACATACACATGTAAAATATGTCAGCTCTTGTTGCTAGTGAGGTGATGGTCAGTGCTACAGGTAAATCCATTAGTGAAGATAAAAATGGAACTCTGTTGCTAACGTTTCAGGCCTTCACTTAAAATATAAATCTTTAACAGTGAAAAAAAAGCTTGTTGTTGGTTCAGGCTGGCATGAAATTATTCCTTTTCACTTCTAAAAGCATTTGCATCTCAGTGCACACTAACTCTCTATTTTCTTTTCCAATGCCCTCTAGTGCTAATTGAAGATTTTGTTGCTAACTGTGAATGTGCAGGAAATGCTTACCAGGAACCCATAGCTTTGGAAATGAATGAAGTTTCTTGCTAACTTGTTACTTAGCCAGCATTTGGGCTTCATTAGTAAGCACAAGTCCTCCTCAAGTTAGCTGAAAATAATACCGCTTGGATTTAAAGATGACTCAGAAAGAGTGGGTGTAATTCCACATGTTCAGATTAAAAATGTAGTGATGAAGCAAAATTGTGTGCTGTAGATATAAATCAGTATGAAAGATTTTGCAAATATGAAAATCAATATCAACACCTAAGTTTTTTGCTGGCTTTTTGCTTTTATCTTTTCTGGCAATCTAATTTGCAAAAGTGGCTTATTATGCCTAATTTTTTAAAAAATTACATCTAATGAAATCACCTATAATAGTTGAGTAACATTGCCATCACACTAGAGAAGAGTGAAATAAAGTATCTGACTTACGCAGCTTTTGTAGATTGGCAGTACAGATTTTATTGCTTTAATAGTTGCTACTCAAACAAATAACGCCTAAAAAGCAAATGAATTCATTCTTGTATTAGACTATAACCACATGCATTTCACTATCCTCAATAAGCTCATCAGACGATACATGTTAAAGACAAATAGACAACTTACTTAGGAACCTAGCAAGCTATGGAACAGATTTTCTTTTTTAAGTTAAAAAAAAAAAATTCCTTATTAAAATTACCTCTTTGGGGTTGTGGTTTCAAAACGCCTCTGAAATACAGAGAATCCCTCAAAAGCAGAAAATATATCTGTAAAGAAAATTGTGCAAAAGAAATCTAGGGTAACATATGGATGGAGGATAAGAGAATCACTGCTGGGGTGGGGAAGAATTCTGGATGGCATATTCAATAAGCACATGGGTGCACTAAGGCATGGAGAGCTGTTTTCAATACTGCTGGTGGAAGCTGGGGCAGCAGACCGAAGAATGAAGTGGGATTAAGTAGCACTGTGCATTTTACATAATACTTCCAGGTGTTTAAACCACATGGAGATACCGATGCATAAAGCCTCACAACTTCACTTTCTCGTAAGTACTGTTATCCCCGTTTTATGGGGGAGGGAAACAAAGATGTGAAAAATGAAATGCCTCGAGTCGCTGAGTCTATGGCAAAGTTAAAAACAATTTAGGTCTCTTACCTCACTGTTATGTGGGAAAACAACAGGACTGATGTGTTTCCATGTGTTAACAGCTAGAAATGAAGCTGACCTCACTATTTAAATTAATTTCTAAAAGTTATTGTTTAAAAAAGCTGAACAAGGAATAGATTTCTCTTTGCTGTTGCTATGGTTTTGCTACATTAACGTCTGAAAAATTCTCCGTTTCTAATGCAATTGACACTCCTGTGAAACTGGTATGAGTTACCGTTCCCCATTCGTAGCTGAGGAAGCAAACCAGGGAGGGTTATGCTCCTATTTAATCACCGCTGGCTTTCAGAAACTCCCCAGCGAGACCTGAAGCCTGCCAGTACTCAGGTTTCTGCTGGTCCAACGGTGTGCTGCTGGATGCGCACAGTGCTGCTGGACTTGTAGTACCCTGTTGTTCAGAGCCTCTGCCTGATCAATGCGCTGTCGTGATTCATCAAGACAGTTGTCCCCTGAACGTGTTAAAGGGCAGGCAGAGGTCTGTATGATCAAGAGGTTCCTGGATTCTTAAACCATTTTGTTTTGTCATTCTGATTGTCATAGGTGTGAGTTATGCATATGACAAGTTAGACCACTTGGATAGTCTTGACTTCTTGTCCTTGACCTTTGCACTAACCACCAGGCTCTGCTGTGGCTGCAGAGTTTCATCCCTCATTACTGAAAGCAAAAGATTACAGCATCAGTGGTCTGTCTTACTGCTGAAAGTTATATACACTGGTGGGAAATTGGACTGATCAATCCGATAATACAGATTTTAAAAGACCATTTGAAGCTTCTGTGCCCAAGTATTTAAATAAGTCTTCTGATGCTTGACCCCAATAGACTGTACCCGTTTCCTTTGAATTTCTTCCGTTCTGTTACTTCTATGTGACTGCAGCCTGCTGTCACAGAACAGTGAATTGATTTTGCTCTTCTAAAGAAATAGTCTTAAATAGTGGCAGTCATCTTATCAAGCTTTTTACATACAGGCTTTTCAGACTTTATTAATTTAAATTCACTTTAGAGGCCTTCAGGGCATGTTCAGTAGTAATTTTTTTCAATTGCTTTTGCACTGTGTTTATTTCCCCTAAAAAATCCCCTGAGGCTGAGCTGTGTTCCTGACACATTTGAGACTTCAACTCTTGGGCTTTGGCCTGTCTTCCTATATATCCTGTTAGTTTTACTGTTGCCTGTCACCTTGTGCGTAAGCCAGGCTGAACACAGCGAAGCCCCAAGTAAATCCTTGGCTCTGGGCTTTTGAGGGAGGAGACAGGTTGTGGAATGGGGAACGAGGCTGGTTTCATCTGGCTTGCTCTTCTGTGGAGAGTCCAGAGCAGCTTTTGGAAGTCGTTCCCTATGTGGAGTGGCATCTCTTCAGCTTAACCTGCTATTTATTTGAACCAAATACTCTTTATTTAGTTAGGACCAGATTTCTTGTACACAGAGCTGCATCTGTGGGGTGTTAGTCTCTTCTCCCAAGTAACCAGCGATAGGACGAGAGGAAATGGCCTCAAGTTGCGCCAGGGGAGGTTTAGATTGGATATTAGGAAAAATTTCTTCACCGAGAGGGTGGTCAAGCATTGGAACAGGCTGCCCAGGAAGGTGGTGGAGTCGCCATCTCTGGAAGTGTTCAAAAAATGAGTGGATGTGGCACTTCAGGACATGGTTTAGGGGACATGGTGGCGCTGGATTAATGGTTGGACTTGATGATCTTGAAGGTCCTTTCCAACCTTAGTGATTCTGTGATTCTGTGATCTAAATAGTATTGTTAGAGGTGAAAAGGAAGAAAGAGGTATTGGTGTCATCTGCTGAAAGCTGGTAACCAATCTTATAATGAGAAAAACATAATTTATACAGTATTGAAATTGCTTTAAACATCTGAACAGACAGTGCTCAGACTTTTTTCCCTGTCACAAATCATCTTTAGGCAAATACTATGCATGGATGTTCTGGTAGAACAGTTGACTATTAAAAACTCTAATTGAAAATGGAGCCATAATGGAAACATTTCTGCTTGAAGTCTTAATATGGGTGAAGATGACAGGGCATTAAATATATGTTGTTCATTTTCAGACAGCTTGTGGACAGAAGTAGCATACCTGGTCTTTTTGGCATGAATCCATCGCATTGGTTAGTAAAATGTTTTAGTGTGCAGCCTAGCAATTTGATTAAACAGCACTGATTTCACTATACAGCCATAATATAGCAGCTTTTAAAAATTTCCTTGCCCTTTTTTTTCCATTTGGTATTGATGCTATTGTGAATATATACTATGTCTTCCTGGAAACTCTTATGTAGTGCTGAAACATAAAGCATGGCCTTAATCTCCATGACTGATATATATTATTTATAAAGGCTGGTTTAGTGTATTCTGAATTAGAAGATTGAGCTATTTCTCTCTGCCTCTATATCCGTTGTTTATGGGTTACTGACCTTCAAAATATCATGCCTTGTAAGATAACACAGGGGTTTATGTAAGTTGATAGACAGACAAATAGATGTGTTTCTATTAATAGGCTAATTGCTGTGACTGAAAAATTCAGTTATGCAAATTAACAGCCTTTTCCTCTCTGCTGAATTAATTATTAAGGAAGAAGAACAGAGACTGAGACACAAATCTGCAGCAGAGGTATAATTCAGCATTTCCTGATCCTGGGTGGGGCTCTGCCTGTCCTCCTGCAGCCGTGTCTAGACTTTTAGACTAGAGATTAGGAAAAATTTCTTTACTGAGAGAGGGGTCAAACATTGGAACAGGCTGCCCAGGGAGGTGGTGGAGTCACCATCACTGGAAGTGTTCAAAGAACGTGGCACTTCGGGACATGGTTTAGTGGGCATGGTGCTGTTGGGTTGATGGTTGGACTTGATGATCTTAAAGGTCTTTTCCAACCTCAATGGTTCGGTGATTCGGTGATTCTGTGTCCATCCTCATGCCTGGCTGCGAGCGCCCCAAGCCAGCCGGTGCCTGGCTCGGGAAGTCAGGAGGGTTTCATTCCTGTTCCTTATTTCCAGACAGAGGCACGGTGTCCTGAAAAGCCTCTCGCGGGATTTCTTTGAAACCAAGTGCCACAAATTCTATTCACTGCAGACTTCGGTCGACCAAATGGAGGCAAGGACCTGCCTGACAGCAGCGGGGAAGACTTCAGGCGTTTCGTCCCTCTGGATTGACGGAGACAGCATTGGAAGGTGATGAGGAAAAATAACCTGGCAGCCCCGGTGAGTTTGGGGTTAAATGAATCAAAGTCAAGCCCGGTTTGCTGAGCGGCTGCTAGGCAACAAGTGACTTTCTGCATTCAGAAGTTCCCCACTAATTGATTCTTGACAGCATTCCCAGCTGGTTTGTATAGACAGAGAGCTGTTGCTGGGGGAGGAGAGGGAAGCTGGGGTGCGAGTGAGCAGCCGGTGCTTGCCCGAGCCCCACCATGTGGGTTGGCCATACAGAGGGTCACTTCCCATCAAGGAAGGGGTTCGGTCCGTACAGGGGGTGGCGACCACTTAGGATTCACCTTTGCGAAGCAATATCAGTGTTCAGGAGTAACGAAATCTGCAGGAGCCACGTGAGATACTGCAGTATGTCAGCCCTTTAATCCATGCACACCCAACATGTGTCTTTTGCAGCCGCTTGTTCCTTGGTTATATGTAGGTGACCAACAGAGGAATAGGGACCGGCCTTCCTTGCACGGCTGATATTTGGCAGGCTGGCATAGTGTGTGTAGGGTCAACAGGGGACCCTCTATGTGGAAGCCTAAAAGCACACAGAAGGGAGAGCTGGAGCAGGCATTTCTAGGGGCTGGAGGTACTGGGGGAGTCAGGCTAATGGAAAGAAAGGGGAAGCTTGCCTGAAGGGAAGAAGCAAGCCCAGCAAGTGTCTGAGTGTCAAAATCCTCTTATTGATGGCTCACTTCTGGAGTCTTTATTATACTTGCTCTATGCCTAACCCTGGTAAGATTTTACCCTCACCACCAACTGCAAGATTCAGGCACTTTAAGGACTGCTTCATGAATTAAACTATTATTCCTTATAAATAAACTCTAATTCTTTTTTTTTTTCTCATACATTATTTATTTCCTAGCTCTTTCTTCTGCTGCAGAGAAATGAAAGGCAGAGAAGGAGGAGTACAGAAAGGAAGAGAATGAAAATGGGCTGTTTCCAACATGATGAGAACAGGAGAAATTTTTTTTTACAATGGTGAAAATTCCCTTTCCTGACATGGAGGTAATTGGCAGATGTTACATGTCTAAATCCAGCATGCAAATGCTAGAAGTTGCATGACATTATTACTTTACTTCCGTTTTGGCATGATGGAGAAACATGCACTATTACGCTCTTTCTATACATTTCCATATTTTCTGGGAGATGCCAGGGGTATTTCTTTCTTCTTTGACATCCTCTCTGAAATGCTGTGTTGTAGTAACGCTGATATTGTGCTATTCAGGTGATATGTTTCCCTAAGCAGCTGGGAGGCTGGGGGGGGGGTGAAAGGAAATAGTTTTTCAGAAATATATCCGTTCTGAAGCATATTGAGTGATAACAGAGAACGCTTTGGATTTTGTGATTCATTTCATTTGGCTAATACCTTCAAACAGGGCTTCATGATTTTATTGAGGAAGCTGTATTTAACTGCTAATGACCATATTCGTCCCCTTGCTAGGTGAGGTAGAACTATTGCCAGTGAGCACTACACTGTATTTTTGATAGATTAATTTTTAAATCAGAAGTTATTCCATGCATGTAGGAAAGACTGCATTGATATATTTTTGGCATGCTTTTCAAATATGCTGCTACTGTGCTTTTTTATATCTGATCATTTCTCACTACCTTTCTTTTTTCCTTACCAGTGACAAAATCTATTTAAAGAGCAAATCATCTTTTTTTTTTTTTTTAATTAGAATTGCAGATTGCCTATGTAAGGTACAAGACAGAAGAAACATGAGACTTGACTAACATACATTCATTTATAAGTAAGTATAACCTGGTACACTTACCCTTTTTAAAATAGAAAAGCATTTTGAAAGTATTTAGGCAAATTTAAATCCTGACCTCTGCTGTTTGCAATTCCTTGTGGAACAGCAAAAGTGAAATGCACTACCCGAGAGAGCAATACAGAGCCAAAAGAAAAATCAAACTGACGGATTCGTTCTTTTTTCTTTTTAAATTACATCTAGTTCTCTCTTGATGCAAAATAGTTGTGCTGCCATTTCATACAGGCTTCCAAGAAAAGCTGAATAAGCTCTTCCAAAAACACTGCATTTTTCAGATTTAGACCCATTTTATCTCTAAAGTTACATAATTATATATTGCATATAGTCTAATTTACACTACCTAGTTATTCAGAATTGCCTACCAGTTGGACCAGTACTCTTAAACTAACCTTTTGCACATATCAGCACTGCTAAATTGGCCCTGAGCTCTTGATAATTTCTGAATATTTAGGATTCACTGTATAGTACATGCTTATCTGGATAGAAATGCAAAGTTAGTTTTTGCAGAGACAGAACACATGACAAAAAGCCAGTGGGCTGTTGACTCCCTCATGGAAAACCTGAGAAGGCCTTCAGGGAGATACAGAGATTCATCTCTAGTGTAATTACAGGGACTCCTTAGAGAGTTCACACATGAGACCAATTAGTCACAGTGTGAGCATTCCCATTGCAATATTGTCCTGTCTCATCTCTCTGCCAGCCTTTGCCACTTTTTGCAGTATCTTTTCAGAATCAAATTTGCAAACCACGACAGGGGGATGAATTCAACATTAGGTAAAATAAGTTGAAGCCTACATAGGAGATGAACATAAATACCCCGATAATGCCTGAAGAGCCAAAGCACATCTACACATGCTTTAAAAAAGAATTTTAATCTTGGGCAATCTTTGGCAAGATTAACTAAAGAGGAGACAGCCACTGTTGCCAGTGATGTCTTGCCTCTGTTTACCTTGCGTTAGGAAAGAAAATATTTTTCTCTAATCGTTCTGCATTGTTAAATATTGTTTCTGTTAAAGGAATAACCATTTTATTGTTGTTATTATGAAAATATTGATACATTGCAATAAAAAGTTAAATGATGACTTAAAGAGAATTTTTTACCTCTCCTTTTATATTGAATCTTAAATAGGAAGTAATTGCAATGATGACTTTGAGTAACCTCAGCTTAATGAAGGAATTGTGATTGTCTGCATTTGGAATTCTTACAAGGCAATCATGTAATAGAGAATAACATCTACTGAGTTCTAACATCACTGTATAAGCATTATTTATGACTGCTTGCTGGCAAAGCAGTTACTCCATTTTCCAAGCCAAGTTGCAGTGAAAATTCTGGCAACAATCAAAGAAGAGCCTCCAAACATATGTATATGAAATAAATAAGTTTTCAGTCTTTTAGACATGATCAACAAGAAAAAGCGAATAGAGTCTCAAACTGTTACTTTTATTAGTCTCTTTATGCTGTCACTTGTTCTTTTTGATTTTGGCACTAAGGTAAAGAAGGTAAGGTGCTAAGGTAAATAACCTCCCTCTGCTTTAGACCAAGACGGTCTAAGCTAATTTTTTTTTTTCAGTACTACATCTTCTTATTTCAGTGCTATTGGAGAGGCTTTATTTAATGCATAAGACTAAATTATACTTGTGATCCCTCACCAGTTTGCTGAAGAAGAGCAGGGGCTTCATTTTCACATTCAGCCTTACCCTGGTGCTATCGGTCTCAGTAGCAAGCATTACTGATAGTGTTCTCGGGAGCATCCTCAGGCAGCTTCACCTCGTGTCTCATCCTGCTACCCATGAAGGACAGGTTTCTTTGTGCCCCAGCACTGCCTACACAAGTGACCAGGAAACAGTTGGGACAGGTATATCTGGCCCAGCCATTCCCAAAAGAGCCCCCACAAGGGTCTGGCATCTGCCAACCAGATAGGGAACATGGACTCAGGGTGAGGGCAGCACCCAAGATGTGAAGTCAGACCTGTCTTCATGCTCCTTTCAGCTTGTGTCCAGATGGGTCGGGGGGCCTGGCACTATGCTAGATGCTCGCTGGCTTGCCTGCCTGCAGAAATCACTTAACCACAGCAGCCCTGTGGGCAAGCCTGGCTGCCTGCATCTCCTTCTGATGCTGATTTCCCTCATGCTGTCAAGCTCGTGGTTAACATCACCTGTCTACGAGACCCCTGCCAGAGAGGACGTCATCCTGCCCAGAAGCCTCACAGCTACGCAGGCGAAACCGAGGATAGTAAAGCAGGACTAGATAAATATTTCATGCTTGCTGCAATGTGATGTTTGAGCAAACACAGTTCCATAAAAGCAAGAAAAGGATGAGTCAGCAACTGATTTTATAATCACTTTTGGAGTTTTTTTGAAGAACTGCCTGTTACTGGCATTAGAGTATGATCATTTCAGAGTCCCATATCCAGCATAGTAAGGAGATATTTGAGGCAGAGTCCCTGGATGTTTGAGAAATATCAGGGACAGACAGGAGGACTTCCACAACACCACAACAACCACTAAAGATTCATGGAAACTAAGCGCACGTGGAGTAAGGAAAAATAATACAATAATATAATAATATACTACCAAACCAACGCCAGACCCCAGCAATGGGAATGGCACAGAGCACCTTGTGCAAGCCTAACCACACTCCTTGCGGGCAGCGAGTTCTCACATCCTGTCCGCCCTTTCTCAACGCTGTTATAGTCTTCCTTGTCTGCTAAATAAGAAAGTAGAACATAACCCCCTGAAGAGGTAATGCTGGTGGTCACTAAAGGAAGCGCACTAAGACAAGCAGACAGTCCTGGCATGGATGGAGCTGTGCGACAGCAAAGGTGCTCGAGGTGGGAAAAACAGGCACAAATAAGCAGAAGGAGAAAAGTAAGCAGACTTAGAGGAAACAGAAGAGTTTGCTTCTTGAAAGTTTAAAAATGGAGTTTCACTCTAAACAGGGTGTTGATTGGCTACTTTGGGGCGGGAGAGTTGTTTTTTAAAATGTGAACTTCTGTATTTGCAACAGAATTTCCAGGCTATTAAGAAGTAATTACTGGTTGTGTTTACTGTCACTGTGTAATTGTAAAAAGTTACCAGCCAAAATGTGTGGGAGATGAAACATCTTTGATGACAATATCCCTTGCTAAAGAAAAAATTACCTTTGCCTTCCCCACTTATCATCTGCCAAAAAAGTAGTTTGCATTGGGAATGTTCCATTTTTATGCTAATGCTACTCAACAGTAACTGATATTTCAGCACTGGGACCTATATAAGCACCTCAGGAGCAATTCAGAATTGTCTGTCTTAGAGCTGGGAGAATGTACAAAATATTATTTTTAAGGAACAAGGTTATGGTTTGGCTAATTCTTAAATAGAACTAAAACTACCCACATGCTGCATAAAATAATCTAAAGCTACTTGTAGTGCTGGAGATAAGAATCGAACCTTAGGGCCTTAATCTCCCCTTATTTCCACCATGTCTAATAAATTCTGGGAAACTACAATAATGTATAAACAGCTTGAAAGAATAATAGTTATTGTATTAAGTAGTAAATACAATCAATAGTTTAGGAACAAATAACTTGTTTTAATGAAAAATAATTACATGAAAAAAAATTTTTGTATACCATTATGATGTAAGAACCATAGATGACAGACATAAAATATGCAGGGATAATCACAAAAGTAGATCCTCTTTTGTAGCGTTCACATTTTAGAAAGAAAAACAAAAAGATGTTGATAAGGCAGGTTAAAAAGTAAAGGACAAATTGTTTACGTGCTTTCAAAAATTTTCCTCTGCTTTTTCACATTTCAGATGTTCAGAATGCTAAAATTGCATAAGAACATCCATCAGTACTGAATCAGATCAAATGCACATCTGTTCTGATATCTTGTCTCTAACAGGGGCCATAGTGCTACCTAGGGACATAAAAAAACTCGGCAAGCATGTACGATATGATGCTTCACAAGCATGAAAGTGAATTGCTTTCACTGCTTAGGGGTCAGTGTATCTCAAAAGCCATATTTTATTCCTCTAATAACATCACCAAAACAATTAGAATTGTTCCCAGAGAAGTAATTCATGTAGATAAAGAGTTCCCACTGAGTAACAAATACTTTTGTGTATCAAACACCCATTGTGCTTCATAAAATATGCATGCCATTGTTTAAGAAAACAGGTAACTTTTATAAGCTATACATGAAAATTCAATATAATTCCCAGATAGTCACTGACATTATCTTTTATTCCTATTATTGAGGTTGAGAACTATTGAACTAAAACTTCAGGCAACAGTAAATATCTTTGTCATACTAACGATCTCAGCATCACAGATACTTGCTTTCCATGGATCTTGCTTGATTATCATATAAACCAAAAGGATGATAAAAGTTTGTACTGAATAGAAGCAAGGGATACTGCATGCTGCTTACCAACATAATTGTTCTCTTCTTTCAGGTTATATATTGTATATATTATATACTAATATCAGTATTTATCTGCTCAGGACATATCAGCTCTTCCGGACTCTAGTATGCAGAGACGGCTCCTGCTCTTGGCCTGGTACCCAGGGAGGTACGCGTGGAGAGCGGCGTAGGTACGTATGTATGGTCTCTCCTACTGCCTACTTCTCTTCTGTCGCCTGCAGTGAGACAGCCTTCACGCTCAGCAGACAACTATGGATCAAAAAGAGCCTTTCTGTATAGGCAAACTGATCCCTATTTCATATTCACATCACGTCATGTGCTCAGCTGGATCTGTTTTATGGTTTGAAGAGATTTTAACAGGTTCCTCAGCTAATTTTTTTACTAGGTTGATCCAATAGCTCAATCTAATATATGTTTATAGGTCTTGCCTCCCTTTGCTCAGCAAAGCTCCACCAGTCTGCTAAGTCTGTTTTCCGCTAATTTCAGTATTTATCAAGGTTTGAAGCAAATAGATGCCCATCTTGCAGGAGGTTACACCACCAGATCCGCTTGTCCCCCACACGAACAACCGTTGAGGAAAGATTTGGGGGGAGGTGTACAAGCGGAAGGGATTGTTGTGAATCCCCAGCAAGCACTGTGTGTGCTATGTTTACATTGAATTGAGAGACCTTTTCATTGGAAAAAAACAGCTGAATAGTGGTGCTAATTTACTAAGAGATATCCCTTACAGCTAATGGAAGGAGAAAAAAATCTCCATGTTTTAATAAACGTTATTCTCTTCAACAAGAAATAGCACATTTCTTCACCTTCTGCAGTTCTTTCTTCCAGACGTTTCTTTTAACCACCTTCTGTGTTAATTCAGAAAATGAACAGGTAAAATTGATATTTACCAATAATAGCAAGTATTTCAATGTATGGAAATGAACATGAAGAGCAAAAAAACTCTACAGTAAGTAGGTTGTATCTTACACGTAACCTATAAGTAGGTTAAATAGACCACTTTGTCATCTCAGTATGTCATTACTAATTTCAGAATTTAAAAATAAATATGACTGCCCAAATTAGTGGTAATTGTTACTATATCTACATATAGATGTGCAAAATCTATGCCCTTTGGCTCCTGAAAAGGTAACTTCTGTTTCAACTGTCAAAGCATGATGTTAGCATCAGTCCTTTATTTTGATACAATAACGATTTTGAAATTGTTCTCAAAAGACAATGATTTGTATATTCAGAGTAGTACAACTGATACTTTGTAAACACCCAACTCTCTTCTTGAAAAAGTTTGCTTTAGGGAGCATTGGCAATGCTAAACTGAACAGTAAGTATAATATTATCTGTTTTACAAATCAAGGCTGCATTGTAGAGCTAATCACTATGAAAATCACTAATGACTATGAAAATATAAAGACGTCTGTTACACCTATCCTCCATAAAAAAAGTATTTGTAAAGCATGTAACATATACACAAAGAAATATTCCATTTTAGTTATCTGAGAGGTACTGGTGGATGAAAAGCTGGACATGAGCTGGCAATGTGTGCTTGTAGCCCAGAAGGCCAACCATAGCCTGGGCTGCATCCAAAGAAGCGTGGCCAGCGGGTCGAGGGAGGTGATTCTGCCCCTCTACTCCACTCTGGTGAGACCCCAGCTGGAGTCCTGCATCCAGCTCTGGAGCCCTCAGCACAGGAAAGACATGGACCTGTTGGATTGGGTCCAGAGGAGGCCACAAAAATGATCAGAGGGATGGAACACCTCTCCTATGAGGACAGGCTGAGAGCGTTGGGGTTGTTCAGCCTGGAGAAGAGAAGGCTCCGGGGAGACCTTATTGCAGCCTTCCAGTACTTAAGGGGGGCTTATAAGAAAGATGGGGACAGACTTTTTAGCAGGGCCTGTAGCAATAGGACAAGGCGTAATGGTTTTAAGCTACAGGAGGGTAGATTTAGACTAGATATAAGGAAGAAATTTTTCCCAATGAGGGTGGTGAAACAGTGGCACAGGTTGCCCAGAGAGGTGGTAGATGCCCCATCCCTGGAAACATTCCAGATCAGGTTGGACAGGGCTCTGAGCAACCTGATCTAGTTGAAGATGGCCCTGCCCATGGCTGGGGCGTTGGACTAGATGACCTTTAATGGTCCCTCCCAACCCAAACTATTCTATGATTCTATGATATCCTGTTGAAATATAGACACATCACAATGCAAAGTATGCATGCAGCAATAGTACTTCATATAGTGATAGTATTTTGTTTTATATAAGGTGAGAAAAAGAATGATTTAATCATTATGCATTACTTTCAGGACAGAAGCTGTTCTGTGGTCATTTTATGAATATCTGTGCTTTCTCTATCTAAATAGCTATAGGATTTCATAAAGTTTCAGTGCTTTAGTAGTATCCTAAAGTGTTTCTGAGATTTGTGAGCTAGGGCACTATCATACTGGAATTGACCTGATCATTAGAACCTGCCAAAGAACAATACACTCTATGCACAACAAATATCTGCTGAGGTAGACTTCTAGCAAAATAGGAAAATTGAGATGTCTTTTAGTATATCAGCCCGCAGTAACAACAGGTTTGGGAGAGACTCAAATAATGTAGAGATGGCTATTAGGAATAATAATAATTTTGGAAAAGCTGAAGCAAAGGAAGTGCCGAATAACACAGATAACCTCCCATCAGTAAATAAATCTGAAATTGTTTTTTTCATGGTCTTATCTTCAGAATTAATTTATTCTGCAGAAGCCCCTTGCTTGTTTTTTTTCTGTCCTGTAATGAGGCAGGATAATTGTAAATGATCTTAAACAAGGGCGTATCTATTACATGAGGGATCTAATGTGTGTTTGAGAGTGGAAAAAAATTGTATATTGTCAAGTCAGAAAACTTTTCACTCACATGCCTTTCCAAAATGTAATGATTACTCCATATTAAAAGCTTGTATTCAGCTCTTACCACTGAGCAGGTATCTCCTGAAGTGATTGCCAATAATCTAATTTACCAACCGAGAAACTGTTCCTTTTATGCACCTAAGGATTTCCACGTAGCAGAGGTGGAATTTTGATTTGCACAACTTTCAGCTGGAAAATAGACAAACATTTGATATTGTCAAGGGTAGCTTTCAAAGACTTTTGTCCCTGCTGCCATATAAAAAAAATCTACAGCTACTCTAAATGCATACACCTATAATCTTATGTTTTACTTCAGGGTATCCTGAGTTACGTAAGGCACAGAAAATCTGGAAATGAGATCCTTCAATTTCTCTCTCCTACTTTCCTTCCCTCTTCTCTAGAGACCTTTCAGTCCCACTCTTTTATCTCTTTCATCCCTTCCCACCTTCCTGTCTCCCTGTTATTCATCTGTGCATCTTTCTTTTTTCCTTCCTAAATTTTTTCTTCCCTTCCCCTTACCCCTCCCCTTCCCTTTCCCCTTTCTCCTTCCCTTCCCCTTCCCTTTCCCCTCCCCCTAACCCCTCCCCTTCCTTCCTCTCCCCCTTACCTCTGCCCTCCCCCACCCTTTCCCCTTCCTCTTTCCCCTTCACCTTCCCCTTCCCCTTCTCTCTCTTCCTCCCTTCTCCCCTCCGTTCCTCCCTCCCCTCCTCCCTTCTCTCTCCCCCTCCTTCCCACCTTTTCTCCCTTCCTCCATGCCTTCATGCCTCCATTTCTCCCTCCATTTCTCTCTTTCTTCTCTCTTTGCCTTTTTTCTTTCTCTTTGTCCTTCTTTTCTTTCCTTTGTCTTCTTTCTTGTTATTCCTTGCTTTGTTTCTTCCTTTTTAACTGCTCTTCATAGAGGAAAATAGAACCTGAGTCTCAGATGGAGTTAGTGTAACTGAATAATCTTCATTAGTCTCAGCATTATTTTCTTGGCAAAAGAAAGACTGCATCATGGTGGTTAGAGAGCCTCCGAGGTTTTTTTCTACTGCTGTAATTAAGACACCATGTCTGGCATTGCCTGTGAAGGTCTTTTCAGATATTGGTTAAGGAAAAAACAAAAGCAGGATCTGAATTTGAAAGAAAAATCTTTTCTTCTTTATGCCTGTACCCAAGATAAGAGACAGAAGACTAAGGTCTGTAGCAGTTCATGTACCTTTTCTGTGAGTTTTGCAGCCTTTCTGTATCCCAAAGGCAGTGTCAGTCATGCCATATGGAAGTTCTCCAAAGCATGCAAGATGGGCAAATACCAATGTTTTTGAAATTTTCATAAAACACCAGAGAAGTTGAAGAGAATCTTTATGTACTGAGTGTTTAAAAAACCAGAGAGGCAACTGCTCAGTTAATGCTGTATGGTGTATTCCCAGGTGCCCAACGGCAAAAATGTGACTAATATCTTGCTTTTAGGGAGATAGCAAATAAAATTATTTAGTACTTATTGCATGGATTTTGAATCAATGCCTATCTGCATGTGTAAAAGTCTTGTCTAGTCACAGAGAGTACAATTCAGACCTTAACAAAAACCAGCAGGAACTGTCAGGATATGAAATCCTGCCTGCCACGTCGCAGCTGTCATCCCCGTGTGAGATTCAAGATATCAGCAAGGTCCCCAGAGTGGGCCTGGGGCTCTGTTCTTGACCAAGATGGTGTCACATGCCACCTCTACGAACATGAAAAATGTATCGCTGCTGCCTCCCACACTCCCTCCGGAAACCCAAGTGACACTGTTTCGGCAGCATGTCTTGACACCAAATATACAATAGAGAAAATTATCTTAAAAAGCACATTCAAAACCACATTTGAAGTCAAAATTATCACATTTCATAGAATGAAGAATACTTGCTCTTTTCGCAATAGCATGTATGTGCTTTTTAAAATAATCTAAACAAAATCGCTAAAAACACTTTCGCAAAACTAAATAGTTTTACTCATCTTTAAAAGTATTTTGATACTCCAAGTATAGATTTCCTTATTCAAAAAAAGGACTCCTTTTTTTGTGGAGAACGGGTGATCTTGAACTTCCAAAGAGCAGCCAGGGGCTGGCTCAGCCTTCACTGCAGTTTACAGCCACCCTGAGCCTGCTCTGGGTCGCATGCAAGCTGCCTGTGCGGTCACAGGTTGAGCGGTTTTCACTAGAGTACAGTGTGCTCATACCACCTCTGTCTTCCTAACCCAGCCATCTAACCCTGTGCCAAGGGATAAAAACCCCAAAGGCTTAAAAGGCAGTGGCTGGACAGGGTGTAACTAGAGTGAAACCGTAGCTAACAGAGCGTGAAACGGTCTCCGGATAGACTTTCTAGGTCAGTTTTTGTGCCAGGGTATAGCGAAGCCAAAGATAAAGCTTACTGTGCCCGTACCAAGGATAAATATGGAGAGATATATATGTATCACGGATGTTCCATTTAGATATACCTTGTGCTATGACCAATTATGTGGTTATCCAACTAATTTAGGGATGACTTAAATTCATTACTTTGGTTTTTTCCATATCTAATGCAATAATAAAAGCCCATATTTTTCTTTTTAACATATTGCAGTTAGAGAATGCCAAAAAAAATCTAGAGAAAAACTTGCATTTATGCAACTGATTTCTGAATCAGCTTGCTGAAAGCGTAGCTGCAACCATTAGGTGGAAGTGCTTGGATTAATACATCACTAAGGAACAATTCAGGTGTTAATGAAACACTTTCGTCTGCACATCTGAAGAATAAGATGGTCAAGTAATTTCAAATGGGTCAGTGAACCACCTACGTTAACTACCAGGTCAGCAGTCTACAGCTGAAGTACTTATGAAAACTTCTGAACTATATATACTCCCTAGTGCCTTCAGCAAAGAAAATGTCACATTTTGTCCCTCATGACCGCAAAATGTTTTTAAAGTTAGGAATTCACTTAGTATAGCACATGAATTTAACACTATAAAGTTTTATTTTGTTCCTTCAGATGCAGAAAACCCGTATTAAAATCAAAATCCTGCAAAAGATGTGCTGAATTTAAAGCCTGTTTGTAGATGACAGGAGACATTATATTTGCCTATTGATTTTGGTTTATGATTTGGAGGTCGTTTACAGTACAAAGTAAAATAACAAATACAGACTTCATCCAACCTCCGTTCAAATACCTTGAAATAGATTTTAAATCCATCACATTTTTTCCCCTCCACTTAGGCGCCTTGAATGCTGCATCTTGACTGGACTTTCAGGAAGCCATCTGGTCCATCCCCCATGCCCCACAGCAGGAGCAGCCATACCCTGTGTCATTCCTGACAGATGTTTGTCTCTTACTTTTAAAAACCCCAAGTGACAGCAACTCTACAACATCCCTAGGCACTCTGTTCTCATGTTATTCTGCATTTGCCTTTGGAGTTTTTCCTAAATGTCTAATCTAAGCCTCCCTTGCCACAGTTTAAACCCGTTATTTCTTCTCCTACCCTCTGTGGAGATAATGAGTAGATTAATTACTCTGTTCTTCCTTTCAGTTGTCCTTTAGATATCTGAAGTTAGTTATCGTACTCCTCCTTTGTCTTCATGGTCTCCTCAGGAAAGATGCTGTTATTTAGCATCATTGCAAAATGAGGAGGCAATATTTTCTGGTAATATTTATGTAATTATTGTCATGGGAATAGTCTTTCTGCTGTATCAGTTTCCAGTGGTATTTGCAATGGGTTTATGTTAGGAGAAATGACAATACTGTTCCTTTTTGTAGTTCGATGGGGATAAGGAGAATAAAATGGTCTAATGGGAACAATTGCAAGAGCGAGAACCCTTCAATGAATTTTTGGGCTGCAGCTGGGTGGAAGTTTCTCTTCCAGTTAAATGGTAGTCTTTGTCTTACCCCTATTGCTGCTTGGGTAACAACATGGGAAGGGGAACTTGAGGGGTTGAAACAAAATGTAAGGGCAGTGTTTTACATGTGAGCGTGTGGGAGTGTGTGCATGCACAAGGGAGGATGTTCTGAAAAGGCTTCTGAAAATGTTTACTGCCCCACGCGTATAGCAATGTCAAGTCTTTGTGTCACTGGGAAAGAGTAGTAACTACAAAGAGAATATTTGTTTCTACTGACTGATTCTTTGGCACCTGAAGCAAATTCTTTGCTTTCTCACAGTCACTTCTCCATTCCACTTACTTGGGTGCCTTTCAGCTGCCACTTGGGATCTACGGCCTCTCCTCTAGGATAGCCATATCACTATCCTGCTGCCATCAAAGGACCCTTTTTGTCCCGCCCTGTTACAGCTTTGACTACAATGCAGAACTCCAAGGTGAAGCTAGAAATAATTTTTGCATCAAAATTTTCTTACTTTTCATCTCACTGTATTGTTTAGGGGAGTCCATTATGGTGATATCACATGTACCTCCATGCTGTCAGGTGTGGGATGTCAAAAGACCTCTGTCTGATGAGGAGAGCGACTGTTATGAGAACATCTGAGCTCATGCTGTCTACAGATCTCAAGAGTCTTTGCTTGACTTGTATATTTATGTCTCCAAGATGTTTTTCAAGGACCTCTCAAGATCTCTCCTGATGTTCATGTTTCAGAGCTCATTCTCTACATTTCTTGAAATTTAGAGCCAGCTATATGCTTCTCTGCAAGTTGAGTCAACGACTCATAACAGCCTTACCTTATCTAATTTATAATTATTACTTAATGATCCTGAAAGTAGTAAAATTAAAATGATAATAAAGTAAACAGCATACAGAGATTAAACTCAGATGCTCAATAAAGTGTTTTAGTAACTTTACATTACAGAATATAATGGTTCGTATAATTCTTTCTGATATACAAGTACCACAGCAGTATTTGGCATTTATAATTTGCAAACCGATGCAGAGGGATGCCAGAGCTTATTCGTTAATTTGAAAGTAAGACATGGACTGCTGGGATTTTAGAGAGCTAATACAGAACTGAAAAACAGAATCATATTTTAGACACCTGTCTCTCCTCCTCCTTTAAGGGGAATACATAAGCCACTATTAAGTCTGTGTGGGAATTACATGCCTCAAAGGAGAATGCCAAAAACCTGCGCGCAGGAGCTGCCTGCAAGGAATTCTTGGCACAAATCCATTCTGAAATCAATCAACCAATCGATCAATCTTTGATTTCAAAGCCCACACGAGAACCCACATCCACACTTTGTAAGCACCTGGAGTGCCAAACCTTCCCCCTTTTCCTTTGCCTTTCCTTTCCTTCAGATTTACCACAGTTTTTAGTCACCACCTCTCTCAGCCCTGCCTCCTGCTGACTCCCCACACGTTCTCAACACAGAGCTGAAGCTTCTCCCTCCTTCAGATGAAATGTGCCCGACACAGGGAGCCAAGCAGAGGCTGTATGGCTGTGCAGAAGTCATGGAGCTGGTGCTCACTCCTGTCCACACCCCATGCTGCTCATCTGCTCTGTCGTGCAGTGTGGCCTGGCTGCAAGTCCCCGGAGCCCTCATTTGCAGGGGGATCTGCCTGCCCCTTCAAAAGTCGGTGGAATCACTGTTGCTCACCTTTTCCAGATCTTGGGTTGTACAAGTGCCTACGAAGCGACTGACATGGATCTGGTTTCTTCCTCCAACAGTGAGATTCAAATGTGTATCTCCCTTTAATTCATTAACTACTTCTGAGAATAAGCTGGAGCTCAGAGACAGAGTTCTGAAAATTATGGGAAGAACAGAGGCCATGGGATTCCCCTGTACTTGTTCAAGGTGAGGGGAGCATGGTGAGGAAGCCTGTCTTCCCAAATGAAGATATCCTCCAGAAACTGCTACAGGAAGGATGAGCTACAGTGACAAATTTTCCATTTCAAGAGCCTGTTCACTATGACACACCTTATGAAGAGAGAGCAACTGTGCTTGAGATTCTCATTTAAAATGTCCTTATGTCTCTGTTGCCTTGTGCTCTGCTGAGGAAGTTCAACTGTGGCCAAAATATCTGTAGGTGTTCAGAGCTGAAGTGTGGAAGGTGATGGAGGGGCTGCATGTATTACAAGACCTTAGTAAGTGGTCTGTGAGGTGACCTCTGATAGGAGCCAGCATTAGACAGACTGTATGTGAGAACGTGTCACAGAGTCCTGGTGCTAAACCACCTCTAAATCCTGAGATTTAAAGCAGTCTGGTGGGTCTGTGGGGTGTGAGATGTCAAACTACCAGACAAGTTTCTTCATGTCATGGGGATGATGACCTCCCGCATGAATTGGAGGCTGGTAGGTGGATTAGGTGGTTTCCCATTCTGAAAAACTGGCCAGACGTAAATAGTTACACTCATTTACGCTCAGTAGCGCTCAGTATTCAGCTTTGGCTTTTGCACTTGCCTTCTCGCATTTTTGCATTTGCCCCTTTTTCCTCATGGAAAAAAAGTTATTGCAGCGTTGAAGGCATCACCGCAGTGAAGAAAACAATGAGCTGTGCAATGATGCGTATTTCTTAATTCTCAGTTTGCTAGGTTAGTTATTTGTTTTAAAGCCACTTTCTGTCGAGAGCTCTGTATCTGTGCCTGTGTCCCAGTCCAGTTTGTAACTCAGGAAGCATTTGTGTTTATGTGGTTCTTGGAGACCACCTTGTTGTTCTAATGTAAATATCACACGTAAAATTATTTTCACCCATTTTCCACCCGTTGCTCAGAATGCAAATGGTTATGGAAGCTTGAGATTTCCCATAAAGTCCCCTGCTAACTGCACTTGACTGTGTTGCTTTCTGTAAGGGTATAAAATAGTATCCTAACAAGATTTTATGGCTAATCTTTCATGGTACTTACGAAATTTATTTACCTCACCACAGTATGTTTGAAATTGTACTTAAAGATTCATGCGGTATTTATTTCGTTCCAGTAACAATTTAGCCTTCCACACAGCAGCAAGTCATACTCATAAGAATAAGACTCATTTTAAACTATTGCCAGTGCAGCACATAAAATTTATGAACTTGGAAATGTGTTTGAAGTCTGAATGTTTCTTATTCCTCTTAACCAAACAAAATGAAAAACACTTTCACTAAGGTATATAGTCCTCTGTTTTAAAAAGATCTCAACGAAGATAAAGGCCTTCCTTGAGCCTCATCTATTTTGACAAGGGCCAAAAAATATATAATAAATAATAATAAATAATAGTTTATCACCAGATTTCTATTTGATTGTCTAAGAAGCAAATGTTCAAAAGGGGAAAGTCAAAGTTTTGGTGCTGCTATTTGCCTGGTAGACTGGCACTAGTCTAGACCTAGAGCTTGTGTCAACAGAACTAATGCTGATTAGCAGTCTGTATTTTTCTGCCAGAAGTGTCATATTTTAAGGCGGCAGCCTAACAGAAGCAAGTAGTCCATTAGTCCACACTAAAGTCAAAGGTCATTGCTATCAGACTTCGAGATTTATTTCAGATCAATTGAAGTTCAAGCCTGTATCTGAAACACAGAAACAAAACCAAGCTGTTGCACTGGTCTGTGAAGTCTGATGACTTGGAACTTGACCTTTTCTGGCCTTCTGTTACAATTTTTGGGGGGCTGAAGTCAGAAACTAAAGAGTGAGTGTAGCTTGCAGAAGACAGCTGCGTTCTGCCCAAAGGAATGAAATGAGGAAAGAGTAACTACAGATATATAAAATGCTTTTTTTTTGTCTTGACTATAAATGTCTAAATTATCAATGGAAAAAAAGGGAAGAAATATGACATACTTTTTTAGCTATGCTGTTAGCTGACTTTAAAATTCTCAGTTGCTTGAAATAAAGCACTTTATAGAATCTGTGGGTCAAATATCTGAGGGAATATCCAGCACTTTTCCCTACTGATGTGCATATTTGGTACTTATGTATCTTGCCTGTTAACCAGTCAGAAAAAGCTTTTTATTCTGCTGTGGTGAACCTCACCATTGTTGCACAATGAGAATTATATTTGATTTCAATAACTTTTTGAAGCTACATGCAGCATCTGTTCCTCCTGTCCTCTTTCTCTGTCTCAAAATTCCCTTGGAGTCTGCAGTAATTGTTCATCAGACTTCCCAAAGCTATGTTTAATGTAAAACAGCTCCATTAAATATCTATCACTCATTTATTGGAAATGAAACTATTCTACAATCCATGTATAATGCATGGGTGATTCTAAATTAGTAACTCTTTCCATGCACAACAGTAAACTTTACTGTAATTAGGTTTTTTTATATAATACATAGAATTTACCATTGCATCATACCCATGCAACTGTTCGGGTTAGCAATAAAAAAACCCGACCCAAACTTGAATTAATGTAGATAACTGCTCACTGCCAAGGGCAGATGCCTGGAAATGAGAAGAGTCAGGCTTAATTTCAAGTCAACCTCTGAATTTTTTATGGTCTTAGGCAAGTCGTTAACATCTTTGCCATAATTTTACAATATGTAAAAGGGGGATAATGATGTCTGATGACCTCTATGAAACTGTTTTGAGTTTTTATTTTACTGGGAATGTTATTATTGCTGTTCTTCAAGGAATAAATCTATCCCACAGAACTGTGGAGCAGCTTCAAAGACATGGACTGTGAATGAGAAGATTTTAAGAGTCTCAGACAGAAGGTACGTTAAACCTTCAAAGCTTTGAATCCTGGCTGGGGCTTGCGTATCAGGCATGAGAAGTGAAGCCATGAAATGCCTTCCCTATGCCCACCGAAGACGTAGGTAAATGGGTACAGATCTTTCCTCACAAAGATCTGCAAATGAAGAGGGTTTAGACTGTTTGAGCGTTGCTAGAGAATTTTTTGGTTGCTTGGCTGCTGAGTTTTGTTGACCACAAGAGAACTACAACTTACTGTAATTTACAGGTACCACCCCCTGTGTAACTGGATCTTATACAGAAAAAATACATATACTCAGATGCCTCCTCCCTGCCAGAAGAAAAAGGGGGGGGGGGAACCCTACATGAAAAATAGAATAATATCTTTTCAAATATCATGATATGAAAATTTAAATAAAATTGGAAGCAACCCAGCGGTATACCTCAGCACTGGACCTGCAGTAGCATATCATTAGGACCTGAAGAATCTTAGCAAAATGAGATACTACTAATCCAGGCGGGTTTTTAACTTCCCTTCATTCAATTTGATACTTATGTCTACAAAAGGTGAAAGGAAATAAAGAACTATGCCTGAAAACTGTATTTCTGCTTACTCATCACTAGGTATACAATCTGTGTCTACAGAATCAGAGAGAAAATCCGACTGGAATGGAGTGACATGAGAAGTGATGGAGACTCTTTACAGCACAAGAGTGAATAGTCAAACTGTGACTAGACTGCAAATAGAAAGACCACCCAAAAGGCCTTCCTCACCTAAAGAAGGAATATTTTAAAGTATATATCTGATACTGAACCTGCCAGGGGAATGTCGGTTGCCTAAAAGAGCCTCATTTTGTTCCTTCACTGTAATTTTTAAGCTGCCGCCTAACAATGTGTTTATCCAGAGAAGAAAACATTTAGTGATGACTTCTAGTAAAGAATGTTGGCACTGCATATTGTGGGAAGCATACAGATATTTTAGGTAAATAAAAGGATAGACTTTCCAAGAAGCATACAAGACAACTAACAAAAAATTAAAAAATGAGCAGTTCTGTAGATATGAGTATACTTGCTTTTTATTTTCTGTACAGAAATTATGCAGATACATAGTGTGCCATCCAGGCATCACGGGGCAATTAATTCTAAATATAAGCAATTCAAATGAAGCAGGGGTGGTTTACTGTTTTTTAAATTTCTAACTTCCCTGAGAAAATTGCAGATTTTCATATCCTACCAGCTAAGTATAACAATTAGTCAATAATGTATGGGAAACCATTAAGTCTTTTAATCTTTCCACTCTCTGTTTAGCTTATCCCACCATTTTGAGAAACATCTGCATTACTGGTATTAAAAGCATACTCTTATTAAATTGTCTGCTTCTTCTGTTTCCACATTCTTAATGTCATCAAAAGCAAGGAAACAGTAGAAAATATCTTTAGCCTTAAGGCTAGAGTACTGATAAAACCATCTTGAATCAAAGCCGTTGAGACTCTTCTCATTTATTTCAGCAGACTCTGTCTGAAGCACTGTATCCAGAAGGATCTGTGTATCTCTGAGTGACAATCCTTGTCACAACAAGGTTACGGCAGATAACGGACTGCACTGATTTGCAATGAGTGAGAGAGGCAGGATTAGTCATTCTGACTCTTGCCATCCATCTTTACAGGGGAAGATGCTAAGAGAAAGATGGGTTATCATCAACGTACAAAAAATGCATACATTATCGCAGCTGCACAAATGAATATCAGTACTAAATTCCCTCGCATTTCCCCCACAAGCTAATCAGTCTCAATAAAATTATCTTCATGTGTCTACATTGTATTAAAGGACATTTTTCCAATAGTTAATTGAAATTTAATTCTTAATTGTGATGAGAATATCTCGTAAGTCATTTCATGAAAAACAAGCTGTTTTGCGAGTGGGGGAACTAATGGAGCTGTGTTTCCAGCACATTTGCGACTTGTCACTTTCCTGCCATTTAAAAAAGAAATCTCAGCTCACCTTCTGATGCCTTTTGTCACCTTTTCTAAACTTCTTCGCAGGATCCTCTGCTTCCTCTCCTCTTCCTTATTTATCTTTCCCTGGGCTCTGCTGAGATTGGGTTAGAATTATTCACAGTGGGTAGGCATGAGACTTTTAATCCCCTGGCTGATATCTGAATGAAAAGGACTTTTTTTTTGCTTTCCTGTCTCTCGGTAGATCAGGAACAGAACCCAGCTGAGACCTCCACCCTTTTGTCAGATTTGGCTGAAATTGGCTAATATATTAAAAAATTTTTAGAGGAGGACAGACGTATGATCACAGAAGGTGAAACAGGGACCTCACTGTTCCCCTTTCCACCCCGAGCCCTGAGCATGGATGTCATCACCACAAAATGCATCTCCGTGTGGGCTCACGGTAACGGAGACCAGTGAAACAAAGGCTGTGCTAGCCGAGTAGGCTGGAAAGCTGTTGCAAAGCTAATGCCCTTCAGCAGAGCAATATTTTAGCTGGCATGTACCGTAGTTGCTGTATCTCCAAAGCTAGCCTTGGTAAATTGGATTTATGCAGGAAGATGGGGAGTATTTTTTCCTTGAGACCGGGCTGTTTAAAGAACAGCGTGGAGGTATTCCGGTGCACAGGCACCACCAGCGTTACCATCAAACACAAGATTCCACCTACCATCCAAGCACTCGAGGGAGCACGGTCTTCCTCAGTTTGCCGTATGGGTATATTAACTTGTGTCCGTTACCAGGAATTTGCTAGTACAAAGGAAGTGCTAGAAATTGCCAGTTTCCTCCCGTTCCCTTTAGTAAAAGAAATACCAAAAATGTCAGTCTCTTTTTTTTCTGTCCACTGTGCTTTGGTGCTCGTGGGAAAGATGCGGACACTACATGCAAGCTGCATTTGCTCTTGCAGTGTAGATAAAAAAATCCAGGCGGTGAAGTGTTAAGCATCTTCTCCAAAAATGGTGAGAAAGGGATACTTTAGTTTTCTCTTGGTATTTCATGTGTTTTGGCAATCCTCCTTCCTTAAAAGGCATACCTTGGAATTTAGGGCAGTAATGAAGATGACCTTTGAGTAAAGGGCATGGAAAGCATTCACATCTGAACTTCAGCCACATACATTCATTGCTTTACATTTTTGAAGCTCACCAAGCCAGAGAGGTAAAAAAAAACACCTGTGATAATTATCCCAGATCACTTTCAGTCAAAGCTAAAGTGCTGTAGCCTCACTTAAACAACAAGTGAAGTATAACGACTCAGACTTACAGTGGCTTTATCTCACAGCAATAAATAAGAAAAAATCCCAATGTAATAAGGAGATGGCTTATTTCTGAGGATCTTGATCTACTGCTTGGGAAGGGACACGTTCATGTCCCTTCCCTGCCACAGACATACTGTAGGACCTTACACGGATAATAAACCAGCCTGAACTTCTCCCAGCTGTCAGTAGCATTTCTTTGTTTTAAATGAGTGTTGCAAGGGTAAGTCTATTAAAGACAACCTGTGCACCTGTAGACCAGGAGTTGGGACCAGGTGCAGCCATGCACAGAGATGGAATAATCAAAAAAATACGAAGTTTTTACCTCCCTTGGGACTTGTCTGTCAACGGCAACTGCTACTTGGGTACCATCTGTTGTGGCGGAAGGTGACTGAGAGCTGAAGAAGGTGGTATATTCAGGTAGGAAACTAGAAAAAGGTATCTACCGGTAAGGCAAAAGTTTCTGGCTTAATGTGTTTTACTGCACATTTTGAAAAACATTTTGGGCAAATCCTCACTTTATTTCCTGGAGGTGGGAGGAAAGCTCAGGACGAGCCTGCAGGAAGGCAGACCATGCTGCCTGCCAGCACTGGCAGGGCCCAGAGGGCACAAAAAGACCCTAACTGTCCTGAGCAGCTTCACCTGGGACCCCCACCCACAAACCCTCTGCCCAGAGGCCTGGGGAACCATTTAAGCTCAGGACTGCAGCTCTGTCTGTTCTTGAGCTGTGGTGTAGCTATGCTTGTTTCTAGCTGTGCTGCCTTCCTGTCTGGACCTTAGTTCCACTATGTAACTTTGTCTTCTATGCTGGACCTGGAGCATCCCCTCACTGTGCCTGGGGCTTTCAATGGACCTTTCAGCGCTCAGCTTGGATGCTGCACGCTCTGGTGAGCAAAAGCAAATAACACTCTTTTTCCCTATCTCTGACATAAGGAAATTTTCTCACTATCATAGAAAGAGCGATGCATTTTAAACAGGTATAGATATTTTTATGCATCTGTGTATTGAGCAGCTGCTGGGAAAGATGGTTAACTAATTATTTTCTACAGCATTAGTGTTCCTTCAGCAAATGAGTCTTCTTTTGCAGAACTAATCTATTGAACTATTGAAAAAGCTATAAGCTTTGCATCTTATGGCATGGAAAAACATTAAAGGATGCAAGTTCAGAGCAGACAGCAATTACACTGGCCTCAGTTTAAATTAACTCAGTCAAACAAGTGGTGTTCCCCAGGGCTCAGTATTGGGGCCAGTTCTGTTTAATATCTTCATTAATCATCTGGATGAGGGGGTTGAGTGCACCCTCAGTAAGTTTGCAGATGACACCAAGCTGGGTGTGAGTGTTGGTCTGCTTCAGGGTGGGTTCCTACAGAGGGGTCTGGACAAGATTGATCGATGGGCTAAGGCCAGCTAGATGAGGCTTGAGAAGGTTAAGTACTGGCTCTTGCGCTTGGGTTACAGTGGCTGGAGAGCTGCCTGGCAAAAAAGGACCTGGGGGTGCTGGTTGACAGCCGGCTGAACATGAGCCAGCAGTGTGCCCAGGTGGCCAAGGCAGCCAACAGCATCCTGGCCTGTGTCAGAAATAGTGTGGCCAGCAGGAGTAGGGAAGTGATCATCCCTTTGTACTTGGCACTGCTGAGGCCGCACCTTGAACCCTGTGTTCAGTTTTGGGCCACTCACTGCAAGATGTTGAGGTGCTTGAGTGAGCCCAAAGAAGATCAACGAAGCTGGTGAGGGATCTGGAGCACAAGTCTTATGAAGAGCAGCTGAGGGAACTGGGGCTGCTTATCCTGCACAAAAGGAGGCTGAGGGGAGACCTTATGTCTCTCTACAACTACCTGAAAGGAGGTTGTAGCAAGGTGGGTGTTGGTCTCTTCTCCCAACTAACTAGTGATAGGCTAGGAGAAAGTGGCCTTGAGTTGTGCTGGGGGAGGTTTAGACTGGACATTAGGAAAAAAATTTCTTTACTGAAAGTGTGGTCAAGCATTTGGAACAGATTCCCCAGGGAATTGGTTGAGTCACCATCCCTGGAGGTATTTAAAAGATGTCTTGTAAATGTGGTGTTTAAGGATATGCTTTAGGGGTGGACTTGGCAGTGATAGGTTAATGGCTGGGCTTGATGATCTTAAAGGTCTTTTCCAACCTAAATAATTCTATGATTCTATACTTGCAACTCAGGACAGGATGTATGCAGGACTCTTTCAAAAGTCAAAGAAAAGGACCCTATTAAGTATTTGGTCAATTAATAGGACTGATAATCTAAGCCCTATTGTAGGAATCTATAATATTGCTCATTTTCTGGACATCTTATGAGCGATGGGTCAGAGGAGACTCTAGTTTTCAGTTAGAGAAATTACACTCACGGGTATAAAAGCCTTATGTCCCTGCTGCCCTAGCCCCCACATGCCGAGTGAGTGTAGTCTGCCCGTGCTTCCTGAAGTATGGACCATTAGGAGCAAGCCCAGGAAGAGAGAAAGACAAGTCTGATGTAGCTGCTGGCTCATATCATCCCCAGTAGTAAGAAGATCCTTATGGCTGTGTCTAAGGTGATTCAAAGAACCCCGGTGTGTGTGCTCTGGACAGCAGGGACAACCAGGAGAGCAGAGAAAGTTCTCCAGTCCTGTCAGCAAACCATCACCAAACTCATGTACTTGCACATCAGGCCATGAAACTGTTCTCAGGACTTGATTTCTTTTTCCCTCTGAGGCTTGAAATTATGTAACGTTGAATTTTAAGCCTTTAAAAGATTAATTTGAGCAAAACCATAAAGGTTTAGATAGGGGAGGGTGAATTTTTACCCATGTGGTTACAGCACAAATAAGATGCAGAACTCTTCCAAGCTTCCTAACTCTCTTCCAAGCTTCCTGTGGGAAAGTCACCTTTGGGCTGAGGTCAAGCAGTGAATGACTTTGGAGACAGCAAAGGACAAACTGAAACCACAGATTACACAGGGAAATGGTTTTAGTTAGCACATTTTATTACCTGGTGTGTAGTTGCAAGCACTGATGTATGAAGTGTTAGTTTTGAGACATTGGGAGGTGTGGATGGAGAGGAACATTTAATAAAGGCCATAAATCATGTTTTTCATCATGTTTTGCTTGTTATATTCTCTAGAATTACCCATTCATATTATTGTAAGGTAAAGTTATAAAATTTCAATTTTATGCCGAAATAGCTGTCCACTGGTGAATTCATATTAGTAATGATAATAGGATTGAGAAAGTAATTGTGTGCAGGATTTTTGCTATTTAAAAGGATGGATATGCACAATTTGGCTCCCTACACCGCACAAGGGGTATTCTGCTTCAAATGAATCATGAAAATAGTAATAAGCTTTGTATGTTGTGCACTGCTTTGTCCTGAAGAATACTGAAGCATATTTTTTAAGAAATGTTGGACATAGTCTACTGTATGTGCTCAAGTGACAGAGCTCTTCAAATTCATTCATCAGGCCTCTATGCAGAATGATAATTCTTCAAAAACGTTAAGAAAGTTACATAGATCATGACTTTAAATTTGCCTGAACTTGAAGAGTACTGCTTCTTTAGGGAGTAACAAATGCCATCTTTACCAAAACCAGACAGATTCTCCACTGCTCCGAAGATACTGTGGGTGTAGCAGTAAATGTAGGCGATAACATGAATCCTGTTACAACTGGTTAAACCTCCCCAGTTCTCTGACTCAGCCAGGCAGCAATTGAAAAGCGTGATGAAGATCTGTAAATTGTGCATTCTTGTCTGGTGAAGTGGTAATCATATTCCAGCTGGGTGCAGATAAGTGCAAAGTCATGTTTCAAGTCCCAAAGGGAAAAAAAGTAGTTTAAAATACCTCCTTAGTTTCCTTTTAACATTTGCTTTTGGCATAGATTTCTGCTGGTCTTGTATATCTCATTCGCAGTTAGTCCATACATTATATATGAAGCCTGAGTGTTTACCAGGAAGCTTCGGCTTCTGGAAGGCAGTAGGTGCCTAAATGTGGTGTGTGTGCTTCAGGAAACATCTACAATTTCAGTGGTTCGGTGTCTTGAGGACTCTGTCAAGTTAGAGATCTGTCAAGACGAGGCTTGATGGTAGTTCCTATCTCTACTGTGCCATGGAAAAGCTACCCTAAAGGAGAGCCGTGCTCCAAAGAATTCAGCTGAGAACCACTGCATGAATTATTTCGATGTCATCAGCAGCTGCTGAGGATGAGCTCACTGGAGTGTCTGTAAAAGATCCTCGTAGATTTGGGTTTAGGATCAAGTTTGATTTTTAGAATAGGTTGGCATTTTTTTCTATATAGTGTTCAACTCTGATATATGCTATGCTTTTCATTAACTTGGAACAATGAAATATATGTTTTGGGCAACAGCTCTCGGCAAACTGGAGGTGGAATCGTTTGCTTGGAAGATGGCCAATCCTTACAAAAGAGAACCTTTATCTTTCTACATTTTAGCTGGTGGGTGCTGATGAAACATTTTACTGTGTGAACAGCTCACCTATTACTTTTCCTCTTGGTTCTGGGAAATGTCTGATAATGAAGCCTGCATGAGGACAATATTGTAATTATAGCTGTCACCACAGTCTTCCCCCTTCCCTGGATACTTTAGATCATAATCTGCAAAGCCAAAAGTATGTCCAAGCCTAAAAACTACTAGTTGTTTTAACCAAAAGCACTTAGTACCTACCAAATACCAAGGTCTCTGAGGTAAAAAAGTTCAGCTCTGGCTAAAGGCAACAAAATAGCTGAATCCTAGAAGAACACAGCATTAGATGAATTCCTTGGCAGTCAGATATGTTGGCTGACCAGATTTCTGTGGTGGAACACTACTGAAAATGTGACAAACAGCCGATACCTCCAGTTAAAGAAAATCATATCTCTTAGCATATGAAACCTCTTACATAGAAAAAGTTCTCAGAAATATTATAAATTCTTAATCTAAATATAGTTGTTTCCAATTAAAAAAGTAGTTTGTCAATCATTCTTACTATTAGCTGCCTTGTGTTAGTACTGAGATAAACATATAGCAAAAAGCTGAAAAACATCTGCCCCAGAGGTTAGTCCTGACTGATAACAGAAACATGTGGATTGACACAGGTGATTGGGAGAGGGAGTTTTCTATAGTGCAATCAATTTTCTTTCAGTAGACATAATATTCTTGTTTGTTAGATACTTTCTTGACTCTAATATTAATCTCCTCTGTAGAAACTTTTATCCAAGTGTCTTTAACTCGGACCAGACAGTCTAAATGTTGTTTCCTGTAACTTTTAACCTCTGCTCTTGGCTAATCGACTCTAAACAAACTTACTTAGAACTGAACGGATGACTTGCGTACACCTTTATTCTGGTGCAAACCTGCCAGGAAAGTCCTGCTGACAATTCCTAGTGGCTGTCTGGCCACTACTAGACCAAGTAGTCTATTAAATTTCTTCAAGTGAACACTGCCGAATGACAAATGTAACAGGTGGGACAATGCTTCTCTACAGCAGGTGAAGAAATGACTAGACTGCGAGCGGAAACATGAAAATGGTGGTTGAAGTAGAAGGAAGTTCTAAATCAACACAAGTATGTCAGGCTGATGTCACGTGAGACGAGGATTGTGCACGGCAGTGTGACATGTTTTTATCAGACAAACTCTCATGTGCACAAAGCCTTCTCCAGATCTGAGACGGCAGCAGCAGACCTGGGAGCTGAAGGCGAGTCGGTGACTTGCGGATGAGGGAGGCAGATATTGGTCGGCTCGCCCGTGAGGGCAGTGGGCTTGGGTGGTGGGGGATCAAATCGTTTGATGAGATGAAAGACGATGCACTCGCGTGCTTAAACGCATGAGAGGAAGTAAGATGGTTGTTGAGAGTTTGGTGGTGTATCGCCAGAATTTTGGTGTGCTTCCGATGGCTGATCCTCTGTGTTAGGTGTGAGCATAAAATGTAAACCTTCTCGAGCTGCAAATGTCCTATTGCGTGTGGATTTAGACTGATTTCAGGAAAACATCGCTAGACTAATCTTTTACAATTTCCACAAATATATAGGCCATAATGTTTAGATATTGAGAGGTAATGAAAGGTATGTGCTTAGAATAGACACTGTAATAAATTTTTAAAACATCCTGTGGTCATTTACATTAATTATCCAGAATCTAGGAAAAACTTGTGTTGCAGGAATAAAAGGCAAAGGGGATGCTGGAAATGAAATACAAGGACATTTAATGGCTTAATCTTGTATTCTCTGAAGCTAATGACAAAGCTTCTAGTTCATGTGCAGGACTAGTTTTTTAAAAAGAATAAGAACATAAATGTTCTTCCAATATTTTTTTAATGTCAGCTCTTGTAAACATGTAACAGTCAACAGACATATAATTTTGCCATTTTAAAGGGAAATGAGATTCCTTTAAGGATTATCATTGTAAGGCTCTGTCTTATTCTTTTTAGGCACTGCAAATGCTAAAGTCTTAAAATTGTAGTTTTAACTCCTTCAGGCCAGTCACATCATTTAATGTGATGGTTCTTTCTCATTTGACTTGACTTTTTTGCATTTTTTTCTAAGGAAGAATATTGTGCTTTGAATATACAAATCCTTTAATATATATATATATAAAAATTATAGTTAGGGAAGACTTTCAGGTTTTAGCTCAATGGAGTTTTAGCAGTGTTCAGCTGAAAAGCAGACTTCAGGGACTACCAGTAACCTCCAGACTCTTTAATGAAGCATGATCATATTGGACTTACATTTTTCTTGGTGCGTGTAGATTGATATGAGAAATATTACTACCATAAAACAGAGATCAATTGATGTATACATATTTTATTACTAACAGGAAAATATTGACATTGTAAATTATTTATGTTTTGGATAATAAAATAGATTTCATGGAGAAGCCAAGGTAAGTTGGGACTTGGGATTTGTGTTACGCAATTCACTCCCAGAATTTAGCATTAAATATATGTATACAAAAAATTATAAAAGTTGGGGGGAAAGAGCAGAATAGACATGCTTAAGATAATTGTGGAGCAAAAGCACAAAGGTAGTGGTAATTTCCATATACTGTTTCTTTTGAACCAACTGTCATTTTTGTCTGGTAGCATGTGAAAAAAAATCACGCTTTTGTTCTTGTTCGCTTTACTGATTTTTAGATAATTTTTATTTATATATGCTAAAAGAAACATGTTTTAAATAATGCCAGCGATAAAAATCATTCAGGGTTTACCTGAAAAAAAATCATTGATATGATAAACTGTTGCTCCTAATGTAGGAAAAAACTAAGTACGGCTAATCATTCTTCATTACTGTACCACCACATCTGTATCGCATACTTTGTAAAAATTTTTTCAAACATATGGTCAGCAGTGTTTGAACTGTTTTGTTTCACTGCACCTTCCTTGGCTAATACTAGATGAGGCATTTCATATTCTGTTTCATTACTTTGTTGCTATGCAAAAAGGCTTTCCCTTAGGAAAAGGCTTCCTAAAGTAAAGCACTTGAGAAGCATATTTAAAAACCTGCTTGCTCTAGTGAAAGTTCTAAAAAAGGCGATTTCTTATTCCTTTGAAAACAAAGCCTTATTCTTCACAAGCAAACTAATTTGACTATATTAATAATCTGTTTAATATTAGACCTGAGGAATCATGTGACTGAGGCATCCCTGAAAGAGCAGCTAGTGTTGCAGAGTAGCTTCAGCTGCAGTATTGTCTGGTTTTAAGCCAACAGTTTTCAGGAATAGTTCTTCCAACCCCTAGGGAAAAGTCATCACAGACACGTTTGTTTAATGTACAGTACATAAACCAAACACCAAGGGCTATGAGAGCATTGACAGAATGTTAAAATTTCATCCTTCAGATCGCAGACATGTACTTGACAGAAATTCAGCTTAATAAACAAAAGTCACCTGTATTGTTAGTGGCTTGCGAAGTGTCATGCTTTCCTCGTTTCTAGAATCACAGAATCACTAGGTTGGAAAGGACCTTCAAGATCATCAAATCCAACCATTAATCCACTGCCACCATGTCCCCTAAACCATGTCCTGAAGTGCCACATCCACACGTTTTTTGAACACTTCCAGAGATGATGACTCCACCACCTCCCTGGGCAGCCTCTTCCAATGCCTGACCACTCTCTCAGTAAAGAAATGTTTCCTAATATCCAATCTAAACCTCCCCTGGTGCAACTTGAGGCCATTTCCTCTCATCCTATCACTAGTTACTTGGGAGAAGAGACCAACACCCACCTCACCACAACCCCCTTTCAGGTAGCTGTAGAGAGCGATAAGGTCTCCCCTCAGCCTCCTCTTCTCCAGACTGAACAACCCCAGTTCCCTCAGCCGCTCCTCATAAGACTTGTGCTCCAGACCCCTCACCAGCTTCGTTGCCCTTCTCTGGACACGCTCCAGCACCTCAACATCCTTCTTGTAGTGAGGGGCCCAAAACTGAACACAGGACTCAAGGTGCGGCCTCACCAGTGCCGAGTACGGGGCACAATCACTTCCCTGCTCCTGCTGGCCACACTATTCCTGATACAGGCCAGGATGCTGTTGGCCACATGGGCACACTGCCAGAACAGATGTGCATAGCAGTGTGCTCATATTGGACAACACTTAAAGCTAAAGGAGTAAATGTGCATGAAAAGCGAACCCCCTTTCTGTGTCTCCTCCCACTTAGGCACAGATCTTCCAGTTTGGAAGATCAGAGGCACAGCAGATGTGAAGGGTGATGCCTGCAATGCAGCTGGTTGCACAGCTGGATTCTGCAGAGAGCTCTGAAGCTCTGCAGCTGCCAATCCTCTGTCTTTATTTAAGTAATCTTCTCTGAAAATATTTTTTTTTCTGATGGGGAAGTAAGTGAAACCTTAAGGAAAGCAAAGGATAAAGAGACAACAAAAAGCTAGGAATTTTTGCTCTGTAAACACTGTCCTGTCCAGCTCAGTTCAGCCCTTTAACAGAAGGGCTCCTGAACTGTGGCTCATCCACAGCGGAGCAAGACCCATGAGCTACACCGAAGTATGGGTGTTTTGACAAGAACTGGCATCTAAGGCAAGTTACCAGAAGAAAGGGATGAGGATTTTAAAATTGAGGTGCAGTTAAGGTGTGCCCAGGAAGGTCTTTCTGATGGGCATGAATAAAAGCAGGCAGTCAACGGTGCTGGCGGCAGCTTGGTATTGCAGGGGACCCTTTCAAGCCGGCTGTTCAGCCGGTGCTGTGGTGAGAGATCTAAGGGCTTTTTCCTCTCATTTTACTTCAGCACAGGAAAAACCCATACAAAATGCATCCAAAAAAGAGTATGGCTGGTAGCATATGAAAAAGAATCTCAAAGTGAACTGCCCAACAGGGGCAACTATTATTCTTCAACACCCGGAGAGGTTTCGCCTATCACCATCCATAGAAAGGTATGTCTACCTTCCTGAATTGGAGATTTTTTTCAAAAGAGTTTTCAGGTGAACCCAGACTGGCCATTTTAAGTGGCCAGTTTAGTATAGTTTCAGTGTGTTTGCTTGGGAATGCTGCAGAATACTGATATGAAATAATCTATTTTTTCAGCTTTTTGAAGTGCCAGTTAAATGTAAGTCAAGGCATGCCCCTCCAGGTAGTCCTAGTAAAGGAAGACCTTTTTTATTTGTTAGTCTAACTTGTATACCTTTAAGTTCCCTAGATTGTGAAATACATACTAGTAATTTAATTGGCAAAGAAGAAAAAAATAACAGGAAAAAATAAAGGAAATAATAATTCCAGTCTTTTAATATCTTAATACTAAGGAAGTGAAACATAACCAGCACACACTAAATCAGTACTGAGGGAAGCCCAAAGATGCTACAGTTCTGAATTGGCTTTACCCTGTTGTCATAAAAAGTACTCTTGGAAAAATAAAAAGTTAGGCAGCAGATAGATAGAGGTCTTAAAGGTCAGTGATTGCCTGCAAATTTTGCTCAAACTTGCACTAACATCTCAAGTTCCATAAAATTTCTTTTGGGCTATATAATATCTGAAATACTAGGACTGTTTGCTTTATTGAAGATAACTAGTCAGGTTATCTTTAGGACAGTCTGAGACATGCTGTCTAAATTGAATCCTTTTCCAAGCAGGAACTCAGTATAACATCTCTTGATTACAACTGAACAGGTTTTTGGAGTGTAGGCAAAGTTGGATTTGAGTGGACAGATTTACTTTCTTCACGAAGAAGATTGTGTTAAGATTAGCTTTGACTAGCAATCATTCTTTCTAGTCAAGAAAAATCTTCAAAGGAATAGTTACCTTTCTATAGGTGCAGGCTTAACTTCTTTAGTGTTCTTTACAATCTCAAGTCCACAGTATTCTTAAAAGTTTCAGTAGAATTACTTCACATTTTTATCTTCAGTTGAAGAATATTTTGCTTATTTTCCATACATAATGAATACAGCAGATGACCTGATGCATTTGAAGCAGTCGGGAATGCTTACATTGAATTGGTATTACAGCAAATGTAAAGAATGGACACTTGCTGGTCCAAGTGCACTGAATGTGTCTCTCTGACCAACATGTAATCAATGGCTGGAGCTCAGGGTTCATTATGGGAGACTCCCTTTTTGCATTCACCGATGCATTTAACAAGCCTCTTCCTATGTAGACAGAAGGAAACTTTTATGGTTTATTTCTGTTTAACAATTTTACTGATGTTTTTAGTCTCTTTTTCTGTTCATAGCTTATTTTGAAACAATTTATCTTTGGTGTACATAAACAATTTTGAATGATTCAAGTGATGGTTTACAAAAATACACGTTGCTCTGTGGCTCTCCTTCATCGCAGTTTGCTTTGGCTGTCTCTTGGCACACTGGCTATACAATTTGGTATACAATGGTATAAGTGGTAGTTTCATTTACATGCTGTTCTGATTCTAAACCTACAAGAGCTTTTGAGCTGGGCAGGCAGGTTTTTTGGTACAAATTCTATTCCTCAGTTTCTGCTACAAACTCTTTGCGATTAATGTTGTATGGAAGCATTGGTCGGGGAAAAAAATGTTTGTTTATACTGCAGCAATGCAGTCTGTTTTTCCTTAACACCCGTGTGTTTCTCTAGGTTTTATTTATCTTTGTACTTCTCCTGTACCTGTCCTTCTCTCTACTTACAGCATATGTCTGACCTGCACATTTTGTGTTCAGGTCATGGTTTGATGAATCTCTAGACTCAGATGACTTGCATTAAATCACCAGAGAAGGCTAGTTTTAGGCTTTCTTGAAAAAGCAAGTGAAAGAGTGAAAAGTAAAAACTCGGAACGAATTTGGAAGAAGAGGCATTTAGTCTGGGTGTGTGAGGTTGCTTAATGTATTGCTTAGCAGATTTTGCTGTTGTCTTTTTGTAGAGATTGTTTTAAATTAATTTCTGCTGGAAATTCTGCAGTGCTGGAAAAGATGCCATGCACATTTTAATTAAAACATTGGACATGGCTGAGTAACTTAAGAGACTTCGAAACTGGAGGAACTTAACTGTCTGTCATACATGAGGAGAGAGATCCAATAATGAATTACTGCACGTAAAAGCCCGAGTGCCTACTTAAACTCTGAACAGTAACAAATAGATGTGTAAAACATACGGGTATTGTATATAAGTAGTGAGTCCTGCCTTCACAGATTGATCTCATTCTTAATTCCCCTTTTTTCTAACTGCTATAGACAATCTCCTGATATAATGAATAGTCTTTCCTTTGAGAACAACAAGATGACGCTTCAGCTATTTTATTGCCCTATGAATTCAGTTTTCCATAATAAATCCAAATATTTACCACTAAAATGTCCTCAGTGTTTCTATCTACTCTATGGGAACTAGATATGCTCTGCCTAAATCAAAACACCTAAGTTGTCCCTGGTGTAGATCCTGGGAGTTGCAGAAAGCCAAGGCTTGTCCTTGCAGAAGATCTGCTCCTTTATACCAAACCCCTTCTGCTAGTGAGAGTTTGGGCATTGACCAGTTGTTTGGGTGTTTTCTGTCTTTGTTCAGTCAATAATCCCCTTGGTGAGGCCTTACACTGTTAGCTTCCCAGGGAAGGTCTGTAGATGCTGAAGAATTCCCAGATGTGCATGAAGATATATACTGTGGGTCAAGCCTTAGGAAGTGTATTCGTTTGCTCCCTGCTTATCCAGCAACACAGAGATCTTGGCAGCAATCCCAGAGTGAAACCGCATCAGACTCTAATGGATTTGCACACGAGGTACTTGGGATACCTGGTACAGAGTGGGAACCCAGTACCAGGGAGGTAGGCTTCCCACAGGAAAAAAAAAAAAACAAGAGTGGGTTATCTAGAGGCACCTCACAGGAAAGGTGGGCACAGGGACGTGTTGTCACCGAGATGCTGCAGTCAGTAAGTACATTCAGGCTTCAAGATACAGGTACGTTCCTGGGTCTGCAACCACTCCGAGTGAGCTTGCCAAAGCTGATTTCCTCCCTGCAGAAATGATTACCCTTCAGCCTCTACATCACGACTTAGGAACAAAAGTGCTTGGCCCTGGAATGCTAGGTTCAGCTTTATTATGTGGGTGTCCAGTTTTACCTCCACTACTCATCCTTTTCTCCAAACTTTATCGGCACCCTGTCTGCCTCCCTTCCAGGAGAGTGTGTTAGCCATTAGCAAGTGCTCCAGTCTTGCTCTTCATCTGCCCAGTGAATTGTATATATTCTTCCTACACAACAGCTCACCTTTAATGGGAGAGTGCAGAATACATCTAGGTGACTTAATCTGTAAGTGGTTCTAGCTCTTAATGTTAGTTCTCGCTAATGCTGAGGCTTCTGATAGTTGTAGCCCAGAGACCAGGATCACCTGCTTTTGGTTTCAGGGGTCACTCACTGTGCTAGTAACCATTTGATTACATTGGCCATGCCTGTAAAATTGTAATCTACTGACACAAATCTGCTTAAAGTATTTGAATTATGAACTCATACAGATTAGAATTTGAAATATCTTCCTCTTAAACTTAGACAATTGACCTTTCTTAACCGTTTTTCTCATTTCATTCTGAAATGGGCAAGCTGTTCTGTCCAAATAATAAAAACTGTGCTTTTGAGCACTATAGACAGTTTTCAACATATGCATACTCTCAGATATTTTGAACAATGCTACTCGACCTAAATACCTGACCTTGTCCTTGAAATACTGAAGACAAAAACATTCTGCAAGTGATCCCCAATTTCTCAACAATAGATGATTTTTACTTTATTTTTTAAAAATAACAGGCATTCAAAATTTTAAATGTCTAGCAGTGTGCTTAAAATATGATTTTCCGTTCTTTTTAATCAAAATTTTCTTTCTGCTTTAGTAATTAGAGAGGTACCATGCCAGCAGAAGTCACCCTCATCTGTTGTACCATGTTGAAGCACAAAGGGCCTGGGTGATTATTCAGGGCGACTTAAGATGACTCAGTATGCAACTCCCAGTGAAAAATGTATTCTAGTATTTAGTGTTTTAAGGCCAAGCCATTGGAGTAATAAAAGCTGTATAAAAGACAATGACAACATCTGTGGTTACGGAAAATAAAACTCATTGCTTATAGCTGTAATCTCCCATGTTTCAAGGAATAAATCCCGGTCCAGCTTCCACTGGAATTAATGAGTTTTATATCAACTTTAACAATGACTAAGCTGTGTTTACCCAGTTTTGGAGACTAATCTACCTCATAGGATCACTGGACTCCATTCCTCTCCTTTGCATCCTATTCTAGCATTGACAAAAGCAGACATGGGGGTATGATAACTGACCTAATAGGCAGTGGATGAATAATATCAATGTTTTCCTACAAGGAAATTCACAGCTCCCTCAAGGAAGTAAAAATCCATCGAATTCCGTAGAACCTAGCCAATTTAGACTCAGCTCTAGTTTCACTAAAAGAAAATTTTTCCTCTAGCTTAGATGCAAGTTGATCCAGAGCTTGATGTCTTTTTCTGCATGTGATTGCTTGCAACTGTTCTTATAACTAACTCATGTCACAGGCAAAAAACAATTAGAAGTAAAGCTGGTTTAACAGGCTGACTTCCATTTTCTAAGCAAAGCATTTGTGCATCTTGTTCAGTATTTTGGGTTTATAGCCAGTTTTAACACTGATCTTACTAATTTGTGCCACTAGTCTGTCTAGGGACAGGTATAAAAAAAGTAAAAGATCAACAGGCTTGGAGGCAGGGTCAAACTCATGTCCCCTGTCTGTGGATCCAGGGTAGACATCTGTTATGACCTTTTTCCACAACATCTTCAAGTTCTATTAACAAGTCAGCCCTGGACTATGCTTAACTATGGCTGTATGGGATTTGTGTGAATCATCATTCAAAATGAGATACACTCTGGAGATGCTGATGTTATCTATAATTATTAGATGCACCTGTGGTTTCAAGACATTCCCAAGTTTAAATTCCATATTAGATTTTTAAACAGCCCCAAATGATATCTTTCTGTTTTGTTTTAACCAATGAGCCTCATGTTCTCAAGTGCGTTTACATTATATTTGGCTGATGCAACAGTGTAATATGGTTCCTGTGGAAGACTCAATGACCGCGTAGGCGTATGGTTACCAGGGAAATGGAGCATTCACTATTCAGATGCTTGGATGACCTGTATAACAGTTCACTGAGCATTTGATTTGTATCTGTAAAAATCACTGGTTAGTATCATTGCATTATCAATAAGTCCAAATTTCTTCACCTCAATAATAAACCCTACATCATATTTAAATTATCAGTGTTTCCAATACTATTGCAGGATTCAGTAGCCTGTGCCTTACAGTTGGCAGATTGTGATACAAGACTGGGAATCAATGGCTGCTTCAATGAAGTTCTCTATATACATAAAAGAAAAAAATTTCAAGCATTCAAAGGATTAAAATGCAAATGATGAATTTTCAAATGTAATTATCCACACTGTTTTTTTGAGTTGGAAGTGTTCAGGTATACCATGGACCTAAAAAACTATGGCAGAGTTGAACAGCTCCTGTAAGCTTTATTTCATAGGAACTTTTTTTCCTTACAAAAGTCACCTAACAAAGCTCCAATTTACAGGAAACTTGATTAGTTTATATCTCCAGGTATCTGTATTTTGCCATTAGAAAAAGTAGATCTTTCCATTCTAAAGAATTTCTGATGCTTTTCAAGCTATGCACCTCCATTTTTTTCACTGTAAAAATCAACATTATGTGTGTGTATATGCCTAACTTTGCTACTTAATTGTAAATAATTTATAACACTATCATTACACCTGTCTCTGAGCTGAAGAATAAGACAGCTAATGCACAATATGCTATTCACAGACAAAAAGAAATCCAGAGCAGGTTCTTGTTCTTTTACAGAAAGTGCTCTGGGAGCTTTACTGTCCAGGCAGGTCCAGCTCACTGGCATGTTAAGCCTCCAGAAAGTTATTAGACTCCATGAGCTACTCTGTGTCTAATTTCTCTTTCTGTGCCACCTTGGTGTTGTAGGAGCAGAAAGTAATGCTTCCAAAAGCATTTGAATGTACAAAAGTGTTGGTGAACACTTTTCTGAAGAGTCCTTTAAAACACCGAAGGGACGTTTCCCCTTAAAAGCGTAGGCAAAGGTGTGAAATACTCAGCTGTATTGATAAGAAGTCAAGTCAGTGTGCAAAGAATCTTTTCTCCACTCACACACGGAATCATTAAGGTTGGAAAAGACCTTTAAGATCATCAGGTCCAACCATCAACGCAACACCAAGTTCATCCTCCTGTGTGAACCTCTGAACGTTAGGCTTATGCTGGTTGTGCATTGTGTTCTGCCCTCTTTGAGTGCCCTTCCTCCAGGCTTCGCTATCCAAAACCTGTCCTTTCTGCGGGCAGAGGACCCCTCTTGTTCCGCTGTGTGGATGCCGTGCGCTACAGCTGGGACCATCCCCTCCTGACAAAACATCTAGATGAAACAGAAGCCTCTGCCCATTTCATCAATGAGCATTCATTTACTGTCTCTGAAAATGTTACAATCCACTTTCACACTTAATCTTTTTAATGTTACGAACAGAGAAGTAAATTGGTCTTTAAGGAAATATGTATTTTCCTGCATAATGAGAACAAAATAAATTTTCACTGCAGTTATAAACTTCAGAGTTGGATCAATAGGTAAGATGTATGACCAATACTTTAGAAGTTGGAACAGCAGCTAAAACCCTCTGCTTCCTGCAAAAGGAAGAGGTGAATATGTCACAGTCTCATCAATTCTCAACTGTCTCTGAACAGCAGCTAATAGACAAGTAAAAAAAATAGCTGTTTATTTCCTTTACACAAGTAATCTTTAATTTTACCTCATAGAAAAAGATAGTCTTTAATGGTTAAAGTCATTGAGGCAGGTTATGCATTGCAAAGAACCTGTTAGGAAACCCTGACTGCTATACGGGTCTTTCAATCAATTCAGGGTTTGCAAAGCAGTTAAATCTGAAATTGCTATAAACAATTGATGTTAATAACTCATATAAACTTCCTGTAAAAGCTTTCATTTAAATAGAGATTGAACTAAGAACTGAAGCACAGCACATGCATGCAGAAAAACTGTGTGCCGAGTAGTTATGCAAAACAAATGAATACCAATTTCCTCCTTAATGTTTTGTTACCTATAGCTATAGCCATCAAAGCCTGGTGAGCAATAAAGGACATAATATTACATAGCTGGATAGGATCATCAATCTTTAAGAATGATGAACAACTTCATTAACCATATATCTTTATATATGACTTCAGCTCTAATATATAATAATCTGCTAACTGGAGGTTAGAAGCTGAGACGGCAGCAAGTACGCAGCACAACAGTAGGCTGGCAACCATGAGCTTCTAGGGTTTTTCTGCAAAATAATCCTCAATATCAGAATTCTCTGAAGTAAATTTTGTTTCCAAATACATTATGCCTTGGGAAAGTGTTTTTTTTAATTCTTCCTTGAGTCTAAGGGAGAGATAGGTGGCCCTTGCTGCACAAATGCCATATTAATGGTTGACTCCAACAAAAGAGGAAGGAACAAATCCTTGATATTAGGCCAGAAAGTGTTTTACAGCCATTCCCTTACCTCAGCTACCAGCTCTAGCGGTGGCTGCGTACCCTGGAGTCACCAGCAGCCCTGTAGGTGGGATCACAGGGTGGGTCTGGGTATTTCCCGGCTTGATCCCTAGACCTGAATTTAATTTTTAGAGCCTTGATAGGGAAAGAGTTAAATTGTATGCCAGAGCGCGGTGTTTCTAAGAGAGCAGGGCTTTCTCTGCTTCATTCTTTGAAGGCGAACCTCCCTTATGGCTGAGTTCAGATCACTGTCACCTCTAAAAGCGGTGGCGATTGCCACAAAGTGGACACACTTTTGGGTACTAAATGGCCCTGTGTCCTCAACTGAAGCTGAAAACCAATCTGTGTTGATCCCAGAAAGAGAAGCTTAACAAACCTAACACATCAGGCAAAAGAAGAGCCAAACACATGTTACAGCAATAATCCCTTTCAGGTGCTGCTGGTGAAACTGTCAGGCATATTAATTTTGCTGACATTATCTCAGCATCTCAGCTGAGACTGCTTTTTTCAGCCAACACCATTTATTACCCTGTTAAAGCTTGAATGCTATAATCAAGCAAAAGGAACCTCTCCTCTACCAGCAGAGGTGAAGCTTGTTTCCTTATGTCATTAATTATCAGCATAAGTTTCACAGAGCATCCTGCAGGATAAGGGCCTTTATCATTAATTTTGAAGCCATGCATTAAAAAGTCAAGAATTTTAAGTCCTGTGTGGATGTTCTGAGTGTGTTTTCAGGAGGGTGTGCTGTTTTGGGATTCAACCTAGATCAACATGCTGTAGATGGAAGTAATATTTTTTTTTTTTTTGCTAAGAAATGTGAGTTCTTCCATGTTGGTGGTAGTCAAGTCTGGTAGCTCATTTGGTTGAATGCCCTCTACTGCGGCTACAAATGGTGCAGGGTCAAGGGTGGTGCAGCAATACATTGGTCTGCTACTGTTACATCAAAGAGAAATGAAAGGTTTTAAAGGTCTTCTCCGCTAATCAGTGGTGGACTTTGAAGGATGGTTTACTATCCCTGAACAGGTTGTATCAAAGGACAGGTTCTCCTAGCTCATACACCTTCCCAACAGCAGAGTTTTGCTATTTAAGTGTTAGTTCTCAATATAGTGTGTTCTGAGTGGTGCCTTCAGCAGAATAGTTCTGTTTTTATGTACACGAAAAACTAATTGAGTTGTCCCAAGCTATGACCTCAATCCTCAAAAATGTCATGAGAAAACAGTATGCAAAGGAGAAAAAATACTTGGCAATGCATGCTTAAGTTATCCCAAAGGGCTAAAACTATTTCCCCAAGCTAAAAGAACCTTTTCTTTTCCTAGTTGTGCCAGGTTTAAATTCCCAGGGGTAAAGAAGCCCTGGTGATGAAGGTAGTGTGCTAATGGGCTTTTTCTTCTAGATACAGCCTATAGTATATTAATTAGTTTAGAGCTGCTGTTTTGCAGAAAAGCTGCTGGAAGCTGTTGAAAAAGCAGGAAGAAGAAAAGGAGCGATAAATTCTGATCAGTGATTCCCTGTTAACCATCACATTCTTTGGAGTATCAGGGTAGGTGCTGCCAGCACCTCTTTGTATGCCTTCACTTCCACGCCTTTAGGAAGTGAAGAGCAGATGTTAATCTAAAATCATCAGTGATGTGTGATGGGTCGTATGTACCAGGCAGCACTTACATGTTGGTAATTCTCCTGTCAGTGTCATTTTTCTTACTTGCCAGCCAAAGTGGCTGCTTGACATTGACTTTTATTAAAACATGGTCTAAAAACTTAAGCATATTCCCTCACCTAGTCCTTCTGCACTGCACCAAACGCCTATTTTGTAAAGATGTATAGTTTTAACAGGGAAGCTTTTCAAGTGCGGTGTGGCCAGCTGTTATTTTTTTTAAACTGGGAGCATAGGACACCCCTGTGAAAGTTCTGGCCTGAGTCCCCTGCATCCTGGCATGCGTTCCTATATCTAAGCAACCAGGCAGAACAGGTGGTAAATGGCATGGCATCTTTTCCACATACACAGGCTGAAAATATTTCAGTTTTGTTCAGCAATAAATTGAAAAAAAAAAAACAACCCTCTATTTTTTTTTTTAAATTGTGACTTTATTTTCTAGCCAGCACAGATCAAAGTCCACTGCTCTGTGTCTGCCTTTACTGGTGTTTCCCTCTCTTATCATTACCGTAGCCAAATAGCTCCCTCCTGCCCCATCACTCATCTCGTCTGTGATTAGTCACTGAGGTGCTGGGAGACACCCCACAAGCGGGAGGAAAGGTGTTAGTGAGACTCTCTCTTTCCCTTCCGCTCAAACGTTTGCAAATACAGATGTGTTACTGGCTGCCAAGGCACACTTTGCTTGATTTTTATTTATAGATAACCAGATGCTGATCAATTTTTTCGGCTGTTGAAAAAGTGTAGGTTGACACTTAATCTATGACCCTGAATCTGCAGATACACCCGTGTCTCCTGCAGGACAAGCAAAAGTGCAGTAGGAAAACACATACATGAAGCTTTTTTAGACATAAACACCTATTTTCCAATAATAGTTTCTCCTGGCTTATTAGATCTCTTTTCAATTTGGTGTGAGAAATGGAAGAGGTATGTGATTTCTATATGTTTGTACATTTCTATGTTTCTGCTACATGTGTGCTAGAATACATTAAAATAGTGGTGTTGGTAGTCAAAATTATCAGAACACCATTTTGAACCATGAGATTCTCTCCTAAAAATACTACGATACTACCTTAAAGCAGATGGCTTAATTTATGGCAAGAATATGGAGATTAGAGGGTTAGTGTAAGCTAAGTCATTTCATATAAGAAGGTTAACTACTAGAGAAAGGAACTGAAAAAATATGCAACATTGATATAAAAACACTAAAAATATTAATATTTGTATTGGGTTTGCATAGCAAGGTTTTGGTAGCAGTGGGGGTTGCAGGGGTGACTTCTGTGTCTAGCCAGGGTCAACCCACCACAATATTCTAATTTCTTTTAAACAATAGATTTTCTGATGCAATAACAGGTAGAACCTTATGCCAATAACCTGAGACAGTGGTGGCTCTAATGTTTATCAGTTGATGGGGGTCTTGGCAGAAAATTTGGTAGTAGACTTTTATGTGTATTTGTACATGTGCATGTATGCACAGATAATGCAATGGAGGCCTCAGGGAATGATATCTTACATGCAAAACCAGTATAATTTATTAGCATGGTAATATTAACAAGACAGAAAATTTACTTGTGATATGCTGGAAAAAATAAGGAAAAGGTCATTAATCTGTTTAGACACATCGTAATTTTTTTCCTGCTAAACTTCTTTGCATGCTTGGCCTGAGTTGCTCTGTGCCAGTCTTTATGAGCTTAGGGGTGGTCAATGAAATCCCCGCGGAAGGCGCACAGGAACATCTGAGGGCTGCAAAGTTTTAGCACTCTGGTGGGTTGGGAGGAAGATGGCTTCTTTTTCTTTCTGTAAGAAATTTTTAGGTGTTGCAAGTCGTTACACGCTAACAAATTTGTATAAAGTTTGTAATTCTGTGGTGTTACACCACCCATGGTCAGGAGAGACAGACAAAGATTTTGGTGATGTTTGTAATGTGCTGGAGCGGGTAGAGCTCACTGTTCCCAATGTAAGAGCTGCCTGTGACTTGAGGGATTTACCTGTTCGTTTCAACGTAAATATACATAAATCTGCTTTGAGAATTTCAAGAGCATCTTCCTGTTTTTCTGTCTTTTCCTACAATGTAAGCGTTGATGTCAAAGGCAGCCAGAGAAGCACGCCCTTCCATGAAGTGGTTGCACAATCGCTATGAGAAAAAAATAACTATCTGATGGCAATTGAATATTTACTGTCCTGATAATTACTTGCTCCAGAATAACATGACTGACCAAGCCTTTACAACAAACAAGAGTGAACCTGTTCTCATCAGTATTGAAACATACTCTTTTTCCCCCCCCGCCCCCCTCACCTTCAGTAGTCATGCAGGATTTAAAAGGGTCAAAACCTAACACTGTTCCTTCCAAGCAACGCTGAAACCATTTAGCTAAGGAAAATTACAACTAATTATGCTTTGAGCTCTCCAAACTGCCTGCAATTGCCTTTTGCTGGAGAGCCTGTCAAAATCTCAAGAATTTCAATATCTGAAGGCCGGGCAGGCAAGAGGAGGGTGGTCTGGTGGGAGGAGGCTTGCCCAGGTAGCCCAGCAGAACACGAGGTGGTGTGCCCTGCTCTGCTGATCCTGCCACTGGGAGAGGGCTGGGTATGACTGATGGTAGCTCTCAGACTAGTGGAAGCTGTATTTTTGCAAGGGCAGGTTAACAAGCAGAGGACATTTTTTTTTTTCCTGTCTGTCAGCTTGATGTGAGCCTTTTCGATGATTCTCGTATCTGCTTGAAGCTTCCGTCAGGCATTTTGAATGCTAAAATAGGCTGTGAGGAGGTGGGCTAGCGGTGGAAGAACAAATAGCACGGAGATGTGCACGAGAAAGCCAAATGGAGATCTCGGTCCCTTATCACACAGAGCGGGGCAATAAGGTACAAAAATGGCTTTGAAATGTCTGCTATTTTGATATATTCTCCTACTTCTGGTGGATTTTTCTGATAGTGAGAATATTGTTCAGAAAACTAGTTCTTACAGAACAGTACATATTTTAAGAGGCTCCACTGTAGGTATATGTTTTCAAGTTTTCCACTAAACATGTTTATTCATATGTAATTAATATAAGAATTTCTTAGAGTGAATATGAATTATGAGATATTTTTAACAACATTCTAGTGTTTTCCAGAAATTACAAGTATGGAATCACAAATCAGAAACCCTTATGTTCTCTATAATAAAATTGACATTAAATGGGCATTGGACAGCATTACTTATTGTCTCTGCCTCAGTTTAGTCCCTCACAACATAAGAAAAAACCAATTTATTACTGATTCATTCAAGATTTTAGGCTGCTCTTTTAAGTTCTTTAGAGAAAAGATGCTATTGAATAGAAGCAGATTAAATAGACAGTGTGTCCTTTTAGACAATTTTGCATTTTGTTGAACCCAGGAAAAAAATTACTATAAATATTCTATGCTACTGCCTACTTATATACCGCAACTGCATCACAAATCTAGTCTTTATTATTGGCATATGCCTTCATTTCTTAGCCTTTCAAACTTGAATGTTGAAACAGCTTGCAAAAAATTATATTTATGTCGCAGGGCAAAGTGGCCTCAGTATTTTCTTTTGTCTGTTAGTACTGCAATGCTTATGGTGAGTGCCTAGATTGCTACAGTTTATGCCTAACAGATATTTAGCCTAATTAGCAAATGAGGTCAGCAATTAGATAGCTAAAGAGGATCAGTGCATGACCCCAGCTATGCCACAGAGGCTATAAGGAAAAGGGCCCAAACTAAAAATCTTTGCATTAGCCTTAAATCGCAGTAATGCAATGCTACAAAACTCGGTTGCAGAGGACAGAAAAGCCAGCTGATCAATGGCTTTGATCATTACAGTGGCTGATCAGGAGGGTAATGATTTGGGAAATTACATATTATTGCACATGTCCCACACATCTGCTAACCTAACCTCCCCTCTGGCAGGTGGCAGGGAAGTGGTGGTGGTCTGGTCTCTCTTGAACCTGAAGGAGTCACCACGGGCTGCCTGCTTGGCAGTAGCAGAACCTGCACTAACAAAGAGCGCAAACGTGATCACCGTGGCTGTTTAGGGTTTTTAATCCTCATTTTGCATGACCGTGTACAACTTCTCTGTCTCTTCCATCGCCTGCAAGCATAGTGGGATAGAGGGTCTAAAACTCCTTGAACCACCACCCATGAGCCCTCGTGTTCAAGTAGTCCTGGAAATACTTCAGTGTTGTATAATCCAGCTCTTCGACAAGAATCACAAAGGGAGGAATGTAATATAAAGGGATAAAAGAGAAGCTGTCTTTAATGAGCACACATGGCGCTCTGTCATAACAAATTACTCTGTGATGCTCGTGGTTAATTGTGCTGCCACTTGTACGGCAGCACAGTAATGCAAGCCAAATAAGCACAACGCAAGACTGTCTGCAAAACTAGTAAGCTTTTTAAAGGTAATATCTATCACTGTCTGCCAGCTGTGACAATCCTTCAACCTATATGTGATCTTGCCTGTGGTGATCCTGAATCAAAATAGATCATATAGAGCCCTGGTTCAGTGCGGGGCCGATGAACCTGTGCAAGCTGATGAGCCAGAAGGTACTACAAACTAAAATGAATTTGCGCCAACCTCTCTTGAGCTAGTTGTGCTATTATTATTACGTTCCCTTCTGCCTCTTCTTAAGATGGTCTGTCACAATGCTTTTCCAACTATGTGGTCTTTTTTTATTCTTTGCATACATTTTCTTGTAACTGAGATTTTTTCTTTCTTGTACCTGGTACTTATGCTATGCACCTGTTTCCAGATTACTAATGTAGTGCTATTAAAACTGAGTTACAGCAGTACTGCAGAAATCCCAGTCCAAACAGGATACGAATTCTTTGTTCAAGTCAAAATATCAGTATGGGTGAAGATTCCAGATTAGCCTCAGGCATTCTGCTTCCTGGGCTTGTGGCATAATCACTCTGCCTCCGATAATAAATGATTTAGATATATGTTAAGAAGGGCTTATAACATAAACAAAAAAGTTTCTAAAATACCACATCATGACACTTATTAATAGTTCATCTTCTGGTGATTTGATTACGTTGCTTTTCATTACTTTTCAAGGCAAAAGGAAATTTCTCAGCCTTTTCAGAGACTGAAATGTGAGGGTAAATTTTAAAATTACATCCATCATGGCAAATTATGTTTCTGGAATGTTATTAGGAATCCAGACAGCATTTGAAGATTTGGACTTTGATATTTACTGAGCTTTTCTTTCCCTGGGGTCCTACCACAGGAAAGACAATTCAATCAAACCGAGTGCTTTTGAGAAATTCTCTTTCTATCATTAAGGGAGGTTATAACCTTGGGTTCTGGAGTAGATACAAATATTTTTGATCTCCAACCCCAGATTAAACACACAACCAATAGTAGCTGGTATCACTAAGCATCTTTTCATCCCTCTGGAAGAGCAGGTCAATAAGAGTGATGTGGGTAACTCTCAGCACTGTATGCACCGCACAGCTACGCTGCACAAAAGCCACTCCATCTTTTACACAATCGTGTACGCAGCCCTAGGAGAGTGAGATTATTAATTGTCTACTCAGCAGAGGAATATGGTACTTCCATTGAAACAACCACTCAGTAAACTGCAAACAATCAGGACAAAACGGGTTGCGGAGTTATATAGTATAGCTAACTAGGGCTGTGTTACATGCGCCAGAGTCTGTCTAAAAGAGATTCAACTTGTAATTCTTCTGTCAGTAAAAATGATATAAAGGACTGTGTGTTTCTGCTCAAGTAAGTTATCCCAAAAATATATAACAAGAGGATTAGAATACTTATTACAGCTCAGAAGTTCCTCTGAGAAAGAGATGGGTTTTCAGAAGAAACACTGAAGCTCTCTTTCTAGAAGGAAGTTGTGCTGGTTTTGGCTAGGGTAGAGTTAATTTTCTTCATAGTAGCTAGCACGTCTTGGGTTTGTGCTGGAAAGAGTGTTGATAATTCAAGGATGTTTTTGTTATTGCTCAGCAGTGCTTAACAGTCAAGTGAGCAGGCTGGGGGTGCACAAAAAGTTGGGAGGGAACACAACAGGGACAGTTGACCCCAGCTGACCAAAGGGATATTCCACACCATATGACATCATGGTCAACACGTAAAGCTGGGGGAAGGAGGAGGAAGGGGGACATCTGGAGTGATGGCGTCTGTATTCCCAAGTAACCGTTATGTGTGACGGAGCCCTGCTTCCCTGGGGATGGCTGAACTCCTGCCTGCCCATGGGCAGTAGAGAATGGATTCCTTGCTTTGCTTGTGTGCGTGGCTTCTGTGTTACCTATTAAACTGTATTTATCTCAACCCACAAGTTTTCTCACTTTGATTCCCCTGATCCTCTCCCCCATCCTGCTGTGGGGGGAGTGAGCGAGTGGCTGTGTGGTGCTTAGTTGCACCTTGTTAACTTAGTTGCACCTTAGTTAACCTTGTTGGGGTTAAACCACAACAGAAGTGCGTTATTTAGTTTACTAATGGAGGGCATAAAAGCACTAACTGAAACCAGCAAAGAGAAAAAGCAGGATAAATAGCTGTAAAAATAGTGACTTCAGTTCTTTCCTGCAATTTTTTTCAATTAACTAGAGGAACCACTAGGAAAGGTACAGCAGGAAAATGTTCAGCACTGACAGATGAAGACATGAAAGGATTCATCAGAATTTTCTGAGACATTGCATAGCTTCTTCAATGCTTGTAATAGGAAAATTCCTGCTTTCTGGAAACTTTAATTGTATTCCTTTTTTTTAATGATGAATTCCTGAATTATTTGCTGAGTGGATGTGTGGTTTATAGATGGATCATGATGCTTATAAGCTGTGGAAATGCACCAGCATTAACTCCAGTCCATATTGTTTTTTCTGGAGCTCTGAGTTGTCAGAGAAAAATGATGAACTCTGGATACATGATAAATTGGGTGATTTAGAAAAGAATCCACCGATACCGGTCCTCCATTAATAAATGAAACAATGAAATGTGTGTTTAATAAATCCAAGGCCATTTTTTGGCTTAAGCACTTTGAGTGTAACACCCTCTGTGTTACTCCCAAGACAAGAAAGTGGCAGTGCAATGTTTATTTAAAGAAAACGGAAGAGCAAGAGTCCTCCTAATGCATAATGGAGAAGTAAACAACTTTTTTATAACATAATTCAGTAGCTAGGGCACAGCTTTAAATCCAGAACGAGGACATCCACATTCAGTTGCCTTAAGAGGGTTTAAGTGCACATCTGTCATCTTGGAAAGTCGTCCTACCCCTTGGCTGAAGGCTGCTCTGAGGCTTGAGGGACACTGCTTTCCTTACCTGCTGAGTCTCTAACACTCCAAAAAATTCCGAGTGCTTTGGGCAGGGAAAACGCACCAGGCTGTTGGCTGTGGCTATTCATTTGAAAGGGGAGAGATGGGCTCCAGTAACCGTGCTTGATCATTCACTTCACCCAGTTGCTCTTCATTTTGTAAACCAGTATTTCTGACTGAATCTGCAAGTAAGACGCAGAAGAAACTGGCAGGCTGCCACCCCGCGCGGGGGGGGTCTCTCGCCCCACGAACCTGGCTTCTTTCCTGCACGGTGGGGAAGAGGAGGGAAAGATTCACAATCACATCAAAACTGAAATGCCTTTGGGTGTCCGGGGAAGGAGGCTTCAAGAGCACATCAGGAGCAGAGGTGTCTACAGAGCCGGTGTGTTGCAAGGGTAGCTGGTAGTTGACTGGGAGGATTTTGAATTTGTGACCAAATCTTGTATAAGGTTCATAAGCCCTGTCTTGGATCTGTACGAGTTTCCTATGACTTAATTGTAACCTAGCTGTGCTTCTAAAATGCCTTTTAGAGAAGCTAAGAGATTGTGCAAACAGGTTTGATGTAATTTAGAGGGCTTTTTTAAATCAAAACAAATTATTAAAAAAAAATTCTATTGAGTAGTGTCTTCCTTTGAGCTCGCTACAACAGTATTCAAGTACTTGCCAAAACTATTAACATTCGTTTACCCATAAACATCCTTATTCTAAGATCAGGTAGATCCCAAGCTGCAAATGACCATCCTTCACTGAAATATTTTATATTCTCCCACACAACTCCTATGCACATTTTCATAAAACTGGTTTGCATTACTCTTGGGTTAACTTCAAGGATCAAATCCTGTAACTCTTGCTCAAGTTGGCGACGCCTCACTCGGCAAAAAGTCGCGTTGATTTCTGGGCGCTCCCTCTTCTCGGACCTCTCCAGAGTTACAAAATCACACCGTCTTTCAGCAACATCGCTGACAGCGATTAGATCTGAGCGAGATTCTGCCAATAATCTTTCATTCCTCGGAGCACGGGGACCGCGCCGCGAGGCGGGATGCGCTGTTGGGCTGTGCGCAGCCCCGAGCAGGAGACAGCCCTTCTGGCGGTCCTCCGGTGCCTCGCCGCCCCCGGGCCAGGTACTGTCTTCCTCAGGCGACCCACTACTTTCAGGCACTGCGGTTACGAACACCGAGGAGACCCGTCACGGGGGGAAAAAACGCGCACGTGAGCGGTACAGCAGCTGTTGCCAGGCTGTGTGCCCGTGTCCGGGTTTTGCTGCTGCTTCGGGGAAGCAACGCGGAAGGTCCCGTTACGCAGGGTTGCGTAAAGCAGGTGCGGTAAAACCTGATGCCAAGCAAACCGTAAATTTGACCCTGTCCCAAATTAATTATTAAGCACCACTGTGATTTTTCCCTATAGCACTGAAGTCTGAATCGATCCCGACACTGACCTCACTTACCCTAGTGTGATTCTATTGATTTAACACAATTTTACATCGATGGGGGCAGAAAAGGGTCGTGAAATTAGCGGTAGGTGACTTGGTACAGTATAATCTGTGCTTAAACGCTAAATATAAGTGACTAATTTCATATCTGCTAAGCAATCTTGACCCCTTCTGAAAATGAAGGGAATTTTGGTGTATTTAGTGTGTCTTGAAAGCAGGTTATTCTTTACTCAGATGCCCAGCTATGGCTTTAGTTTGCAGCGATTACGACTAAGACATCTAAATCCTGTTAGAGAAATAGGGGGTTGTCTGGAGTTCATAAGCAACACAGACTAAATGCTATCTAATGTTACAATATAAATACACTGTATTTGGAACAGCCCCTAAGATACTGTTTTGTTTTATTGTGCAGTCGTCGGCTTCATATCTAATCTGAAGCAATAAAAATGTAAGGATGAGCACTGACATCTTTCTGCTTCTTTATAATTATCCTCTGTCAAATTCCTTGGGATTATATTGATTAAAGTTTTCTTTTAGTTTTGCCTGTAGCTGAAACACATTTCTCATTTATAGAGGTTGACTTTATTCTGTCATTTCATTGTGTCATAAGCATATATTTAATGTTTGTTTATAAGGATGAAAGTGAATTCTATTACAATGCAGTCATCAACAGGGCTATTAAAAACCACATTTTCTCTCAGCGTTTTCCTGACATTGCTGAATTCTGGTTCTCTGAACACAAGAGAGAACTTTATTTGTGAATGTATTTTTCCCCTTTTTTTTTTTTCAATGAACAAGAGTGCACAGGCACACGCATGTATAATGTCTATGATTTAAAAGTTCATGCCCAAAAACTGAAAATAATTTTTATGGACAACAGACAGAAACTATAGGCAGTCACGAGCTACCTTCTGATAAGAATTGGCTTACAAATCAAATCCTTACTGGGGAGATGTTAAAGTAGAGGCAGAGAGAGCAGAGGAAAAACAGAAAGGTCTTTCCCAGGCGAAAAGCAGCAACACTTTGCCAACCTTCACGGCATACGCACAAAAGGATACTAGCGCTGTCGTTCCCGACCCTCCTACTCCAGAGGTCTTGAGAGTTTGTTTCCAGCTATGGCTGTAACATTACTAAATCCTCAGTAAGTATGGACCGAGGGGGAGGATGGCGACAGCAAATCAAGGGCAAAAACTGGGGAGAAAACACTGCTTCCCCTGCAAAGTCCATCTTCTGCCCTTCGCTGAACACTTGAGCGTGCTCTCTCTGTTCCAGGCTGACAGACTCTAGACCCAACTAAACATGAAGCCCACCTACGCCTCAGACGGCATGTGTGTCTTGGCGGTGGCAGGGTTTCTAGTGCAGTTGCCCCAGCAGAACCGCTGCAGCCCCCGTGCCCGCTCCCGGCATCCGGAGGAGCCGTCCTTCCAGAGCACGGCAAAGCCTGACGGCAAACCCTCTGCTTTGCTGAGTCATCTCGAGTCTCGATGATTTACCTTTCATAACTTCTGGCTTAAAATATTAAATAGGAAGCAGCAGCCAGGACATGGGCAATTCTGTGAGGTGGAAGGGCTGTTGTTTCCATCCGAGGAATATGCTGTGGTCTGGTCCTTCCGGCTGCTGATCAAGATGCTGTAGGTCACAGCTGGTCGTCTCCAAGACGAATTGCTGTAGGTTCCCCCTTCCCACCAGCGAAGGGAACGGAAGGGATCTCGCCAATTCTGCACGCACACCCTGATGACCCGTTGACTGCCCACGTCCCCTTTAAGGCCTCCTTATTCAATCCATGATTTCATCAACAGGCTATGCCTAAAATATCTCCACTTGCTTTTCCAGTAGTTGTCTGCTGTCAGCCAATACCATTATTAAGAAAGGTGAAAGTTTATTCTTTTATATAATTTATCCTTTAATTAACAAGTATTCTTCAAAATGAAAAAATAGAGTATATTAATAATAGTATAAGTGCTGCCCTTCAGTTGTTCAACATCTTTTCCATAAATAACAAGGACAGGAAATAAAGTTGCTTCATTTCATAAACTTGCACTCGCAGGAAGTTACAGTCCCTGTGTTCATTTCACCAAATTAAAGTTCAGTTGTTAAATTCACTATGCCAACATGTATCTTGTTAATTTTCCAGCTTTCTACCATTTTAAATTCCAAACCTGCATTGTTAGGTACCTATTTACATTTTAATTCTGAGACCTACAAAAAAAAGAGTTTTTGTTTACAAGTCAATGATTCTGATATTACACATCCAGCCACTGTATTTTCCTCTTAATTAGAAGAATGCCATTGGTTAACCAATATATATACATATTTCATATGCGGAATATCTCAATCTCTAACATCAGCTATGTATTCCATTACTGAAAAGCAAAGGACCTATATTTATGTCATAAATATAAGTAAGCCTTTCTGTGTTTTACCAGAAAGGTAAAAATAATGTTTTATTTTTGATGATAAATGTGTTTTATCATAATCATCTGATGATACAAAATGTTTAAGGCATATACATTAAACTTTTTTCTAACTCATGATGTAATTGAGTTCACTTTTAATAAATAAATCCATTCCCAAGGCTATTTTAGTTTCACAGCAGATTTCTGCTTTTCCTAGGAAAGAAAGAGCAGGTGGCAGGAGGAATGCTTTTCCCTTGCTTCATAATTTCCAGCTATTTTGCCTCTTGGAAAAAAAACCCCAACTTTGATGAAGCAGTTCCAAGGAAAGGAATTCAAAGCTTTTTGAATCTGTCAGGCACAGAGCAAAGGGAAGGAAGGTCTAGGACCTTTCTGCGAATGCCTGAGCTCTCCTCCCGAGAAGTCAGGGCTTGAGGGCTTCTGGAAGGATGCCAATGTCCCCACCCCAAGGATGGTGCTGTTGTCATTAATAAGTGATCAGGGAACTAGCTAGTAAGGACCTTTACTTTCTCCTGTCAGTCCTTTCATGTGAATTTCCTTGAAAAAGACCATGTAATTCCCTGAATGATGAATTCAGAGCTGAAGGTTTGGGGAGGAGTGGCTGGAGAGCAGCCTGGCGGAAAGGGACCTGGGGGTGCTGGTTAACAGCCGGCTGAACATGAGCCGGCACTGTGCCCAGGTGGCCAAGAAGGCCAACAGCATCCTGGTCTGTATCAGGAATAGTGTGGCCAGCAGGAGTAGGGAAGTGACTGTGCCCCTGTACTCGGCGCTGGTGAGGCTGCACCTTGAATCCTGTGTTCAGTTTTGGGCCCCTCACTACAAGAAGGATGTTGAGGTGCTGGAGCGTGTCCAGAGAAGGGCAACGAAGCTGGTGAGGGGTCTGGAGAACAAGTCTTATGAGGAGCAGCTGAGGGAACTGGGGTTGTTCAGCCTGGAGAAGAGGAGGCTGAGGGGAGACCTTATTGCTCTCTACAACTACCTGAAAGGGGGTTGTGGTGAGGTGGGTGTTGGTCTCTTCTCCCAAGTAACTAGTGATAGGACAAGAGAAAATGGCCTCAAGTTGCGCCAGGGGAGGTTTAGATTGGATATTAGGAACAATCTCTTCACTGAGAGGGTGGTCAAACATTGGAACAGGCTGCCCAGGGAAGTGGTGGAGTCTCCATCTCTGGAAGTGTTCAAAAAACGTGTGGATGTGGCACTTCAGGACATGGTTTAGGGGACATGGTGGCGCTGGATTAATGGTTGGACTTGATGATCTTGAAGGTCCTTTCCAACCTAGTGAGTCTGTGATTCTGTGATTATTCAACTCCATGCTTCCTTCCTCATTCTCTGTGGCAGGAAAGAAATGAAAGCAAGAAAGGGCATGGACTGAAATAATCAAGTAGAAAGGCCATGGGTAGGTTTTAGACTGAAAAAAAAACCCCCAAAAACTGACAATCCTTAGCAATGTGTCAAGCAATTTGATCATGAACTTAGCTGCCAAAATGTCATCGCCACTTAATATCTTAGCTACTTCATCATACTGTGCCATTTGAATTACTATTCTTGCCTGCCCAGACCTCTGATGCATATTGCACTACACACACTTTAACTTTTCTCATCAAAATAACTTCACAACTCACCAAACCCTCCTACACTGAGCCCGTTTCCATACACTGATTTTTTTCACTCCCACTTTCCTGATGCAAGTCATATAAATTAGTTAATAAATTTTAAAGATATATTTCTGATGGGTGGATTTTTAGATGTTCTAACATTCCTTTTCACTTTCCAAGGCTGCCGTCTCTGCTCTTCTTACAGGTATTATCTTGGCAGTGGGAACATGGTATGTAATTGTGCTTTAAATTGTAAATGTAAATTGTAGTGTTTAAAAAAACAGTTAAAAAAAGTAAAATAATGAACACACCAACTCTAGTAGTTACAAACACTTCTGCCTCCAGTCAAAGAAAAGAAAGATCTTCATACTCAACAGGAAAATGCTGGATTGTCAAGCTCAGGAAGAAAATAATTGTCGTAAATATTTCTTGGTAAGGAAAGAAAGAACGTTCAGGTGTGCTGGTACACTTTGGTTGAACAATGTATACAGATGTGCATATTCCGGCAGACATGCATACTACTGAAAACAGTACATATGTCTATAGTTAATGCAAGGGGAGTAAGCTACCTTAGCACCTAGTTCTGTTTCTAGTAGGAATTAGCAGCTGTTCATAGGTATTGACAAATTGCATCAGTAAAAATCACTTTCTTAATCAAAATAATTATACCAGGATGTAAAACATACTCTAAAAATTGTACAGGTAAGTACTAACACCAATGAAAAAAAGTAAAGATATCTTTAAAATCCTCAGATTTTTATTTTTATAAATCAAGCAGTAATGCTATACGCACAAGCAAAATTGCATTTGTGCAGTCTGAACATTGGTTTGGCATCATAAACCAGCTTGAACTATTTAAATGTTGAAAGGTAACCTCTTGCCACCTTGTTGTGGTGTAGCCCCAGCTGGCAGCTAAGCCCCACGCAGCCGCTCGCTCACTCCCCCACGGTGGGACGGGGGAGAGAATCGGAAGAGTAAAAGTGAGGAAACTCATGGGTTGAGATAGGGACAGTTTAATAGGGAAAGCAAAAGCCGCGCACACAAGCAAAGCAAAACAAGGAATCCATTCACCACTCCCCATGGGCAGGCAGGGGTTCAGCCATCTCCAGGGAAGCAGGGCTCCATCACACGTAATGGTTTCGTGGGAAGACAGACGCCGTAACCCCGAACGTCCCTCCACCCCTTCCTTCTTCTTCGTCCCAGCTTTATATACTGAGCATGACGCTATATGGTATGGAATATCTCTTTGGCCAGCCTGGGTCAGCTGTCCCAGCCGTGTCCTCTCCCAGCTCCCCGTGCACCCCCAGCCTGCTCGCTGGCAGGCCAGCATGAGAAACTGGACTGTCCTTGACTGCTTAGCAACAACTCAAAACATCAGCACATTATCAACATTTTCTCATCCCAAATCCAAAACACAGCCTCACACCAGCTTCTATGAAGAAAATTAACTCTACCCTGGCTGAAACCAGGACACACCTGTACTGTAGAGGCATTGTTAATTGTATCACTGCAGATGCTAAAAGGAAATATCTTTCATTGAATCAGTTCTGTCACCTCTGAGATTTACATGGGGCACCATTCTAATATAACAGATTAAACTTGGAAATTAGAGTTCTTGTTAAAGACTTGCAACAATGCTTGAAAATGTAACCTCTGTGTTTTCTCCAGTTAGGATCCTTTTTTTTTTTTTTTTTTTTTTAAGTTTAACTTCACTGGTGCTTAGTATGAAAAATGTAAGACATGCAATTTGGTTTTGTGTTAATGTATTATCTTGCCTTTAAGAGAGTCACTGAGACTTTGTTCCTTAGCTATTATTTTAGCTAGATATTATGCAGGGTTTTTTTTCTAAGCTATTAATGCTCTGTCAAGGTTCATGCCCAAAGGGCGTTCTCTGTTTTAATATCGTTAAATTACATTTATAAGATAACACAAGTATCAATCTTAATAAGAAAGCAACATCCTGCATTGGTCAGGTCAGCTGCAATAGATATTACATTTTTGGCAAGGCTTGGTAATTTTTATGTATTTTATTGATCTTCTTTCCAGTCTAAAGTTGCTGTTTAATAGCTGAATTACTAACCTAGTTATTTCATTATAACAAGTGACAAATAATACTGCTTTTAGATCTACAGTGCCCTATTTCAGATTCTGGGATCCTAAAACAGATATAGTCAATGCTGCTTCAGGCTAAAGGCTATTCCTTCTTCATGAGGGACGTATCAGCCTCTTCAGATGTAGAATCACAGGATGGACATATCCGCTGCTCGTGTTTGCCAACAAAGGTCAAAATGCAAATATTAGCATTCAAGAACATTACAGTAGTTTGGAAGCTGCCTGGGGGATATGTCTCGCAACTTGAGTCTCAAAATGCTGTCTCCATCTGTCTCCTGCCAAAGCACAGAAGAATATGCCTATGCTCCTTCATGCTATCACTCAGGAATGTCAAGAGAGTCACCTTTCAGCATAAGTAAGGAAGAATTACTTCTGAAAACAAGTAGCACGATCTTCTGGTTTTCTTCTGTGAACAAAGGTCTGTACCGTAAGAATACTACGCGTATTTCATAAACCTAGTCACCTAACAGAATAGCTAGAAAATGCTTAAATGTCAGGTGGAGATGTCCTATTGAGAATGTCCTCCTCAGTCAAGACCCAGCTATACCATTGTTTGAATGTAGACCTAGAGCAAGTAATAAGTTTTAGAGCTGCAAACATGATCAATCTATCTAATTCCTCTGATGCAGTGCTGTTTTCTCAGCCAACATATACATTTTTGTTTTGTATGCTGAAAAGGTCTAGATTGCCTTAAGTGTTGCAACAATTTCTGTTATTTTCCTCATCTCTTCCTGGCTAAGCAACATTGGGAGAGGAAAGAAAGGACCGGAATGGATGAAGGCACTTCTTAAGAAACAAAACTGAGTCCAACAGTAATGAAAGGGCACTTGGGCACATCCAGTCATTTTTAGTGTTAAGACAGTGACACTGTATTGGCCAGCAATGACCTCTCTGCTGCCTCTACTGATGATCTAATGTCACCAGCTTGCAATTACATGCGCTGAAGACAACATCATGACATCCAAAGTCTTCTCAACTCCGTCAGATAAGTGAGGAAAAAAAAGTAAAGATCAGCCCTTTATCGGTTTTACGTGCTCATAAAAACCTCCGTATCTACTAGGACACAGATACCTGCAGACAAAACTACTTATTTTTCACTTTCAAGTGCTGAAGAACTTAGCAGAGCTGACTAGCTCTTCTATAATTTCTGTGCCCAGCAAAATAATTTCTTAAGCAGTTAAGTAGACATGCAGCTGAAAGATACTCCATTTTTCTGACCAAGGCAACAACCAGTGACAGGAGTCTACTTTTCGTTCTTTTCTCCATGTCTTATCTCTCCACCATCTCTAATGCCCTAAACCATGTGCTGTTTTACTTATTTTTAACAGCTACCTGCTGTATAACTGTTTTTCAAACAGAGATAGGAACAGAATGATTTTTTCTGACCTACAAAGATCACAGGAGACAATAAACATTCTGTTCATGAATGTGATCTTTCCAACAGTACAATTTACCACTTGCATCACGTAAAAAGTAAATATAGTTGCCACATACCCACATACGAAAATCTGAGTGAAATTCCCAGATGGAACCACATATGCTGACATTTTCCTGCGTCATCATCAAATCAATCTTAGCTAAGCAGGCAAAATGAAGAATCTCATCCTCAACAAGGATTGTGTAGTACTTACTAGCCTCAGACATGAAACAAACAATTGATTACCTGTCAAGAGCTTGAGCTCCTGCAATCTCTTTTTTTAAAGTAAAATCAGTGCAAATGACACTAAACACCACAGTCAGAATATGTGTCCATTATTCTGCACTGTTTTGTTTGACTGCCTCTCCGTTCATGAGATTTTCAATTAATCTGTTGTAGGTCCCATCTCCCCAATGCACATGCAACAGAATTATTCAGCCCTTTTGACATTCTAATGGTCTGAAGCTGGTTTTATGGAATAGAAATTTTCTCTCCACTGCAGACCATACAGACACAATACTTTTTCTCAGCCTTCTTTTAGGATAGGTTCACACCATAGCTCCCAATGTAACATAGAGTTACCCAAGCAAACGTTAAACTTCCAAGAATCAGATAAAGTAGTCTTGAGCTGCATTTTCCTTGTCTGTGTCTTGCCTGCTGCCTGGACTAAAGCTAGCAAGAACCTATCATCAACTCCACATTGTGGTCTGCCATGTGGAGATACTGTGAGACAGGGAGAGCCAATACAATGAGCAAATTTAATTACTTCAGGATTTGACAAAGTGGTCAGACTACAGCTGCCATTATTCCTGCCTATACTGTGTTGGAACAGCAATCTTCTATTTGTCCATCCCATAATCATTCATCCTTTCTGCAGCTACCAAAATCTGTGTATGGCTAAGAGTCTCAGCACATTCTACATGTCAGACGCTGTGGAAAGGGAAAGGTCCTGATGGGCTTGAACTGGAAGGACCTGCCCAATTTGGAATATAGCATTTGTCCCAGTGGCCCCTGCTGCCTCATCCCTCTCTACAGCTACAGGTCTCTGCTGTCCTTCACGTATCCGTGTGTGGACCTTGTGGCAACACAATGCTGTCTTGTCAAAACTTGAGCTGCTTCAGTGCCTTAAGGTTACTTACCGTCTTGTACTGCCATTCTGGCCCCGCACATGGCCCGAGGTGGTATTTACCTACATGAAATATCTACTTCAACAACAAAATTAGTCCACAACAAAGGAGTGTACAGAAGACGTAGATAATCTCTTTTGCCACAAGGATGATGAGATTTTCTTCTGGAAACCCATTTGCCTGTTAAACCAGCATGACAGTGAAGAACAGTCAAGTAGTAGAGCGCATCTCATTGACGTGAAACTATCATATAATATTATACGTAGTTTTCAATGTATGAAGTGGAACAATTTAGGCTGAAATATCTTTTTCTTTTAATATTTCCACATAAGTAGTTTACCTGGATGTTACCAGGTAATCAGTTTGAAATCTGGTACAGCTGAAGCTTGATAGAAAGCTGGGAATGGAAATAGCGTTTCTTTAACAATTGCATTCCTCAGGTTGTTCCAAGCTGCTAAAGTTCTGGTTTAAATAAATCACATGCGCATTTAAATTATGTCCTTCACTGCCACAGTAATCATTGGACTTTTAAGCCTTGATCAGCATAAGAAGTTAGGCATGTAGCAGAGGAGTTATGTGTAATTTAAGAAGAAATGCTATATTTTCATCAGACAATTTCCCCTGATGCACAGGCATTTGCTTCTGTCTTTTCAGGAAGGAATAGTTCAATGCTTAATTAACATTTAATATTTAGGATTAATATTAAGTACTGCAATTGAGTAATGTATTTCTGAAATAATTTGAGGCTCGCCAGTTCACTTATAATAAATAACACCAAGAAACTTGGCAATATATTGTGGTTTTTACTTCACACATACACCCGTCCCTGGGAACAGCACTGTTCCTTGTCCATATGAATTGCAGATTAGAAAACCTTTCTTAGCATATGATTGAGCCAGGTTCTTGAACTGAATGGGTTCAAATACACGTAACCTGTGAATTGTAAGAAGGTCCTAAGCCCCCAACTAGCTCTAAATGAGGATTAGTTGCCACTATGTTTTAGGCAGGTATAGGGCTAACTAAATAAAATAAAATCGGTTATGATCTTCCTCTGGACCAAAAGAAGAAAGAAAGAGGGATCATGATTCTGTAGTTTAGCAGTGAGGGCACAAACTTGACATGGGGAGTTCTATACTTATAGGCCATTTTTCCCAGTGTTACATAAAGGAAGTAGAATTAAATTTGCGTATCAGTACAGCATTGAAAAGAGAGTTACGTATCTGTGAAGAAATGCTGTAATTTCATATTGTTTCTGATTAGATCATTCACCAAAATTATATCTGCAGTTGACAGTTATCATTTTTCTCTTCCCTGTTCAGTATGTAATGTCTGTTCTTTGTATTGTGAGGCCATTCTCCAGAGAGTGACCTACAGTAATCCAGAGAAATGGAGGAAAAAAATCGAGACTGAGATTCATTGGCCAAAAGTTGAACCTTCCTGTGAACCAGAGCTTTTGGCAATATGTGCCTTTTTGCCTGTTCCCCCATGCCCACCCCTCTTCAGCTCCTAGCTGCCACACAAGTTGACCTGTTTTATAGGGGATCCTTCTACCTGAAGTAGCAAAGATGTTGAGAGAGAACTATCCTTGAGATACCTTATTTCTAAATTAGAGAGGCCTTTGATTGAGAAAACTATTTACAGTCAGCATTCTACCTTTTTTTTTTTTTACGTTTTCATGAAATTCATGAGGATTTTAGTGACAAGATTGTCAAAGTGACTGAAATTAATAATGTTTTCTTTCTTTCTGGGAACCTGTGTTAATAAGTACTGTGAAACCTAAGCAAACTAAAACAACCATTAGTAGTTGCCATAATACACAAAAGGATTTCACTTTACAACAGAAAAAAATGTCATTAAGAATTATTTATGCAATTTGTTTCAACACTTTATTCAGGTAATTTGATGATAGCAACTAGTACAAGAGGTAATGGACACAAGATGGCAGATGGGAAATTCTGACTACATATGTTAAAAAACCATTTCTCCTTGAGGATGGTCAGCAATCGGAGGTTGCCCAGAGAGGCTGTGAAATCTCCACCCTTGGAGAGGCTCAGGACTCAGTTGGGCAGGGGAACATGTTCTGATTAAAGCAGTTTTGAGGATGGAAGTTCAGTGAGATGACCTCTGCAGGTCCTTCACAACCACAGTTTTCCTATGATTTTAGGAATCTAAAAATTTAAGTCCACATAATATAAAATACAAAAATTACTTTTCTTAACCGGAAAGATTTTTTTTAAAGCTGAAGTTATTATGGTAACTATGAACCTAGCACAAAAATGGCCATATGAGACACTTCAAGCTCCTTCTTAGTATACAGGTGAGACATTTAAAATCTATGTGTCCTGGTTTCAGCCAGGGTAGAGTTAATATTCTTCACAGAAGCTGGTGTGAGGCTGTTTTGGATTTGGGATGAGAAAATGTTGATAAGGTGCTGATGTTTTGGGTTGTTGCTAAGCAGTCAAGGACAGCCCAGCTTTTCATGTGTGCTGCCAGCGAGCAGGCTGGGGGTGCACGGGGAGCTGGGAGAGGACACGGCCAGGACAGCTGACCCAGGCTGGCCAAGGGGATATTCCATACCATATGGCGTCATGCTCAGTATATAAAGCTGGGACGGAGAAGGAGGAAGGGGTGGAGGGACGTTCGGAATTATGGCGTTTGTCTTTCCAAGAAACCATTACGTGTGATGCAGCCCTGCTTCCCTGGAGATGGCTGAACCCCTGCCTGCCCATGGGAAGGGGTGAATGAATTCCCTGTTTTGCTCTGCTTGTGCGCGCAGCTTTTGCTTTCCCTATTAAACTGTCCCTATCTCAACCCATGAGTTTCCTCACTTTTACTCTTCCAATTCTCTCCCCCATCCCACCGTGGGGGAGTGAGTGAGCGGTGCATGGTGCTTAGCTGCTGGCTGGGGCTAAACCACGACACTATGGATACAAGCCCATGCTGAGTACGTTAACACATCTGCAGAAAATAAGCTTCTTAAAATGACAGAATAAAACAGAAAATTCATTTTCTTCAAGGAAAACTAGGCTGCTGAATTGATATCAACATTCAGATGAATTAGCCCCTCAAAAAAATATCCAAACTAATATAAATCAAAAGATCTATGGCCATGACTTATTTCTTTCTCTAAAAAAACCCATGAAAGTGAATAAAAGGGTTGATTATAAGGCTGTAGACACATCATCAGAAAACCTGCCTTACAATCTATTTGCAAAGTTCAGAATCAATTACAGTAACGGAATGGAAAGTCTATGTGCTGGTAATACCAAACTGAATTAATGAAAGGCGCAGCTACCTGAACCTGCTAGAGATAACACAAAATAAGGGCAAGATTTGGTAGCAGAAAAATACTGTCTTACTATGGATTGTGGGAAAAAATTTGGCTCCAGGGAGCGTTTGCTTTTATTCTTTCTGTGACAAAATTTATGGGTAATTGCACAATTCCAAAGAAAGAAAACTATCTTTGCAGAATTTAGAGACAAGGAAAGGAATTATTCTTTTGGTTCTAATGCATATGGAATTGACGATCAGTTGAATGTATTGGTCAATTCTGAATGTCCAGCAAATCTAATTACTTGGTTCTCCTGTATATGTTGGCTATTAACCATGTCAAGAAGAAAAAAACATCAATAGGGATCACTGTAGCCTCACAATATTTTTTTTTTTTGGTCATATTTTTCAGTGGTAACAGGGTGAGGGTAATAGTAAATAGATGCATGGTACAGGAGATTGCTTGTTAACTTTCTATCACCAAAATGATTCCTCTTGCATTAATCCAGCTCTTGGATTAATGAGATCAATGTTTTATTTTGAGTAAGAAAGTTCACAGCATAATAATTCTCCATTTGCATTTTGTCTGTCACTGTTACACTGAAATAAAAACTGCAACGCTCCAGAGATTCTCTTTTTTACTATATAACCAGGACAACATCATTACCTGAGTTACCTGATGACCTCTGAGCGTATTGCTAACACTTGTAGCAGTTCATGATCGCAAAGTATTTAATCTACTTACCCATCACTATTTATTATTTAATGGTAAATACATAGCAACAGAAACTCATCTAGTTTTGCTCTTTCCAACTATATGATTAACAGCCTAATTATTTATTCGTGATGTTTCAGTGTTTTATTCTTTGAAATCTATTTACCATTCTATTTTCCTATAATTGTTAAATTGTTTATTTAAAGATATAAAGGGGATAAAATCAGGTACATTCCTGAGCCAAAATAACTGTTGGTAGACCTCCAGAAGAGCAGGTTGATATTTTTATAGCTCTCTCCTAATGATGCCCTTTTAAACAAGACTGCTTTCCTAAATCAACCAGAAAGCCATTGTACCCGACTGGAGGACAATCGGAGTGCTTGATGGTTCTGCGTGAAGTACGATACACAACCAGCACATGCACAGAGTGCACGGTTCATGAGCAAAACTCCTGCTAAGCTCAGGAGAAATGTGCTCTGCACTCAGGGACTCCAAGGCCCATTGGCAGCAGCAGGAATTCAAGCTTAGTCAAATCATAAGTTATTTGTATCTGAATACACTTTGCATTATTCCTCACCAAAGATTTTACTGATGCAAAAAATGGGCATTCCTAAACGAGCTTGAACCTAACCTGTGAAAAAAGTTATCTTCCTTTTTCAGTAGGAAACAACCATTTCCTTTCCCTTTCAGCAAAAGGGATGGGAAGGGATTTAGCCACTATTTTGTATTATACTCCCCTGGGCAGGACTGTTGTTATGTCACGATCCAGACAGGATGTGGAGTCACACACATAACTGAAAGAGACAGTCAATATGTATTTACATCTATGCTTTAAAAGGAAATATCTTTAAATACACACGTCATGTCTCTGCAAGGAAATAGAACACTGTCAATGTTACAAAATAAGCATAAACAGCCACATAAAATAAAAATTTCAGACTATACTAAAAATGACTATGTACAACAGACTTTTTAGCAGTGTTTTCCAATGATCCAAATAACAAACAGGGACAAAGAATACATCTGTTGCTGCCTCTTTGAAAATATGGTGATTTATTTCAGTCTTGTTATTAACCTTCATGTATTTCCCTGGGACAAAATCTGAAAGTTCATCTCCAAGAATCCCATACAAAGTTATGAATGTTTGAAAACAGGAGTGTGTCATGGAAATTCCTTTTCAGCCTCACAGAATTTCTTACTAGAGACTTACCATTCCAAACATATAGAAATCAAGGGTGAACACAACCAGCAACATATGTTGTTACAGACAAAATATGGCATAAGGCATACTTCTATTCTTAAAAGTAGTATTGATTTCAGAGTAACATACACCCACAAAGTGAGCCTAACCCTCTCCTTTTCTCAGCTTTTCAACTGTAAGAAATCTCTTTCAGGGACCAACTTAGAATAAGAAAAAAATAATAATAGCCCCATCCTGTTGAGATAATTTTTGAAAGCACATAGTATATTCTTGATTTAAAAGTTACCAACTATAGAGAATGTACTTCGGTGCTTACTAGGAGTTAATCATGCTCACTGCTAACAGCAGCTAGTAAACAATCTCAAAACACATTGGTTATATATTTTTAATTTCAAGTCTGAAATCATCATGTTTCAGAATTTACACCAGCCTCTTTTCTTGATCTGTCGGTAAGCTCTGATTTCTGGATACCTTGCTCTCATTCTTCAGAAAACACTCTAGGGAAGATACACCCCAGCTTCAAGAATAACATCAAATTGTCAGGTACCAGTAATAAAATACCTTTAATCTCTAATTTATTTTGTCTCTATCATTTCACAGCATAAGACTGATGACCCAGGGAAGATGCACTGCAATGTGGGTCTGCAAAAAGTGGTTTGCCTGTGTACTTGGGAAAAAGATTTTACTTTCAAGAGAAGTTGTTACTGTAGGACAGAAAAAATAGCAATTATGCATCAAAAGTGCCTGTCACATGTCCTTAGCCTTGCTATCTCCCACCCACTTCTTATTTCTTCTTTTATCAAATTCACAGAGGGATGAAGAGTCCTGTAAAGCACATTTTGTGTCTAGACCACTGCTGAAAGGTCTCTTTCTGCCACCTGCATAAAAAGAGTCTGTGACAATCCATCATGGTGACAGCTGAACATATATTAACTCTTTGAAAAGCATAAAACTTTAATGTTGTTGAAGTATTAGTCTATCAAATTAGTGCTTTCAAGATCAGTTTTGCACTTCTAAGGCTTATTCACAGAACTTTTCTTTTTTCAGTTTTTACATGTGAGAAGGGCATAGTTTCTAATTAGACAAAATCTTTGACCTGATATCTTTTTTGATGAAACTCAAGAAGCCTATTTATGACCCTTTGAATGTAGGAATAGCTAAGTAAGAACATTGCAGAGACTGCAGAAAACGCTGACGGGCTGATTGTATTCTACCTGATACTGCTTTTACACATAGTGTCTCTCCTCCTCATTGTGGTGCAGTACATTGTCATCTGTTGTTAGTCCCCTCTTCTTCCTCACAAATAGAGTAGTATATGTGGCAGAGACTTGCCTCACCAAATGCATTTTAAAAATACATTTCACCTGTTTTGAAAATACAGGTGAAACTTCTTAACAGGAATATTCAGTGCCATCATGCCTACTTGGCTGCATATTAATTCATGATGAAAAGAACATAAACATTTTTGGTATAAATTCTGAAAATTTTGCAGAAATGAAGAGCAAAGGAAACTAGAGACATATTCAAGGGTATTTAAAGCTCCAAAAATAAAAATGGCTTTCATTTCAGAAACTGGAAAGCTGACATACAAGTGCTATAAGCATAATTTCAAATGTGTGCAACCATTATATTTCCTTTAAACAAAAAAAAAAATTCATGTGGCTTCACCATAATCTTTAAGTGTCTACCAGAACTTGACCTCTATCTGCTGAGACTGAGGATGGACAAAACACACAGAGATAAAACACGGTATGATTCCATCTCCATTACAATGCATTTAGATGTATGGATGTGAGCAGTACCTCAGAAGTAAACAGGACCACAAAAGCAAACACGTGAAAAAGAATTGCAGAATAAGGATGTTTTATTACATGAAAAGAGTTGAGCTAAATGCAAGTTTTTTCACCTGAAGTGTTCATTTTATAGATGGCTGCATTTTTAAAATGTCTTTTTAGCTTGTTCTTGGTTGCTTCCCTATGAATCCAGTATAATCATTGCATTAGCTGAACACATAGAAGTTCTATTATTATTACTATTGAGTTCTAAATAATTTTACTTAACAGATATGATCTAACAGAAATAGGTTAGTTTTTGTGTGTCATGTAATTGCTATTAATAGAGATATTTCAGGTAGCTGAAGCATATGGGAAGGCAGAAAAGTAAATATACAGATCAATTATGATTTTTAGCCAGTATCCAAATAAACTGCTCCTTGTGGGTACTGTAAACAGACCACATTGCAATCACTAACATTGTCCTTTCAGGAATCATTTCAGTACCATAAATGATAGCTATTCATACATGCCCAGTCTACTTAATACAGTTAGCCCAAATGATACGTAGGACGATGGTCTCCCGCTCAGACAGCTGGTGCCCTGGCTTGATCTTATCCCTGTGAACCTGTCTGTTGAGCAGTGGGCTCTGTCTGACCCTGGTTACCCTCACAGGGCCTGATCCTGACCAGTGGATTGACTTCCCATCTTGACCTCAGACCTGCCTCTTCACCACAAATTTGCCTGATGTCCCGGGCTGGGGCTGCCCCTTCCTGTCCCCCTGCTCCCCAGGGAGCTCCTGCTGCACTGGGACACCCTCCATGGCCTTCAGATACCTCCTCCTCCTCAGATGAAGAGGTTTGTACTGCCCAACTTGATTAACATCTATGACAATTGTGCATTGGCCCCATACTCGCTGTAACTTGCATCTTCCCAGTCACCATCCCAGTAGGGTTGGTTTCTTCCCAGCCTGATTGACAGTCAGGGAGATTGAATGGGCCATGTAGCCAAAGATAGAGTCTAGGGCTGACAGCTCTGAAATGGCTCCATTTGACGATGCAGCAACTTGGACATGTTTGTCAGTAACTCTGAATGCAAGCAGAAAGGGCAGAAATTCCTCAAAGCAATATTAGAAGAAATCTTAAAGAAATGCCTTGTCTGAAAAGATGCTTTGCTAAAAATTGGATCTTTAAAAAACCCAAACCTGTCTCTATGCATATTCTAAATATGCTGAGTCTGGAAATAAAAATAGCAGTTTGATGCTTTGTGTTCCCATTTGCCCTGCAACAGCATCACAGCTAGAAGACTGAATTAGATCTTATTTCTTCTTCTGCATCTTCAAGAGGTTTTTTTCCTACACCTAATCACTTACCTCTGCTGTCAGAGCATGGCTGGATAACAGGGTTTGTTGTTCAGCTGTCACCAATGCTCCAATTTGGCTTCTAGTAATGGTGGGGATGAACAAGATGGAAAGGAGTCAGCTTGACTCCTAGAGCTCACACTGGGTCACTAAGGCTAAACGTTGTAGGGGGAAAATCATGTATAGCAGCTTTGATCCAATTAAGAGCTTAGCCTCATGGTTAACATTAAACATATGTGGAACTTCTCTGCCTTGTAACTTTGCACGTTTGATATATCAGTCTGAGAGGGGAATAAAACCACAGAGATGTTTTCCATTTTCTGTATAATAGCATTTAAAAAACGAATGCACTTGTAGAAAATACAAAGTTAAACTGCTGGTGAATTCAGTTGCCTATTTGTTTGAAATTACCATACACCAGCTTTGAAAAATTGACTGTAGTTCCATTTTGTCTAAGGGACATCAAACAAGTTCAGACCTCCAGATAGGTCTACTTTGGGCTGATTTTTTTAAATTCAGCACAGAAACTAGTATGTAGTTTCCCAGTGGTTACCCTAACCACTACTTTTCATTTTTGTTTTTCAAACCACTGATCTTATTTTAGGAATTTAAAAATTATAAGGTTGGAAAAAGAAGCATTTTCTCAATTATATTATAAAATTTTACCTGCAAGTGATGCAAATTTATCATCAAGCAAATGCTGGTATTTAAAATATCTTTTCCTTCCAGTGCTGGAATTTTTTTCACAGCCATTACATAAGAAATGCAAATATTCCTCAGGACCAACGAGGACAGAAAGGTGAGCACTGCCAAGATGCTGACTATGGTTATAGCACCTTGCTGACAACTGTTTTGCCTATGCGTTTAGCAGGATATACCAAACAGCCAGGTGACGTCAGCAAGAATATTTTAGATTTAATTAAGTAATTGAGACATAACCCAGACTTTAAGAGATAATGCGGATATTGTTATAAAGTAATAGAAATAAATCAGTGCTGAAAGCTGCAAAGAACGCTCATACCTATAGGTGCTGTATTCCAGTTAGGAATTTTTCATTTCTTCTGTAATTAGCTGAGAAGACCATAGACTTGAGTGTTCATTTCTCTTCTCAATATGCTTGGCATGGTATGGGAAGAATGAGTGGGATGGAATCACGGAACTGAGGAATATGATCCAGCATCACCTTATCTGAAGTTTATGTGATGACCTAATGCTATGAAGTAATTGTTAACCACAAAAACCTACTTCTTATGTTATGTCTAGTGACCCCTGTCGCCTGAGTCTGGAGCTCCACAGTACTGCAGAACTGCTGAGAGCTTTGTGTTGGAGATGTAGGGTAACCAGAACTCTCTTAAATTTGGCTGCCCTGGTTTCAAAGCAGCCCTGTAGTAGCTGGGACAAAACTACAGTAATTTAAGAGCATTCCCTTCAACAGTCTGAAATCTGGGATGTCACTTTTGGCACCCTATAAACAATCTCTTCTGTTTTGTAGCATGACCCAACTGCTCCTTGTACAACTTTATGTCAATGGAAGTATAATATTTTAAAGTTGCTGTTTATTTAAATAATTTTTACAAAAAGTCAAAAGATTTAGTCAGTGAGAAAAAAATTCTGAAAAAAACCCCATTATAACTAGAAAGTACTTAAGAAGATACTACAAGGAAATCTATGTGATTCAACAAATATTTTAAGTGGTCAAATTAACTTTAGAGAAAAAAATCCTATCGGGAGGCATTCTTATAATCTTGTTCTATTAATTATAGTGGGATACTATCATTAATTGTAAGGAACATTAACAATAAGGAACATAATAATTAGCAGAGGAACATGTGAATCCTGGGGTTTTTTAGTCATTCAAATCAGGAACTGACTATTTCCAAAGTTTCCAAGCACTTTACTCTAGTACTAAGGATATTCATTTAATATCCAAAGTTAAAATAATCCTCAGTGACTTTCAAGATGTAACCTCCCCTCTTACAAATACCAACTCTGTTTCTAATGTGGGCACATTGTTTCTGCTCAGCAGCAATGCCAGGATAAATACAACTTTTCTGATGGAGAGGAAGAAAAGAAATTGGACATAATGTATATTTTTGTCAAATAAAAGTGTCAGAGAGAAACTGCATGAGAAACACTGATTAATTCTTTAAAGCCTCAGGTGAAATGACAGTTTAAATAATTATAGTTGTCAAACTATACTAAAAAAGAAGACCTTAATACTACCTCTTAATTTGTTTTAAGGACCAAGATATGTAAGAGAAGCTGAATAAGTTGATTTCACTAGGACATTCTATTTGAAAGAAAACATATAGTTATAACCCATAATTTTCCAAACAACAGAGCTCAGAAAACAGTTCTCTTACGACTAGGAAGATCAGTTTGTTTAAGTAAAATTGCTACTACCCCATTTTGAGGTTTCTTTCATGTCCAGGTGACACATATAAGTTTGAAGAAATGCACTTCCAATGCGCAGAAGAAAAAACTTGCTACACGCATGTTAAAAAAATCAATATAATTGGTAGGACTAAAAAGCTATGTCATAATAGTCTAAAGAGTTTGATCATTTCCACTCACTCTTCTGCCTTCACTTCAGTCTTCTCCCTAAATCCAGATCCAAAATAACTGAGGGTTGGTAAGAGCTGGTTGGAAGGCATGGAAATTTATTAGGGCAGATGAGAAAAACGTCAGTAAGAAAAGCACTTCAAAATATTTGTTATGCTTCTACTTCAAGCAAATTCAAGAATATATTTCTATTATAGTCTCAATTCCTTTTGCAACCAGTGTAGTACTAAGGCTATTATTAGAATCAACGGATTATTACCAATACTAGAATTTTAGAAGAACTTCCCTTACTTTAGGCAGACTCCTATGCGTCTTTCCCAGAAGGATATTGTTCTCAATCGGAAGGATTTAGGAGTACACATTCAGAGTCAGTTTCTTTGCTTCTTTAAGGTTTTCCTCCACCTTCTACTTTGTTTTCAGTTCCATATGTGGTTCTAGAACAGCATATTTCAAAAAGATAAAGAATTAATTTTAAATGATTCCTCTGGCTTTAATAGGATCTTTTGCTCTAGTTCAGTTTATGATTCTTCATGCTTAACATTTTGCTAGGAACACTCAACAAAATCCCTTAAGCATAAATGACATCACAAGTAAATTAGTATATTTTAATGCAAATTTAGTTTGTGTGTGTAAGGAGATGAATATTTATAGCCATAGTTTTTTACAACAGTAACATTTCTCTGATTTCTGCTAATTTTTATAATAGTAGCCATTAAAAGTATAGGCAAATATATATAACTTTACAGCTTAATTAAATGTAGTTCAGCAACTGTAAGGTATGCTCTTAATAAATTAAATCTTAAGTTCATATCTTAGGCTTTGATTTGAAATTTTTGATGAGTTTAGGCTTTCCAAAAATGGGAATTTTTGCTAGTTTCCCATAGAAGGAAGAACTGGCAATCTGTGAGAAGAGCCTTCCACTGGATCCACATGAATCTGCTGTTAGGATGAAGAATCCTGGTAGCAACATTTTCACAGGGCCATTTGGTGTACCACCACTGCAAGGAGAGGTACATTTTTGATAGGCATGAGTAAAATTTTGGAATTAAATGAAGAGAAATATTTATCTGTATCAATGGGTTGGGCTGGATTAGGATGGGTAGACTAATGTCTTTTGCAGCATCAGGCCAAATAAATCAATACATACATATTTCTTAAGTGTTTTGGGTTTCATGTTTGTCTGTCTTTTTCTAGCTACAGTATAACAGTAATGAGAGACTGCTGCATACATTAGAATAGTAAATGGCCTCGGTATGTTCATTTAAATGCCCTGTTTCTTAAGTCTGTTACATAAAGCTCCCACCCCCCCCCCTTTTCTGAAGATCAAAAAGAAATTCATGTTGTACCACATCAAAAGAGATTGGTGAAGGAATGAAGTGAACTTGGAGCTTTCCCCTAATTGCAAAGTATACAAGCTGCAATCTTACTAAATAATTCAAGTCTAAGATGGTGATAATCACATGTGAGATAACCTAATACCTATGATTCCCAATCCCGATTATATCTTGATAAGCATTGTTTGTTGATTGAAAACTTGCTTATTTATTTATTGAAAAAAATCTTAAATTTGTTTTTCTGTAATACTTTATTTTTCTTATCTGTTTCAGCTCTCAGAAGTTTTCTAAATCTTAGTCCATGTACTTCTGAATCATATGTAAATTCATTATTTACAAGTGCCTCACACCGTTTCAGAATATTTCAATGCTGGAGCAGAAAACCAAGGCTAAATTTAGCCCAAAAAAACCCCCAACAATAGAAATGACAGTAAAAACTGTATTTTTCAGACAGACAGGACTGGATGGCTTCTATCCTTCTGTTTCTGTCCCTTCTTTGCAGTGTTTGGACAGAAGTGTTGTAGGCCAGATCCACTCAGTGTCGTCTTGAAGTCAGAATGGCTGCTATCCTTAATAAGAATAAGAAAATTCATGAACCTTTCTTCTTGAAGGAACTATCTGATGAAAATGATGCTTCTTCAAATGCAGGAATTTTCTCATCCTTTCAAAAGCTTTGTTGAATGGGGAAAAAAATGATGTATGTAGGAGTTTTCATCAGAAAGCTGCCCACGTGATGCATTTGTTGTGGTGCGAAGATGCAGCTGCCAGAGACTGTTTTTACTACTGGAAGAAGTTTTTGGAAATTATATGTATATGTGTAGCTTTTAAGTATACTCAACAATTGCTTAGGATTCTAAAACATTCCCAAACTCTTACAGTAAGTCATAGGTTGCAAAACATGATTCCAAAGTAATAAAAGGACAGAAATATATAAGTGTAAAATTAATTAAAAGAAGCTTGCCTATCCTCAAATTTATAGGGGTAGAGGGAGAAGGTGGTCTTTCATATTGCAATATGAATTTAAAAACATGATTGTCATAACTACATTCACCTAGCAATACAATATAAAGACAAACCTTCCACAGTCTACTTCTATACATGTTTATTAAATGTATAATAAATTCTGGAAACAATAATCATCCATAGTCTCTTCGCTGTGTAGTGTTAACAGAAGCAAACCATGCTGGTAACCAAAGCTTTTCCATACCTTTTATGAGCACATTTTTAAACAGACTGCAGTGACAGGAGATCCTCACACTAGGTGCCCACCAATGTCCTTTGCATTTAAATAACACAACTGCAGGTCTCACTCACTCCCGACTGAACACTCAACCTAATTTCCTTTGCCTTTTCAGCAGTCACTGCACTGGCAACATAAAAGAAAATCAGAAATTTGAAAGACTCTTTTGTTTCTTCATCCAGACCTGTTCATCCTGCTGTTTATTCAGCATAGTCAATGTTCTGCAGTTCATGTGGATGGATAAACAAGAATGGCCCACAGCAACATGTGAGAGCTACAAATAGGATCAAGATATATTTTTATGATTGCTGGGCTCATATCATTGTCATGGTACAGATCTGAGAGGCTGTTTTATCTGCTTAGTACTGTTTGTTCTGGACATCGATTTTTACATTGAAGCATTTGGAAATGCAGTTTAACCAGCCTCAGGCATTTATCATTGACAATCGTTTGTGTGAGAGGCGACTTATGGATCTGTTAATTGAACAGTCATTGCCCCATCTTTATCACGTGTGTCCTACTATTACTGCTTTTACTCTGTGACCCAAAATTCTGTTTTGAAGATCTCAGAATCTGCAAAGATCACCAAAAAAACCCCCACAAACAAAACAGCAGTAAAAAAAAAAAGCTGCAGAAATGCATGAATACTCTTCAACAGAAGCTTTATCCATTACATAAAACTGACCTAGGAATATAGCAAAAGCTATTTCTTTCAGTATGAAATCCCTGCTGTGCAAAGGGTCAGCAAAAGCACAAAAAAGATGATGCGACCTGCCTTCCTGTCCTTCTCTATAGGGCTGAGTTTCACTTCAGGGTCAGTGCAATGACATCCTATATACCTGCAGAAGTGTACTTTGACACCAAGGCTTAAAAATGATAACCAGGTCTATAATGCTAATCTATATGTTTTGTTATTTTCCTTATAGTTTGAAAGTTTTTTATATCTGTTTGTTTGCCTGTGGACAAAGGAATATTTGACTTTTTAATCTGATTTCTCTTCTTTCCTCTTGTTCCTCCTGCCTCTCCAGTGAACTGTTTCATATAATTTCTCACTTGAAAAGGGAGGGCAAGGTTCCGTCTGCTTGTGATCACTTAACAGCAAACTGGGAACAACACTATCAACCTCTGACACCTCACTTCATCCCCATCTGAGGAATGAGCAACTGGTTTTGACTACTACCTGAGGCTGATGGAAAGCTTTCTCATTCCTGAAACATCTCAAAATCTTCTGAACCAAAAATGCCAATGTAATCCATAATTCATGACAGTGAACTCTGGTACTCTGGTCTCAGTGAACTCTCCAGTGAACTTCCAGATTCCCTGATTTCTAAACTGTAATTGTGCTGGTAGAACTACAGGTTTTAAATACTTATGCTACTACTTGCCCCTTGCCATTTTCTTCTGCAGCTTAAAATATTCAAATGTGAAGAGAGAGTTGATACTAGCAGGAAGAGCAGTATTGGATTTAAAGCAGACAAACCAAAAGTAAATGTTTGCTTATATGCACACTTTGAGACAGGTTCTCAGTTAAGATTAAAATCGGTTTAGTTCCATGAAGTTATACCAGGAGATAGAGAATAGGTTATACAAGACAACGGACTTGTCTCCTATTCTCCCTCTCTATTCTTCATCATTACAGGCGCTAAGTGAAGAATGTTAAAGCAGATGTGATTGTTAACAGGGACCATTGAAGTTTTTTAATCGGCAGTTAAAGTCAACAGATGGTACCAGAAAGTACAATCTCATTGATTGTACCACAAAGTAGACAGAAATAGTCTGCTGTTAGTTTTGGAGAAGGAAGGATTACTAAAGAGGTAGCTAGCTGAAGTGAGGCAGTATGAACAACAGGACTTTCTCTCTGTGCTCTATTTCCATGCGGAGCTAATTCAAGAAAAGCGGTAGATCTGTGGGAATTGATCGTTGTTAAGCTGACCATCCAGAAGGACAGAATTTCTTGCGTGCCATTCTGAGTACATGCAGTCTAGGATAGGGAGACATAAAACAAGGGTACGTCACCTGTTTCTGTTCTACTAAGGTGTTTTCAAGCCTTTAACTACCTGTTCCAGCTTGTATCAGAATAGATCCAAGATACCAGTAAAAGGAATAATTAAAAAAAAATAAATTGGAAAACCCGTTTTGGACTTACCCTACTTAGTGAACAAAACTTACCAGATGGCATCGGAGTTAGTATGAAACATGTTTCTCTCCAGTTGTCCAGGTTACAGTGCTGTAACCAGGAAGCTGTCCCTAGGCATTGGTACTGGGTATCTGTCTCGGAATCTGTCTTTGGGGAGGCATCTCTTTTTCATTAGTGTTATACCTGAAGGCTGGGGTCCCCAGTCTGTTCCTCACGGAAGTGCTTTGTAATGTAAATATACATTCCTCTACATGCTTTCTAGCCGAAATGAGTCAGGATTTAAAGAAAGTAAACATTAGCCAATCTAAGGGTCACGTTGATTTCAATGAGATGGGATTAGACTCTAGAAAAATATGGTTTGGAGAAAAATAGTCTGCATAAGGAAACATGGTTATTTGCATTGTTTGAAGCACAGCAATAGAAAAACTACCAAATTCAGAAAAGCTGTTTATTAAAATTGAGTAAATGAAGCCCATGAAAACAGAAATGGACTAACTTGTCAAATACACTGACAAAAGAAAACAGTGATACTAGTCTTATATAGTAGGTCTATACTTATACTAGTTATATATGTATATATACCAGTTATATGTGTATATAGTTAGACTGCCAGCCAGGTTCCAAACATGCTGTCATGTTCCAAATATCCTGCACAGCAGTCCAGCAGAACAGCAGGAACTGCAAGACCACCAATTTATTTCATGCTAGCTCTTAAAAGCAATCAGAAATTTTGGTAACTTTTGAGGAGACTTCATTACTTATACCCTCCAAGCATGATCTGGTGGCTCTCTTGTAATAAAAATCTATTCTTTCCAAAAAATCAACCAGATATTTTTCTGACAGATATTGTTCTTTGGCATGTGCTGCTGAACTGCATGTCAAATAGGCATTTCATTACACACACAGAAAGGGGATTTCAATGATGATTTAGAATAAGGGATAAAGCAGTAAATTAATTCAATCTTCATTCCTTGTAAATCACAGAATCAACAATAGTTTATTTCTCTGATGAATACAGTCCTCCATTTCACTTAGTCCTCATACTTACACAAAACCCTGACAAAATAAAATTGTAGATTTATATTTTTTTCCAAACTTTAAATGAAAATATTTCATACTGAGAACAAAAGTCTCAGACATCTCTCTTTCTCTTCTAAAATACAACCAAGATGAATGTATATACTGTGACATGAGCTGATTTACATTGTAAGTGTTCAAATGTCCCCATGTCAATACAGATTTCTACTAACACTGATATGCTTTTCATGACGACTTTGGAAATGAGAACCATAGGTTGTTCCTTCAGGAAACTCGGCTTACAACCTATGAACAAATTCTAGAAACTATGCAGCTAACTAAGTTCTAACTAAAAGTGAAGTCACTAAAAAAGCTTCAGTTCTCTTTATTGCAGGGGGAAGTGGGAAATTCAAGCTCCACAGAAGACTGCAAAAATGAGTCACTCCAGATGGAGTATATTACATCCCTAATTAAAGAGCACATACAGTACTTCATGATTTTAGTGCTCTTAAACAATCTCACTGGCCATAAACATTATGCTAATGTCTGTTGTGGGGAAAACCACTTCTGACAGTGACAGTACGTGTTTGGGTGGATAGCAACAGCACCACTCCATGAAGTTTTCTTTTCCTACAGATAGTTCTCCTATTTCTTTGGTTTCCAGAGAAATCCAAAGCATCTGCTGAAATGCTTCTAGATATGAATGACTATGTAAAGCAATGATGTGCATGTTAAGGTCATTCAACTATTTTAAAGGTGAACTTGAAAGTAACAATGACTGTGAATTATACACTTCACTTTATTTCATTGCTTAAAAGCAGAACTGGATGATGTTTAGAAAATTCAAAGAAGAATAGCATATCTTATTAAAATTGATATTATGTATGCCTCCACATACACAGGCACGTTGAACTATGTGTGGAACACTCCAGCCATTTCTCTCTGTCTTTTTTAAAGGGGCAGTCTTTGAATTACAGTAGCTGAGTTATTTAATTTCCATCTAATTTTCAGTCCTCCATGTAACTACCTGTATATTTCTGAGCAATATGAGAGAATTTAGGCTAACACTCCTGCCGGCTAGTAAAACACCTGCTATGACACCAAAACAAATGGTTTTTTTAGATACTCCTAAAACAAGGACCCATTTAGAGTTTTCAGTTTATTCTTATCACTCCCAGTATGTTATCATGTTGTTCATGTTTATTTTTTTTTTCTTAGTACCCTTTGACTGACTGTGGAGTAGCCCATTTGTTCTTACTTCTAGAAAGACGTTTCTTACTGAAAAAAATTCAATTTCCCAGTGTTTTGCAGGTTCTTTCTAACTCAAAATAACCTCAATTATTTGGACTATGAATCTGAACTGCAATATGTAGGCAGTATCTGTTCTTGAACAGGATAAAGGACAGAAAACTCAGGAAATACACCCTCTGACCCTAAACGTGTCAAATACCAGAGCAAAAAATAACTATTTTTTGATCTGGTAGAAGTTACTGGCTCAAGGAAATCAAGGCCAGGTTCAAACAGGACCCACAGTTAAAGATACTATGGCAAATTATCTGCTGCACTATGTGGGTAAACACTAAGTGTTTATTTGACTTAAGTCAAATAAACAGATTTATTTCAGTGTAATCAGGTAGAAAAGTTTTCCAAACACTTGTGCTAGCAAGGAGAGGATACTATGTTGGTAAATATGTTCCATGACAATCCTATATATTAATTTGTTGACTGAATTGGGGCAGGTCAGGGGGGAACAATGCAGAATTTGGAAAAAACGTTACTTAAGCAGGAATCAGAATGCAGGTGTTTCCCCAAGCAGAACCAACTGTTAAATACAGACCTGAGCTCTCTCTTGGACAATAAGACATGTCCTGTATGTTCTCTCTGGTTTGACTGTAGCCTGGTGATTAAGGCGTTTTCTTGATGTGTGAGGTATATCACAAAGGAATCAATCAAACCTTAGTTCGACACTTTCTAGGCAAGGATCTTACCCCTTCAGTAGTGATACGAGAGGGGTCACCACCATCATAGGAGGTTAAGCCAAACAAACTTCCCTTAGATATGTGAGCAAGAGTCAATAATTGTCCTGCCTTATTTGGAATAAGAATATTAAAATTTGGGACACGGATAATCTAAGCTTGGGTATGTTCTGTCTTTCCTGTTGAAAATGTTCCAATTTATATAAATACATCTGAATTACAGCAGGAACTTGCATGACCTTCATCCACATGAGTATCCCAATAGCTAAGTTACACTTACAATGTCAATCTCCCTTCCTCCTCTCTTGGCTAATTAAATATTAATTTATGCAAACTAGAATGATTGCAGTAAATGAAAACAAGAAACATCTGCCTTTCCGTAGTCCACTGATTAGGGCATGATCCTAGGAGACCATAAGAAGCATTAGGAACATAAAAATCTCTCTTTAAAAAGTATTTCCACAGTGCTATATACTACTGTGAATTTTATCTTCTTGCTAGAGACAATACCTCAGCTGAAATTAGCCATTGACATGATTTCTTTTATATGCACAATCATATACATCAGCAGTAACAATAAGCTTGATTGGTTTGTTCAAACAAATTCAGCAGCCTGAGAGTGATGACTATTCTTTCTTGCCTGGTTTCAGTTATAGTTTTCAGCTTTTGTAAAATGGTAAATGTATCTGATTTCAAGCCAACTTTTGTGAGTAAAACGAATGTCACCTGTCATGCTGATTACTTCTCCAGCAGAAAACTCTTGCTTGTCCTGACTTGCAGGTAGAACTGACTCCTTATAAAGTGTTCTGCTATACACAAGGACTTAAAGCCACCATTTAACATCAAGGATTTCTATTAATTGAAACACAATCTATGTAATTCAGAATTTAAACATACTACCAAATATTATGGTTTTTTAATTATGGTTAAATAGATGTTTTTCATGAAACATGTTAATTCATTGTCTTAAATGGACAAAATGCAGGAAATACGCACTACTGTTGGAAACATTTTAGTGTTACTAAGTGCTAAGAAGTCAGACAACCACTCAAGGGAACAGACTAAAATAGCGTTTGCATCCTTTAATAATTTGGAATAGTTTTATTTAAGAAAATACTCCACTGTCTGAGTGCAAGAGGCTAATTTTAGTTTGAAAGCCTTGGACCCCCACCCCAAAAAAACAAAGCCAAATCAAAAAGATCAGCAGATTATCAGACTCATCTCCACCCAAGATGCCAACTCTTCCCAGACCTCAACCCTCATTTGATATTTGGCCCAACAGAAAAGTCAGAAAATGCTACAGAGAAGCGGGAGAGGCAGCACCCTCCTAAAGCAGATCTGCCTCTCTTCTCTTGCCAATAGCTCCGCTTGCACTCTGCTCTCCCAGCCCCACTTCTACCATGCCCTGCAAGGTGGCCCTACCCTCCGGCTGCTGGAGTCCCACCCATGGTGAGTAGCACAGGGACAACTGACATACAAGATGGCAGCTGCACTGCTCCCAGCAGCCCCAGGGGCCATCAGCCCTGGAAGCCATGCCTGTTTTCGGGACACTCAGTCTGTTGTGATTGCCTGGCGTGACCAGCACTGCGCTCTGGTTTCCATTTTGGCAGGCAGTCCCACATGTGTCTCCAGGTGCTACACAAAGGCCCAAGGCTGCCCCAGACACCCCGTTGGGCTGCGCTCGGGTGCTTCTTGGTCCAACTCGCAGGGTTAGTCTGGGCACCCCTTGGTCACCTCCTTGGAGGGGTCCATGCCTCCCTACCCAGCATTTTTGACACCCCTTTGCCCCCTTGAAGTTCCCCCACCCCAGACGTGTCAGGGCTTGTTCTGCAGCCTGGTAAAGTGTGGGCCCCAAACGTGCCCTTTATGTTTATTTAATTACTTTCTATTCAGATTTAAACTTTATTGATTCCATTAGCTCTGTGTTGTGGCATAGCCCCAGCCAGCAGCCAAGCACCACGCAGCCACGTGCTCACTCCTCCATGGTGGGACAGGGGAGAGAATCAGAAGGGTAAAAGTGAGGAAATTCATGGTTAGAGATAACAGAGAAAACAAAAGCTGTTCACACAAGCAGGGCAAAACAAGGAATCCATTCACCACTCCCCATGGGCAGGCAGGTGTTCAGCCATCTCCAGGGAAGCAGGGCTGCATCACGCAGAATGGTTTCTTGGGAAGACAGACGCCGTAACTCCGAACGTCCCTCCACCCTTCATTCTTCTTCATCCCAGCTTTATATACCGAGCATGACGCCATATGGTGTGGAATATCCCCTTGGTCAGCCTGGGTCAGCTGTCCTGGCCGTGTCCCCTCCCAGCTCCCCGTGCACCCCCAGCCTGCTCGCTGGCAGCACACATGAAAAGCTGGACAGTCCCTGACTGCTCAGCAACAACCCAAAACATCAGCACCTTATCAACATTTTCTCATGCCAAATCCAAAACATAGCCTCACACCAGCTTCTATGAGGAAATTAACTCTATCCCAGCTGGAACCAGGACACTCTTATTAATGAATGTTTTATCCTTTTTACAGCTATAGTTTTGCGGATATATATATTTAATTACTATATCTTTATAAATGCATATATATGTATAACTGTGTATATATATAATAATGTACCTATGTCTAAAAAAATAAAGCATATATTTATAAATATATGAACACAGCTTTATATATATATATTTCTACATATATATATAGTATATAAACTGCATATAAAGCTATGTATTTTTCTAACTGAGCACTTCCTGGGCCAAAGGAAGCAGGTAGCCAGTCACAGGTCTACCTGTGAACCTGTGGGTATGATGGTGTCAAGAAATGGCTGTCAGCCCATCACAGAAGAGTATGAAAACACATAGGTTATGATGATTAACAAAATGGCAGCTTCCTGCCACAAAATGATGGTGCCCTGCATCCTCTCACTTATGATCTTGTGTGTCAGTTGTCCCCATACTACCTTGGTGCTATGAGCATATGGAAATCTGTAATGGGTGAGCAAAAAAAAAAGTTGAGGGAGTGAAGGACAACTGTCTTGAAATAATAATAAAAAAGTAATATACCACATACAATTTGTATAAATGATAGCTGGTAATCCTGTTTATTTAGAGCATCTATTTCTGTATAATAACTGCTATATCAAGCAAGTTAATTGTTGTCATAACTTCAGAAGTCATTGGAAAACTGTTGTCAGAATCCTTCAAAAAAGGCATGGAATTAAAAAATAATTACCTTTGTGTTGAGTAATTTCCAAGATATTTCTGCCACAGCCATTCACTGTGAATTCCTCCACAATACTTCTCCTAAAGCAGAAGTATTTGAAAATTTGGTCTTCTGTAATAAGCTCAGAGAACTTTAAACTCAACTTTGCCTGTGATAAACTTAGAGAATTTTGAACTTAACTTTGCCTTCTGTGTGTCTCAGACACATGTTTTTTGAGTATTTCAGCAAAAATAGTAGTTCTGTTCATGACATGGATGGCAGGGGTAAAATTAAGTAAACTTATGATTTTGTTCATTACCAAAAGCCCAGACAGTCTTCTCTTTTATGTGATTTTGATGGAAGGAATTATTCCATTTTGATGGAAGGAAAAATTTTCTCGAAGGATGTTCTGCAACAAAAAGAGCAAAGGTAGGGCCCATGTACTGTAGCATGTGAGGAAAAAGCACAAGAAGACTGGAGCAAACAGATGTGGAACATCAGAGAAGAGCCTAAACCAGATCAGCAGAGAATTGAGGTTGAAATATTTAGAGTTGGGAGATTGACCATGACAGCGGGCCAGGAAAAAAAGTGCTTGATGGAATTGTGGGCTTGTGTAAGAGACTGAGACAAGAGACCAGCTAAAAAGAAGTGATGGAAGAGTTGGCAACTGTTACTGTCCATTTTTGCCTCCAAATTTAAAACTAAATCCAAGAGTCCTGAGCCTCACCATTCATTTGGCATCACTAAACACTTGTCAAATGCATGGGCAAAACACTTGGTCACCAGAAATGATCTGTCAGTTCAAGTACCAGAATTCCATATGATGCTTCTTGCCTTCTGTTCATGCGTCAAATATCACCAGAAGACGTTCAGGGTTTCAGAGGGGCAAGGCTGGGAAGGAGGAAGACACACCAGCCCCACCCCCAGTTCCTAGAAAATAATGCATGTGTGTGCGTTGTGCTAAAAGAATATTCTTAAGTTTGAAAAGTAAAGGGCTCGGAAGTAGGATGGTTCATGCAGCACTAATTTAGTCATTTAAGCAATGCAAAAGTCATTAACTGCAAGATCACAGACTATTTTTATCCATGAGACATCTTAATCAGGGCAGAAAGTAGACCTGCTCTAAGGAGGAATCAAAGTGTTTACTGAAGAAGCCTGCTTGCAGGACTTGTTGCAGATTTTGGAAAGAAAGTAGTAAAGTAGGAGTACAAAAGATGGTCTCATACTTCAGACAGCAAACTTAGTCTGGGGAACTGGATCATACCTTTGCTTCTACCACAGGATTCCTACATGACACCGGTTTGGCAGATTATTTTTGGAAAAGAATGATGTTATATTATGTTGTATGGCCCAAAGAGACTGACACAAGTAAAATTTCAAGTATTACATTTATGTATGCTCATAACCGTCCTTGCTACCCAGCTGGATAAAACAACCTTTTGCTCTTATGCCCCCTCTGCAGAAAATCCTTTTACCCTTGCAGCAAGCAGCACTGGGATCCTTTGAAAAAGGTCACACGTCATCACCTCTAGCATAAAAAAAACACATCTAAGTAACCAGACCAGGTCTAAAGTATCATTGCTAGTCTAATAGTAAATAATTACAACTGGTAAATACTGTAGAACATTTGTCCTTTAAAGCACAAGATACATCTAAAATGTTTTCTCTGAGTTTTGACAGTGGCTCATACAGGTCAGCCCCTAGGAGTCTCCAGCAGGGTAGCAGATCTGGAGTTAGCAGATTTGTCTTCCAGACAAGCTTCAGGCAGCTTCTGTGCTACACACACAGATAGATGCAGTCTCTGTGCCGTAGGGCCTGAATCTGTATAACGGAATTAAAATAATACGTGTCCTCATACACAAGGTGCCATGGTGAATTAACTGCTTTCTCGTGTGAAGCACTCCAGTACTGTGGTAATACAGAAGAGCACCTGAATAAACTTCCAATTCTCCCTTCAGAGAGTGTTTGAACAATGTGTAGTCAACAAGGCATAGCACTGCACACTGTACAACATGCAAAAAATATCAAATTAACTTTGTAAGGGCAACATTTATTCTGACATTTCCTACACGGTGAATTCTGGTCTCTGCAACCTTAATGTTCTTTTAATATTGTTTCTCAGAATAATGCTTTTTTTAAAATGCTAAGTACCCACCCATATAATAACATTTTATTATTTTGTCAATGTCAAAGTCAAAAGAAATACTGGAATTTTTGACACAGCCAGTTATTGTTTTTTTTAAGTGGATCATACATAGCTCTCTTGAGTACCTTAAACTAAGGAAGAAACTCCATCCTCCCATAAAATTTCATTAAGACTTCATGGAAACATCCATGAATACAGATTGGGAAAAAAAAAAAAAGAATGTCACTAATATCACCCTCAGATTTTAGAAATATATTTATGTCTTCTATTTTCTATTTTATACTTTTTATTTACCCTAGCATCTTTAGGAGGTTCTCTTTATTTGCATTAGGCTCAAATATGAACACATATATTTTCTGTGAGTCTCATACTACATTAATTTATTTCAATGAGAACAAGATTTAAAATATTTACATACAGCTGTAGTAGAAACTTTTACTTGTAGCCCTGTCTCAATAGAGCTATGGCTGCAAAGATCATGTTTATGATAAAAATGAAGGGACGAAACAGCTTTTGCATTTCTTGCAATAGCATTAAGACATAGCAAAAGTAATAACTTTCAAGGATTATGCCTGTTTTCATCAACAGCTGCATTTAATTTACCCTTCTGATAAGTAGCAGTGCTTAAAAACCTATCAAACGACACTTCTAATCGACAGCATACTCTGTGATTACAAACTGATTAAACTCCACGATCTCTCACCCCCTTATAAATACTTGTCACCTTTTCCAACAGAAATTAGTCAGGATTATTTCCTATGCATGTATGGTGCATTGTTTTCTTGAGCTAAATGTCAACTCCTAAACTCAACTGCAATTGCCCGTTTATGATCATTATCTAGTCAGTACAGCAGTTATTTCTGTTAATGTTTCTATATTTACTAAAGCAGATAGTATAAGTTAGGTTGGTGTAAAAAGAGCAAATAGAGATACCTTTTTTGTTAGCAAAAGCTTCCTGAAGTCCTGTACCATAACAATAGTACTCCTAGGCTTCCAGTTGCTTATTCACTCAAGCTGAGGTGAGCTATTACAAGTTAAAACATCTGCAGACATCTCTCTCAAAACCAGCTGAGACAGAGTCTTTTCAGACAGTTACTTGAATGCCAGACTCTTTTGGATAGCTTTTACTTTATTCAGAGAGGAATAAATCTAGCCCCTTTTTGATGACCTTTTCCAATAAGTATCATGGAATGGTTGAGTTTCGAAGGGACCTCTGTAGATCATCTAGTTCAACTCCCTGCTCAGATCAGGGTCAACTAGAGCCCACTCAGATTTTTAATATCTCCAAGGAGGGAGACTCCTCTGTCTAGCAAGCTGGGCCAGTGCTCACAGTAAAAAAAAGCTTTACTTATGTTTAAGCAGAATTTCAAATGGATCTCAGTGGAAGGTGATGGGTCTCAATACTTTTGAGAACAAAAGATGCCTCAAGCCGCTTGCCTATTGCTTAAACTCAGAAAAACATCTAGCTATGTGCTTTGCTTTAAACTGATTGCTTTTTTTATTAATGGAAGTTTAACAGAAGGTGGGCTTTTCAAAAATCTCAATAGATGTTTACCTCAATTTTTAGGTATATAATGTGTTCAAAGGAATCCAGCTTTCACCAACCTTAAAAACAGAAAGATCTGCCTTTATATGTCCCAGTGTAACATTCACACTCGTGTTTATTTGCTGTAGATTGATTTAGTATGTAGCTGGATAATATAAGCATGAATCTTCTGTATCCTCAGCTCATGGAATTCAAGCTTTTATATCAAGGAGACATATTCAGAAAGAAATGCTCATTTCTGAATGCAGTTTTTGGAATATCACCTTTGTAATGCAAATCTGAGAATAAGCAAATTGAAGGTCAGGTTCTGAATATAATTATGATCACTATAAATAAATCATGAAGAATATTAATTTGAAGCAAAAGATGCTAATTTCTGATTTAATTTTAAAATTTCCTACAGGCCATATTCTATAAAATTAGTCTTTCATTTCAGAGAAAATCCACAAAAATCCACTTTGTAAGAATAATTTTTAAAATGGGTGGTTTTTTTCTTTCTGCCCCACCTCTGTTGCTGCCATTCTTTTTCCTTACTCATGTGTGCTTTCCCATGATAGGGAAGGGTTTCCAGTTTAGGAAACATAATCCAGTCAGGAAACATAAGCCGTACTTGTTTACTCAAGACCAATGACAACTGCAAAACACTTCAAATAACTAACGTTTATAGTGACCTTTCAGGCAGCGCATGGGTGAAGTTCTTTATAACTACATTAAAATCCCAAGAAATTGTAATCTATACTGCAAATGGTACTGCAGAAGGGAAGACAGAATACACAGACAATTCACAATATCTCTTACTGAATTTTAAATTTGCCTGTATCATATCTACTTTCCTTTCTACACAACCACTATGAAAATAGAGGTCACAAATATTTACATTCTAAAAGAGTGCTTGAAACATTTGTAGAGTGGCAAGATACAGAATAACTGGAACAAGGCTCTCCATACCCCACTCCTACCACTGCTACCTTTCCTTGTCACCCCCTAAGGGTCAATCCAGACTGAGGTGAATGATTTCTGTATGCTACTCGTTTGGTTGTTTGTTTGGCATACAAAAATTCATTCCCTCTCCCTTCTGCCATAAGTCTGTTCTCCAATCATGAAGTGAAATACTTCACTTTATGGGCTAAGATTTGAGTGTTTTCTAATTAAAGCTGTCTTTTTAGGGCTGTCTTTTGCAATGTTACAATAAGTCTGTACAAGATATCACAGTTCTTGTGGAAAGACTGGTTTTCTTACTTGAAACTTATCAGCAGAAATGCTTCATCATTTATCGGGTCTGTACTCGTACAATATCTTATAAATGTCAAAGTTAGGTTCTTGCAGGAGGAGCCATAGTGGCAGAGAATTAAGAGTTGTAAGTAGCGTCTAGGAAGACACTAGCACTGGTGAAACCAGAAGCAGAAGTCTGATGCATCAAAGATGGCTTATAGGCTGGAAGGTACAAATCCCAGGCAGACCATGACTTTGTGCTGGGTATAAAATACAAATATCACCATTTTTTACCCCTAGTTTCCATGGAAACAAAGACTGAGTGCAAAGCACATACAAGAACTGAGGTCCCCAGCTTTGGATGCAATAAGTGTGCACTGCAGTTCCCAGGTTCAGTTAGTTCCCAGGTTCAGTTAGTTCCTAGGTTCAGTTAGAATCATAGAATCATAAACTAGTTTGTGTTGGAAGGGGCCTTTAAAGGTCATCTAGCACAACCGCTCTGCAATGAGCAGGGACATCTTCAACTAGATCAGGTTGCTCAGAACCCCGTCCAACCTGACCTTGAATACTTCCAAGGATGGGACATCTACCACCTCTCTGGGTAACCTGTGCCAGTGTTTCACCACCCTCATTGGGAAAAATTTCTTCCTTCTATCTAGGCTAAATCTACCCTCTTTTAGTTTAAAACCATTACCCCTTGTCCTGTCACTACAGGTCCTTGCTTAAAAGTTTGTCTCCGTCTTTCTTGTAAGCCCCCCTTAAGTACTGGAAGGCTGCAATAACGTTTCCCTGGAGCCTTCTCTTCTCCAGGCTGAACAAACCCAACTCTCTCAGCCTGTCCTCAGAGCAGAGCTGTTCCATCACTGATCATTTTTGTGGCCGTCCTCTGGACCCACTCCAACTGGTCCATGTCTTTCCTGTGCTGAGGGATCCAGACTTCCAGTTCATACTCTCCCCAGCATAGGTCTGAGGGGCAATGGCCAAGCTGTGGTCTATTTTCCCTAGATTGCTCTGCAAGCTACACTGGATTTTGGAAATTCTTTTCCATTTTCAGAGGTAAAGTCACTTAAATTACACCTGTTTCTTGCTTGAATACACTAGTACAGGAGATGTTTGCCTCACCAGGCCTCCTAGTGTCCTAGTTCACTTGGACACTAGCAGAGTTTGTTCCATTTGACTTCAATTTACACAATGACTACACTTCAGTTTACACACTGAGAGCACTCCTGTGATCCTGGAGTCAAGAAAAATGTAAAATGTGGGTTAATAAGCAACGGATCTGGAAGGCAGCATTCTTTTTCTGTGGACAGAAACGCTGAACATAAACGGGGAGGGGGGGAAAGTGTATTGTGGTTTAATTCCAGACCACAACTAAGCACCACGCAGACGCTTGCTCACTCCCCCCAGGGCTGGATGGGAGAAAAAATCGGATGGGTAAAAGTGAAAAAAAAAAGAGTTGAGATAAAGACAATTTAATAGATAAAGCAAAAGCCACATGCAAGCAAAGCGAAACAGGGAATTCATTCACCACTTCCCATCAACAGGCAGGTGTTCATCCATCTCCAGAAAAGCAGAGCTCCATCACGCATAACAGTTACTTGAGAAGACAAACACAATCACTCTGAATGTCCCCCGTTTCCTTCTTCTTCGCCCAGCTTTATAAGCTACGCGTGGCATCATATGGTGTGGAATATCCCTTTGGTCAGCTGGGGTCAGCTGTCCTCGTTGTGCCCCCTCCCAGCTTCTTGTGCACCCCCAGCCTCCTTGCTGGTGGTGTGGTGTGAGAAGCAGAAAAGGCCTTGGCTCTGTGTAAGCACTGCTCAGCAATTACAAAAACATCTCTGTATTATCAACACTGTTTCCAGCACAAACCCAAGCCATAGCCCCATACGGGCTACTATGAAGAAAATTAACTCTATCCCAGACAAAACCAGCACAAAGTGGAATGAGTAGACTGAACAGATTAGCACAAATCTTGGAGTTTCTGTATTTAGTATCATTCTCCTAGAGAAAGCCGTGTTTTGCATACTTTACTGAATCTAGCAGAAGGCCTAGCCTTTAGAAAATAAACTTAAACTGTAAGTGAACGTTAATTTTAAAATGCAAAAATCATAACACTAAACCAAAAGATCTGCTCTTAGGATAGCATGGAAGGAGGGCTCTACCCTTAGGAGGCCTCTGCTTTTTCAGGATTCTCTAGTACTTTTTGAAGCAGCATTAAAAAACCCAGAATATCTGTTCTTGTGTTTTAATACTTTTGGGTATCCCAGAATGGATCACAGAGGACATCTTATACCAGTTTTCTGACAGTCACTTGGCAGAGCAGTAAACTCTCATTGGTTTCTGAATAAAACATGTGCCTATGCTGTAGTTCTCAAACTCTCCACATTATGTTTCAAATTTAATGGAGAATGTTAACCACTCTGCCTGTTTGCCAGGGCTTAAGCTAGTTAAGATTTTAATTAATTTTTTAGGATTTATTTATTTATACTCCAGCCGAAGTGACCCTTTGGAAATCCCCTTCTCTGAAAGACAGCATTTTTGAGGGTCTGTATGTGGTCAAGGAAAGTAGGGTGAGTGCCTTCTAATAACACAACATAGCAAAAAACAGCACCCAAGCCTGAATGGAAAGAAGAATCAGGCAGATAGGGGGAGAAATGGGGACAGGAACAAAAAAAATCTTGATTTTCTTTTTAATAATGTGCCCCTAGATACTAGGTCAATAGCCAAATATTCATGTTTTGCAATTACCAGCTTAACTATAAAAAAACAACAAGAAGATTTGTTTATTGGGAGTTATTCTAACTGCAAAGCAGAACGTCCTTCAAGGTCTCTTGGCCTTTGGCAACACCTCAAATTCAGTTCTTTCACGACAGGAGTTACTGGACATTGCTAATCGAATTATGGAAGCACATGTAGTGATCTGATATTAATACATTCAACTGAGCCAAAGCATAGAACAGACAAGATTTACAATGTTTAGTTAATTCTTACAGACTTCTGAGGTTTTTAAAGCATTTGGACAACAAACGCCTCACAAAGGTGTATGAAAGTGGGTGTGGTTTGTGTTGGTTTGTTGGATTTCTTTGAAGGAGGAAATGCAGATGGAGTGGGACAGAGTGAATGGCACTAGGTCAATGAGAAGGGGCATTGGACTGATGCTGGCAGCAGCAGAATACAGAGGACAGAAGTTGGGAAGGTTGCTTGGAGGGAAGACAGTGAAAGTGGGGGTCATACAAGTTGACGGCATCCTTCTTCATGCCAGAAAACAAGCATCTCAGGTAAAGGAAATATCTGAACTCTCTCAGTGGCTCACAGCAACCTTACTAAAAAATCAAGGTGACAGCAACAAAAGGATGAAATGCTAATTAAGGACATTAAATTTAGTTTTGAATTAAGTTTAGTTTGCTATGTTTTCTTTCTAAAAAATTGAACACATATATACAGTCATGTAAGCATCGTGGAATGGTTAAGGAATTAACTTTAGAGAGGAACTAATTTCTTCGTTCTGCAAGCTGGAAGGCGTTGCTTAGGTTGCTGTCATTCTCTGAAGTTTCTTTTGTCCCTAGACCTGTACGACCATGCTCAGACTTTTCCAGACTGCACTCAAATCCTCTTTCATATGAATCCATTTGGTTGGACTCCGGAGGAAAAAGTTTCTTCTCCAGTTCTGTGTTTACACTGTGCAATATCACTATGATCTGAGAGGATCAGAAACCCTGGACAGGGCCCCACATTACTTTCCATTTAAGTTTTAAAAACCTTGTCAGATATGCAGAAGCCTTGGCCAAAGATAATGGAAAAGAGTTAATACAAGGAAATAAATTTTCCAGTATTGGGCAAATTAGTCAGTTACATTGTACAGAGTGAATTAGATTATTTATACTGCTATATATTAAGAGTAACCTTAGTACGAATAAAGCCTATTTTAAAACTGTTCTTAAATAAAGTATAAAAACACATTTCCTCACTTCATATATCACTGCTAGTTCTGGACAGAACATGAGATTTTCTTGTTATGGATTATTTCAAGGTTGAATATTTTCTTTCTATTTCAACCATAAGTAAAAGAAGGCTTTTACTTGCATGTGACTTTAATTTTCCTCTGCCATTTCCTAAAAAAACCCAACACCAAAGCAGGATGGAAAACACCCGTATAGACAAAAGAAATAAGGTTTTCCAGATTATGACACACCCTGGATGTTGAAGCACTAGCCTAAGAGGAAAAAGATTGGCTTTCAGTCTTTTGCTCTGAATGAAGCAGAGCCCCAGAATAGAGCCTTGGTATGCTAGAAAGAATTAGGAGCTATTTACTTCTCTGTGAAGTCTCCTCCCCAGCCCATTCTTCCCTTGTTTTACATAAGTACCATACTTTATCTGGGATAGGGTCCTAAGGGTAAGATTTTAAGTTAAACTTTTTATCACTGGTTCAGGTTAAATTGAAGCAAAAACTAAACCCAAAGCAAACCTCTTATCTTGTTCCTGGTCCTTTTCTGTTACAACTGACAACTAAAAAACAAGCCTGCACGTTCAAGTCCCCACAGAGTTAAGGCTACTCTTCTACAGACAGAGATCAAAACAGATTGCTCCCTGCTTGGAGGAAGTGGAACCAGGTGAAGGGCTGTAGCTCAGTCATAATTCCCTTTCTGACCTACTCCCTGGGTATTACAGCAGCACATAACCCACTTTCAGGATATATAAATTCACCACATCACCCTTAATAATTGCTATGGGCCTTTGTGATTTGTTCTGTCATTTTATAAATAAGAACAAACCCACGGTGCCCTGATAACTGAATCAGCATTTATAACTTTGATCCTATTTTCAATGTATGATAACCTCTCAGTACTGCTTCGATCCCACACAGTGCTGCAGTATTTCTCTTTCCTTGCTGTGCATGTATAAAATATTGAGGAGGGAGTTCGCTTCCATCAAGAATAAAGGTCATTTGAACCCAGAAAGGTACTTTATGTAAGAAGTTTATTTGAAACATCATTTAATGTGAAGAGCAATACCAGTACTATGAGAATTTTTAGTCAAGGGGTGTAAAATTGAAGTTATCTCTTTGGATATTTTCACTTTTACAAAAATGTGTCCTCCAGAATCTATTAGAAAGTAACTAGTCTAAATTTAATGGTTTTCTTCAGTAAGTATTTGTATTTAAAAACTGCTGCAAAATAAATGTTTTCTAACAGGCAGGTGTCAGCAAATTACTAGAGGGTCCATTGGCCACTGATTCTTCTGTCAGTAATACTCTTTTTTTAAGAGTGATTTAAAAAATTATATTAATGCATTGATGGTAGATTTTGTAGGTGACTCCTGGAAAATAAGAAAAGGAGGAGAAGGGGCTGGTGTTGTTTGAATGCTGTGATCCAGTCAGATATATTCCAGTACAATTAAACACAACATATTATATCTAAAAAATGAACAATTAATCTATTTTTATAGAATGAATGTCTCAAAAACAGTCCCTCACAAATGACTTACAGGTCATTGTATATTTAGTTGCATCAGTGTGAACTCTTCCTGCAATATCTTGCTAAATGAGCAAGTAAATTCTTTACAGTGTTATGAAAAGGAGTGGTGTCAAATAGAAGTAGGAAAGCGTTTATTCCTCTGCACACAGCACTGGTAAAAAGCAGTGCTAGAATGCATTTCTGCAACGGCCCCAGGAAAACAGGTAAACATTAAGAAAGCATAGAAGAAAAGCTTGTAATTATTAAGTGATTATAAAACAAACCTTTGATGTCAGGCTGATCAGGCTTAAATATTCTTTTTATTTAAGAGGCTGAATCGTGACTTAATCAGAGTACATAGTTATTTGCACATGAAAAAGACATTACAGGAAAGACTTAACAAGGCTCAATGGCTGCAGAGAAAATCGGAGAAATCCAACCTTGAAATAAACCTGAAGTAAATATAAGCAAGTATCAGTATTACCACCCCTACTGCAAGGGTGGTAAACCCAGCTGAGTGGTATCTTCAAGACAAGATTTTATATCTTACTAAAAGACAGGTCATCAGCAAGCTTCCACAACACTCCAAATCTCTGAAATTTGCTACTGCCTAAGTATCTATAACCTTACCATTTAAGAAATATCTATATTTAATAGACTGTTCAACTTGTCAATTCCTCTAAGTAGGAAGGATCTTCAAGAAACCAGTATAAACATCTGTTGGTCAAAACTATTTAACAGAATAATTTAACCTTCTTCCTCATTTTGAGATTCCTTGTGAAACTTTCTGAAGAACCCTAATCAGTACAGTGTACTTACACTAGCTAGACAGAGAGAACAAATAAGCTATATGAAACAATATTAATCATACTGCAGAAAAAGAAGAATTCTTTTTTTTTTTAAATTGTCTGGAGGGTTGGTTGTGTTATTACTATTAACCGGCTCTTCAGTGTACAATCTGCTCTAATTCCCAGAAGCAACATCTTTGGAAGAGGGTTGCTCATCAGGAAGCCAAACTTCCTGATAACAATGGTTACCATTTAATCTCCAGCCACACAGCATTTCAGATCCATCACATTGTTTTGTAAAGGAAGATTCTGTATGCATTATGCAACTCAAAAAATCTACTCCACTATTCCCTGTTCCTTCTCCCCCAGTTTGCTGGCTGTATTTCTCAGCGTTGAGGTTCCCCCAGCTGTAGGACTTCAGCTTTTCCTCAGCCCTGGATGTGACAACTGCCCTCACCTGTAATACCTAAGTCCTCTTGCAGTCAACAAACAAGATTGCCCCCCCGCCTCCCCTCCCCACTTATTTTTAAGGGATTTCTCAGAGCATAGCTAACAGGCAAAGCAACAACCTGAATGCAGCCAGAGAGAGTTCAGTGAGGATGGCCTCCCAGGCAGTAGGAAGATGTGGGCTTAGGCTCTTTCTTGAGACAGAAGGACTGAGTCCCAGGGAGCAGGTCAGGTAAGAGGAATCTCTTCTGTTGTTGAAGCTGCTGCAGTACTGGGGTGAATGATTTAGTCACAGAGTTATTTTAGTTTAGGCTAATCCCCCTATTCAGGGGGATATCTATTTTGACTACAAGGTTTTTGGCAGATCAGCTTCTTTTTTCCAGTCTGATACCAGAATTTTAATTTGTTTTTTTTACAAGAACCTATGGAAAGTGCTAAGGCAAATATGGAGATAGGTGTCAGATGAACAACTGTTTCAAAACTGTCAGAGGCACATAAATTATGGAGCAAGGTATCACTGAGGACTTGGATAGTAATGCCTCAAGTTTCATTATTGATCCTGCCCTCTCCCAAACTGGCAAAAAACCCTAAAACAAATAGCAGACACCATGGCTAGGTTTGTCTGCACAGGCAGTTTCATTGCCTAAGTTCCTGATGGTGTGTTAAGACAAGTATCCTCTCACTATCAACACCCTGTTTTTCTCATCTTTATTGCAACTAAAACATCTCCAGGTGTCCTGAAAAATCTAGTATTGCAGTTATTGATTGCTTCTAGGGTTCTAGGAAGGATCCATAATCTAAATTTATAAATGGAACATTGGTAGATTAAGGGGTGGAAAAGCCTCAAAATGAACACAGGTTGTCTCAGTTCAAGCATTTCTGCCTGTAAAAATGCATAAAGGCTTTCAAGTCAGATTTGACAATAGTCATGACATACTATGGAAATAAAGTCAAGCCTACTTCCATTGACTGTAGAGGAAAAGACTTAACTTGAAACTGTGTATATTAACCTTCCTACTAACCAAAAGTCCATACAAAATTAACACACAATAAATAAATGTTCCTGTGAGAGGTGAATAACTGACCGAAAAAAAGGAAGTTTTTAGTAACAGCTTGTCAATAATAGGACACCTGAAAAGAAACAGATAAAGCTCCTGATATAAACAAGGTTAAAAAAAATCCCATAATGTAACAAAACAGACCTGTGCTGATGAAATGGGTAATTACTGACAATGACTCAGATGCTAATGATAAAGACTGTGTCTCTAAGGCATAGGCACACATCTAGGCCATGATAACTTTCAGCTTCTTCTTATCTTATCAAATTAGCAGTAAAAGAGATTCCCTAGTGATTCTTTTGCAGAAAGTAGAAAATAAGAATCTGAGGGAGAGAAGCAATTTTAGATTCAAATAAAATCTCTCACAAAGAGTAAGGCAGTTGTTGTGAAGAATATGTGGATTGGATCAGACTGGAAAGTTGTCTTTTGTTGTTTTAAATCAACATATTAAAGAGCATTCTGACTATTAAACAAATTAGCTCATGTTACCTTGGGCAGGATAATTTTATGTTCTATGTATGGGTAGGGAAGAAATCCCAAAACCTGAGATCATATTGTATGTGCCAATGTCTCAAAGTCTGATTGAGTAGTAAAGAACAGCAAAAGTGGAACTGAAGAAATTATAAAGCAGCCAGATACTTGTGATTATACACAGAAATAGTTTTGTTTGCACTTATTTATACTGAAATCAAGGCTATCACTCTATCAAAAATAACCTTAACAGTTCTGTGTGGTAGAAGCTGAAGAGCTTCTCTGCTTATGAGGCATGGCAAAAGATTTCAAGATGATGTTGTTTGAGAACGATGTCTAGTGAGAAACCCTGCAAGTATTTGCAGGTAGCCCATGATAAACTGATCTACTGCCAAGTCTTACAGGTGATCTGAGATGAACATTTTATTTGGCTTGTTTTATTTGGCTTGTTTTCAAGTACTGTCACTTTTTCCTCATTTTTGCTTGCCAGCAGGAAAGAATAGAGACTTGATTATACTTGGGTTTTCTTTGTGATTTTAAAGACAACTGTTCCCTGAAGCAGTGAGTCACAATAGTCAATATGTTAAAGCACGAGCTGCTGATTATTCATGCACCATGTCATAATGCGATATACTCTTCACCCCTTATGAAAGGAAGGAGCGACTCTCTTATGATTATAGAATCCCTCATCAAAATCAATGATCCCAGGATCAGCAGAACAAATTCAACTGGCATTGTCCATGTGAATAAGCTGCCATTCATTACCTTTCTTTACATCGTTAGGATGAGCACCAAAACTGCTCAGTCAGTGTAATAGCCAACTGCCCTACCCAAGTGAGTAATTACATCACTGCAAAACTGTTATGAATGGAAGAGTGGCTGCAAGATGGAAGAATCTCATGAGTGATTTCAGTGTTGCCCATCTTTTCCTATGTCAGCAGCTATGATAGTAAAGCATTGAAAAGACAAATTTTGAAAATGGGAAAATATGAATTAGAACAAGCACAGTATTTTTTTATAGGTCTTGTAATTTACTTGTCCAGCTTACTGTAAAATGGTAGCAGAGTTTTAAAGCTAGGTGGCTTGACTGCTTTTCTAGATTGCAGCAACCCGTGCTTTCCTTTGGAGATGTTTGTGTGCGAGGCACTTGAATTCTAGAGAGTCATGGGCTGTCTTCGGAAGGCCCAGTGCAGCTTGAGGCTATGATGACACACGGTCTTGAGCCCTGAAATGAAAGCCTCGCTAGAGCAGTGCCGTACACACACAGTGCACTCTGCAGGTGTACTAAGCTGTCTCTGGTCCCAGAGCGACACTGCTTGTCATCTGTGTGACTGTGGTGGCTCTGTGGTGGTTTGTCCACCCTAGATAGGGGTGGACTTTTTCATGTTATAGTACCAGGACATTGTAAGGAAGAAATCGATAACTGCTGAACTGCTAGTTACCTATCTCCCTCCTGTACTTTTAGTAGATACTAAAGTAAATGAGTAACTGTAACGTTGCTCATTTTCTATGGCATCCTAAATATGGTTGCATTACTTTCTAGATAACATCGATGAAGATAAAACACTCACTGAAAACACAGTCAGGCTAATCAATATGAAAGTGTGTAGAAAATTGCTGATCAAAAGCTCATCATCAAATATAACAGCTTTGGATGTCTTTTCAGGTAGCTGAGTATACCTATACTAAGGGAAAATAATGAGTTTCCGGTTTAGATTTTAACGAGCTTATTTAATGATTTTAATGAACATATTTATAATCTATATTTTATTAAAATTACTGTTGCAAGGATGCATTTATGACACAGCCTTCTTCTAGGAAGAATTAGCTTAATCAGTCATATTTCAGAGGGTAGACATTTTATGGAATATCTTCTTTAACAGACTTTATTATCATCAATTAAAAATATTTTTATTTTTAATTTTAAGACCTGATATGTCTTTTCCTTTAAAGTGATGGACTGTTCTTATACTGTTAATATCCAATGCACTATGTAAAACCAAGATGAAGAAGAAAAGAAAAATATATTGCAACAAACTTAAATGCAATAAGGCTAATTTTGAAGGCTACTTAATTCAATTTATAAGAAAAAAAAGGCAAAAAGAGGAAAAAAAAGAAAATCACATCGTCATGAGATTTGATATGAGAACAGGTTTATATGAAGCAGCTATAATCTGATATGTAGGGCTAAGCAGAGTACAGTTTTCACCTTTACACTGTCTCTTTAGACAGTATTACCACAATAATAAATATAAATATAAACATCTCCCATTTCATCTTAGATACATGCATTAAGATCTTGACCCACTGATAGAGAATATTTGTTAGTGACTGTAGTGGGCAGTAGTTTAAGGTCAAAAGTTTCTGTTCAGAGCTCCAAGACAATCAGCTGAGACTTGCTGAAATCCTTTGACAAAAACACTTCCTCAATCCATTTTTAAAATGTCTTTAATTTGTTTCCTAGATGGATTTTGAACTGTGCCAGCTACAGTTCATGTCAAACTAAATTTGGATTATACTATCTAAATATCAACAGAGTTTTACAAGCTATATATTAAGTGGGGTTTTGTGAGAGATCACCTGGCTGAGTACACTGGGAGTTTTTAAAGTTGGGAGGGGGGTGTGTGTGTTTGCCTATTTGGGTGAGTCTGTCCTCTTGTGATCAAGAATGCTGGCTAGATTTCTAGAAAGACATTTTCAGCTAATTATCTCAAAATATAGAGATGGAGGCTCTGCTTTTGTCATGTGCTTTGGTATAGTTGGGAAATCATCAGATTTCCCAACATCTGAAAAAATGATGCCATTTAAAAATGCTAGGAACAAGAATGTGGAAGGCATCTGAACTGACACACTTGTATGGTTGTGTTGCCTCTGCCCAGTCGATGTCCCATTTTATTGTCTCCCTATTAGGCTTCAAGCAGCTGGGGAGCCAGATTGTTTATGCATGAAATAATGAGGGGCTTTCACCTCTAGGTCATGGTTCAGGTTCAGCCCATGTTATCCTGTATGGTCCCCCGGTGACTGAAAGCATGTGAAGTGTAGTTTGGTGGTACCAGTCCCCTGAACCGGCTGTCATGGATGCCTTTAGTTGGTCCCTTAATGTACTGCCAAAATTGTCATCAAATAACTCAGCCTTAAAGTAGAGGTCAGTTTACACAGGGTCCAAACAATTCTCTTCATTTACAGGATCGGAATCTTGTAAGCTGAACTGAACCGAAAGAGAGGAAACCTGTAATGGGCCTCTTGTGTCACTGCAGACTTTTACCATAGCTCAGTTCTTAGGGCAGTAAACATAGCCTTTTCACAAGAACTAAATTCATTCTTGAAATGATTGGAGCACGCTATTTTATCTTTTTTTTCCTTTTTTTTTTTGGTTTGAAAAAGAACTTGCTCCTGGCCTAAAATCTTATAAGCCAAGGTTCAGCTCAAAACATATTTTATGGTTGAGTTACTGCAGACCACTTAAATTAAGGATTTATAATGGAATTGCTGACACAACCTTAACTCTAGCTGTTTGAATGGCATCACTATAATTATATGGGAATTTAATGATTTCAGCTGCAGCTGAGCTGACACGCAGCATAACCAAATAAACACCAGCATTTACACAGGCTATGAGTGAGGAAAAACGTAATAGGAGACCTGTGTAAATACACTCATATGAACCTGATGCAAATTTTCATAGGAAAAAAGTCAAGAATATTTCAAGCTATAAATAAATACCACCTTAATTTCCTTTTAGAGTGAAACAGAATAGAGTCACGATGCAATTACACAGTCCTCCTCTCCCTTTATATAAAAAGCATGTGAGACCATCCGGAGAAACACAGGATGTGTTAAACTACAGACTGACGAATGACTCATCAATAAGATAAAAATACATTTAAACTGAGAAACAAACGCTGAGAGAAATGGGCTTAGCAGTGAGTAGCAGACGGAAAAAGTGAGAGAGTGCAGAAGTTGATGAAGTACTATTACAGAACATGCATTTCATTTCTAGCATTCTTTCCTATACCATATATTAACTAGAATTAAGAAATCTGCTTAGGGAATGTTGTGCTCTCTTCTTTCAAAACCAAAGTTCATACACAGACTTGTGTCCAAAGAAACCTCCATCTTTTGAATTAGGACCAATTTATTAATATCAATACCTGTATACATAACTTTGCTGCTCTCAGATGCCCAGATAAAGCTGTTTCTAATGAAAACCAAGTTTCTGATGTTAGGTAATTACATTTCAGTTACATAGTTTTCCATTGTAATTTTGCAGGTAACTCTTCTGTGACTTATTCCTCTGCAAATTCACAATCGCACTTCACACCTTCGGGTACATTCGGTATGTCTAACACTTTCTAAAGCAAATTTTCAAGGAGTCTTCTCAAAGAACACTACCATCTAGGAGAATACAGTATGTCTATTTATGCTTTGCTGAGCAACTGGCTTCCCCTGCCCCACCTTTTTTTAAATTTGTAGTTCTCTCCAAAAAGCTTTATTTCACATCTGAGTCTGACAAAAATTTGTGTGCTATATACCATTTTTCCATCAGATGTACTGATTCTCTTAGATCAATGGGAAATTATACCTTTATTGATGATACCCTAGAGGCTTACAGGGTTTCATTTTGAACCCTTCAGATCAGACAGCTGTATCATTGACTTCAGTGATTATAGAATCAAATCTGTATTTTTTTTTTATTTCCACTATTTCTCTGTTCAACATGGAGAGAAACACACAAAGGCATAAAGAATTGCAGACAACAAACTACCAGGAAACTCTGCTCTTTACCTCATTTAAAAAAATTATATTCTTCTCTCCCATTTAAAAAGAAAATATATAAGTTCAATGGTCATATACAGCAGGATTTAAGATGCTAAAGCTGAAATGTAAGCAAAACGTGGGTACACAGGCAGAAAAGGCTGCACCGTAAAAATGTCTATGCAAGCTATTGCCTAACTCTTGAAATCCCCAAATCCTATATGTCTTAATTAAAGCACCTTTAATCTGTGGTTTAGCTTTTCAGTATATACTACAACATCTTAATATCGACCAGACTGACTAGGTTAACATCTGTCTGATGTTTAAATTTAATCAGAATCCAGAAATTAGGTTTCTCTGCTGCTTTCATCAGTTCTAGCCTATATTATGAGGGCAATTGATATTTTTGCTGTGGGAGATACAGGATAACACAGGAACACTTCTCAGAACAGGCCTGGAATGCAGCCTTTCTTTGTCAGGCTGAAGGCTTTAAACTATCAGGCCATAGAGACTCGTCTTGCTCTACCTCACTGGTTCAATGTATCTCAACTCCCGCTCTGCTCAGTGGCTTGGGCTCAACAAAAGTGACTGACACAAGAGTAGAAATTCCCTGATACTTTGTCTCCTGCTTTCCTGGATTAATCTAAACCTAAATATCTGAGTGAAAACTAGATCTGGCTGCAGTGATGGAGTGAAACTACAGTTACTTTTCAATAGCGACAAGTATTCAATACTAAATTGCTAGTGTACAAACACCAGTCAGGAATTGTACTGGGGATAAACAATTTAGAAGGGTAAAGGGGTAACCATTGTCATTTAGGTAAACATGCAGGTAATTTATGGATTAATCAAAATTAAAAGATAACGGCATTTGCAAGAGGAGTTCACTGGCAGGGATCCAACAGTATGATGAAAAAGTGCAATATGTTGTACAATTCCCCTTCCTCCTTTTGTTTCATTTTTATATCAACCTGAAGCAGAAAGGAGGCCCCAAAGAAATGGGAAGATAATCATTAACACATATATGTTGTTTTGAGTGTCCCAATTCATTTCTCATGCCCTGTTTTTCTTTGAACACTCCTGACACAGTGGTAAGCTTGTTTAATGAACTACAAAATGAAATCCACCAAACTATTTTAGTAAGTCAAATTATGGCTAACATTAGTATCTGATTTTAGTCAGAGTGTTCTTGCTATTGTGCATTTAGACTGCATAGCAATCCTAAGAGGAATTTTAGCTATGCTAGCACTGCAGGAAAGTCAACATGAAAATCAGATGAGTAATTACCTAGGAAGGACCTTGTGTCAAAATTTGCCTAGAATACTACTCCTAATACAGTTTCCTAAGGAAATTAAATTTCCTTATTGTCTTTATCAATTTTTCAAGATACGAAAATGCATAAACACACATACATGGCTAGAAAAAGTGAAGGTACATTAGTACTTCAAATTCTGTCTGTATTTAAATTGAATATAAAAATGCAAATAAAACACTTTTGAGTGCAATTCCCATTTCTTGTCACAGGTATGATTATGCAGCTCTTTAGTTTTTAAACATTTTTCTATCTCCAGTTCCACAATAACTGTCTACTGAAACAAATCCCTAAGTACCAATATTAGTTGATACGTATTTACTGTTTTGTTATGATGAAAATGAACAAGACCTCATCTCATTTGATAAAGAGTAGATGAGATACTACATGTGTTACAATAATTTGATAGCATAGTGCAGACTTGCCTTCCTTGGTATCTTTGCTAATTATCCTTCCTTGATATAAAGAAAGATAAATTTTACTGGGTTTGCTCTGTTTTTATAAAACTGTGGATTCTTCATTATCATAAGGTTGCTATGTATTATATGTAGAGAGAATTTATATATTATAGATATATATAAAAAACTGAGCTAACCTACTGTAGGAAAATTAATAAGAGCAGGACTTCAAATTGCTCAGAAACATTCTCATCAAAAAATGTAACACAGTCATTGCTTCCTGAGCTATCTAATATATTTAAAATAATGTTTTTATTAAAATGTTAGTACTTACAATATACCATACTAAATATTTTATACACTAAATATTTATAAATGTTTAATGTCTAATAGTTACCTAATATATTTAATATATTTAATATTTAATTAGACTATTTGCTGATCAACTCTGCTGAGTATGCAGAAATTTATCTCATTTTTCCCTAGGGTAAACTTTTACTTTCTTGTATTCTAAGGCTTCAGATGGAAAGTAGCCATCCAAATTGAAATCATAAACTCAGAAATTTACTCATGTCTTTTTGTTTATGGGTTTTAGGACTTAAAGTGCCAGCTAACTATATTTTCACCAGAAATACTTTTTTTTTTTTAATACCTACAATTCTGCTGCAGAGCATGCCCAGCATTGCTCAAGTTTAATAGATAGACTCTTCAGCTTCCTTTAGCTGGATTCAGTAACTCAGTTCTGTATCATTTTTTGGCCTCTAAGACCAGGTTCATTAAGTTATCCGCAGCACACTTATTTAATTAGGTGTTTTAACATACTCTGAAGATGAGTCTCCCTTTACTTAATGTCACAGTCACAGAATGACTTTAGTGCAGTCATTTGGGATGCTTCCCAGAAGAGTGTCCAGGCTCTGGTTGACACCAGCCAACCAGAGAGAGGTATATGGTGTTGTGGCTAGAGAGCTCAGGCTGGGGCTGAGAGACTGACTCCTTCCAGTCTCTGCCATAAGGAACAAGAAACATAAATTATTTCAGTATCGACTGAAGTGAATACTGGAAATGAGGTCTGATCTCGGATGAGTGCCCTAACCACTAAACTATAGATTCTTTCTGGTCCAATTAATTTAAATGTTCTGTTCAAAGCTGAGCAGGAGGCACAAAGAGAGCCCTGTGCCAAACGTGACTGGAATCTGCTGTTTGCTATACCCTGAGATCTGCATGTTCACACTCCCTCAAGCACATGTGTGATTGTATCATTTTTATTCTCAATTCTCTATGTTTCTCCTTATGTAGAAATCTTGGGTAGTTCTGTTCTTCAGATGCTGTAAGGGATGTGGTTGCTGGGTTTTGCAGCTGTTGACTTTCTGTTTAGATTTAGCTCCAATGTTTTAAAATACCTTTGCTCTTTATACAAGTGATGTTCTTTTATTTTCCATGGCCTGCAGGGACAGGTAGTGTAATATACCAATTCCATACCAAATGTGACATTAAAGAGAAGAGAGAAAAGCAGAGCGAAGATGAAAGTAATAGTAATGAGATCACAAAGCTACATAAACCAACTATAGGCACTGATAATGTGTTTCGTTACATTATTTTTATCACTCCAGATTCCCAGGATGCTCATTTGCTTTTGTTGACTAGTTTCTGTTGCATTTCCAAGAAGCTATTTGTTCTGAGAAGCCTGAGTGTGAATGATAGTCTTATACACTAATTCAAGGAAATTAGTAGAAGTGAGTAAAATACAGGGTCTCAAGCATGTTTGTTAAGTAATGCCAAAGAGCATATTTCAAATGTAGGACAGTTTACAGTTCTCATGACATGCAGTAGCAAAGCAGCTATTAGAATTCTAGCAATGTTTCTGCTAGGTATGTAAACTGTAAAAATGAATGACAGATAAGCTTTGCATCTCGGGCAATGTGTGATTAAATTACAGCAGTCTAAGCTAAAACACATGAAGAATTATCATTTTGGCATGTTATTTGCTAAAACATCCTCTCTTCTTTACAGTGTCTTAGATGTTTAGTCTGAAATATGTAATGTCCATGTCCTTTACCCAAAACCAAACAATTCCTGTTGGAAAATATAGTATCCAGTACTCCCTATTTCACTTGGTTTCCATCATCTCCTCTGCAAAACTGTATCAATTGCCTTTTATATTGAGGTAAGACTTAATCAAAGGGTTTGTTTTCCAAAAGGATATAGCTTCTAAAAGCATGAATATGATGACAAAAACATAATGCAAACATTTTAAAGGTGGTTCCACGAACAGTGGGTCTTTCCAGCGAGGATTCTGTACTGTCTGAAACAGCAGCTGAGCTCACGTTACTGCCTCCCATTGCTATGAATACAGACCTTCTTCCTCAGTTTTGCCTACTTTCTCAAAGTTTGTAGGAAATTAATTACTCAAAAACCTCTACTGCACTTGATAATTTTAAGTGAAGGTGACAAAGTGGATAAAAATTTGCTAAGGGGGAGATGCCAGAACAATTGCTGAAGCCTTGTTTGCTTAGTCAACCAACTTCACAAAAAGGGAAGAAAAAAAAAAAGCCACAGTAATGTGGAACCCCAGCTTGCTTACAAAAACTCTAATCAATGGCAGAACTTTGTGGGTCCTGCTGTTGTTTCAGGTATTCGGTGAATATAAGCCTTTAAACAAACCCCATGCAATGAAAATGACAGCCATATCAGTTAACATCAATTTTACAGATTAAAGCTTGTTTGGTTGTTCTACAGCACTAATAGACAAGTGGCCCAGTCTTCTTTTTGTATCCTTGTGTGCGTCCTTTGCTCACTTCCTTTTAATTTTCTCTTCCCAGTTCTTCTCCAAATGTAAAATCCAGAGGCTACTCCTGCTTTTATTACTGAGACGTCTGACTTTTAGCTACTGGCTTTTTCATGTCTCCTGTCTCCTTCCTGTCTGCACGTAAAAGCATGAAAAAGTGATGGACAGAGAAGTAATTTATTGCTTATGCTGCAAATAAGCCCTTAGTGCTCAAGAGGAGAATGATTTTCTAGTACTTCAAGATCTAAGAGAATGACAGAAAAGCACAAAGAGCCACCTTGTTCAGAAAATCCCCAAATCTAAATGTTAGGGTTCAAACTGAGTAAAGCACATAAAAGATGATCAACGACCATCTTCTAGTTTTGGGCAAAACATAGACTTCCACTACGGCAGAGGATTTTACACAATATCTCTCTGATGTGATCAGATTAACTTTTGGGAACTCTTACATGTTGTTCCATTTAGTGATTTCTTGTGATGTCTGCATTTATCTCTACTGCTGGAACTCTCTTACTACTTAAGAGATAAACCCTTTCTAAGGAACTTAAGACGTTATGGATTGCTTCGTAACAGATTCACCATGAATTTAAAAGTCCTGGAATAATAAATAGTATGTCTTCCTAATAAAATAATATTTTCTCCCTACTTAAATATTTCCATAAATTGGAGAAATAGAAATATCTCCTGACTGCACTGGAACTGGTATCTTGATCCTCACATAATGTGGAAGAGATCAGCAGAGGTAGAAGGGTTATCTTACTCAAAATTAGTACAAGGATGAGAGAAGGAAAGTTAGTAGATTATATATTTCAAGGAGTTGGTCAATATTTTAATTTTACTTGTCCGATGGAATCAGATGTAAGAGATGTAAGAAAGACCAGGCTGGACTCTTGAACAGCACAGGCATTTCTGTAATTGTTGTGAGGAATCTTTTAGTCCATATTGCAGAATGCCACATCTCATGCCCTCAGGCCTCACTTTAACTTCCTCTCAGTGAGAACTACCAAGTGTTATCATGTGAATATGACCTACCTGTGCTTATTTTTCTTGGAGATAATTTAGAAAGCCCAATTTAATTTTTATTCACCAGCTGCATCAGCAACAAAACCATTGTGTGCCACCTTCCAAGATAGCTGGTCTACATAATACATACAGTTCAGGCTGTAGCTTATAGGAATATCTTTTCCAGGGAGACACCCCAATTCAGACCTATCTTCCTGAAGGAAATTATCCTGAAGTAAAGATGATATAGGTGAAAATTTACATGTTTCCCCCACCCCCAGCAACTGAGATTTCAACACAAAACAAAATGTTTTTACATATTCCCCCAGAGAGCAGGGGAAACAAGAAGAGAAAACTGCTGAACCCTTAAAGCTCATGTTCCAACAACTGTTCGCTCTTGATGTTAGAGCTATGTTCTGACACCTTTTTGTCCACTGAATAACCAGCTGAAGAAAGTGCTGTATCGAAATCCAAAATTAAATTAAGAAATACTTTATAACAGATTATCTTTCCAGTGTGTTTAAAATCTGTTAGTGGCATAAAGGTAGAATTTTTTAATTAAGAGATTTACCTTAACCATGCTATTAACAAATGCCTCATAAAACATTTATGGAAAATAAATTTAGTGCTACTGCACTATCATAATTACAAATTTTCAAAAGTCCCTAAATGCTTATTTACATAATAGACCATAATGGCTCTCAAGTGTTCATTCATATCTACCGTATAAATAACATGCAGGTTTAGAAGCTCTTCATAACAAGCATTTGCCTAGATGTCCCATTATGCATGTGAAAACTCTGCTTGGCCATTTATGATGTTATCAATTCATTTGTTTTTTTATTTGGTGTTTTCTTAGTTTTCTCATTTCTGAACAGAAACACAGCAGTTATTTTACTTTCTATGCATATTATTTGCACACAGGTACTGCAGTCACTTGTTAGCACCTGTAAAACTTAGACGGAGGCATGGACTACATGGGGATGAAGTTCTTATAATTGCGGTTTCAGAACTTACACCCTGACCTCGTGTGGTATGTCAAAACCATTTCTGCTTTTTGTGAGTCAGGCAGTTATGCAGAATACAAAATTAAAAAGTGACATAGCTTTACTGGGCTTATTAAAAGATGCAAAACAGAATTGGGAGAAAAGACTTTTTAAACAAGTCATACTTTAAAAAAAATGTAATATTAAGGAGTGTTTTCAGAGATCAAGATATCGCTAAGCATTACTGTCTAGAGTTCCTTCTGAAATAAGACGGCAAGAACACATATGTTTAGTTGGAAACCTAACAAGTGGATGAAGTGGACTGGTATTTTGAACTGTCTGAAGATGGGAGTCTATGTTGGTCTGTACTGAGTAAGAGATAATACATAGGAGAAGACAGGACAGAAGACCCTTAGACTGCACATATACAACTTACATAAGATTAAATATTTAGCATAAGAGAAAAAAAGATCCAACCTCTACTCCAAAAAACTTTGGCAGTACTGAAGACCATAATATTATTAGTCTCTAGTCAGGACAGTTTTGTGTAGCAGATAGTATTAGATTTTGATCAATAATGAATTTTTTATGTGATTATAAACCAAATGACTGTGTCATCATTAATATATCTCCAGTTAGGCTTTTCTTTGTTATCTTTTTCAGCTTCCATGTATTGATTATAAGATTGCTTAGTGATCTAATCACACAGGGCCATGATAACTTACTAAACTATAGCTAGAGAATGTAATTACAAGGTGAAAGTGATCACAAAATTTTGAGTTGCTGGTACCATCTTGAAAAGAATGTCTACTTTCCCAGAACACTGCTTTGACAGACATCATCAGAGCTTTATTCAACAACAGATGACCTGTATTCCTTTTGACTAGTAATTGGTCAAACAGTTGCCATTAGTATATAAGAATGTCAAGTGCCCTAACAGGATTCAGCATTTGCAAAACATAGCAGTGCATCTGGACACTGAAAAAAGCTTTTTAATCTTCCTGTGATATGTCTGACATTCTAAGGAATGCCAGAGAGGCAAATAAAGATTAGGAGCAAAACATCTAACCCTTGTGCATGGAAATTATGCCCATGATGTCAGATGAATACTTAAAAACCTAATATCTACTTAACAAAATATAAATGTGGGGTAATTTTGTTTTTCCATTTATAGTCATATGCTATGACAAATAGGAGGAGCCTCACTAGAATGATCTGTTATCAGCTTCTGACTTCAGAACTCAATTCATTCAGTCACAGTTTAGAGTCATCTACAAGAGTATACACTGGACAAATTGGAAAAAGTAATATCCCAGTTACTTGGAGGACTGAACAGCAATACTAGGATTAATTGAATTGTTGAGGAGACTAATAATTAGTAAGCTCATGTGTCCCTTTCTGAAACAATTGCAATAAGCTTTTTTGCTTCTTGGATCTGCTACTACTTAACCCTTCTGAAGCAGTGCAGCTGGTATCTCTATATGCAGAGGTGCTGTGTATGAATGTGAGAGAGATCTAACTACACATGGAATAATATATTTTCTGAGCATCAAAGGAGAAAAGATCTTACCAAGTCTGACCGAACCAGAAAGACTACAAAGTGCTATTTACCATAACCTGACTCCGAGCATAGAAAAGTTGGTCTCACTAAGAATTCTTCTTACTTTGTCTTGATCGACATCATAAAAATTACATCAAGAAATGTAATTTTCTATTAGGTTTTGTTTGTCTGGGTCAGTAAAATATTATCAGCCAGTTGAAATGGGTTGAGATTAAAAGCGTTAGAAAAAATGGGAAATACTTCAAGAAAACATGCAGTGCCTTTCAAAATACTACATAAAATCATCAACATAGTTATGAACAAAAGTTTAGACATAGATAAATAAGTAATAGTGGAAGGTAAACAGTGATCTGAAATAGGCTGAAAATTCTCATGAACCATAATCAAGAACTCACTTGTGCTAACACATATTCTTTTAGAACAAAAAATAAGGTAATCTGTAACCAAATACATGTTTAACTACTGCTAAGGTGCTTATATATTTAAATTTAATCAGTTGTGTAAGTAAGAAAGTGTGTGTGCATGAGACAAAAATATCCTGCCATCACTCTGGGAGACATATAATAATTTTCTCAAAGCTAACAAACATTTATCCTGGGCTAGTAATATAATGCAAGTGAAAAAAATTAAATGATAGCTGAAAAATTCAACAATCAAGAATTTCAATCTGCTACAACCTTTATCTGTGTGTTTTAAGATCAAGTTACTTTGCTTTTAAATTCCCTTCCTAACCACTACAACAGGTACATCTATAGTGCCAGCAAAATTATGCAATTCCTATCACAGATCAGTAAAGGTCTTATTTGCTTTTTCTTATTGCTAGAGCTGCACTCTAAGCTGCTGTAAACTAAATGCTGCTAACAAATTGCCAGATAAAATGAAACAGTTGATAGCCATTGTGTCAATAAATGATTACAGAGTTTGAAGTTTTAAAAATTCAACTATAGTTCATAGAGATCATTTAGTGTAAGTTTTTAATTGCCATGTTTCCACCACCAGAAGATTTCCCTTTGAATTCATTCTTGTCCATCATACTGTTTTCACAATGACTATCAACAAAGCTGGACTTTCAAATACATATTTGACCACCTATCTTGAAAATATCTACAGTCAGACATTAAGAAGAGCAGGTTGCATCTTTGTGAGAAATAAAATTCGTGCTCAGTCTCCTTTTCCAGTTCATGAACTGATTCTGATTTCAGAGAACGTATTCTGTATTTCCTTAGCAGTTATATGCGTAATGTGATCCCTGATTCCTTTGAATTCCCTGATAGCAATCTGTTCCTCTTACTCTCCACAGAAAGATGAATAAGCCAGCTATTTAAAGTATGCTTAATGCTAAAGCTCTGTGGAAGATAAATATTCCATTTTGTGTCAAGTTTTGCCGTTTTGCATTTTGCTTTTGATCTGTATTAGAATGCAAGGCAATAGTTTTTAATACAGTATCAAAGGTGTGGTAAAATATCTATGAAGAACTGAGTTATCAAATTTGCCCCTTTTTTTTCTTTGTTTCATTGCTCTCACACTCTTCTTCCATTTTCTCAAACATTAAAAGTTACCAGAAGATTCAGGATTGTAAAAAAAATCCTTCTTGTTGAAAATTTTGATGAAGCTACTGTATCTCTGTGACTCATCACATTCAATAAACCCACATTTCAAAGAAATTTCATTTAAACAAAAGGATGCCTGTTATTCCTTTGTGTTACTATGCAAGTCATCTCACAGAAGAGCATTATGGCTTATTGCAGAGAGTATTATGGCAAAAATTGCAGTGGGGGAATGGGGGCAAAAATTCCAGAGTAAAGAGCTCTCCATTGTTATGTGTTTGTTCTAATGCTTTTCACAATACTGTAGACAGAACCTTGTGCAGCTCGTAAATGAAAAAATAGTGTCCAACTCCTTATCCAGCAGCTAACTAGAAACTTTTGCAAAATAGCGTCTATGTTTACACAAGCAGACGTTCCCAGTACATCTGTAGATGCTACACATGGTAGCAAATGCAGTTGCATCTTCCTCTATGTGAACATTGCATCTGTCAGGCCAAGTGCAAGTAAAAATCAAGTATATTTGGCTACAGATGCTTTCTAAACTTTCAGAACACTACTAACAATTTAACATGGTCTTCAGATGGTAAATGTTGCTAACAAACACTGTTCTCTCAATTAAGAAATCCCAATATCACAACCAAGGATATTCATATCATTTTCCCTTGGCCAATACAGCTTCTTAAGTCTTACCCACAAAATGAAACCCACGTATTCAAACTTTCAGAATAGCTAAAAACATGAGAGAATTTAGGTGTTCTCCTTGAACCATACAACATAGATACAGATAGGTGCTTTACGTTTTTACTTGCTCCTGCTAGGCATGGTGCTGAAGAAAGAATAGACATCTGCAGACTAAAAGAACTAATTCAACTCACATCAGCCTTTCAACACTTTAAGAACCAGACTCCTGCTTTCCTGTTTCTCTTTTCTGTGAAGCCACAGCTTGTCTCCCGCCATTTCCATGTTGAAAGTGGCTCCTGATTTGCAGACCTGAATTTGTTCCTTGCTGCAGATGCTCTTTTCCTCAGTCATCTTTCTGTCTTTGACCTAAAATCTTGCCTCTAGACATGGTAGGTACAGATAAACTGAAATGCTGACCCTTGCTCCAATTTTTAGCTGCCATCTGGCCTTCCTTTGGACTGTCATATTTCCTACTCTCCCTAGTTTTTTATCTTAGCTCATTTAGACTGCAAGAACAGCTTCTGTCCTGACCTGGAACCTCATGCACACCTAATCTCTGAGCCTGACTCTGCACCTCTCTCATTCCTAAGTTGGTTGTTAACACCGGAAAAAGAACAGAAATCATTACCTTGCACTAGAATATTATTTTAAGTAATCTTTTCCCCCAGTTATTAAGACTGGACATTGGTAAACAATGCTCTTATTTTCCTCTTTTCTTTAAATAATATCATGTATTCTTTTTCTGAAGATCTCAAAAAGAGCCACTACCACAAATCAGCTCTGAGATTCCAGTTCCACCTGTTGGATTTTTCTTAATACTCAAACTGCATTACGTTATTTTCATGCTTACAATAAAGGATGTATATTTCATTGAGCTCTCTACTGCTGCACTAAAAATCATGGTCTGTCTGTCTCACAACTATCAATTTAAGAATCAGATTGCAAAAATACATTTTATTTTCTAACTAAACATGTATTTAAATATTGCATGATCCTGGCTTCCTTCCAATGCACATTTTATTTAAGCCAGCTGTGAAATAATTATCGAACATGCTAAAAATGGCTTTTGAGAGTAGAACAATATGAGTTTTGTCCAACTTTGATTCACACACTGAGCTTTGACTAAATACCACATTCCAAGAACTCACTCTCTTATGAAATGGAATCTCTGAACAACTTCAGAAACATAATTTCTGAGAACTGTGGGAATCTAGGTCACAGACTGATTGTAGCAGAATTTACTCACATAAAGGAGTATGCTTTTTCCTAAATAAATAATGTGCTTTCAAGTACCAATGAAGACAAAATAATGAAGAAAGCACAAGCAAGGCAATTCAGTTTGAGAATAAAAATATATAACATAAAATGCAAACTATATTGAATATATAGTGTTTTTTTACAGAAGTAAAATGTTTTCTTTCTTTGAGGTTTGTAATCTAGTCACATTCTGACAGAGATGTTGTATGTTTCTGATGGGTTTCCCACCTTTTATATGCTTTTCAGGCACATTTGGATGTATCTTTTTATACCATATGAACTTCTCACGTGCATTTGCACAAACATCTTGAGGCATTAGTTTTTAAGTAGAAATGATAAACAATTGTCTCCAGGAGAAGTATGGCCTATTTTTGAGTTCTTTATTATTATTAATATATTTTCTAAAAATTAGAATTCACTATTCTATTTGGTTTTGCATTTGCATGCTAATGGACAAAAGTACTTAAATCCCTACAGATATCTATTGCTGGCTAGATCCAGCCCAGCTGCTCCCTGTTAAAAATGGTGATTAGAAATTAATATAACTATCCCATGCATTCACAGGTTGAGATTTGTAATATATAAAGAACAATAATTCCTAAAGGGGCCATGCTTGTGAATGCTGTATTTAATTAATGCCCAAGGGAAAGAGCAAAAGAGGAGGGAGGAGGAAAAATACTGCAGCTGAATTTATTCTGAAATTGTAGTGATGTTAAACATTGCATGCTAGGTTTAATGGCATTTATTCATCTAGATAGCAGAGTGTTTTACTCGGAACAAATGGTGCTGTCTGCCTTCAGGAGACCAGGATTTTGAAGAGAATTTGAGAGTGCACAGTAGATTTCTATTTTATTTTCTCTATTTACTTATGCTAGGCTTGCCACCACAAACACCCAAGCTTCTCCTTGTATGCAGATCAGCTTTGTGCATGGGCTACACAGGATTCTTCTTTATTTGTAGTAATGTCTTTAGGCTTGCGATGAGAAGGATGCAGCAGCAATCAGTACAAGTTATACCAATTATTTATGTTGAGACTGACATTTCCCTTTTTATTCCTAGCTGCTACTAGTATGTCTGTGAAGATAAAAGTATGTGTGGTGTGAAGAGGGTCCATGCAACAGCTACTTTTAGAAAGAGTAAATACTGCAGCAGATTACAGTGAAAGATTGAAATCTTGTGCTCATCCCAAACAAATGGCTTTGTATTATATGGAGAGATTTGACCATTGCTACAGAGGTTAAAAATTTTATATAAAAAAAAAAGAATAAAGCAAACTCAGCCAAATGGTAGTATACCACACACCAGTGCATTAGTACAGCAGAAAGCACCTTCATACACATGCCACAAAGATTGCCCACTGCAGCAGTTCCAGGCCAGGCTCTGTTTGGACTGGAAGTTGCACCTGAAGGAATGGAAGACTACCAGGACAAGAACAGTGTTAGGTCCTACCTGCCCAACTGTGGCTGCTGTTCGGTAAATCAGCAGAGAATAAGCCCTAGCTAAAGCTAGCAGGCTTAGTTGTAAGCCAGTCCTCATCAAGCAGGCACCTCAGGAGAAGCAGACCAGTCTTGTGTCAGGAAAAGAAACCCAAGAGATTGGGAAACACAGTGTCCTTTATAGCTGCTTCTGTCCCTAGCACAAAGGAAACTGCTACAAAGGCTGGACTTCTTTGCTAGTTATTTTTTCAAAGCTCAGCTGCTAATTGAGACTTGAACAAGGGTCCTTCTGTGTGAGTGAGAGCTTATTTTGTGGAAATATAGATCTGGGAAAATACAAAAGTTCAAGTCCAAATATGTACTTCTGATCACATCAGTAAAAATTTCCATACTGCCAGTACAGCAATATTATTTCAATATGTAAATAGAAAAGAGTAGCATACACTAAATGTCAGACTGGAGTTTTATGTTATTTAATCTTTATCATTTAACTCTGAACTATGTAAACACATAAATACCTGCAGACGCAGAAGTGCTGGGAACAAAACGATGTGGGCAACGAGTGCGACCCGAGGGGATCTCACCTGGCCTGGCCCAGAGCACCGTGATGGCGAGGATCTTCCAGCTCTGCTCGGTGCCTCAGCCATGACGCCGGGCATGCCGCGGGGCTCTGAGGCAGGAGGCTGCAATGGAGGGCCGCATCACCCCCACCTAAATTTTTACTATGATCTTTGTTCTCCCATCTGCAAAACCAAACAGCAGCAAGTCCCCAGCCCTGCACAGCCCCAGGCTGGGCCCCACAGTGCCTGCTCTGGGCCTGGGGCAGCTTGTGCTGGCTGTCCCCACAGCTGCCCGGGCAGGGCCTCGTTCTGCCCAGCTGCGCAGCCCAGGGCAGGTGCAGCCAGGCCCTGTGCCAGGCAGGGCGGTGGCGACAGGGATGGCCCAAGGCCCATGGCAAGGGGGCAGGGGCCATTGCAGGCCCGGGGGTCGGCCCTGGGTCTCTCCCCATGGCCACCAATGAGACAGGGCTGCCCACGTGGTCTCTAGGCCAGAGCCGCAGAGAGGAGGGACGCATGATGTGATACAAATGGCAGCGCTGTGGTCACCTAGACATGAGATGGCATGCTCAGGGGCGATGCCCTCCCTTAACTGACACCATCTAACCTAGATGTCCAGACCAAACTAACCATTTCTGAACTCAGTGTAGCGGCTGGCACCTCTGGAGGACACTCTTCCTGAGGACATGTATCTTCCTGTGAATCTGTGGACACCTCTTAGCTTCTCATCACAGAGCAAGCCTTGGTCGCTTGGGTGAGGTGCCTGGCTTCTCACTGGCTGCAGTAGCTGGATCTTATTCCCAGATTGCCCTCCACACCCATGTTTATAGGCAGCATGCTGAGGAGTTTTGTCTTTTACTCAAGCAGCATTCAGTTCAGCTTCAGGCAAACTGTCAGTGGCACAAAGCTTCAGATAAAATACCTGCATGTGTCTTCAACTAGCATCCCGCCCACAGGCTGCAGCCTGCACTGAGCTCCCTATTACCTCAGGTTTGCTCGTCGTCTTCATAAGCTGTACTTATATCTTGGCTGCAGTATAAAAATATCCTCCGAGTCGGCTTTCAGAAACCATCTGCTTCCTGTGGTAGAGAAGTAGTACTTGGGACCAGGATTCTTGAGAGCAGCTATTTTCATGCTGCGATGACTGCTGCGGTTTACAGGCTGGTGTAGCTATGTTGCCCTTAAAAAAAAGTTTGACTTTTTGCACAGTTTCTCCTTGAACAAGAAGGCCAACCTGCATGCCCCGACATCTGCCGCGGTATGGCAGAAGGTGATGTGATTCATTCAAGCGCTGAAGCTGATGGTCACTCACGCAAGTGAATATAAGAATGATCTTTGTGTCTGGGGGAAAAGAATTCCAGACCATGTCACTCCAACACTTTCAAAGCCTGAATCAATGACCTTAGGACTGATCATAAACTGATGACTAACCCTGACTGATATTTTGAATTTATCTTTGGCCATCTAGCATCAGCAATTTCCCTCATATATCAATAACAAAACAATGTCTCAGTAGCACTATAAAACCTGCAGAAAGGGAGGCTTATTGCCATAAGGAGGAAAAAAAATGTTTTGACAGCCACTTAGAAAATAGAGCAGATGATAGCTATATTTAATTTCAGAAAATCTCAGTCCTGATGTCACCCTCAAATAACCATAACACAGTAGCAATGAGATATGCAAGTGTATATTCAAACTTTTCCTTCAGTCGTATTAGTTGTGTTCTGCATTTTTTCTGTGTTTGAAATTAATAACTTTTCAGCAGTTTTTTGAGGAAGATCCTCCCATTTTTCACTGGGATATGTACTATCTTACACAGAGATATTGCATCAGGAAATGGCAAAGCCTCTCCAAAATCCTGCTTTTTCTTTTTCAGTAACACTTAATAGAACTAGTAGAAAGAATGAGGCTGAGGGGAGAACTTATGGCTCACTACAACTACCTGAAAGGGGATTGTGGCGACGAGGGTGTTGGTCTCTTCTCCCAAGTAACTACTGATAGGATGAGAGGAAATGGCCTCAAGTTGTGCCAGGGGAGGTTTAGACTAGATATTAGGAAAAATTTCTTTACTGAGAAAGTGGTCAAGCAGTGGAACAGGCTGCCCAGGGAGGTGGTAGAGTCACCATCTCTGGAAGTATTAAAAAAACGTGGATGTGGCTCTTCGGGACATGGTTTAGGGGGCATGGTGGTGTTGGGTTAATAGTTGGACTTGATGATCTTGAAGGTCCTTTCCAACCTTAGAGATTCTGTGATTCTGTGAACAATAACATAATAGAAATGGTATATATTTTCTCTGTGGGGAATGCAAAAATAATTTAACACTTTAAATTTCATAGATTTTTTTAACTTTTCCTGAAAAAGAAATAAGACATCTCTGATATGTTACTTAGTTTAATAAAATTATGAATATTGTTCTTAAAAGAGGCCATGTTCATCCTAAGACTGGCAGTTCATGAGAACAAGAAAACGATTCCAAATCTGCAGAATCTATTTCTGTATGCAATCGCTATGTTTTCTAGGCTAAAAAAGAAATAGGACAAGCAACTATACTACTGAGAGTCAGGGTCTCTGACTGAAAATCCTTATGAGGAAAGGTAGGCTAATACCAATTCCTAGAGACATTGGGAGGTTAGCTAATATTTGTACAATAGTTGTGTGCAGGTGATGTACCCTATTCACCTTCTGTCATACCAACTAGTATCTCAGAAGAACCATATAGTTATTGTGGGCTGTATGTGTAGCCTTTAAAATGCTACATTTTTCACTTTTTTGCATTCTTCTGAGATTTAAATGTCACTTTCTTGATGGTTCATTGACTTTCAGGGCCAAAAGGACAGGAATCTGACATGACACAATACAACTAAGTATGGTATAACAGACATCTATGCTGTAAAACTCTTCTTCCTCTCAAAGAGAAACAATCTATTTTTTAGTGCATATGCATTCTCATTAAAAAAAATAAAAGAAAGAAAAAGAATTTTATAAAGGATGAAATACCTTTCAGCTTTGACCATCTAATCACGAAGTTGATAGAAATGGTAGATACTGATTTAAGGGATTGATTTAAGTTCACCTGCCATTTTTGAAGTCTTCACAAACATAGAGGTTATAAATATGTATTATTGTCATTAGGCGCTTTTATGAACTTGCAACTACATGCTTAGATGCCTATGTCTTATTAATCTGTTTAGGGGAAACATATCATGAACAGCTCAGAAAAATTTCTGAGAATCCCAAGATAAAAGACAGGGTCCAGTATTTGCATGTTTGCAAGAAAGAATGAGTGACCTTTCTGAATCAAAAGCTATCACTTGGGAAAAGAAAATAAAGGGGAGATTAACTTTTACATTTTCGTCTTTTCACTGTTTCTGCTATAAGAATGCCTATACAGTTGTTTTTTTGAAAAGGGGCAATTTGACTGATTAAACCAGGCTGCTGCACTTTAAATATGCAACCAGTTACCATGGCAACAGTTTTACTTTGACACGCAGCTTATCTTGTTTTAAGGAATGCAGCCTGTTGTTATGGCAATTTGGAACACCACTATTTTTTTCCCCAAAGAAGCATAATACAAGATAATAAAACACTAGTTAAAATTAGTTCAATAATTAAAAATCTAAACCTGATTTAATATCTTGTAGAAAGCTATAGTTTCTCGAATTTAACAAAAAAAACTTGACCAGAACAGAGAAAGAAAAAAAAAGTTTGTGAAGAAATAAGGATAAAGGATTATATTTTATACCACTGAAAGACAAAGGTAGCTTGTAGAGGCATTTTGTACAGGTGAAATTTCACCTGTTAATCCACTATGTTTTCTGCCTTCATGAAGAAACACATTACTTCCTCTCTTGCAGGTTTCTTCAGGAGCAATATCTAAATAAATGGATATAGAAGGGAATGCAAATTATCCCCTGAAGCTCTAACCATTACAAGCAGGATGAATATTTTAACTGAAATTTCATAAACAGTAACAGTAAATATCAGAGTTCTGCCCTAAAATAAACCTTTTTCAAAAAAGAAACACTGCTTAAGAATCCTAAATGTACACGCTTCTCCGTGTTGATACAAACACTTCATATTAGATGCTAAGTAATCATGCACAAGCCTGCATATTTTAAGTAAGAATGAAATTTATGTCTTTTGCTACAGGAATATTGAAAGAGTCTCTACACTTTCATCTTCAGAAAAACTCAATTCATGTTTAGGCAAGAGCTGGAATGGTTCTGGGAGTAGAGGAGAGATCTGAGGGACATCCAGCCATGCAAAACCTGGATATAAAAGAAAATGAGGAAGAAACTTTGATCCAGTCCCAAAGAAAAGCAGCAGGAGAGGGCTCTGCATTGAGAAAGTAAGCTCAGTTAGGGTCTACCTGCTGGAGTCAAAGTAACTTTCTCATTGTGGTGGGTTGACCCTGGCTAGATGCCGGGTGCCCATCAAAGCTGCTCTACCACTTCCCTCCTCAGCTGGACAGGGGAGGGAAAATAAAATGAAAGGCTCGTGGGTCGAGATAAGGACAGGGAGAGATCACTCACCAATTACTGTCACGGGCAAAACAGACTCGACTTGGAGAAATTAGTTTGATTTATTACCAATCAAATCAGAGTAGGATAATGAGAAATAAAACCAAATCTTAAAAACACCTTCCCCCCACCCCTCTGTCCTTCCCAGGCTTAACTTTACTCCCAGTTTCTCTACCTCCTCAGCCTGAGAGGTGCAAGGGGACAGGTGTTGCGGTCAGTTCATCACACATTGTTTCTGTTGCTCCTTCCTCCTCAGGGCGGGGACTACTCACACTCTTCCCCTGCTCCAGCGTGGGGTCCCTCCCACGGGTGACTGTCCTCCATGAACTTCTCCATCGTTAAGTCCTTCCCACAGGCTGCAGTTCTTCATGAACTGCTCCAGCCTGGGCCCCTTCCATGGGATGCAGTCCTTTAAGAACAGACTGCCCCAGTGTGCATCCCCACCAGGGTCACAAGTCCTGCCAGCAAACTTGCTCCAGCCTGGGCTTCTCTCTCCATAAGGCCACAGGTCCTGCCAGGACCCTGCTCCAGCTTGGGCTTCCCACGGGGTCACAGACTCCTTTGGGCATCCACTTGCTCCAGCATGGGGTCCTCCATGGGCTGTAGGTGGATGTCTGCTCCACCATGGACCTACATAGGCTGCAGGGGGACAGCCTGCCTCACCATGGGCTTCACCACAGGCTGCAGGGGAATCTCTGCTCCAGCACCTTGAGCCACTCCACCTTCTTCACTGACTTTGGTGTCTGCAGAGTTGACACGTCTGAGGGATGGAGTGCCATCCAGAGGGACCTGGACAAGCTCAAGGAAGGGCCAATGTGAACCTCATGAGGTTCAACAAGGCTAAGTTCAAGGTTCTGCAACTTGGTTGGGCAACCCCCAGTATCAGTACCGGCTGGGGGATAAAGGGATTGAGAGCAGCCCTGCCGAGAAGGACTTGGGGATACTGGTGAATGAAAAGCTGGACATGAGCTGGCAATGGGCACTTGCAGCCCAAAAGGCCAACTGTGTCCTGGGCTACATCCAAAGAAGTGTGGCCAGCAGGTCAAGGGAGGTGATTCTGTCCCTCTACTCTGTTCTGGTGAGACCCCACCTGGAGTCCTGTGTCCAGCTCTGGAGCCCACGGCACAGGAAAAACATGGACCTGTTGGTGCAGCAGATCCAGAGGAGGGCCACCAAAATGATCAGAGGGATGGAACACCTCTCCTATGAGGACAGGCTGAGAGTGTTGGGGTTGTTCAGCCTGGAGAAGAGAAGGCTCCAGGGAAACCTTATTGCGGCCTTCCAGTACTTAAAGGGGACTTATAAGAAAGATGGAGACAAACTTTTTAGCAAGGGCCTGTTGCGATAGGAAAAGGGGTAATGGTTTTAACCTAAAAGAGCATAGATTTAGACGAGATCTAAGGAAGAAATTTTTCCCAATGAGGGTGGTGAAACACTGGCACAGGTTGCTCAGAGAGGTGATAGATGTCCCGTCTCTGGAAATATCCAAGGTGAGGTTGGATGGGGCTCTGAGCAACCTGATCTAGTTGAAGATGTCCCTGCTCATTGCAGGGTGGTTGTACTAGATGACCTTTAAAGGTCCCTTCTACCCCAAAGATTCTATGATTCTATGACATATTCTCACTCCTTTCTCAGCTGCTGTTACACAGCAGTTTTTTCCCCTTCTTAGATATATTATCTCAGAGGCGCTACCACCATTGCTGATGGGCTCGGCCTCGGCCAGCAGCAGGTCCATCTCGGAGCCAGATGGCATTGGCTCTGTTGGACATAGGGGAAGCTTCTAGCAGCTTCTGACAGAAGCCACCCCTGTAGCCCCCCTGATACCAAAACCTTGCCATGCAAACCCAACAGACTGGTGAAGTAGTCTTATACTTTTGAAGAAAACATGGCTTTCACTTATGAATTGTTCAAGTTCAGCAGCAGATAAGCCCTTTCTATTAGTCCTATTTCTACTTCTTGTAGAAAAACAATGCAAGAGTTTCGCAAAGAAATGGGGTCGGCAGAAGGTCCTCAGCAGAGTCTAGGAAGGACAAATCCCTTTCTACCATCTGCCACTGAGTAAAAGAAAGAAAATTCCTCTGCAAGGGTGCCATCCTTGAATTTGATTCCTGTAAATATTTGCAACATAGTCATACTGTTCTTTTTCAAATCTCTTTCAAAAACATAGTAGCTTTATTGGTTTAGCTGAGTGGTTCATCTAGTTCAGTATTCTGTCCCCAAAAACAATCATAAGCAAATGCTTAACAGAGACTACAGTCAGGGAAAGAAGACCTAACACTCATCCATCATTTGTTTTATTTTTCAGTTCAGGGGGTTTCTTTGGTCTATTCTAATTTGTCTGTTTAATAACCTGCCTTTCTTCCAACCACCTAAATTCACATCAGCTTCTTCCATCCACAGTGTTTGTACACCTGGGTCCATATACACATACATTGGCCCATATACAATAGAGAGATGTTGCAAGACTTTTCTTCAGTAGGACTTTTATACTTTCTTCTCTGGAAATTTATTGATAGCATTCAGCTGCCCTTTGCCTCAATAAAATATTTATTCTAGATACAAAATTTTCCACCATTCTAGACTGCATCTGGAATAATCTGCAATGATTCTTAATTCTCTGGAAGATAATGGTTTAAGTTTCTGCTGCGAACCAGGGATTTGAAATTTGATAGTGTAAAATGTTCTTTTTCTGCAAGAAAGACATGATTCAATGCGGTATCCACAACATCTAGATTCAATTTACATCCAACACATGTAAGAACATAACTGTTTTCTCAGCATTTTCTATTGGAGATTTTGAGCTAGTTTTTATATACCTTCTTTTAAAGTGCTTAGTTCTCCCTACACATGTTATAAGGAAATTGGACATTCTGAAGTTAAGTGTCACCTAAGTCTATCTCTTTTTACAAGTTTAGGTTTTAGCAGGTTTGGAAAATTTTGCCTGAAATATGTAAGTCTGGTTGGTTTGTTTGTTTGTAAGTAGTCTATTTTAAGTTATACTGTACATGAATTTTTCAGTATTTACAATATTTGTTCTGGGATAGCTGCTGACAGTTCTCAATATCCCTATCACTCTATCAGTTTTTATTATGAAAAATAAATTATTTAGTATATGAGATTTATAAACTTTCAAATTCCTCTTTTGTTTATAATTTTGTCTGCAAATAAGTAAACAAACCTTCATAGGTGTGGTGTCTCCAAAGAGGTTTAGAAACAATACTCTAGATAAAAATATATAGGTAAAAATAATGCGCATGATGAATTCACTTCCTGAATAGCCATTTTGGGAAGTAAGCATGGAAAAAGGGATTTTAGATCAGAACTGAATGCTGTGCCTTAGACCCCTCTCTTCTTTGCAATAGCGTCAAAGTTGCTTTGAGTTTTCCAATTAGGTTCTTTAAAAGACTGTTATTTTCTTGCTGTAATATGTCTTCTCTCTTCTCCCCCCTCTCCCCCCTCTAATAACTATCAAGAAGCTTAACAACTATTAGTCCCGGTCTTGTCCCCTTTCTGGTTGTGTCTGTGAATTGATTTTTTTCTGAGCTTGTATCTTTGAAAGCTTCATTCCTTCCAGCATTCTGCCTCCTTATTTCTATTTCTCAGTTTTTTCCAATCTTACTCACGATACATGAGGACAGATGTGGTTTCAGATGTTCCTTTCTCTTCCTTTAAGAAAATCCTGCTGCTGCTTTTGTTGCAGAGAATACGCATTTGAAAAGACAGTGCAGGAGCCATTTCCTGTGCTTCCTATATTCACAGAAAGGAAGGGAAAAAATCAGTCTCAAGCAGTTCAGCATAAAGCTGAATGTAGCCTACAAGATAAAATATATATAGCTGGCCATGACAGAGGTAGCAGAGGCAGCTACATGTCTTTTGACTGTCATTTTATGGGTGACTGCAGATGTATCAGGGGCAGATGTTTTCCATTTTGCCTAGAGCTACACAAATCTGTGAGCTGGCAGTGAACTCTTACATGAAAGAATAAAACAGTGACCAGCTCATACAAAATATCAGCTTTAAGTATTTGGTAGTTTTAAGCACTCTGTCGCTATTAGCTATTAGTTCTTACTACAGGCCTATGAAGCAGAGGATTACTCTTTACCTCTGTGTTCAGGTAGACAGAAGAAACCCAGACTCAGGGGTGAGGCACCTCCATAGATGCCTTTGAGTATCTTGTCTAAATGACTTGTTTGAGGGCCATGCAGAGAAGCAGTAGCAAAGGTTGGGACTAGCACTCAGTAGCTGCCTGGGCTCTACCCACTATCAAACCTCTAGGCGACAAGCTCTTCAAGAGCTGAAGTTTCCAGTGTGACCCTTACTCTCTGACCTCTCTCTTTCAGTAGAAATTCAGCATTAAAAAGCTGGTTTGAATTACAGACACGCAGCACCTTCCAATAGTTATGCAAGCAGACTGAGGAATGCAGTTTATAATGAACACCTGAGAAATTAATCTCATTGTTGAAGTTATTAAACAACAGTTTCTAAGTTTCAGATTATTTCTTTAAGCTACTTGGATGTCAGCATCATGCATTCCTAACTGGAAGATTTCAGCAATATGACTATTCTTTTTGAAATTCGATTTGCTTATTACTTATGTCTCTTGATTGTTATCACTGCCTTTCTACTTTCTATTTAATTTCTGTTCTTTAGTCCTGTGCTTTTCTCTTGTCATGTCCTTTCTTTTCTGTATTTCATTGCTTTTCATTTTTCATCAGCAAATGTGGAAATTCAGCATGCCACAGATAAGGTTATTAAAATGTAATTTGCTAAGATAATAATGGGAGATGAACAAGTGATAACAGAGAAGAAACATATTTTACTCATTGGTTCAATAAACAGTTAATTTCTTCTAAATTCAGGAACAATCTCTACCAAGCCCATGTATGATTGCTGTATACAACCATTAGTTATACGATGAAATCAGTAGATTATAATTTGTATCTTTAAAATTCCTCTAATTTAGCTTTTACAAGGGAGCCATATAGTCAAATAATAACTACACTGTTTGCTCAAGCTAAGAAAAAAAAGTAGAAGCTTTCCTCAATACAAAAAACCCCCTTTAGCTTTGAATCTTACTTATGCCCACATCTTTAGATCACTGCAACTGATGTCCAGCTTTCCATTTACAGATGATCATTACCATTATAACACTCTATAATGCTGTCACAAATGCTTACCTCACTGCTAAGTCTGGATGCCCCCTAGCAATTACACTGAATAAAACCCAACTGCAGAAGGAGTGCTGGTGAGCATGATACAGACTTACAGCAAATTGAAATGGCATTTCAAAATTTTGCTAGATCCTTTCTACTCAGGCCAGCCCAATTACTCAGCTTGTTCTCATTACCTCCTTAGTACAAGTATTTGATGGTTTGCTGCTATGCCCATTATCACACAGGGCTGGCAGTGGTTTGCAGTTGCTTTATGAAGAATTGTTTCCATAGGGAGGGGAAAAAGCAACCCTGTGCAAACTGAAGGTGGACACCATAGGAATGTGGTCTCAAATGTCAGTTTTGTAGTTTATTGTATGGGCATGGAAAAGTAAATTTGTCAAAATCATCAAACTGTCAGGTTTCTCTGTCAAGAAGGACAATAAGTCATCGTTGCTATTGCTGCTCCACTCTGAGTTACCGATGATAACAGTGAGACTTGGAATCAACCTAGGCAACTATTTCCAATAATACCTGTTTATTGAGCAGACTATTTTTTTAATAGCAGGACATTAGAGATGGTGCAGCTTGAAAAATGTATGTGGGCCAGAACTAGTGAAGTAAGCAGGAACAGCTTTTAACTACACTAGAAACCTGCAACATCAGCTGTACATGATGCAGAAATCTTTAGAACAACAGTGCAATGTGCCTGCAGCTTCAGCTGTCCCTATACTGTAGAACAGAATGATTCTCTGGGGGCACTTGACTTCTGTGTCTCTGGTACTAACATAATGTTTCTTCTTACTGTTTTTTACTCAACTCCTTCCCAACATCCCTTAGCACAGCATCCTAATACCCTCGAAAAGATACTCATAGCTTTACTCAGTCATTTTCAGTTGCCTTCATGCTCCAGAATCAGCTGCAGGATGTGGTAGGAAAGGTTGCAGACCTGTTAGCCCATAGAATTCTGTGTGCATATAGAATCAAAGGGAGGCCAAAGCACCCAAAAAAAAGTAAGAAAATAAAGGTCTCCTTTCTTTTGGGGAAATCAGTGTTTAGAAATTCTTCAACATGCAAAGAGTTACACAAAATTAACTTGTTAAAATACATAATTGTGGTGCAGAAAGGCAAAAATGAAAGGTAGAAATAATTATGAAAATCTGTTTCCTTTTTTAGAATTTGACATATTGACATTCAAAGTTTCATCAAAAAATAAACACTTCATCAATTCCATGAGTACAGGAATAGGGAAACCTATTGACTTTGCAGGCAGGCCCTCCTTGAAAAACTAGTCAGTTGGCAGTGGTAAACTTGACTGGATTGATAGTGATGACAATCCATGGAAAGACAAAAAGAGGACAAACTCAAGAATAGAAGGGATGTTCCATCCTCTATTACTGGCCAACTTTGTGCCCCTTCTCCCTCCTCCCTTCTGTCTTTGTTAATCTGATCCTGTGCACCAGTTTTGTCTTGGGGAGTGCTGGGAAGCTCTTGTTCTCTCAAACCTCTGTTCCCTGCAGTACAAACTTATTTATTAGTTGGCATTGCCTCTGATCATTGCCTATATTTGGACTCTTTTTTTTCCCCCCATCAGAGCCAAAATGGAAAAGAGCTGATGAAAGAGGTTGGCCTTCTGCAAAGTATCATGGAGGTGTAGAGTTAGATGTAATTTTAAATAATTAAAAGTTTAACAGAGCTATTGGCTAGGAAGTTAGAATGCAAAAGCATCCAGAAACTGATATTTTGCTTGCACCACCTCAGATTTTCTTCTTGTTTGTCAACAAAGCCTGAGAGAGTAAAGAGACTGAAAAAATTGAACTCAACCCTATGAGCTAGTGGAGAGAATTTACTCTAACTGCTCAAAGGCAAGAAAGATTGTGAAGTCACACTGGCAAGACACCAGTGTCTAGCATGCTAAGCTAAAGTTGTAGCCTTTCACTTTAAAGTATGTCTGGCTTTAGTCACCTGCATGTATTTCAAAGCACAAAACTACAGTCCTCTCAAATCTAATATTGTCCACCTCTGAAAAGTATACAATTGTCCAGGGAATTTAATATGTGAGCAACAGTTCTGTGAATACTGAATTTAATGGATTAAATACAAAGCAAAGCTTGATAAACTGAGCTTGAAGCACAGGGAAAAAACTAGTGGGTGAGAGGGAGAAAGAGACTTATGAAGCTATGCTGAAATTCTTTCCAGTTTGCACAGAAAATGTCAGAGAGGAACACAGACCCACAAAAAAAGCAACAGTTTCTCTTTCCTTGTGTAAATTTTTTGTCATCCTTCAAAGTTTATCTACAAATAGAAATCAAAATAATCTTTGCAATAACGTTAGATGGGAAAGGAAAAGAGAGAAATGCTCTTGACGTATTAAAATCTGAAGTGCAAGCTCTGTGTTAAATATTTAAGGACATTGAGATTTATTCACTTAGTATCTTCAGTGTTTTAAAAGATGTTACTACCTTCCCTTCCCTTCCTTTCTCTACCCATCTCTCTTCCAGAGCACACCTACCCATTGGAGAGAAGCAGAATACTTTTTATCTCCTCATCCACATGTCTTAAAATCACTTGCTTAGCTCTACTTTTCTGCACAGGTGAACTTCAGGCAAGCTGCAAGACTGCATACTGAAGCAGCAAGAGGCATCTGGATGCTTCATTTTGCTAACTCTTCTGTGGAGAGAGTAACATTGAATATAAGGTAAAAAGGGGCGGGGGGGTGCTTGGGAACTTACACTATTTTAGGAAAATTCTTTAGAATATATCTCCCAGTGCCCTAATTTCTCATTCTCTGGTTACGCATGATTAATAACAAGCTTTGTTCTAGTCACAGTCAAGTCCTTAGCAAAATTTTCACTAAATCTAGCAGAAGCAAAATTATGCAACTACTTCATCTAAGGAATCATTTGTATAAAAGTAATATTTCCTATCATATTTGAGCTACTCTTTACCACCTACATCTTTCAGTGAATTTATCTTTTAAAGAATGCAGTTTGGTGGTATGTTGCAAGATAATTCCTTTGACAGTATATTGACATTAGATTTTGTTCACTATCACAAAAGAAACACTGAGACATGTTACTCTTCTGCTACCCTGTTTCTGCCACTCTTGTTATAGGAAATTGTCATGGCAGTCTGAGCTCTGAAGGCTTTGGTTAGCTCTATTTCCATGCTAGTGTTGTCAGATGGTGGTTTGACATGTCAGTTAATAGTTGAGAAAGTAATTCTATATTTTCAGGATTGATTTTTTTCTTTTTCATTGCAGGCTGAATTTGCTCATGTCAAGGTTTTCAGAAAGTGCATTCAAATAGGAGATTCACATTTTCCTATATTTTTTTTTCATGTTTTCTTTTTTCATCATTATAAAGTGACTGAACCTATTTTGCCTTAAACATGAACAAAAGCACCCTTTCCATTCCAGCAGTTATACTGTGCTAAAACTTTTTTCCATGTTCACTTTTGCTAATTAAACATAGAATTTTAGGTAGAACTCTCTCCCTTGCAACCCTGGACTATGTATTACACAGTGCAGTGAAGTATCAAGACACATAAATTACTGCAGAATGAGTTAGCAGAGATATGAGAACTAATATATGATAAATTACTCTGGGTTTCATTTTAAGGTAACATAACGCTTCTCACACTCAAGCCACCAGGGATGCTACACATGACACACCACTCTGATATATGGAGATATGCTTAGTTTCTTCAGATTAGTCTCCCAGCCTCAGGGAAACAAATAAACATTGTTAAAAGGATAAAAAAATACTGAAAATAGGGTTTTTTTCCAATGCTACCTTAATCATTTTTTTTTAAATAAATGAAAGAAATTTAAGAAAGTAAGCTTGATACAACTTTAAGTGGGATATACCTGGAAGACTGCCACAGTAGGAAGAAGTTCTTAAACGGTTCTTGGTTTCAAGCAATGGAGTAACCTCTTTCCACAAATGTAAAACTGAACACAATAATGAAGTAGTCAAAAGCTGAGCTAAGAACACACAACAGGGATATCTCTAATTGTTGTCCTATTTCTACTCCCCATTTTGCTCTCTTGCAATATTCATAATTTTTACAGTGGGAGCAGAACAAGGCAAATGCTCTGCTCCTGAGAATTGCACTTGGACAGATCATTACTCAGAGCGGAGGATGGACATCTCATTGTCTCCCATGTATCAGCATTTAGGGCATATGAATACAAATGAATTGAAATTGATTCATATTGTTTTGAGAAACAATGGAAGCACAGCTACAACATGTATAGGCTTCTCTCCGTCTATTAACTAACTCAGTGAGGTAATTTATGCATATCAGCTCTCTAAAATTGACCTGGCTGAATTCGTTCTTTTGGAAGAAAAAAGAAAAAAATCACAGTTGGAATTACAAATATGTTTTTCCCATAACCAGAACATTAGTGTTAAAAATAAGGAAGCTTGGTCACTGAATCAAATCCGTAATTTATCCTAGGCAGCATATAAATGAAACATACTAGAACAAATATTGCAGGTATGTTAAGTTTCTTTGCTGCCTTTATTTCACACAGCCTTGTGCCTATAAATTCTGTATATAATTTCAGACTACTAAAGGGTTTGAGAAAGAATAATGTGATAGTGACAATGAGAAAAAACAATTACAAAAACTTTTATCTTGATGAAAAATATTTTTCAACTGAAGTTAAAAAATTCATTTATATTAGATTAAAAAAAAAGATTTTTTTTTTCTGCTGTGTTTTTCAAATGTTTTCTCAAAGATTTTTTGGCATTTTTCAAATAAAATCCCAGATTTCAAATACACCTGCACACTAATGACATCTCTTTACTATGACAATAGCTTTATTAAAATCGCATATGTCAAAAAGTAACTGGAATGACTAAAGATCCTAATCCAATGGGTTCATATCCTACCATCTTTTATTGAAACTGGATTTCTTGAAAGCTTAACTGACAGGAAGACAACTAACACTGATCTTTTTCTTCTAAATTGTCAGCAAACCATTCCAGCAAAGGAGAATTCAGATATTCATATAAAGAGAAAATAAGAAAGACCCGACTGTCAAAGACTGTGGGGACAGTCAGTCTCAAATGTTTTTTTGTCTCAGATATTGACAGTCAGCTTTCAGCTTCCATCAGCAAGGGGGCATTTAGAGATCCTGACCAGTGAAAGCACTGAAGCTTCTAAAGCTGGACTTAATCTTTTGAAAAATAATTCTCACAAACAGAAAGTGGAGCAAAAACAGTCCAATGGCTCTGAAGTGTAGCAAAATTTATATGTTTGTGAGGTAAGTCTCAGGCAAAATTTTGAGTGGATAAGTACTTTTCTCATATTTTCACTTATCAAGGTTTTCTTATTTGCTTTATGGTTTTAATTTATTTAGCACTAAATTTTGCTTTTTGTTGATTTTTTGGGGGGTGGAGTTTGTTTTGGTTTTTTTTTCTGTAGAATGGAGTGGAAAAGAGAATTAAATTGACTGGAGAGGAAGGAGGGAAGCTTGAATTTTACCAAGTGTCACCTCTACACACTTGTTTCAAGGATCATTTCTATCTTGTTTTACAGCTCATTTCCATTTTCTCTTGTGAACAGGTAGGCACAACATTGGTTGTAAGGCTGCTATCTGCAGGACTGGCCATAAGCCTGTGGCAGCAAAGCAGGTGGTGCTTTGCAATTTTATGTTCCAGCAACTTCTCCTGCATCATGGATGAACTCTCTTTTTCCATGCTGCGCTCTTCACCCTTTTTTTGAAACACTGGAATAGGGTATGTATTCCAGCAGTATCATGCAGTTGGTTTGTTGTTCTTGGGACAGGTTTTTAATCTGCTCCACTCATTCATCAAATCCTAGTAATGTCACTTCTCTATTTTAACAATGGGATCAGTAACCCCTGATTTCACTGTCTTCAGCTCTACCACACTACTCTTACTTTCTGTATGCAATTTCTCTCTTGCCTCTCTCTCAGCTTTCCAGAATAGAGCAGGCAAAATAATTCCACATCTCCCATAAGCTTGTAACTCTCACCCACATTAGATGCTCCACAATCACAATCATCTGAATGTCTACTTCTGTCTCTTATCAGTTTTATCAAATGAGTCAGACCTCATCTACACTTTTATCTTCTTATTATTCCTCTTCCTATTCTTAAGCTTGCTCCCATTTTACTCAGATCTCTTCCAGCCATAGAGAAAGTATTTATTTAAAACAATATATTTTTGCAAAACCCACTTCTAATGGACTGCATTTCATCTTTTCACTAATCTCCATCAATGCAATGTGTCAGTCATGCTTTTTTTTTTTTAAGATAGGTTTAATTCATCTTCATCTCCTTGGAAACAATGCTTTGCCTCTGATACCGGTGTCCAAAAGAAAGCATTAAATTGAAGAGATCTGACATTACTTTTTCTCTTAGATCGGTGTCTCACATTTTACTATTCATTATGCCATTGATTCAGCCTTGACACACTAAATCAAGCACTATTTCATGCTAACTTGCCAAGGAAAGCATTATCAAAATACAATTTTGTTCAGACATTTGTGAGGAGGAGACAGCAGAACATGCTGCTGCAAAATTCTCTTACTGCAGAAGTTAGGACTTCCAGCACTATTCCTGAGAATGATAAGGAACATAAATAGACAGGATAAAAAACACTTAGTAAATCCTCCCTCCTCTCACTACATGGATAAATGTTAAGCTTAAGTTCTCATAACCTAAGCTCACAGCTTAAACACTGTGGCACAAACCTTGTGAGGGGGCTTCCTTCCTCCACAGTATTTCTGGCACATCATCCAAATTGTGAATAATGAGCTACACAGAAGGCATCTAAGTAGTGCCAGGGATTTTCACAGAGGTTTATGTAGGACTGTTTATGGCTAATTTTCCAGTGCCTCTGCTAAGGGAAATCCTGCCTGTATTTGAATTGATAACCTCAGTAGAAATATGGTTTATGCCTCTTCAACTATACCAAAAAACTCAGAGATATAAATAGAAACTGATTCTGATCTGCTTCACACCAGTTTTCTCAAAATCATGTTTAAAATTACTTGAGATGGGGACAGAAGAAATAGTATGTCTGTCAGAGATTTCCTTTTGAGCAGAGCCATTACCTAAGAGAGAAAATCAAAAGGTAGTACGTAATAAATTGACTGTGACTAATATTTTAGATATATTTTTTTGAGCTCTGAATAATACTGACTTTTTGATTAGCATTGGCAGCAGAAATGAAGGAAGGATGTGGGTGTACAAATAAAAACCCAGCATTTTTAAGTCACGGCCCCAGTGGAAATAGTGATTACTACTGTGCTGCTGAGATATTCTTATTCTTCATTTATAAATTATATGCCAACTGCTCCAGAAGAGTTCAGTTGTTCGACAGGGTGCTGCATTTGTGAGGGTTTTTTTGGGGAAATGCAGCCAGTCTAAGGAAAATAGAGTGAAAGCAGATTCTGTATTCTCAAGATAAAACAGATCTGTCCAGTACATGCAGTGTACTGACAACAAATCAATTTGCTTTTGGATTCGGGACCAACAATTCCTAATGGCCAGCAAAAGATAATAATGATTTGAAGCAATGAAGGAGGCAGCATGAAGGAGCTTTTGTGAAGTCTTAATTTTATATAATTTTATAAGTCCTCTACCTTTATGAAAAATAGCAATAATCAGATAGGCTTTAGATGTAAACTTCTACCAAATCAAAATGATCTAGATTAATTTCTCAGACAATAAAGAGGTATTGAATTCCTTTCAATAACAGCTAAGCAGAAAGAAACAGGTTGTAGTTTTGGTTTTACTGTCACTTAACAAACACAGTCTTGCAATAGTTTATAAAGGCAAATACTTTTATAAGCCATGTCGTAGCACTGGAATATTACAGATCTGCTTCTGCTTTAGATGAGATAGTAATTTTCGAGTACCTAGGTTACAAAGTGTTTTCTTCTATGTAGGGAGGTCTTTCTTAAATACACGAAAGCAGGCATTTCTTATACAACAATGAATGCACATCAGTTCTCTGTATGAACACTGTTACTCCATAACAAGAGCACACATTATGTAGATTACCTGAAGTAAGTTGCAAAAGGAGCAAATTGAATCACATAGAGGAGTTCGTGGCGTAGAGTGAAAGCATCCACATGAGGAGCTAGTGTATAATGCAGGCTATGCCTATACAGACAACACCTTAAGAAACCTAAACACTACTTTCAAAAGGCTTTTTTGGGCAAGCCCGTAAAATGAAAGGTTAAAAAAACAGAGATGCTGAAAAACTCTTTACGGTGCTTTCAAAGCCAAAGAAAACCCTAAGTCCAGATTCTGTGAAAATATAGGGCTTATCAAAATTACTCTGACACCAGTCTTAGTATTGCTGGCATTTACGTTGAAAGACAGTGGACTTTTAAATCTACTGTTCTAGAAACAGACATTGAGCTTTGTGACTACAGAATCACATTTACAGTACTGAAAAGCTCTCTTTTCCTGTTCCTCTGTCACTTTTTTTTTAATATTGAGACCAGTATCCCTTGAAATCTCAAGTCTATCAATTCTGATTATTACTCGTTATAGTGCTCTTTCAAGCAACTCTTTCTGATAACCCAGGTGTAGGAGCTCAGGCTTCATACATTTCCAAACAAAGAATTGCTATTCTTAAATAAAGGTCCAAAAGCAAATATGTCCAAGTGCCTGGAAATCAACATTAACAAAATTTGTCTGTCTTGGCATTTTCTTTATACTTACACATGCCCTCTCTCTCGCAAATACAAACTGGTTGTTTTATTAGCCTTTTTTTGACATTCAGATGGGCAGTAAAAGAAAGAGAGAAACATGTATCAAAAGTCTTTTGCTTCCATTCTTTTTTAAACATGTATAAATGACTTAAAACAGAAATTCATGAAATGTGAAGTTGAGTTGTTCGGATCGCCTTTGAAAGAAACACAAGACAGGAGCAAATGAGCATTTTGTCATTGCCATTCATTTTGATGGTAGCAAGACCAGACCGCAAACACTTCTTTGAAACTATGTGTTTCTGTCCAAAATTACAAGAGGTACACATACTCCTACCCATGTATGTAGAATTTGAATGTGTTTAAAGTGTGGCCTACTGACAAACAAAATAAACACACATAACTCATTTGGCATTTCAGATTTATTTATATGTAGTCCAGATGCCTCTATTAACAGTAGTGGCTCACAGACTTGATCTACAATGCTTTTTTATTTTTATTTAGAAAGGTTACACCTTATAGAGACACCTGTTTTATTAGTATCAGTTTTGTATTACAGAGTTACCCAAACAAGAGTACTGCAAAAACATCATAACCTATTGGCTCTGAAAACAGTTCTGGATATATTCACATTTGAACACTTCATTCCATATTCGTCCTACTTCACCTGTTCTGGTATTTCAACCAACTTTTACATTATATATTGAGGTTTCTACTTTAAATGTTTCTGGAGAATATAAGCATGCACTTTTTCTCAGACTGCCTGTATAGTGTTAATTATAGCTAATTCACTTAATAATATGGATATTCAACTGTGTTTCCTTCTTCCAGAATTCTACCATAGTCTATCATTAATTAATAAATTGTTACAGTGTTGTCTGATCACAGCTGTCATTGCCAGGACTGTACATCATATCACCTACCCTGGATTAGTATAGTACAGTAATCTGCAATAAGTGTCATATCTGACAGGAAGAAAATGTGGAGGTTTTTTATAGTCAGACTGTTTTGGATGTCCCTTTACAAAAATACGATCTTCAAAGGAATTCACAGAGTTTTCCATCTTTTATTCCACAGCAAGGTTTATCTGCTAGAGCAAATTCCTGGGGATTTTTGTGGTTTCAGTCTTTCTTCCTGTTTGAACCTCAGGCAACTAACGTCCTTTGCAGTAGTCTTCAGCTGCATCCATCTCAATCAAGGGCAATTGTCACTAGCTGTAGTGTCAGAAGTTCAGTAAGTAAGGAGAGAAAGTCTTACAACAAACAGCTTCCAGGTAACTCAGCAGCGAACCACCACAGCTGTAATTACAGTTAGAGAGGGATCACAAAGGGATAAGGTAGCCTCCTGCGGCCATTGTCGTAAGTTAGTTTATAAACAGATCCTATGCTTTCTTTTTAATTTTTTAATGATCAAACTAATATTCCATCCACCTTGCAAGTAATTTTTATTTCTTATTTTGTTCTGATAAAGTTGTGACATTACCTAGAAAATTAGTTTTAAAAAATTGCCTCCTCCATTTCTATTAAGTGAACTGTCTAACTAAAGAAAATTATATCCTCCTTCACTTAAATTAAAGGCACATTTTAAAATCTAAGGTATGTTTAGCCACAACTGTCTTGACTACAGTATAGTTAACTGAAGATTCAGATTACACCCCAATACTTTTCTCAATATTTAGTCCTAATAGATATTTTACTGTGAGACCCAAAGAATGGTTAACTACGAATCTTTGCCTTGTAGGCTACACTGCCAGTTTCACTGGATTGTATGCAAGCAATTATTAGCATACATTAAAATAATTTTTTGTTGCTCTAGCTTTCTACCCAGCATTGGGTAGATGTAATTAGTTTAAATACTTCCGCTTTTTTTTTCTCTGCTCAAAGTTGACCAGAAAGGGTATTAGTTTGTCACAAAGAAAGCAAATTTCAAGCAGATCAGGGAGCAGAGGGCTTTTTTTTTTTTTTTTCTTCAGTGGAGAGGGGATTCTCCTAAAGAATTCAGTTTCCTCTGACATGAAAGCTCCATCCCACCACTCATTTTAAATTCAGACCATACCGATTAGTCAAAAATACACAGTGGGAGAACAGCTGCTGGCACTGCAACAACATCTTAAAGATAGTGTGCAATAAATTTGAGATACAAGAAAAAAAACCCAAACACACCCATGCACAATCTGAGCTTGACTATGTTTGACCTCTATTCCCTGTCCTAAGCCAGCTAGCATCTCTTTTGAGATAAAAGGACGGGAACATTGGCAGGTCAAATGTTTAGAAGTCTGGTGTTGATCTGCAGACAGCAACTGGAAGAGGGAACCTGCCTGACATTTTTCTCTCCTTTTCTGAATCCCCAAACAGACCTTCTGGGAGCCAGTCTGTGGCCTGGGGCTGTGAGGAGCAGAAACAAGCTTTTCTCCTCCTGAGAGTGGAAAAGGTGAACTGCTCAGCTCATTGCAGGGGTGAATAGCAAAATCTTGCTCTTTCCATCCGTTTTGATCAATTCTTTTGTACACCAACATTTGGATTTTAAAAACAAGTCTTCTAATTTGTACTTAAGCTCTGCACTGTGAATTACATGCAATGCTTGCTAGAGTGTGATGGGGTTTTTGACATTCACTTTACACAACTGAGAAGAAAAGTCCTGCTGACCCTTTGAAGGAAGCTACATGGACCGACAGATTCGGCAAGGATAAAGGGCCAAGAGGCTCAGCAGATATCATAAGGACAGAGATGTATATCCTTTCAAAATCTGTTTCTACATGAATATGATCTAACAGCTGTAAGAAGCAGACTTTACATACAGCTCTGCTCTGCAAAGTGACTGTCTGTGCCGGTGCACTAAACCCCGTGCTGCTGTGCACTGTGAATCATGTCAGTTCGTGTCGGTGAAAAGTTTTATACTCTATAGCCTTGGCAAAACCAACACAATTAAGTCTGAATGAGCTGCAGTACCATTCCCTGTCCTACATCAACAGAGGTGTTTAATCTGTTTAAGCATGTCAATGCCAAATACACTAAGGTAATTGCATCATGGACCTAACAAAAGGGCATCATTTCACCTGCAGCATTTCTATGACAAGTGATAATGTGCAACATGGAAAGAAGCCAAGAGTTTCTAATAGCCAAGACTGAGTTTGCTGAGCTGCACTTATAGGGGGAAAATCTGCAGTTGTAAACATTATTATTTTATCTGACAACAGAAATGCAGACTTCTGCATTTAGTTGGCCACACCGAGGATTTCATTGTCTGGACTACATGAGTACAAATACAGTTAGTGCAGAGGGAATAAGAGTCTCCTAATGAGCAAAATTCAAAAGTCAAATACAGCAGCTTTCGGTGTATCCAAACCAGGTTTGAACTTAGTCCCTCGGAGATCCTGAAGACAAGCCTTTGCTCCCCACTGGACTGGTCACGAGAATTTATCTGTGACAGCTGCTGAATAACAGTACAGGGCTTTGTCTCCTCCCGTCCTGAGTGAAGGCGACACGCCGAGGAGCGGGATGGTGGCTCCCCAGGGCCTTAACCACTCGCTAGGCCCCGGAACACTGGCGGAGCGCTGGCGTCCTCAGTAATGCAGCCCGAAGTCGTGCTGCTCCTGCACCCAGTTCTGCTTCTGCGTAAGTACTTGCAAGAGCTGCATCCGTGAAGCTGGAGGATAAATATAGAAACCGCTTTTAAACCTGAAAGTCAGCAGCTGAGCAGTTGATACCATTATTTAGTGGGAACAGAACCCCCAGGACTGATGTTCTTAAATTTTTGCCAGGGCATGTAATGCAACATGCAAAAAAGTCATGTTTTGACTTTGCTTATCCTGGCCAGAACTGTTTGATACTACAGTGAAATAGAACATTCTATAACTGGTGCAAAACATGTCAAAGCTCAAAATGACGTGCAGAATTAATAATCTGATGACTTCAAGGTCCAGCAGAGGCATTTCTGTATTCCAGAGAGCCTTTTAAATCGTCAGATTTGACACCAGAAAAATGAAATGCATGAAGAGCTGATCACTTTCTCTAACTTATCCCAAGTCCTTCACTGCCATTTTAAGGTAGAAAATTGCCTGAAATCAGTGGTTCATATTTGTAACATATCAGGTACATTTGATGTGGTAGGATGTAAGATATGTGTCTACTAAAAATATGTAGTCTATTCAGCAGTAGTCAAATGGTTAATTAGAATACATGACTAATAAATTGTTTCTTCAGTGTTCTAGTGTGTTCTGTTGAATTTGCTATTAAGAACTTTTCCAGGGTCCAACACCAATGACATTCTCCATTAGTGCACAGAGACTCAGCAATTTTTTAAGATCTGGTAAGAAAAATCAATCTTTAAAGCAACTGCCCTTTCCCATTGTTGGTGGAAATAAAGAATCAGCTACTTCTCAGAGTATTTACCATGTCTATCTTAGGCAGCTATCAAATTCATATCCCTAAAGGGGAATGTTTCAGCTCAGCTAACATCATAAGTGTGTATGGCATGATCACTTATTATACATACAGCACTATCAGACTCTTTCCATACTGCACGTGTTGTACTTCACAATATTTATAATGATTATTGCATTTTTATTGTATGCCTTTGCAGATATGCTAATGCTGTCGGGTGGATGCCAGAATCCCATTTTGATTACTTGTGTTTTATTTGTCAAGGGCATCTGATGTTTTGGGAGGGCATTCTTTTTAGGAAGGTATGATCAATTTACGTAAATGAATACCTAGTTATACTATACATGATGTCAGTTAAAGAATAGCACAGAGAGAGAGAAACAAGAATGAATTATGTTAAGATTGGAACAGTTACTATGGTACGATACCTGTCTGCTCCAGTTGGCACTTGGACAATTAAGAAGGAATGATTTTCACCATAGGCAATAGTAACTTTGTTCTTGATAAAAGTAATCTGTAAAGGCTAGGGATAAGACTAACCCAACTCTACATGTAACATCCAGGAGAACAGAAGTAACCTTGAAGAAGGCCCTATGCTTAATTTTTACTTTTTTTTAACTTGACTGAAAATGAGCTTGCACCCCAAAGGACACAAAATATGCTATAGGACACAATTAAAGAGGAAACATGTTGAGAATCACACACACAGACTTTTAATGTCAAATTCTTGAACATAAAACTCAACCTTCTGGGAAGAGCAGAATTAAATATATGAGTTCTTGCAAGAAAATGTTAAATTCTTCTCTGAAGATCCTTTAATTAGGTAGCCTATTTATTATGCTTTTGGACTTGTAGTACCCTGGCTAATGGAGTTTTAAGCTCACTTTTCTTCTGATCATATAGGTTTTGCTAAAATGTTTGAATTTTTATATGCTGATTGGGGAAGGAGGAGAGGATAAATGAAAAATAAAAGTACAAATGTAAAGACAGAAGATTGCAAGGAAACACTTTAATGGCACTGCCAGTCTTTTCTGTAGTCATCTGTATTACAGAGCTTATTGTGTAGATCAGAAATCCTTTAAACACCTGTGTAACTAGCAGCTTTTGAAAGCTGATAATGATTATATTGCATGATCTTTAGAGAGACTAAAATGCTTTGTATAACTCACAGAAAACTTTTGATTATTTTTGTATTAATTCTGTAGAGCAGGTCTATTTGGAACCTATTACTGTGAATTTTCATAGAATAAAACTACAAATATAAATTGCATGCTAGACTCCAAGAACTCTATTAGATAAAGCAGTATTGCCATCATTTAAAAAAATAAATACTAGTGGAGGTGTAGGCAGGAACTGATTTGAAAAATGTAGTATCCAGACATGCTGATGGGTTGTGCAAATAACTAAAAGAAGAGCTACAAATGAAAGCTACTCACCCACACACAAAATTTGGATTCCAAGACTGCCAAGGAGATTAAATTCCATGAGGCAGTAGCTGTCTACTAAAAACGCAGCTTCTAATCCTGGAAAATCTTAAAGATCAAAGCATTTCAAATGAAGTTCGTTTACCAGTCCAGCATACTGGATACAAGGCTTGCGTAAGCAATAGAATTTTTTTGTTCACTGGGAGTTTCAAAATAATTATTGTAGGTAAATAAGAAGTTAATACTTTTAGATATGGTGAAAGCTCATCTAAGCTGTATTTGAACATAGCAGGATGTATTTTGACCACCTTTTTATTTTGAGTAAAGAAACAAACCATCAAAATAATTTTGGAAATGATAGCTCTTATCCAGAAAGAGTTTTAGGATTGGGTATTTAGCAGCTTAGATACATCTAAAGGGAGATATTTTTAAGATCCATGGAGACCTATCTACTACCACAGAAAAGCACTTGTACAATGAGTCAGAATAGGTAAACAAAAAAGGTAAGCTAGCAAAAACCGTTACTTGTTTCTAACAGAGTGTGCTGGAACCCCAAAACTGTCCTTTCCTGTTCTTCATAAACTTTATGCAAAGATCACAGACTGTTTAAATAAAAATTCAAAAGGACCCTATGGTAGAAACACTCCTCTGAAAACTTATACCACCACCCTCTGCATGAGGGCAGTAAGGAAAGAAAGAACACTGAAACTGAAAAACTATTCAGTAATGGAATGGGAAGGTGATGAAACAACCCCAGAGAAGAATTACATAGTCTCCCATGTCTATCATGAGATCTCAGAGCTCTAATCCCAGGGAAAAAGTAAACAGAAATGCAGAGCAGCAGAGCTCACTGTGCTACAAAAGGAGCAGCAGGTCAGCAGCCAGATTTGAAATAAAGTCACAGAAGCCGCTAAGCAGCCTCACAAACAGCTGGGGTGCTAAGGCAGCTAAAAGAAATCTCCTCTGGTAAGTGTGATGTTAATAACTGACTTTTTGTTTTTGTCTTTTGCAGTGGTTTTCTATTACGTTTTTAAACGCTATTTTCATTTAAATCTAGCTGAGATTTGAAATCTTGGTGGTCTAATTCAACAAAGCCATTTATATAAGGAGATTCCTAAAAGAGCTTATTGGAACAGCAATATTTTTTTCAAGAGTTTCCAAAGAGTTACAGGGTAAACCTACACTCAAACTGCACAGCTGGTTTGAGAGCTGATAGTCAGAAGTTCAGGAAGAAGTTGGCACTCAAAAGCCAGGAAAACTCTCTGGCATCGTGACAAGGCAGAGATGGACACTCCAGAAGTCTGAAGGTCCTTACAGATTTCACAGCAAAGATGAATGGCCGGGCCTACAGCTGATGCAAATTTTGCTTTAATAAAATAAGCCAAGTCGCTCCATCACTGGGAAGCTCTGTGCCAGCATCCTCAGTTCAGAATCTCCAATTCAAAATACTACTTTTCTTGGCATAAGCACAAAAATGTACAGAACAAGAAGAAAAATTGCTAAATACTTTTCAAAACGTCTACCAATACCCCTCAAATTAGATTATCATTCATCTGGAAAAAATATATATGACTCCAGAAATCCCCAAAGGACTGCTCGTTTCTGAGAGATTCAAGATGAGATCCTGGCTCAAAACAAGAAACCAAACCATTATTTTTTGAACGCTCATTTTCCTTCATGCAGGGTTTGACTTCTAAGAAATAAATACTCTCAGACTGACAACCAGTCACTTACACCTAGTTAGGAGCATGCACTCACTATCATTTGAGGGGATTTATGTAACTGTTTTTGTCTCCTGCAGACTGTGCTGTCCATCAAAAACCACCTACTTAGACAAACAAATAGAAATAGTCCTATGAAATGTTCATAGAGCTCGTTTTCTGATGTGGGTCTTCAGTTGCCAACAGGGTCATCCAGCTTTCCTGACTATTTTTGGTTAATTTGTTATCCTCAGTATAATGTGTCTTATTAACAAAACTATTAATCTAACTGTCCTTTTCAGATAATGTAGTATCTTCATACCCCGCTCCTTTATCAGCTAAATTAATTTGTTGCATCGAAGCAACCATATAGATCTTACACTGTACAGTGAGATAAGATATAAAAATGCAGCCATGATGATCTATGTATGAACTCATTTTTGGTAACATAAAACATGATTTTGAGAAAAATTGGAGGCTATGACTGTATCAGTGCAGTAGGTCTGCAGAGCAAAATAGCTGGTGCTGACAATCTGACATCCACACTGTAATTATAACTCTGGGCTCAAGGTATATTAGTGGTCAGAGTGCAGCCATTCAGTTTCTTTTCATCAGGAAGGAATTTATCTTATACAGTCCAAAATTGTTCCACAGTGTGAAGCAAAAATCAATAAATGGGGATGATCAGGAGATTCCCTTCTCTTCTCTCTCCCTTCTGCACAACTAATGTAAATGCATCGCGACTTGCAGTCACCTTGCAGGATTCTCTTTATTCTTTACTTAAAATTACAAAATCTTCATTTCAGTGTTACAGGAAGAACAAAAATTCTGTTCAGCCTCATAGATGGGAAGGAAACCAGTACTTTGGAGCAATGGTTAGAGGTGATTTTATCGACAGTCGAAGCAGAGCAATTGCAGACGGTGCAAAGACAAGAGACCACACAAGTGCAGTAGATCTTTGCGTACTCATAAGCTCGCTGGCAAGAGATGGCACGGAGAGAACTTCATATCTGAAACTAAGGTATTCAGAAGGTGACATTGACATTTGGTAGCTACAACACTAACACACGAGCTACCTGCAAGCTAATCACCACACGGGATAATAGATCATTGTGAAGCTGAGGTGTAATACTTCTTAATGACCTAATGAAGTGAAGATTCACATATTTGTAGTTACAATACACAGTGCAAGACCTTTTGCTAGACTAAAGGGGTTATTCTGTCTCCTAGTAGACTCATGATTATTTGATAGGCAGGTTTATTTGACATGAGTGCTTTTCAATTAAAAGAAACAAGCACATTGACTGGCATTAATTGTGCTTACGTTCTCCAGCTAATAATCTTCACAACCCACGGCAGCATTTCTAATTATTTTGCTTGACCTTGATATCAAACTATGCATCCTACAGCTACTTAGGTCATCCTCTTCATTCTTAGCCACCAACTGCATCTTTCCCCACTTTCTACTTAGTAGGAATTTCGCCATATTACAGGGTATATCAAATGCTGGCCTCAGCAGTTCAAACAGCTCATCACCAAGCTGTTTAAATACCAGCGACTTTCCCAACAGCAAGCAGGGCTGGTAATATCCAGAATAGGCTGGATATACGAAGTCTGGAATATGAAGTGGAAAAGGACAAAGTGACCAGGTTAGCCCCAGAAACTTAGGTGGAGACAGACAAGAGAAGGCTAACATTTGCTTTTACACAATCTCATATTCTCTTTTCAACCACACTGGAAAACTGAGGTCAACGGGATTTTAAAATACTTTGGCAAATTTGTTTGTGGGAGATGCAATATTTATCTGCATAGTACAGAAATATTCATTGTGGCCCACTGTTAGTATCTGAATTAAAACAAGGAGGAAAAATCCTAAATATTCTTCAGCTACACAAATAAAAATATTTTCTAATGAACTATGCCAAATAAGAATATAATTTCTGAAACTTTTAACACAAAATCTTTGGCTATTTTAGTTACAGACTTATTTATAGAGTCAGAGATTTTAAAGCTTAACCCCCCCCCCCCCCCCAAACAATAAAACGAAACCCAAAGGAGCTTTGCCTGCTAGCAAAAATGAAAATGTCAGTCAGAAAAATGTCAGTACGTGTGGCTTTATTTCAGAGGAAGCAAGAGTTTCTGAATGCTTTCTGGAGGCATTTCAAAGTAATTTTCCAGATATGCAAAGTAGATACTCATGTCTAAATTGTTAGCAGTGTAAGACACATTGCTACAACAGCAGGGATACTTGATACTATGGAATTCACACATCGCAGTTACAAGTGTAGAAAGAAAGTGGAGCTTTGAAATCTTGAGGTCTAAGGCCCTTTATACTGACTTCTCATTTTAAAAATCTTTGTTTTCAGAAGAATAACATTCCATAAAAACTGATAAAGAATGAGAAGTCTTCTATAACCGGAGAGTGTGCACAATAAAGCTAAATCTCAATCATTCTCTTAAAATGCGTGTACTTTTTTTTCATTTTTTTCCCTCTTACAATGACAGCCATCCACAGCGACTCAAAGTTGCTTTACCTCAAAGTACAGATTCTGAAAATTTGTGAGGAAGAATCAACAAGGAGCCCCAGTTGTTTTAGCCACTTAAAAGTCTGCATTATTGTTTCTTATAATCCATCCACTATATACTTTAAGACATTTTTTTCTTTTGCAGAAGAATGCACACGCTGGAGTTCCTTTTCCAAGTAACTGGTTAAGGCCAAGCGCTCAGGCTGGTACCACGGGTGGACAGCAGATGAAGGATGTTAAACACATAGCTAGTTTGCCTACATTTTTGTTACTGCTCTGGGGTCTGAAGACACAGAGCTGTCACAAAAGCATCTGTGCAGGACCTTGCAATTCATGCAAGGATGAATTTTATTTGATCCTGAATAGACTTTAAAGGCAGTGAAATGCATACCGCTATCTGTACCCTGGTAATCTCTCCAGTAAAAGCAGGTTGCCTATTTATTAGGTGCTGATTATGTGTCACACGCATGGTCACCCAACACTGAATTATATTAAATAACCTAAATACAGAGTTAAGTATGGTTCACCTGAATCAGCCCAGGAACATAATGATATAAAAGCTTGGATCAGATATGGACACCCTTTGTAGAGGTACAGAACAGATGCTATAAGAATATATAAGTAAAATTCTCAGAGAGCTACTTGTCTAGCAAATACAACTTTTCAAAGAGAAAGATTTTTTTTTTCTATATTCTGGTCAGATGAAATGGTTTTGTCTTATGCCTTCTATTAATACAGCTTTTCACACGTTTTTACAACTAATATTTAAAGGTCCCAAACTGACATCAAAGTGACAATAATTCCTCCCTCTTTAAAGAGTCAAAGAACACTTTCTCCTTCCTCCCATCCTCTCTCTCCCAAGGCAGGCAGGTGTCCAGTGTCACAGGGCTGAGTTCCTAAATTCACTTTAATTTGGAAATTTCCTCAATAAAATGTTTTAAGAGCTTCAAAATTATTTTTTCCCAGAAGAAAAAAACCAAGTGCTTACCAATCTGTGTTAAGAACTGACGTTTCCAGCCCTCAGTTAAAGATGAGATTGATTCAGTAGAATGTCCTGCAATTGTCACTTCAACCAACTACTTGCACCACTCCTAAACCCAAGTCTGATTCCAGAGCAGCTAGTGCAAGTTCCTACTTGGGACATGATAATCACACTTTTCAGAAGGCATTAGATGTATTTAATGATTTCTATTGCATTTCCAATGAAATCACTGCTTTTTTATCCCTTACATTGAAATGTCCTGGTGCTCCTCTACCTGGTATTAATGTCTAAAGTCTGTCCACTTGTCCTTATAAAGACAAGTCTGAGCACTTAGCTGTTATGTATCATGTGAACAGCACTTTGCTGCCTTATCCTTACAGCCAAAGTATTACAGTGAGTCTTTTCATGTGGTAACAGTAAAACTTTTTCCATTAACAGAATGTGTCAGAAGCCACTGTTTGATAACATACCAATAGATACCAGTTCCCAGTGGTGGCACGGAGTGGTAGGATATGCTCAGTGTTAGGCATGTATGAGCTTATCTTCTGTCAATGTTAATAGATGTCATGGGGCAAACTGCCTGAATAGTACAATTAAAATTTTCCCATGAGAATATTTTAAATCATGCTTAAGAAGGCTTGATATTGCAGCTACTTGAAACCACTTCAGCTTCAGAATCTTCAAGGTTGTTTTGGGATGCTTGGCACATATCAGAGATACTTCATACCTCTCCAGCTCATAATCGTCCATTCTTTTGCCACTGATAATTTTGCTTACACATGTAAGCAAACAGTGGAAACTGTGTCAGAATGTTACTCCTACAAAATGTCTATCATGGAAAGGGAAATTCAGAATGAATAGAAATTAAGGTCTACTAAAGGTTGCTTTAATTTAGTAGTACTTTACACAAGTGCAAACGCCTTCTAGTGAGGAACTTTCATAAGACATTACCACAAAATGGGATTTAAATGCAAACTTGCACTGAGCAGTTTCTTGATTTTGGACCTAAGCCAGACTCACTGGCACTAAATATGTGCTGCTGTAGAGCAATTTTTGTTAATTTGCTGCTGTTTCTTCAGTAATTTTGCAATCTTGGACTACCACTAATGTATTGTAGGTGTAGATTATCTAATGTTACATACCACAGTAACTGTTCCTATTGACATACATACATAGTTCAACAACCTACTGGTTACTTACATACGACGCAGTATTTTGACTTTGGGGTGTTTGTTGTTATTCTTTGATTGCTTAATAGTGCCTAGGGAACAAAAAGAGTCTTTCACCAGAGTAGTTTACAACACTGAGGCTTACACTAGCATCAGAGATTCCCCTCTAGGTACTTATATAGAGCTCACCACAGTTTCACTAGCAGTAGGTGGCATGGTGGGAAGGCAGAACGCTAGGAGAGAGAACATCATTATGCAAGAAGTTAGTGTAACCAGAGCTGAGTGACATTTTTTCAGACAATTTATGTACCGAAAACTTCATTTCAAATTGATCAAGATAATGCATAGATTTAGCAAACAGTTATTTAAGCAGGCAAAAGAGATAGAAAATAAGAGAGAAGAATATGAGTTTCAGAAGAAGTTGTAATTCTTATACTGAACTCTTTTTCAACTTTTTCATTTTACAAAAATGGGCCTTCTAATTTTTGCCAAAATTTTAGAAATTAAGAACCTCCAAAGAGATGTGATCAAAACCACTAGCTGACCCTTCTTTCTACCACTTACATTATGAGATAGATCTAAGAGCTGTTATGTCTTCAGTCCCAGGGCCACTCTTAATGCAGGTTTATAGTTTATATACTTTAGCACTGAATTTAACTCTTTATTTGAGGACCTGAACAGATTAGATTTGTAGAGCACAGGGCTAAGATGACAGAGAGACATTGGTATTTTAATACCCAACCTTCTGGCATCCCACTGTGAGGAGGGGTACACCTCCCAGCAGCCTAGCTTTTGTGCAGTATGTTTGGTTATGGACACCCAGGCTCATAGTCACACTGCAAATATGAAAAAAGCTGGAAGTACAAACCTCTGGTTTCCCAAATTCCTAGATTGTGGTTAATGTACATTTTTAGCGAGAAGACATAGACCTTCCCCATAACTCTAATACTCACTTTCCTCTTTGCAGGTTATCTGTACATGAGACACTGCCCTGGGAGTAGCTGGCGGGGAGAAGACACCCTTTGAGAGTCCACTGAAGCTTGGGCACAAACTGCTGCGTTTGAACAGAATGCCAGACACACTTCAACATCTGGCCTATTGTAGCTGCTACAGAGGTTTTCTACCATTCATGCAGAGGACACAAAACCTCCTCAAAGGCATCTGAGACCTGACCTGTGCAACTCCTGCCATGTTATTTCTTCATGCCTCACTGTGCCCTTGTGCAAATCATCGTCAGGTTAAGCCAACCCCTAGAGGAGGGGCAAAGAAAGACTGAAGTAGAGAACATAAGGAATGGGTAAGAGAGCTGTAAAGTTTTTCAGAGGAAACAGCAAGAGAGGACTTCGTCTACCTTAGATTTTTCACAAAACTTCACATGGTTATTATCAGCTATGCTGTTTTCACAAATGAAACCACAGGCTAGGGCTGTATTGCTGAAAAGCATTATTGGGCATTGGTATTTTAACTGTTGTTTTCTCACTTCCCAGTCATGACAATAGGTTAAGACTCTGCAGACATCCGATGGCAAGAATGGAAAATCTGGAGGTTAGAAATACAATATTTATGCAGTCACATTAGGTTCCTACTTACACTGTGTTAAATATTTTTTTCTGGAAACAGCTCCTGGTTTTGTAAAATGAGCTGAAAAGAACAGAAACAGCCATGGAAATATTTTTGTTTCAGAGTCATGCTGCCCTTACAAGGACTTGTACAGATCCATCAGCTAGTGTTCCTGATTCAGACTGACTTCGTTCAAATTAAAGGACAAAATTTCCAAGATTGGCTTGTAAAATAATAATCACACAGGAATTAAAAAACAGATGGATTTATTAATTTAATACTTTCTATAGCTTCCTCTGTCTCCTGATCTTTGCACTGAGTAAATGTATTTTCAACAAAAATGTTATAAAATTATGTCAGTTCTTTCAACGGGGTTAGCTAACCCTTGAATGTGCCAGCAGATACATTAACAACCTTGAGAAAAACAAACCCATTTGATTCAGAATACCCATTTATCATATTTTACATGATTTTTCAGCCAAGAGATCACTGGGACTGTCTTTAAATCAAAGCAAGCTAACAAGAGGAGAGGAAGGAAGTAATAGAAGACATTTAGCAATTATCAGCCTTTTAACAGTCCTGGTGAATTAAGACCATAAGTTCTGTACACTGCAAAAATATCACACTGATACCTGGTATCTGTTGTGCAGTTCCTTATAAAAAACCCCATCAAGTTCTATAAGGCCAAATTCTTTAAAAGGATAATTATCTTTCTTAGAATACAGAGCAATATAGCTCTGACATTAGCATCACAGATGGCCTGCGCTTCCCTTGTTCAGCAACGTCAATGGAAGATGTGCTGAGGAGGAGTGGGTCCCATGTCAGTAAGATTTATGCAAAGCATTTAAACATTGCACAGCCCTTCTAGTGCAAGCTTCTCTGGCAATGTTTCAACATTAATCAACATCATTTATATCAGAATGGAAAATTAAAAAGTAAAGTGCATTATTATATATAAAACAACAAATGGGAAAAAAAATCAAAGAAATAATGAAATGGAAAAAAAATGAGAGTGAAGGTTGTCATTTTCTTTCCTTTGAAATGATACTATAAACAACTGCTAAATTAGATTAGTTGCCTCAGTCCATCATTATGAGAAAAATGATATTCCACTTAAAACACAACATATTTTGACTGTTCAGCACAGTATTTTTAAACAGAAGGGAGACAAATGCACACAGTTTATTGATACTACAGCACATATATATGTAAAATTATCTTTATATTCTAAAAGCAATATCTACCCTAAAGAGATCTTCTTTCTTGTTCACTTACAGAGGAGCCAGACTGCACTCAAAATTGAATTAGTCTACACAATTCAAGACAATAGAGCTTTGAAAATACAAGGGTACCATATTTGGCTACTGAGGGAAGTATAATTTCTGGACACTTTTCTGTTCATTTTGCCGTACCAAGAGGTATATATGCAGGCAGCCCAAAATTCCCAACACGGAGGAACTGTTCACACATTAAAAATCTCAAATAACTTTTCATTCAAATGTACTCACATGTGATCTGATGATAAGGAGAGAAAAAGAGTAATTTCATGGGGAAAAAAACCCAGAAGCGCAGTAGCTTTAACAGTCCTAGAAGAAAGAGGTTATAATAACTCTTCAGACCACTCAAGGGAGAATGCTTTCTGACAGTCCTGGGCTACGCTGCTTCACCAGGCTCCTGTTTGTGCCAGAATGAGTGATAAAACCTAGCATTTTCCACTTATAACTTTCCTACAACAGTTCTGATTTCCCATTAGATCATTATTGTGAATAATAGTTTTGAACCAGAGATACTTCCTTAGAAATTAAAATCAATTATTTCCTCTACAGGACTGCTTGGTCTTAACCCACCCAAGTGTGAAGCTATCTGTGATCCTGTCTTCACACCAGCACACAGTCCTGCAGAATTTAGGGCATTTGTGCTTTTAAGTAAATCCCCCTTAGACTAAGTCATGCAAATGGAATGAATTGTGGATATGAATATAGTACAACATTAATTTCAAATTTTGAGCCCTAAAACCTGTTCACATCCACAGCTTTGTTCCTGACTCAACTCAGTTCAATACTAAATAATGGAAGCTGGGGACAGAGATGGATTCCTTACTCATTTTTTACATTAAACATAAGTAATACTGTGGGGTGGTGGGTGTTTTTTTTTTAGTAAACAAGCATACAGAAGGAGCAGCCATTTAGCTTAGAAGCTGATATTAATTCCAGAGAAACCCAGCAAAAGGACAGCAGTGCTCTGAGCAGAACATGGGTGATTTTATGACACATTATCTGTTCTTTGTTGCCCACCTTCATCCTCTAGAATTTGGTCTGTTGCATAGAGGACTGCAAAACTCATTTCCATCCCACGGAAAGCACTTAAGATGAAGATTGACCCACATGATTTCATTGCTACGGAACTCAGTTGAAAGAGGAGAAATGCTGCTCCCATCACAGTAGAAGCTAAGGGACCAAACAACTTCAGTGTCTTGTATCTCAGATATTGTTTGGGGAAGGCTTGGGAATATAGACCTCAAGTGGACAGAGAAGCCTCCCTTGCTGTCTGGTTTCTGACATCCAAGCTACAGGAAGTGCACGTGATCGACAGACTTTTTGTATTTCCCAGCGGTGACTATGTGTGTTACCAACTGGTGCTTGTTTAAAGCCATACCTAACCTAGGTCAAACGCTTTACGCACATGAATTGAATTAAGGCATTATTTAAGTACTTCTGCCTATCATACAGATAATACAAAAAGGATTGCATCACTCTGCTTGAAACGCAGCTTTTATATGGTGTCATGGAAACGTGTGTTTAAAACCTTTGATTCATTTTCTTCTTTTAAAACAGTCTCAGTTTCAAGACTTATAACTTTTAGTTTATAACTTTTAGTTAGGCTCACCATGAGCCAAGTGTCTCAAATGTAATACTATTTTGGAAACTATGTTTGCAACTGCTCACAAGTACAAGCATGCAGAAGTTCATAATTTCTAAAGGCTTTAAATAGGTTGGCAATATATGCTGGTTCCATGTGTTCCTCCCACACTAACCTGTAGACTTGTGCAAAGAATTTTTTCCACATAGAAGAAACCTGGTTTTGGAAGGGCCTGGTAGATTCACTAGACTTTTCAAAAACTGTCTGAATTTCTGTTCCAGTTTGAAATCAGAAACTATTTGGATTATTTCATGTGCTAAGTAATTATTTCAGTGATGATTTATTCTGTCCCAGCTGTAGCTGGCTTCAGCTAAATATATTGAGATTGAAAGGTTGATCTAACCTTAAAGCCATTCACACTTCGGTCTAGCACATATAAAGCTCCTCTATTGATGGGGCTTCCAAACAGTTCAATGGTTAACAAAGGTTAAGAAAGTGAATTATTAAAAAATTATAAAGGCAAGGATGCTGTTCTGGTTTGAAAGTAATGGGAAATTGCCTCCAGGAATAGGCTCACACTACATTTTCTCTTTTCTCTCTGCAACACTAACCTAGAAAACTGAGGTTCTTGTGTGATTACAGTTTCAGGAGGTGAAGCTTTTGAGAAAACTCTAGATTTTGCAACACTGGTTATGCTGATGTAAAGACCTACTTGACTCCAATTAGTAGCATCGTTCCACAGTACAAAGTAGAACATGGAAACAGAAGCTTTTTCACTTTATCCAAACCCTTTGTTTCCATTATTTAAAATGTTGTCTGCAAAACACTCCAGTGGAGTTTGCAGAGAGTTCGAACACAGTTTTAAGGTGTGACTGGTCACTTGCATTTCTGATACAGAGGTTATAGTAATATATGGTAGCCCAAAGGGAAGAGTAAACTCTACTTGTGTAATTTTCTACTTGTATGAAAATGCTCAGCTTGCAATGGAATCTCCAGAATCTCTCATTGAAATCCTTCTTTTTAGCCATAATAAATTATATACTTTTAAACAGTTTGGAAACATACTTTAGTTTGAAAGTTGCTGCGGAAAATTACCCCATCCAAGGGGCAAAGGATTGGAAAAAGCAATCTGGGAGTGCAGCCTCTGGTTGCTAGCTCAAGTGGGTGCAGAGGCTGCTATGTGTTTCCTCTGACTGCGCAAGAACTTGAGTAACTTTTCTGCCAGAGTCTCTCTAACTTATGCCTCTGTATTTGGTCACAAGCACATTTTGGATTCACAGTCAATCCTGAGATCATTTCCTTAAGTTACCTGGGAACCTCTGTACCCATCACATGAGTCAAAATTCTTGCTGAGCAGAGCCATCAATTGAAATGTAAAGAATAAATATATAGTGAAAAATAAATTAAATCCTTTGCATTTTGCCAGTTCAGCCTGTAATAAGATAGCTTTTAAACAGTTATCAGAAGCTTAGATACTTACCATGTTGATCTTTTGGCATGAGATGAATATCAATTAATTTTAAATAGAAAAAGAAATTATTTTAAAGCTCTTCTCACTAAGTGTCAGGCTAGAAAATCTGTGTAGTGACCTTTAAATAGAAGTTAGATTTGGGGTAACTGTTTTTAGTGACTAAAGTATGAAGGGTGTCACATGGGGAAACACAGCTCCAACAATTACAATGATGCACACAGCAATGTCAGAGTGCATATGTTATTCACTCCATAGTTTCACAACTTTTAAGGCCAGGAAAAAAAAATAATTCATCTTATTTGACATGTAGTTCATAGGTCATTGTATTTCACTGAAACCAGTTTCAATAATTTTATTTAAACTATCATTTTTCAATCCTCCAAAGATTTTAAATGACAGATTAAGTGTAAAAGAACATCGTGCTTCATGAACATAGCCTGACTCAGAAGAACACCAGGCCAGGTCAGAGCACAGCTTATCCACCATCAACAACCCACTTTTACTTTTGATAAAGAAAAACATTTGGGCAATTGCGCATCATCCTGCATGATCCAGGCAGTCAACCCACTGCAGCACAAGACTTCCACGCTGGCACAGGCACCAGCAATTTGTACAAGTGTCTTTTGTAAAAGCTTCTAAAGCTTTAGTGGGGTAATGACAGTTAAAGACAAAATACAGAAAACTAAGTTGGGGAAAAGAGCCTAGAAGCAGTGCAAATTGTTGATCAAATATATGACATAAAAGGATACAAAATAAAGTAATACTACATCTCTTGACACACTCTATCATCAAGTCTATTTTTGCACACTTTGCACAATTGGAGAAGAAATAAACTCTATATTTCCATGCAGAATATGCATTTGTGACACCTTTCTTCATATTGGTTCAATTTCACAATTGCAGCTGCAGAGAAACAAAACCTGATGTTTTTCTGACAGCTACTGACAATTTCCTTCTGTGCTGGACTGGAGAAGTTTGAGTGTTGCTGTGCACTAGATGGTAGCTGCATTCCTTCAGGCTGTGTCTAAGCTAAGAGAGTGGCTCTCCTTTGTTTACCATTATGCCACAGTCAATGTGGGAGAAGGTTCCTGGTTTCCAGAGTTCAAAGTGAAAGGACAGGGAGGGAGAGAGAGGCAAAGATCAGGATGAGCAAGAAGGGGTCCTTGTAGCTGTCACTGTATTCTGTAGAAAGAAACCACAGGCCTTAGTGTCATTTTTCTGCTGGTTTATTGCGTACTCTAATTTTATTCATTACTGTTTGCATTGTCATACAAAGAGTTTTGTTCCACTTTCAGAGTACTTTTCCCTATTTTTCTCTGAATATACATAGATAGTTGGAAATATAGCAGCAGTCTTTCAATGCTCTTTTCTTTCTGTCAGAAAATATTTATAGCTATTTACAACTTTAACTTCCTTGTGGTCTTTTTTTTTTTTTAAAAAGGAGCTGATATTCATGGAGGAGCACCCCATTAATACTAACTGTTTTTAAAAGACTAGTACATTTTAAAGCTTATGAGATTATTAGAATGTTACTTGATTTTCTTGGACTAGAGAGAGAAGACATTTTAACCATGCATAACAAATGCAGCCCAGTAAGTTACTGCTATATGATTCAATAATTTGTGAAACATAAAGAGTGCAAAGAAGTGTTGCCAGGCTGCCCAAAATTTTGGATCTGCATTTTGTGTTATACTATACAATTTCCAGCCTATCCAACTTCTGATTAGGGTAATTTGCTATCATTCCCTATACCCATGTACAGAGCTTTTATAGAATTAATATTTAGTTGTTCACTGAGAGATATCACTTTCTGTATGAGGGTGAGTTTCATGAGTTTAGGGATTTTTTCCTCTTTTCTCTGGAATAGGTTGAGGCAAAAATCCATTGCCTCAGATAAGCAATTTTCTTGTCCACAGTTATACAGCATGGGTCACACCATTGCAATGACTTTAATGCGGCCATTACAGGGCACTTCAGTAGCAGGGCATAAAAACATATTTTTGTACAAGTTTGAACAGTGCTGAAAAATGTATCAGTCTCTCCTTGTTAGTAAGCATGAGATATATAAGTACTAGAATTGTTGCAAGACTTTGCAAGGTCTTGCCTGGCTCCTAGATTTTCATAAATCATTCTATCATCAGAGGAACGTTTAAGCAACTCTGGCAATACAACACTTGTTTACTTGCATAAGTAAGTAGCTAAATAAAATCTAAATAAAACGTGATCTCTTCTAAAAATACAGTTTAGCTGCCTTAATAGCTGTCAAAAATTCCACTAGGAAAACATGAGCCGTTTCTATTGCCTTTTGAAGCCCATTCTGCCTGCAGCTGTACTGTTGGTGATGCATGCACAAGATAGATTGTGTGCCTCATTAGAAGCAACTTTACATCTGAGAGTCAGACACCAATCTTTCCAAATCAGCTGCAGTTTCCTCCTTCTAAGAATGAACTGTGTATGCTATTTCTCAAGCAATTCTTAGTAGTGATCTGGTGGCTGAGCAAATATCAAACAATATAATCTGTCTTTTGAAAATTAAACAAATAAAGCTACGTTTCGGTATCTTCTGAAACGATGAGAACTTTTCTCTCCACAGTATGTTGTGGACATGCACAAGCCTGCCCTGCCTAAACCACTTGCCATGCAAAAGCTGCTTTTGGTTAGCCAGAGAAATGTTTAACTTGCTTTTAAAAACATTTCTTATAAGGCAATATTCGTTTACTGCATTCCTGCAGAAAAAAGTTCTGTTTCATGCCCACCAAGGAAAGTTTACAACGACCTAACATCCAACGGCACAAAATTTCTACTACTCCTTTGGGCTAGGCAGGACATGTACGGCAGTTCCAGAGTTCTCTAAATAGGTCTCAGGGCCCAGAAATATCCAAACACAAAACTTTTACTTGGCTTTGAAGCCCTGAGATAGTACACACCTCTAGTAGATCCATTTTCATTTGGCTCCATCGGAAACCTGTCAGGCTTAGATGTGCCTTCCTTTAGCAAAGCACAGGGTTCCTGAGGACAAGATTGCAAACCAGAAAACTAAGACAATCAAATGAAATTCTAGATGATACTCAACAAGAAGTAACTATCTGATTTGTTTTCCTATGTTTCCCAGTCATCTGCAGCTTCGATGGCTGACAAATCTGCCACTTCCTTTTTTCCTTTAAGGCTCTCTCCATTTCCCTTTGATACTTCCCCCCCATAATTTACATAGAATTTCTCTTTGTTTGTCATGTTATGACATTTTTAAGGCTGTTACAACATTTTTCAAGTCATACATCAAAAGAAGAATTTGCTCTTTATACACCTTAGAAATGTTGCAGCCTATTAGCACACTTTTAGTTCCCATCCGGGAGGCCACATGTGACAGCTGAACTGCACAGATGGAGATCTGTCATAGTGCTCTGTTTAAGTCACCTCTCCTCCTTTTGATCCGGTTGCATCATGCTTTCCCACTAAACCATGGCTTTTTAACAGCAAAGATGTTGTGACTCACTAGCACAAGGTTGTGGGAAAAAATGGGACAAGCTAGAGCCCAGAGCTCTACTCTGGTGTAGCCTAGAACTACAACAAAAGCGTAAGGAAAATAAAAGGGTTTCTCTTTTACGGAAGAGGTTGATCTCTCTAGCGAGACATCAGACTGAGCAGAAAAAGCTGTCTAGGGAAGATGGGGAAGGCACCCAACCTGACGAGGCATCCAGAAACTACAGCCCAAACACACTCTGGAGTTAAAATTTCAGTTAATTACTTGCTCTCCCACTCCTGTGTGCCTATACAGCTGTGCATCCGATCTGTGCATCTGCTGTTTCTGAGCAGAAGCACAGCAGAAACGATATCATAGGACAGTCTGCTTTTAATAAGACACTTCTGTTGTCATAACAAAAAAGTCTGTTCCAATGATATTTCCAAGCACATTGCAAAGCCAAAGGGTTCAGAACAAATGGCTGGGGAAAAAAAAAAAAAGAAAGAATCGAGCCTCACAATTGTTTATTTTAAAATCAGGTGAGGTAGAAAAGAATTAATGCTACCTTTTTTGCTTGAAGTTGTGTTTAAATTTAGCCATGTATTGTGTGTTATGTAATACCAATACCAGTAAAACTTTGCAAAAAAGAAAAAAAGGATCTGTACATTTGTGCAAGTTTGTGCTAAAAAATTCAGACTTTGTCCTACTTATAAAGCTACTTCAGATAAGGGTAGCCTACTTGCATCTTATTACTTTTCCAAAATAGCGCAAAGCGATAAAAAAGTCTTAAAAGAAAAGGGACTGAGTAGGAAAAGGGAATCTCCTTCCTGGAAAATTATTCCAGATGCAAACAGCAAAAAAATACACAAAATAAGAGTACAAGCCATCACTAAAATATCTAGGGAAGCTTACTTAGATTCTAGAATCTCTGCAGGTCCTCCATTGCTTCTCTCACTCTCTTTATCTGTGCTAGGCCTAGGAAAACAAAACCAAGAAACTTCAGGGAAAACATTTATAAAAACAGAAACTTCAGAAATTATAATCATACATGGGAACTACCTGAAAGCTGACAGTCTGAAATTATTTCAAACTGCATTGAACACATACTACAAATACGATTTATCTCTTCATGTCGGTTTTTCTTCAAGAAGGCCATAGGAATAGCCAAAGTTGTCTTCTTCAGAACACTGGGTCCTAATTATTGAAAAGACACCTAGGAAATATTCACATGTTGAGTATAGTGCTGCAGTGTCTCACTCTTTTTTCACAGTGATCTGTTGATTTTTTCAGTCCCACGATAGTATGTGTTGCAGGAATCAGTTTCAGATGACTGGTGGATGTGACGAGAATATGGATTGCACAGAACAAGGGGCCTGAGACACTAGGGGGAGTAGGCTGTGAGTACATCACCTGAGGCTTTTGGGGCTTCAGGTAGTTCCCAGCTCACATACACTGACAATTCAAGGCATTTTTCTTCTTTATTCAAGTGATCAATCAAGGGCAGGCTAGATGTTTCCCCTCATGAATACTAAGATCTATGAATTGGTTTGGGTTTGATCAAAACCTGATTAAATTGATGAATTGACCGTTCTTGATCAAGAAAACAGCCCCCCTCTTAAAAGTTCAACTACATCCAATAAAAATTTAACTTTCAATAATAAGAGAAGGGTTTTTAGGGTTTTTTCTGCTTTGTCACTTAAGAAAAGGAGATTTATCTTAAAAAAAGCAGTTGCTTTTAAAAAACTTAAGAAACTAAATTTAAATAAAAGAATTTATGATGTAAAATTTCTGTACTTTCTGTAATAAATGGCCTAGGAATTAACAAATTTCCAATCACACATGTCTGGCTGAAATCAATAGACAAATTTACAACTCAATTCTTCTAAATAAACTTAGAAATCCTCCACCTCTGCTAAATGTTTCTATGATAGTTGGGCAAGAGAAAAAATGCAGAGTTGTTTTTTACGGAGCAAAAAAAGGCAAAAAATCTCCAGATCTCATCATGGAAGTTGAGATTCTTTGGGGACATTCAACCCATACATATGGAAAATGTAAAGGTTGATACATCAATTCCCTTCCCATATTTTTCATCACAGACTAAATTTTAACGCCATAATAAATGCAATACAGCAAATATTCCATATAGGTTTCCAGAAAAGACTGTTCCCCCCGCTCCAAGCACCTGATACCAAGCATTAGACTTGCATAGGGAGAATGCGTATCTAATAGAAACATCTGTGTTCATTGTCGGAGGGTGCTATTGGTCACCACGGTAAAAACAAGCAGAGAAATTAAGGTCTGTATTAATACAGATAAGATGTAAATAATTTCCAAAAGCCACTAATCCAACTCTTCAGATCAGGCATCAAGGGTGCCTGAAGTGATTACTGGAGTTTTTAAAACAAAACAATCTCTAATCAGCGTGACTCTGGAAGGATCCTGTACCTTTCGGTGCTCCTCAGCCCAGTTTTGCAGCACCTCACAATGTCTGTGGCCCTGAGTAGGCGCCTACTTTCCACCACTGTGCACAGAAAGGGTGAAGTGCCATAGAATAAGACTCATTGTGTAGAGCAAACCGACCTTCACAGGAGCCACCTAAGCTGCACTAAGGGCACATGGTTTAAGTAGTGTTGGGTGAGGACCCTGTGGTGGAAGAGGAGCCCTTCACTCCAGCTCTCAGCTGGCTCAGGTACCAATGCCAGTGCACCTCCTTGCAGAAGGTGACCTGAGACGACCACTGTGCCTGCGGCTGCTGGAGGGCAACATGGTGAGATACACCAGCAGACACACTGCTGGCCCCCTCCCCTGGCAGAGGGGCTGGTGCCAGCAGTTACCTGGGCACCATGGGCTGCAAGGGGCCATGCATCTCCAGAGCCAGCACCCAAGAGGGGGAGGCTGCTGGGCTCAGGCTTGGGTCCTGGGCAATGACCAGCCACGGGTCAGAGGCTGCTGGGTGTGCTGTTCACAGATGTGTTTGTGGGAGCCTGTCAAGGATGCACGGCCCCACCACTCCTTCCCTGAGAGCAGGAAGGTACTAATGGGTTCCCTGCATCTGATACCACCTACACATTTTGTCTCTTTTTCTCTCACCCACTGTGTCTGAGTAACATGAGTCAAGCTCTGCCCTCTGTTACGCTAGGACAAAACAAAGGAACTCTGGAGAAGATGAGAGTTACTCCAGGTAGTATTTGGGGGTTAATGGAGTAAAATTTGCTTCTGTGCCTGCAGCTACTGCCACTCCTCTGCTTGAGTAATAGAGCCTTAAACATTTAAGTGATGGATGTCAGTGCATGCCAGCTGCAAACCAGCAGAGCAGGCTGTAAACACATTTCACTCATTCCTCTCTTTGTTTTTTAATGTGCTCTTTTTCTCAGCTGAGTTCCTCTCTCCGGCGTTGTATCACACCGACACGAACGGGCCCAGGCAGTCAGAGAAGGGGGAGGTACAGCCCAATATGACTCAGGGTGTTCAGCAAGTTTTAGTCATCAGGCTTACAGTGTAGCTGGGTTGGCATCCTGACTGCCGCTTTTTGACCACTGCAAATTTCCTCCACTATTCCTTCAGCGGGAACAAGCCATTCTTGTGTGCCTGTAGGATTTTTTGTTAAGGCTGCTGGTGTGAGAACATATGTATGCTTACATACCTTTCAGTAGCAACGTCAAGAGAAACATGCTTTTATACTCGTTAGAGCTGAAGCTGTCACGTTTTCAAAAGTGATTTCTTTTGGAGGTGCCTTTTCTTTCCTCACAGGACAGGAATTTTTGCCTATTTTCTGCTCTGTATTTGATGGTGCCATATTCCATAAATCAAATTGTTTCCTGTGTAGGTAAATGGTTTTATTAGTAAAAAACATACTGTGTATGGTTGAACTAGGAGCATGGAGAATCTGTGCCCTTAGACGACACACCCAACACACAGTCACTCAGACCCAGGCTTGAGCGCACTCGTTCTCCCCACCTACTGTCATTTTATTTGTTGGGAAACCCATAAAATAGATAAAACATGTCAAGGCCCAGAGAGTACCAAAAGGCCCTGATTGTCTTGAACAGCTTCACCTGGGACCCCTACCCACTCACCCTCTGCTCATAGGCCCGGGGCACCATTTAAGCTCAGGCCTGAGCCTGGGCCTGGGCCTGGCTTTCTGCCTCAGCTGTGGTGCAGGTGTGCTTGTCTCTAGCTTGGCCTCCTGGGCAGACTGTAGATCTGTGCTGCTGGTAGCTTGCCTCCTGGCTGGACCCTGCACCTGTATTATGGACCTGTCTCTAGCCCGTCTTCTGCTGCTCCTGGTTGGACCCTGGGCCTGCTCTATCACCTCTGCTTTTATGAGGCTGTTGGTGAACCATGTTGCAACCCTTGGCTCTACCTGCCATGTCCAGACCTCTGGGTCAGTGTGGTCTGTAAGGGCCCTCAGCTCCTGGGTCATTGTCCCTAAGAAAACTGGAGAAGGACAAGCTATGAGGTATTGCAGGTAGGTTTGTTTTGTAATTGTAGCACTGTTAATGCTTGTTAAGCCTCCAAAATGAGCTGTGTGAAGCTTGTTGGAGGCAAGACTTTTCTTTCTGGGCAGCCATGTTGCTAAACAAGGAGTGCTCCAGGGTAGGCCTATGTCCAGCTGAACTAGTGACAACAAAATGCAAATAAGAAGACTCAATTTCATTAAGCTAGCCCAACTAAACATCTATTAACAGTGAATTTTTATCTTAATGGACTCCTCTATAGGTGTGTCTTCCTGTTCTTATATATGTTCTTGGTCACTTATTTTTCAACTGCTGATTTCCAAAATCAAAAATTGATGTTAATTTTGACAACTGACTTCACTACTGTGCAGTGCCATTGGTTTCTTTCCCTCTTTGCCTCTCTGTTTTCTTGAACTCTAGTGCTTGCAGTGCCATGGGTTAGTTAAGTACTGAGGTGTTTGCTGCTTGCTTGTTCCCTCACTGGGATCCCACAGTACAACACAAATTAAAATGAATTCTAATGCATCATCAGTGTCATTTATTATTTTCCCTTCTTATATCTGCTCTTGAAGCTTTTCAGCTCTCTGCCCTGGAAGTTTCTAACTATCTGTAAATAAGGCTGGTAGCCTAGCAACATTGAGTGAATGAGTTTCCCTTGCTGAATAATGCTGGGCATAATCAAATCAGCTTGTTATGCTATCTGCAGCATTAACACTAGGAGACAATTGCGAATATTTCATGTACACTGGCATTTTGAAAAGGGAAGTTTTTTCAGCTCCTTCAAAAGCAGTCTGTACCCACAAAGTGAAGTAGAAATACTCATTTAGTAGCAAATAAACCAGCTCCAGAAGCAGGTACAATGATCAAACTGAATTAATTAACCTGATCCCTCAAGGAGACTAAAGAGAAGGCAAACACAGTATCTGAGCATTGGTACTTACCAGCCCAGATAATCGGAGAGTTTGGACCTACCTTAGGTATCTGACAGAGGGAACTGCCTTGTGCTGCAGACATGACATTCTCCCAGGCAGGAAATGAGCCGGTGTCATAAATTGAGCAAATGTCTACAAAAAATAGTCCATAGCACCATCTATAATCCTCAGGACTTTCTTGCTCTAAAGAGGAGACTTGCACTGTCAAACTGCATTTACTGCAACATATTTCAGGGGTGGAAGCAAGGCATAGCCTTCTCCCTACCCTGTCATGCTTACATGCATGTGAGGAGCTTCACCATTCTGAAGGATGCACTACCTGCTCTTTCCGTGTTATGAAGCATTAGGTTATTCAATCTAGTATGAAGACGCATGGCATAGCCCCTGCACAGTTAAACAAGTTAGAGCATGAAGAGCTTATTAATTTTAAATCAAAATTATGTCAGAATAAATTCTTCAGTTTGTAGCATGCTGTACAGACTTGCAGTCTTCTTGAAAACTGTATTTTGTGTGAGTAGAACTTTACATTTTCCAGCTGTTATGTCTCCACTTCAGAACACAGAAATCTTTGTTCTGCATTTTTTAATTGACCTTTTTAATCTAAACAAGTTTGGGCAATGAATGAATGGTTCCAGCATAATGTTATCACAAGACAGAGTTGGTGATGCCAAGCACAAAAATAGCTCTAGCTTTTTCTCCCTCATCTCACATCACTGATTAGCACAGAGATTAGTAGATAGACAGCAAGAGATCTATTTTTACTTAGATTTTAACAGGTTGTGTACATTTTTTTAATTGCCTGGGAAGATACCTAATTCTATAAGAAAAGTAACCAAGTGTTAGAACCAGAGAAACTAAACCCCATTAGGATGAGGTTCCAATAGAGAATTAATTTGGGTATTTTTGAATGCTTTACTTCTACTGATAAACAACTTCATGCAGCTTAAAATACAAAGCTTTAATTCGCATTGATATAAATATTACTGAATCAAAATAACCATTTCACTTTCTTTTCATGTTCAGTTCTGCCTAACTAGCTTATCGCTGAAACCTGGCACAGAATGTGATTTACAGCCACAGCAAGAGCTTGGTTTGGTCTTTGCCACAAGCTTAAGGCACATCTAATTCTGCTTTCCTAACTTGGTACACAGCCCAGCATGGATGGGACTGAATTGTAGGCTTGCAAGACAAACGCATTTTTTTCCTGATACCTTGTTCCAGGCTCTGGGAGCTAACACTGTCTGCTCTAAGTAATTGTATTTGCCATCCTTTTTTCTCACAAGGTGGTGAAGCTTTCTGCTCAGTAAAATCACTGCTTGCCACCCTGAGACAGAGACCTAGGAATCAGTGATGTGCATGCCCTGAGGTTGTTGCAACCTGGGAGGTAAAATCTGATCTTGCTACTTTGGATGAAATTGGAGTTTGGGAGCAATTTCACAGAAACCGTAGGAGATCTATCTGCCTCTGTCTTCCATTAGCATTGCAACCTGTTTTGCACCACAGTCTCACTCTCTCAATGATTACTCCTCTTGCTGCCAGCCTTCCCTTCCCTTTTAACTGGTGAGAGACCTCAAAGCAGAGTTACCGGGGAGGGCTGCAGCTAGGCATCTCCTGAACAAACAGGAAAGTTCTTACCCTGAGAAAACCGATAGCAAAGAGAAAAGTGTGTGTGAGGGGAGGTGCACAAAGGAAATGCCTTGAGATGTAGCTGGAGGATTAGGAATGGAAGGTGAGATACAGAGTGGGAGATGAAGGGACAGAACTGTAATGGGAGAAGAAAAAGATGTAATGAGACTTACAGAGCAATAACATGGAAAGTGACAGGATAGCAATATATTAAAATGTCTGAGTGGAAGATAATTGACAACTGGAGTTGAAAAGGAATGTAAATGCTCTGAGTGGGAAGAAAAGCAAAAGTAAGGAGCTGTGTTTTCAAAAATGTTCTGACTCTGTAAAAGTAGGAACGCCATCACACCTACACACTGTCTCTGATTTGCTTTTGAGATTCACGGGAAGAATTTCTCTTAAAATAATGTTAAATATCCCCTTAATCACCCCTTTCCCCATTTTCACTACAGAGAAGCTTTTTTTCCTGTTTCTTTGCTGCTTTCTTAATCAGTGGAGAGCCATCAGTTCTAAATGAAATACTCTTCCCTTAAATGCAGAGAGATGGACCTGCTCATAAAGAGCTAAAAGACTTGGCTGGAGAAGGAAGAAAAAAGTAGTGTGGCACCTGATCCTGTTTTTTAGGAAAACATTATTGAGCTAAAGAATGACCTAATTGAGGTTTATATTGTGGACAGACTGAATAACACTGAAATTGCAAAACTGAGACCCCTTCCCCTGTCTACCTGGCTCTATTTTGGGTGGGCAGGGTTAGCTGCTTATTTTGTTCATTAAAATATAAAATATACTGTAATACATGAAAAAATCATACACTCGAGGAAAATGAGTTTACTTAAAGGAAATGTTAAGCACATATCTGAGGCTACAGAGCCTGCCCTATATAGAGGTTTGAGACTTTTGCAGGGCTATATAAAGCTGTAACACTTTCATCTGAAGGGGGACTGAGTGTGCCAGATGAGTAATGAATGATTTGTGCTTTGCTGTCTTCTAATCCCCCCAGCCCCTCCTCATATGTGCAAACATTTATTATTTTCTGGAATGTCCTTTTGAAGCATGTTTCTCCTTTAATACTGCAGTGCCCTCCAGTGCTCAGAGAAAATGCTTTGGCTTCCATTATCAGGAATCCAAAATTCAGACACCATTTTATACCTTATCATGAGACTGAACTCTCCATGATATTTCAGATTAAATTTTTATTTGGTTTCCAAAGCATAAAGGCATTACAGCTATACCTAGCTACCTTTTCCCAGTGCCCTCGCTCACCCTGATCCAGCCAGAGGAACTACCCTCAGAAAGCTGCCTTCTGGTTAGAAACCTGCCCCAGAAGCTGCAGGACACCAGTCGGGGGGGTCTCCGAATCCACCTGTGCCACAGTGGCAAAACAAGGCTGTGGCATTGCCTGCTGAGTGAGTCTAGCTGTCTCTGTAACCTGGGGCATATGCCTGCTGCAGGGCTGTGACCCCCAGCTTGCAATGGATTTTCTTTCCCAGAGCATCTCTTTTGATGCTTGAAATACTTTCTGCAATAAACAAGCTGCCTGAGGTGAACGATAATCACCTGAGTTGTATCCCAAAAGTGGTTAAAATGCTCCCCTAACAAAAGTACTAGCAGTGGCGTATGGACTGTAATTCAAAGATTGTGTTCAGAGTAGCAAAGTTTTCCTAAAGTCTTGAGGTTGCAGGTTATTTTAATGTAAAATCCTGGTTAAGGATGAGTGAGAAAGGCATGGAGCAAGTCTGTTTCCTTTGTGAGTTAAGTTTTTGCCATTTTATATCTCTAGTGCAGAAGTTTAATAAATTCTACCTAAAACATAGCAAGTGCTTGTCTAAATACAAGTGAACCTGTGAGTCCAGAACAGCTCAAAACAAACAGCTGCTTAGATTTAAAAAGTTCAGGGTGGGATTTTCAACAGACTAAAGGAATTCAATTTCAGGCTTCCATCAAATTATAGTAAGAGCTGCTCACAAAGAAGTATATTCTGCTAAATTATGTTTAATGGGGAGAATCATTTCAGCACTCTCATCTATGTATTTTCCAGTCAAGAAAGCACCTTTTTAGTTAGAGAAGTTGCAAGGTGAACTAAGTTATGTAAATAGTCCAGAGAGCAATGTCCCTCCCACATTTTTCATTCTCTTCCAGATGTGAAGCATCTGACCGACCACCACAAAGCTGGCAACCTTCTGGTCAATCCAAACATTTGTAGACCAAATATGTAGCATTCTGGTAAGTGAGACCAGTCAGATAAGGAAAAGAGGCTTGGGAGGGGACTGTGTGCAGAGAAAGAAGTATATATAAGGACATAATTAGAAGAAAGAAGGTCAGAAATGAAATTGACTACTGGTACTCATGGGAGAGATATAGGAAGGGTAAGGGAGCCCATCAAATGCCTTGCATTTTGAAATTAGGATCTTCATTCTCCCTCTACCTTTTCGATTCACAATAGCATTTGGTAATATTATGACCAAGTAATGTAATAGCATAGCCTTTCAGGGAAAGATTTAAAAATTAGTTTTCTGTCTGTAAATGATGAACCACAGAGAATGAAAGCAAAAATGTGAAGTTGAGTATTGATAACTAGTGGTTTGGAATTGACAGACTATTATTTCCTCAGCTTTTAAGTGTGAATCTCATCCTAGGAAGAAGTACCTGTGCTTTCAAGGCCCTCTGCAGCAGACTTGCTAACTACACTAGCAGAGATCCAAATATAAAGGGGCATGTTGCTGTTCACAGCTGATTAGGAGCAGATGCTTGAGAATTGTCATGGACTGTATTTAGCTAGTAGTTATGCTAGACAGGCTCTCAAAACTTGTGCTTCATCTTTTTTTTGTTTATAAATCAAGAAAAGCTGTAGAATCTGACCTCAAACAGGAGCATCTGGATCTGCCCGCTGTCTCCAAAATATTATCCTCACCTGAAAATGTGTCCTCAGCACCTGTGCTGGGCATTTGTGCTAGGGCTGGGTATCATGATTCTGTGTACAGAGATGCCTAATTTTGACAGAATTGATGGAATTTTACAGAACATGCTCTGGCTATAGTTTTAAAGTACTGTAACTCATGTGGCTTTGCCTGCACATACTCTGTGAAGCAGCAAGGCTCCTGACCAATGTAAAGCAAAGCCTGCTCTAATCCAAACCTGCAAGGACAAGTTTAGATATACAGCACTCCAAGCCCTCGTTCAAAGTTGTTGGTGAGGCACAAATAGAAGTTGCACAGGTTTCAGTAGGAAAGGGTGCTGCCAAAATGCAATGTTTTTTCAAATGAGTGTGAATATTTTGTAGCGTATTGTATAGATAAATTCCACAGTCAGTCAGAGCTGTCCTAATGCAAGGGTACTCTCTTAGAATTTGAGATTAATTCTGAGGTTAAACTGGCAAGCTAAAGGGGGCAATAAAGCTTCAGAAGTGTACATGAAGCATGTGCAAGCCTTAGAAGTGCTTCTTAAACAGAGATTAGGCTACAACGATATTTGCGGATACAGCTTTTGATACTTAACCATCTTAAGCAAACCGTAAAAGGCAATGCATAAACTGTTAACTGTTCATTTGAAGTATACAGTCCTCTTTTCCATAAAAAAAACTTATAATTTGCAAATTAATGTAAATTAATGTGATTTGTATTTTTGCAGGTGTTATTACTCTAAAACAGCTTTGACTTACAAAAATAGAGATCCATAATATGAACAGTTAATCTCTAATTTTAAATCTACATTAACATGCTCTAGGTAAGAACAGACATTAATTGCATTAATAATGCAATGTAACAGTGCTGTGATTTAGCCCCAGCCGGCAACTAAGCACCACGCAGCTGCTCACTCACTCCACCTCCTCCAGTGGGATGGGGGAGAGAATTGGAAAAAACTTGTGGGTTGAGATAAAAACAGTTTAATAGGACAGCAAGAGAGAAGGAAACAACAATAACAATAATAATACCGACAAAGGAATGCACAAGAACAAGTGGTGTCCAATAGAGCAATTGCTCACCACCTGTTGATTGATAGCCTGTCCCCAGGCAGTGATTTCTGCCCCCCACTAACTCCAGTTTATGTACTAGGCATGACATTTTATGGTATGGAATATCCCTTTGGCCAGCCTGGATCAGCTGTCCTGGCTGTGTCCCCTCCCAGCTCCCCATGCACCCCCAGCCTGCTTGCTGGCAGGCCAGTATGAGAAGGTGGACTGTCCTTGACTACTTAGCAACAACTAAAAACATCAGCATGTTATCAACATTTTCTCATCCCAAATCCAAAACACAGCCTCACGCTAGCTTCTGTGAAGAAAACCAGCTCTATCCTGGCAGAAACCAGGACAAACGGTGATCACTGGATTTAGGACAAATTACTTCTATTCAGCAAGGCTGCTTTTATTGCTCAGTCTGCCCTAGCTGTGTTGGTCTAATATGGCAGATACCACAGTTTTCATGGCTCTGGCCCTGTTTCTTCTATGTAAAATATTGAGTGCACATCTTACTACACCATCAAAGAAAAGTTGTTTTATACCAGCATTTATTGATGACTGGCCTTTGTTGAAGAGCTATGCTGAAGTGGTAGCACACATTAGCCATAGCCCTCCAGTGTTAATGTCACAGATAGGCAGTTTGGTACAGTTATTTTTCCTTTTACAAGTTTACTTTTCAAGTACTTTATGTCCCAGAATGATCCTTGAAGGATCAGTTCTGATTTATGTATGTTATAATCGCATTTGTACATGGGCAGCATGTTGCAGACAGATTGAATATTTATGAAGTGAGCACAAGAATCTAAACCAAGATTATTTTAGTGATTCTTCAGAAAACCTGCTTGCCATAATAATCTCATTATCAATCATTTTATTAAGTAACAAAAATACTTTACACAAAGATTCTTAGCCCAAGTATTTCACACTTTTGCACTGTTGATATGGATGATGTCTATTGCTACATTTATAAAAGAGTTTTCAGATTAGATTTAACAGTTGATATAGCAAGAGTTTTATATTAAACTCAAGACTCTGGAAGGATTTAGGAATTCTAATTTTGTTTTAAAAAGTGGACTTATAACTTATGTCCATAGAATCTGGTCTTGCAGCGTAGCAGGAAAGCTGTTACTGAATTGTTACTGCTGCAGTAACTAAAATTATATTAATTGGACTAGTTTGTGAAAAGATATTCAAATGAGGTCATTTGAGGTCAGATGTGAATGAGGTCAAATTACCTAAAAATGAGGTCAGATATTTCTTTCACCTAACAAAAAACAATTTTTTGTATCATTTCACTAAATGTCTCTTCTGCATTCTTTGGAGTAGGAACCTAGGACAACAACTTGTCCAGAGGTTAAAAGTGTTCTTTTCCACATATTTGACAGTTTTTCCTCTCCAAAAATGACTGTTTATACATATCAACATGGACGAGAGGAAATGGCCTCAAGTTGCGCCAGGGGAGGTTTCGATTGGATATTAGGGAAAATTTCTTCACTGAGAGGGTGGTCAAGCATTGGAACAGGCTGCCCAGGGAGGTGATGGAGTCACCATCTCTGGAAGCGTTCAAAAAAATGTGTGGATGTAGTGCTTCAAGACATGGTTTAGGGGACACAGTGGCACTGGATTAATGGTTGGACTTGATGATCTTGAAGGTCCTTTCCAACCTTAGCGATTCTGTGATTCAGAAAAGACTTGATAGCTGCCAGATACTGAATTGACTACACAGAGAAAACTGTCAGGCATCTTCCATTCCCCCAAATCTCCTTGGTGTGACTGGGTAGCTCCTGTCCCATCAGCAGAGATGGCACCCTGCAGTCCAGAATCAGAGATGAGGCCAAATTTTCCCCACAGTTACTGCACTTATTTTTTTCTCAAGTCTACTGTGGTGCTGGGCAGCAGGGATGGAAGAGGAAAGCTCTGTGCTGCTTCACACTGCAATGGGAGGGAAATTCTTGCTTCAGTGCACAGCGACAAATGAGATGAGAATGAACAATGGGAAAAATTAACAGCAAGGGATAGAAGGAAGAGATTTGAAGTCTGTCAGGCTAAATGGAAGCCTTTGACAGAGAGAAATCAGGAGAAGGGACCAGAAAGGGGATGAGAGTTGACAGCACACCTTTTGGCCTGGGTGCTGAACATGCCTGTAGTAGAGGAGGCAGTGAGTTACGTTGGCTTTGCAAACGCTAGCCCCCAGATCAGAACTGATGTGAATACACAACTCAAATGAGTTCAGAATCACTATTTCCCTCGTTTGCCTTGAGTACTACAAAAGCTACATGCTTACATACAGATCTTAATACATCTGATTTCCCCTTGTTGACAGACTCCTGTGTCATTCCATGTACTGATGGATGCTTGACTCTGAAGCTGATAATACTTTGACAGTTGTCTATTAGCCCTTATTACAATGTTGCATTTCCCCAAAGTCAGTATAAAAGAAAATATTTCTGGAGGTTATAAACTGTTTTAAAGGATGTGTTCTTAAGTGGTGCAGAGGACAAACTAATGAATATATGTGCCATTAATAGCAATGAAGCTATCTGCTTATACTCTTAGGAAATAGAGGAAGATACTGCTATTGCGCAATTTGCAGGTTATTAATGTTCTTCAGGTGATGTATTATCTGTAGGCTAAATGCCAGCTGTACCTCAAGTTTTATGATCAAAATAACAATCATAGGTGAAGTTGAAACTTAATATTTTGTGACAAGACAGTCTCTGAAATCTCAATTTAGCTGGTAGACAGTATTTTTAGGTGTTTGCTTATTTGCATGTCCCCAAATTTGGGGATGCTCCCAGATGGCACATAATTTAGGAGGTTTTTCCAATAACTATATTAAAAAGTAAAATTAAAAAGAACCGTACATTCTCATATCCCTTTTCAGCCAACATGAAATGGTATTTCTCGTTACTGTGCTGAAACAAACCCAGACTCATTAGCAGGACCTTACAATTACCACTTTCAAAGGACCTTCCATGCTGATTCTACACCAGGCAAGCCCTTGAATTTATATAAATCATCATTTAGTTTGTCTTCCTCTGCAGTGTCAGCTGCAGAATAGTGTACTGATACCTACTCTATCTTCTGAAATAATTTGTCAACGAAGATGGACTTTTTTTTTGAAGGTTGGAAAAAACAATAAAGACACTAGATGGCAGCAAAATCTTAAAACTGAGCTGTGTCTGCAGTCTGGCCCACGTCTAATTGATGTAGGTAGCTTTCCAGCTGTGAAATGCCTCTTGGGACTTCTTCCATGGTTCAGCTGTTAAAAGACTGTCTTGCCAAAAAGCCGGTGTTTTCTCAAGCTTCTGAAATACAATTTAAAGTCGGAGCTTTGCTGGTACTGCTTTCTAGATAAAAATCAGAAATTATTATTTTTCATGATCCCACCCCTTCTCTCCCCCACATATCTATATTTAATTTTGTATTCATCATATATAATTGAGTAGGACTGAGTTCAAATGTTGTCTTTACAAAGGCTTAGATGTAAACAGATGTGGTAACCTTGGCTACTTGCCCTGTTGCAGTTTAGCAGTATTGTATTCAGTATCAGCTCACACCGCTTGGTATCATCGCACTTATTTAACACTATTTTCCCTACTGCAGCAGCTTTAGGCTTACTGAGTAAATATGTCCATTTTTTACGAGTGTCTTATCTGTCACTGCAGTTTCCCTGAAAATGATGTCTACTTCTTTATTAAAATACTCCTATTCAAGCTAACAAATACTACTTAAGCTGCTGTATTGGGAGTTAACCATGGACTTCCTACAGATTCTGGGAAGCCAGATGTTTCCTAAAGATTTGGTTTTCCTTTATTAGGAAAAAATGGATAATATAGGTTTTGTATGCCCCTTTGTAAAATGTTCTTTCACTGAACTGATTCATTAGGCAAACTTTTCAAGGGCTATTTTTGTATACATTCAGCTGTAAACTGGGGATGTGCAAGGTATAGGACTAAGCCTTTGCAGGCTTTGAGATGTTTGAAAACTCTCTATTTGCGTGCTTCATGAGGATGGATTTTGTGCATTAGTGTACAGGCAGATGTTGAAGCAGCACTGAAAGATCATGTAAACTCCATAGTTCCACAGAAAGCTTTTAAATCTGTACATAGTCACTTTAAATGTGGAACACAGATCCCCCTGCAGCCTACTGCATCACTGTACCGCTCGAGGTGTATGCAGGGAAGAGCTCAGGCCCAGATGTCAACCATGATGACAGGCAAATCCAAGGAAGTATCAATTTTTGCCAGGCTTGTGTGTCTGGATGATTTTTACTTCATCAGAGCCATATGTTGAGTGACTTCTCTCCACGTAAAAGTTGAGACCTTTTAGCTTAGTTACAAAGTCTGAAGGAAGTGCAGGCCTATGAAGGAGGAAAGAGTATACAGTAAGAGTAATGCTTGAGCCAGGAGGTTAGGTGTGAGCCCAATGGCTTGTTTTCCTGCTCTGCAGCAATATCATCCATGTCTCTGACAGCTGAGACTTCACCTTTTCATTGTTCAGCCCAATTCATGGTCAGAACCTTTTCTTCCATTCAGTTTTATTTCCCAAATTTATTTTCCAGCCTTCCAGTCACAAGACTTTTTTTCATTTTTTTTTAATCTGTTCCTTAGCACAGCTCTCTTGGGTTAAACTCCCCCTGCTTCCAGTTTTTTGAACTGCTGTTGCTCTAAAAACATGAAGCATTTCCCATCATTTTTCCTTCCTCCTCACTGGAGTCTTATTCATCTTGAAAATCTTCCCTTTGCCATAAAAAAAAGAGTATTACATGAAAAGGGGGAGGGTGTTTTAAAAGAAGTCTAGCTAAATTATTTTTTGTTCAAGTAAAATTACTGAAAACGCTAACCTCCAAAGAAACTAGGTAATGCTTCGTGTTATGGCTTTATCCTAGGCCTTGGGAATAGCTCCTACCAAGGAGCATAATGTCAAACATTTAACAAATGCCTGAACAGTTACTTTGGCTCTAAATTCAGAGGCAGTATCAATCAATGTAGCATACAACTTTTCAGCTCTTTCCTACAAGGCCATTTCTGGAATTGCTGCTGTTCTGAAAGAAATACTAGTCAGCTGCAGCAAATTAAAAAATATTTTGTCAGGCCATGCAATTAAGTGTGGTTTTTATTATCCTGTAAATATTTATAAAGCAGCAACCATTAGTATACTGTATGCTTTCTCTTATCACTGCAGCTCTGTGTTACACTGTACCAATGCAGCTTCAGGAAGCATTTTATTAGGAGGCATTGAAGTCATTGTTAGGTTTAAATATGTAACTATTTATATAAATTAAGAAATAACTCTTGACATGGCTTGTTTATTAACCATTACAAATGCACTTAGGATCTCTGAAAGGAAGACTCTTTTTTGTGTTCACTATTACCAACCACAGAAAGATGTTTACTTCTTCCCTAATCCTCTGATCTTAAAAAAAAAAAAAGGAAAAAATTTTAAAAAGACAACCTTGATTTTATCAGAAAATGTAGTGGAAGGTTGGAAACTGTTTGCCAAGTTAAGCTTGTTCCCTTAGAAGGAAATGCAGTTTTGGGAACAAATAGCATTCCAGTCTTTTCCCCAGTGGGCATTATGCCATTGTACTTGCAGACATTGTGTCATGGAAATGTGCAAGAAGGCCTGAAACAGCTAAGAAATGCATTGCCTGGTTATATATTTATTTTCTACTACTTAAAAGCTACTGTCTACTCTTATTCAACAATAGAAAAGGACAACTGAGGCTTATGTATTACGTGTTTTTCTGCTCTATTGACTTAATGAAAAGCCAAAACTTACATAATTCTGAAATAGTTAATGAATGCAAAATTTGTTCCTATTGAAATATTTTAATACGGGTAAGAGCATTTTTAAGCAAGCAATTCTGTAAGCGATCCCCATGCTGGTCAGAGTTAAACTTTTCAGTGTGAACCAGGAACACATTCAAAATTAAAACCAAAACCTTTTTGCTATAATTTTTATGAAAATATTATTCCTTAGTGAAAATTTTAAAGAGATTTTTCCTTTAGAACTCCCTGCTTTTACACCAGTTTTTAAAATACACTTGAGAAAATAGCAGATGCTCATCTTTTCTGACTTTCAAAGTAACTGTCTTATTAGTGAGGTACTCTTGTAATTAGAAGGGGTTTTAGAGTTATTAATGTTCTTAAATGAATCTTTCTTAGGAAATTACTTTTATTATAGGAAGTGTGATTTCTTCTTGGAAACCTTTGTTTTATTCCTTGATACTATCCAGTAAAAAAATGGTTTAAATCCACATGAGTGTTTTGACAACCTATTGTTTTCTTGGGTAACAGTTTTTAATAAAACACAAGCTCCTTTATAGTTCTCTTTCAGCAAGAGTCAGAAAAACATCAGTTTAAGTTAGAATTTCTTTTTTCCAACATAATGCAGATTATTTCTCAGCAGTGAACTTGTTCTTGTGCTTTCTCCAGCCTACTGCTGTTTGCTTTTTTTGGGGGGAACAAATTTCCATTTAAGTAGGATAATCCTAACTGCAGTATCCTCTCTGCCATCCTGTTGACAATGCGATATAGTTGAGATAAGACCAAGGGATGAATGAAAACCTGTACTGGTTCATAGATAACTTCCATAACGCTCAGTTGTCCGTGACACCTTCAGCATCATCATTGTTTTCCAAGACTTGAAAGCCTACATCAGGAAGAAATTACGCTCTCAAGTGCCCTTGAAACCTTAGGTTCATTCATTGGTACCGATGGGGTACTGACCACTCATAGCACAGTGGTATTTCTTTGGAGAATGAAGAGGGTAGTGTGGCGAATTGTATGCTACAGTTTGCTCCCAGGGCAGCTGTGACAATTCATCCAACAAAGGAGATTCCAATAATATGTTGGAGAACTCTGAGGCTATTTTTTTGCAGCCCCAAGAAAGGATGATCTGTGAAGTGGTTTTGACCATTAAATTCCTACAGATCACATCACATATTGCATTAAAGCTGAACTTTGTTATCTATGCATTCTGTATGGTGAATCAATAATGCAATGTATGATGACATAAATGTGCATACAGAAGTACAAAGCTTTAGCAAGTATTTGATCCTTTTCAAGCAGGACTTCCTACTGGTTATTGGAAAAGATTAAAGCACCAGCAGGAAGTCCCTGTACCTTCTCCACTCCAAAATATGCATAGAGTATTCTACTGATAAGATGCACTTTAATTTATTTCATAATTATGCTATCAACATCCCTGCACATTTTTCCTATTAACCCCCATTTAAATGTAGATACAAGCTAGCCAATTCTTTAAAGTTTTGCCAAGAGCAAAACAAGAATAGATGAAAGCTGACAAAATCCAATGGTTAAAGTTTACATTTTCAGTGCCCTGCTTTATGTGGCATTCAGAACCTTTGCATGCTGAAGGGGAAAAAGTGACACTGGTGGACACTTCAATTGTTAGTACTATTTTTGTGCTTAACTCTAGTATGAACTGCAATTATAGCAGAATTTCCTTAGAAGGGATGTGAATGATGACCATGATGTTTCCTTTTCCTTAAGCTTGATATTCTCTTCAGTATAACGGTATTTTTTGTATATGTTAAGGACACAATATTTTTAACTATTAGAGAAGTTCAGCATTTTTCCTCTGTTCAGCCCACAGACTTCAATTACATGAAAGAAATTGTGCTCTAAGTGTCACCGCAGGAGTCTTTGCTTTTTTAATAATTACTGTTTATTGGATAAGTGTTTTTACCCACAATTTCTTTTTTTATGACAAGCAATTCTCATTCCTGCTTAGTAGCTTGGTAAAGAAAAAATGTAGTTCAATTCACACTGCTCTAATTCCATACAGCAGTTTCAAGATTAAGTTCCCGGTGATAACCTGTAAAGCAGGTATGACTGCACAAGTTATTGAAGTGACAATTACTGAAAAAGTCTTGCAATGGTCATAAGAAAAATATTTTTATCTTCTTTAGCAATATTTCTTAGTCCTGAAGCCTGGCTTCTAATAGCCGAATTCAGCTGATAAATATGGATATAAAAATGATCAAAGATGTTAATCAATTTTTCGGAGGAAAAAAATGTTATGATATCTGAGTCTCCTTCAGCTTCTGTTCCCAGTAAAAAAACCTGGGTGAGAGAGCTCAAGGAACAGTCCTGCTTACTAAGGTTTTGTAACGGAATTCTTTTATTCTGGTAATTTATACATTCGCTAGCACCCACAAATTTCAAGGTGCATATTCCTTACCCAAAATGGCTTGTGTTTAGTTTAAAAAACAAATCTCACCTGAAGTTCTTATCTGTGCTAGCGAGTAGCAAATAGGAAAAACAAATGCAAGTGATTGAAAATTCCTTTGCTCTCAGAGGAAAGGAAATTAATGTAAATTGGTGAATTACCACCAAAAATACAAATTAAATTCATGTGAATAAAACAACACCCCTACTGCAGATCCAGAACACCTCTTCTGATGGCTGTTCAGAGGCTATTAATTTCTGTACTGTCTGCACATCTGAAGAGTAAAGAACAGAAGCATTTATCGAGCCACTAAACCAATCTAAATTGCCATATTTAGTTTGTAAATTGCCTTCAGTGTGTGAGGGTTTGTGACACTGCTCATTGTGGCCACCACTGAGTACAAGGTATCGTCACCACCACACCAGAATACCCTTTTTAGGAGGTCATTCTGTGTTTCCATGAGTAAATTATTACTTCCAGATTTGTCTTCCCAGTCATTGCTCACAGTCAATGAGTAAGTTGTGAGACAACATCTGTCATTCAGCGACTGAACATCAATGGTCTTGGGGTCTTGCAAAACTAAACCTTCTCTTCCTTATGTATGCCTAAAGGGGCTACATCAGCCCATGGAGCTGAGATCCGAAAGCTGTACCCTATATTAACGGTGTGCCACACCCTGGGAACTGGCTGACAGAAAAATAGTGAGTTGTTGGTGGCCATTTAAATGTATGTGTCTCTGGGGGGCAGAGTTACAGATTCAGCTCAACAAGATGCATACGTCAAATACAAAAAAAATGCTTTCTTGATCCATACATTTTTACCATTTCATTCTTGGTATAGTTTTTTCCAGAACAGGACCATGTCCAAATAGTTTGTCCCTTTTTGCAAAATCATTGCTTTTGTGAATTCATTGGACAAGAAACTTATCCATCAAAATATAAATACTCCAAAATCCAAAATTCTCCAGCCTTGTGACTTCCCATAGCTTTGGGAAAGCAGAGCAGTCAGGAAGGCCATGACAACTAATTGCCCTAGGCAGATGCTGATTTTGCTCCTGCAAATACCTCAGGTAGATCCACTGCAGTGTTCGCACAGCATCACAGTTTCCCCATCCCTCTCCTCACAGATGCCTTAGTAGGCTTTAAGGAGGAGTCTAAAGGCAACTGTAATATAATTAATAAGTATCAGTATTACCCTACTATTTACTAACAGCTTGCATGCAAGTTTGACATGTTTAAACTCCTATATAATGTAGCCCATTATCATTTGTTTTTCAGGCAGTGTTCTGACTCGACAAAGCAGTATTATGAAAGCTTCATAAGCACACTGATGGAACAATGCGTCTATTTCAAGGCAGGTGAGCTTTTAAGATAAAATTCATAAGAAGGGTTATTTTTGTTTATGAATTTTCATTACTTATCTGTCAAAATTGATTAATATTATAGATGTCCATTCTGTATTTAGTATTTCCTGGTCTTTTGCATTTTCTTCTCTGGTCAGTCCATCAGTAGTTCTTTCTATTAGTTAAATGATGAATTACATCTAATAAGGAAGATGGTTACTCAGCAACTCAGACTCCTGCTGAGCCTGACAATGGTACATGAAGGAAATTTCTTGAAGCTTTTATGTGCTAGCTGAAGGGGGAAAAAATACATATTATTTTAAATAGTCCTGTCATGAGCATCTAAAAATAACAATGAGATTTCTAAACAAAAGATGACTTTTTTCCTTTCCCAAAATGGGTAAATTCTTAAGCAGGTCTGAGGGTGGCAGTGAAGGGGACAAAGGAGTGAATAAAACTAGTTCAATTTAGTATTACATTTCTACCTTTTCTTTCACAGGTGTCTATTTCTATAGTCTGAACTGCTTTCAGAGTATTTTCCCAGTGTCTATTAAATGAACAGTGATCATTAAACAAGTAGTAATGAAATAGAAACACCAGGGCTTCAATTGTGTGTGTGCGTGCACATGTGTACTTGGCCCTGATTTTTGTATGGATGTTCGTACCAGGGCATGCATCTTGCCTTCTTTGTGTCTTGCCAGCAACACAAGAGTAGGAAATACCAAAACAGTCTTCATAAATAGGGCAGTTGTTTGTGTACCACAAATGGTCCCAATTCATTTACCAGCAGACTGGGTATGCCTCAAAAAAATCCTTGGGAGATGTACTTAGTTACAGGTTTCATAACATCATCTTCCTGATAATTTTCCAAGCAGATCTGGTGGTCTAGAACTGATATAATACCATTCTGTAGTAACACCACTTTGATCGAAGTCCTGACTAAACACAGACCTGACATTGGCTGCTTGCCTAACTTCTGCCAGCTTCCCTGACATACTGCTGAAGAATCTAACCTCCCTAGCTTCCTATGAAGATATATGATAAAGCTTCCTTCTTATCTATTTTGCAAACATTGCAGAACATAAATGTAAGATTAATTGCTCTTTCACTCTAATAATGGAAACCATGTGACTTGTCTTTTATTAAAGTTAATAGTTTTTTAATAAGTTAAGTATATTCTTATGTTCATGATCCAGAAACTGTTGTTTCTATCATCAAAATGTTAAAAATAAGTTGGATTCATTAACTGTTTTCACTGGAATGATTCCTATTGTGAAAAACTGTAATGGAAAGAATTCTACAAATGCTCAGTATCTGTATTAAAAATCAATATAATCATAGTCCCTGTATTCTAAGACTCTCTGAGTTGGGAAATTTTATTTCATAACCTATAATATCTTTTTGCTGTATTATTCAACATGGGCAATTCAAAATGGAACACATTATTGGTAATTATTAGTACAGGTAGTAATTGTCATTTTCCATTCATTAGTAAACAAATTGGTGTTCAAGAGCTAACGTTTGAGAGTTCATATAATGTGATGTTGTATTCTTCCTACATTTGCCAAATGTTCCTACTGTAGCTTCACTGATGTCTTCAGAGCAGTAGATGATTCCCTTCTCTACTGTGCAGTCAGGCAGCTGAGAAACATTTTGATTAAAGACACCAGTGGCCACAAAGCAAAACATCTTTATTTGCCAATTTTTGTTTCTTCAGCTGAGAGATAAGATAGTATATTACTGCCGTTACATAAATCTCAATCTCAACCAAGATGTATCAAGTCATTTATGGAATCTTGGGAAATAAAAACATGTATTTTATTGTCATATCAAGATAAATTACCTGTAGATTACACTAGTATGCTTTGATTACTTCAGAGGCCACCTTGTCATTTTCTCTTATTTTCACATTGCTCTTGAAAGAATGCCTTAAACTTTTATTTTTAAACAGTTTTATAAAAATAATTTCTACTATCTATATCTTTTGAATGGTGTTTTGTGTTGGCTCTATACTGTCAACAACTAGAGAGCTTCCACATAAATCATAAATATGAGTAGCAATTATTATTTATTCGTTGGTGAAAAGTGAGTTCACTCTTTTCTGGAAAGCATCTCTGTCTTCCAGTCAAAGGTTGCACTTGGACTGGTGGTGGACATGTTCACAGTCCAAGACAGCTTATTCTGAGACACTGCCTTGTGAAAATATTTATTTTGGAATCAATATATGAATTTTAAAATCACCTTTAGATACCAAAAGCTACTAAACATTGAGAGAGAGTAAAGTTCACTGCATACTTTATAGGTAGACTGAAGATATTGAAGAAGTAAGTGTCTGTGGTGGCTGCTGACACTTTCGAACCATGCCTGAAGAAGCATAGTATTATTTGCTTTTAAAGTTTCAACATACATACTTGACCTCTGTAGTTTGCTTGTAGGATTTGTGTTGGAATGAGTAGATAGTTTAGGGAAATGAAACAGCCTGCAGTAAATGCTCAGATTCACTCAGACACATGCCTGGGAGAGCTGGTACCTTAGTCCTTCCTTGTGATCTGTGCTGTGCCTACATTCTTCAGCCTTTAAATAGGGTGCTAACATTATATTTGTGGGGGCAATCTCTACCACCAGTTGACTGGTTTGGGATTTCTTTGGTAGAAGTTTTGCATAGCATATAAACTGCTGAGCCTGGATAAATGCATCCAGGTAATACCCGTACCTTGAACTTTCCACGCCTGGAAAAAAAAAAAGGACTGCTAGCAATGTTTGAAGCCTACTCTGTAGGCCATACTCCCAGAATTGTTATAATGAAACACACCAGTATCACTATTAGGCCAGAATTTGTTATAATTAACTTTTCCAAATGTTTCCCTCTTTGTCCATCATTTCCTTAACAGACCTATAGATCAAAGGTAAGTGGTCAATGTGTTTTTTAGAAGCCAGTTTCAAGCAAGGAGTTCTCATTTTAGTACTATCTCAGTAAGTCAGTACTATTTCAGGATAAATAGACTGTTACAAGGTAGAGTTATTGTTTGTGAATCCTACAACAGGTCATGGCTTAAGCAAAAATTTCATGGCTTCATCCTTCTGCTCAATTATGGGACGAGTGAATGAAATGCAGTTCTTTTAGAAAGAGATGATTTCTGTAATGCTCATTGACTGGATTGATGAAAGAAACAGGAAGAATGAAATTCTCATTTTTAGACAAGTTTGGTTTCTCAAAGTGATTTGAGAACATAGCAATGTCATTTATGGACACTATTGTGGAACCCCTGTAGTGCTGACAGTAGTCTGACTAGATATACTATCTGATGCCTTGCAGAAGGGCCAGACTTTTTTTCACAGGCCAGGTTACATCCTCCAGAATGGCTCAAAGCAAAAACAAGAATTGAAGACTTCCTGTACCCTCAGTATCCCTCATCAAAGCTTGCTGAATGCCCAACTCTTTCTGGCAGCCTCAACAGGCTTTCGAGCAGGTCTTCATGGAACAACTTGTGTTTGCACCTTGGTTTCATTGGAGAGCATTGATTTAATTCCTTGCTGCCTGATGACACTGGTGTCAGTGCCTTAGAAATTGCTGCTACTTAGTGTGACAGTGTGATGCTACAGCAAAATGTCTGGTGTCACTCATACAGTTTGCAGCACTGCAGGCTATAGTAAGACAGAACCGGATTTCAGGAAGAGCTAATGTTTTAAGAGCTTAAGAATTTCAGTCTGGCTTAGTAGTTTCTGCTTCTCTTCAGTAAGCACAGCTAGCTCCTGGGAAGGATGGCCACAAGAACTGATAAGATAAAAAGGGCCCATAAGTACCCCTTGAACTGGAATAAAGAGGGAGTTTTTGCATAGCTACCTTTATTTCAGGTCAAGATGGTCACAAAAACTCTTCTCTAAGTAGCACACAAACTAAGCACTGTAATAACCAACTTTTCAATCTGTATGTTTTCTATAAGCTCAGGTATATATTTCATGTTGTTGGTAAATTTGTTTTCTGCTTTATAAAACTAAAAGGTAGAAGCAGATGACAGCACATTACCAATGTCAGAAAGACTCCTCTGTCAATTCTGTAGTATTGTATCATTATTATCCCTCCCTCTTGTTTAAAATTTTTCTATCAAGTAATTGAGCACCTTAAAAAAAAGATCTGAAAGCCACAAACACAAGGCGCCACTGTAGATTTTTGTATGGATCAATGCAGAGGTAGTGACCCTGAATTTTGAAAATGTACATCTACTGAATGAAAAGGCATTATATGTGTGTTTGAGAGATCTGAGAATGCTCATTTTTTTTCCATCTTCAATGATTTATGAAACTTCTTACTCATAACAGATGTGCCCAGCCACACACAGGAAAAGTTTGACTTGTCAAAAGCATTTGTATTTTGAACTTTTCTAATGCTCGATACTTTTGCATACAGAATGTGGCCTCTGTATGAAGAGTTGCTCATATTTTTCTTTTAAATACAGTTTTGACTGGAGTTGTCAACACTACAAACCATTATACATTTTGGTAGAACACAAGAACAGCAAAAGAATTACTGGATTTGATGCAGACATTTCAAAGAAAAAAAACTCTATTTGGAGAGGGGACTCAGGGGTGAAGTTACAAGTATTACATTGTTTTCTGTTTTGCCCTGCTGACCCAGTTGCAGCCTTCACCCTTTGACATTTACCAAATGGTTGCTAAACTAACCAAATATCTAAAAGGCTTCCAACTGGGACATCTTCAGAAGATCACCACTGATACAAATGATAAAGATACATTTGGGGAACATCACTCAAAGTTGAACTTATTCACTGACTGGAACTTCAAAAATATCAAATCAGGGAACTAATGTTTCTGGCTTGTTATGTTTGCTCAGCTGAAGAGCCCTGTATTTCATATACTTAATTTAACCCTTAAATTGAGGAATTAGCTAGGTTTGTAATTGTATGTTTGTATCTGCAAAAGTCTTACAAACCAGGAGAGTGTAAGAAATACAAAGCTCTGTGCATTTACACATCAAGGAGGACTGGCATGGAACTGGCCTAAGGCATCCCTCTAGCAAGTTTACTCAGCATGACTGTAAGTGTTTTTCAGTCCTAAAACATTACCTGCAATAAGGGTGGCAGGGTCAGAGAAGTATATATATTTTATATGATGTCATCTTTTCAGAATTATTCAATATAGTTGCATAGCTGATTGGTCTCTTTCTATTGAGTACTTATCCCAAACCAGACCTCAGCCAGCATAGTTAGCCACACTCATAGCTAGCAATTATTGTCAAATGCTGCAAATTTCTTTTCTGTGTTTTTCCTCAAATCAGCTGTTTCAAGGTCGACATACAAAGAGCCAAAAACTGATGTACATGTTAACTAAATGTTCAAACAGAAGTAAATCTTGAAGGTGAAGTCACAAAAGCCTTAGTCTTGTGTTAAGGACCAGCAGCAACACATAGCAGCGATTAGACCAGTCCTGTACTGCACAAGTCCTGAACCGCAGGGCATTTTACCCAGGCAGAAATCCTTCCAGCTATCATAGAGTCCTTGCAATTGCACATGGATGTACAGACCATTAGAAAAGAATCTCCCATGCTCAGCATCTTGCTTGGGGGAGAACAGGAGGTCCATAGGCAGATCTATAAAGTTACATTAGCAAGGATTTGGGGAAGCAGTGACAGAAAGCAACAGGTAACATGTCACAGACATAATCCCCAGAAGGTACAGGACCCCAAATTATTGTTCGTTTTGAGAGAAGAACACTGAGTTATTCTTTTTAATGAATTCCAGAGTGAAACCTGACTTACTGATGCGATACCTCCATTTTTATGGATGGCAAAATGAACTGTAGGCCACACAGTTTGTGCAAGGTTTGCTTGGGCAAGTTGGGAAAGCAAAAACCTATATGAGACCTTCAGGCTTTTCCCATAAGATCAACTGAGAGTTAAAGGCAATGATCCCTGTGCGTGTTGTTCTACAAATTTTAGAATAGCCCTGGTTTTCTTTTTTTAAACAAGCTGTCTTGCGAAGCCTTTAGTTGTTTACTACTGAGATACGGTTTCAGTGCAGGGTAATCACATGAATTTCCAAGGAGATCTCCAACAACATTGGCAGTAACTACCTGTGTTAGAAATGTTAAATGAATGTCTTTTTGCTCTGTTGCTTTTGTCCCAAGAACTGTTCCAAGTCTGTAAGATCGATTAGCAGAGGATTGTGCCTCCTGTCTTCACAGAAAAGTATTTTTAAACATCTTTTTTCTAGAGGTTACATTTCCTAATGTGCCAAAAATTCTATTTCCAGCCACAGGGCAGCGCTTCCTTTGTCAGTCAAGTGTTAACTAAAATCTACTAATGAAGTAAGACAATAGAAGTGCAGCACCATTTTATTGCTATCCAACTCCCATTGACAGAGTTACATCTATTGCTTCAGGACATTTCACTCAAGCCTGGGGGCCCAATGGCACAGGTTTACTAGAGACCCTCAAGAGTTCCAGGCCGACTTGCACACTGTGCATATAAATATAATACAGCCTAGGGGGCTATTTTAGACTGGGTATTGGAGCAAGTCATAAAGAATTAAACTGAAACTGAGCCAGTGTGTCATGAACATGAATACAGTGCTGTGTCTGACATGAAGCATAACCATTGCAGAAGTTCGTACACATTAGTTTTCTGTGTTTATTGCAGCTTAGTGTATAGTCCCATGACACAAGAAGGGAAAAATGCATACCATGACTACATCAGACTTTCATTTAAACATCAGTTGACTATCATAAAGAAATTAATGTTGGAGGAATGGCATTTTAGAGCATGAACAAGTCACTGGCATAGAAGGTGAGTATCTAAGAATCCTGCTCAGAGAACTTTTAGAAATAAAGATATGCTAGAAGCAACAAGAAGAAAGGAACATAAAAATGCAAAAGAGATTCTACTAAAAATTTTCATGGCAGTGACTGAACCAAAGTTCTAAGAAAAAGATACTGTGGACTATAATGGTATGGTTAAGGTAGTAGGTAGGGGATTTTTCAATACACAACAAAAGATTTTCATACTAATTCTAACAGTGAACATAAACTGAATATTGTCCACCATTTTTACGTGGCATTATAGTACCCTATCTCTTATACCATTTATTCTTTAGACACAGGGTCCCTGACAACCAAACGAAGGCAACAAAAGCAGACTAGAAACACATTTCTTCTCTCTCTGCCTCCTTGGCAGATAATAAAAATAGATCCAAGAATTTAGCACCATTCAGACAAATATTAAACTAATTAAAAAAAAACAACAATGAGACAATCTGATGGGCACATTCATAGGAATAGGAACATTGAAGTGAGATCAGTGGACAGATAATGTTTGTCTTAGATCTGTATTTTGAAGGTGAATCTTGGATACAAGTTTGAAAACTTTCATTTTCACCCAGCACAGATCTGAAAGTGACATTAATATTAAATTGCACAACATATTTCAGGTGTTTATTTATTTAGTCTATGTTAGAACTGTCTCTTCTAGCCTTCTTTTGTGATACATCCTTATGTGACTATCGGGGCGAAAGGTCCACTCCTTATCTTTACCTCTGTCAAAGACAGCTGCTTTTAACCTTCATGAGTGGACATGTATGTGCTGACAAATCCTACACCAAATTGTCCACCACTTAAATACTGAACCTGTGACATTATGAAAATGACTACAGTTAATTCAATGAAATTATTTCTAATTTATATGAGCCAGAGACAAGAATTCAGTGTCTTGATTTCATTGTCTCTTTCCTGACTTGATATATCTTTAATTACAGAAACCCAAACAAAATGAAAGTAATCCTATGTCCTAGTTGTCATAGAAGCCTCGATCCTCCTTGTCTAGGTGGAAGTGATCTTAAAAATCATCACGGTATAGTAAACCAAGCAATGTAGCACATGTAGGAAATGAAATGCACGAACAAGAACATAGAAAAGAAAGTAAGTTTTATTTAGCCAGTTTTCTGCAGCTGGGCATTGCACTTTGCAAGATGGAGAGAGAGAAGGATGAGAAACAGTGAGTTTATGTTAACTCCCAGGCTCACTTGAACAGATGTAACTCTAAAACTGTCTTGCTGAATTCAGTACAGATTCAACAGATATTAGGCAAATATCCCTACTTCTCCCTCCATCTTCATTTTCTTACAGTTGTGATACTCTAAAGTGTGCTTTGTGCACAGATCATTCCTTTCACATGCTGCAAGCAGTGCAATGCTTCTATAAATATTATTCTTGTGATTTTAGCCTGATAAAGGCCAATGGAGAGTGACATCCAATCTCCCTCTGAAAGCATCATAAATTTTTATCTCATACACTCAATTCTGTTCCTTCCAATCAAAATCTAGAAGAGAAAAGGTTTTTCTCAGCTTGAAATTGGCACTCCCTAGTCATTCCTTAAAAATGGCATCATTTTGCTTTTTTTCCTGCAGGTTAGCCTGAGGTTACGTCAGGATGATAACAGAAATGGCTAAGCGTCTTTTATAAAGCAAATAAGAAAAATAGGAAGCATACGGCAAGAGTCGATCTAAATAAGAAACCACTAATAAGTGCATATAAAGTCACTGGCTCCTCACTTGACCTGCTCTAAAAATATTTACTAACATTAAAAGCTATTTCCACTTTTGTAAAGGGACGGTTCAGGGTAACAAAAATAACTTGCTATTCATAGCAGCAGAGCCAGGGAAGTAGCTACTTTGTTTAGTTACATGCTGAACTGAGTGGGGGAGAAACTCCTTCTCACAAAATAGAGAAGGGGTACTAAATCCCCTAATATTTTGGATAACCCTGTTAGCTCTATTTTCCCCCATCCCTCCAGTCTGTCTTTACAGGCAGGTATAGACTTTGAGGTAACAGGTGGTTCTTCTCACTTTCTCCTGGGACTTCTCTGCCTGGAGCTGTTCCTACTGCAGCCAGGGCTGTCTGGCAGGCAGAATCCCATTTCTAGCATCTACCATTCAGCCCAACACCAGATCCTTCAGTTCAACCCAAGTGTTATATCTTCAGAATGGTCATATCTGAAGTGCAAGGTATTTTGGATATCTGAAACTGAACAAAGGTAACTTACGTGTCAACCTTAACTTGGGCTTTAAGCATAAGAGCCAGCTTTGAGATGAGATTTAGAATCCATGTTAGCTGATGGCGATTGAAGCTTTTGGTGTCCATTAGGTCTTCCGAGCTCAGATTTTGCTTTTGCACAGTAATAAACATTTTGTTTAAGAAAAGCTTATTGTCTTCATGCTCCCCATTTCTATGTTTGATTAAAATTTCCAACTTCTTTCTCACCAAAAAAATGAGAGTTCAAAATGAGAGTTGAATCTTTCCTGCCAATTCAGAGTACTTAGTCTGGTCCTGCAGCCAGCAGAGTAAACCACCAGACACGCTGCTATACTTCAGTATAGACTGTTCTGCCTCTAAGAAAGGTTGTAATACAGTGAGAGGTCAGTAAACAGACACAACTGGAAGACTTTATAACCTTTCTCAATCAAATGCAAGATTTGATAGTTTAATGCAGTTGAATTTCAAAATGCCTTTTACAGCATTTGATAGCACATGATTTACTTGAAAGATTATCCTTTGTCCAATGTTTACAGCAGGAAATTTAAAAAGAGGTATTTAGAAAATGGAATTCTAATTTGCAGTCAGCTGGTGAATTCAGCAAATACTAGTCTTTTCCATGAAAAGACTAATCCAGAATTAGAAGGGAAATAGACATACTGACCTCACAGTGTCTCATTTCTATGTATGCTAGAAGACTGCAGCAAGCTCTTAGTTAAGAGCTTTGAAAAACCACTGCTAAACACAAATGCTTCTATTGTAATACTCCAGCTATTTTAATTACAGCAAACTAACAAAGCTTTTGTGTTTTCTATGCAACCACCCAGTTCATAGTTTGAGAAGACCACATTTCAGTTCTGGAAAAGATCGCTTGATATCAGGATTTTTGAAATTGTTCTGAAGTTATGAAGATTCCTTGTGATTTCTGCACATTTACAAAGTTTATTATGAAATCCTGTATCTTCATAGTTGTAAGGAGTTAACAGTATTTGAGCACTTGCTCTTAAAAAATTATAAATCACTCTTAATATAGTCTCAAATGCATCTTTGTAATAATTAGCATATAATGTTTCCTTCTGGGTGTGGATATGAAGCTGAGCCAGCTTTCCACTTTTTTTAGGTTTTAATGTCCAGTTATGACTGAACTCATAACCTATATTTAGCGTTCTAATTTAAGAAGTCAGATTTTTGAAACATTGAAAAATACAGAAACTTTTAAATTCAAGGGAACAAATGAAAGAAGGATCAGTGGGAGCTGTAGAGTGCTTAGAGAAAAGGAGAGAGAAGCCATGTAGTTAGGTGTCTGAAAAGAATTTAGAAGACTAATTTAAGCCCCTTTATTTTTTTGAGTTTATTTTAGGCCCCTCCACTTTTAAAAAAGTTTGTCTTCATAATCATGATAAAAAAAAATCATCCACAATATTTTCCAAATATCGAGTCTTACAGCAAGAATCTATTTCATAAAGTAAATTCTATTTTAAGATTTTTTTTTTCCCAAACTGCTTTCAATGTTGATGAGTAATATTTACTGCTTTTTTAAACTTCTTGTTGTTGTCTTAAATGAGTTTTTGCAATACATTTCCACTAGCCATTGTACTTCTAAGGCAATGGACTTTAAACTGCTTAAAGAACCACCACAGACAGTTATGAAAACCTACCTAGCAAGAAGATGAACTAGATTGAGGTACTTTTGCATGTAGTATGGTAAACCATGAGCAAATAGATTGCAGCTCTGTTTTACATGGTAATTTTTCTCTTAATGAGTAGGATTTATTTTAGGTATGTGTTATTCAGAACCTAGAGACTTATAAATCCAAATATCTTAAAACTGTAGTGACAGAAAAAAACATTGAGATATCTTTCCTCTATAGAGAGTAAATAAAAACCACATTTCTAACTCTGCAGCTTCCTAATATCGCAAGGGACTTTTTCTTCATTAGCACTGCCATTAATTTTCCAGCAGCTGTAGTAGGATAGGTAAAATGCTCATTTCTCTTCAAAACCTCTTCACTGCTAGGGAAGCATTCTCAGATGGCCACTTTTTTGAACCTCTAGTAAATGATTAGTCATGACAAGTAGCCCTTTAATCAGAAGCAAATTTTAACAATGACACCACTTAGCTCTTGTGTGTCACTTCTCTCCTTTCACCTCTTCCTGCAGCTACTAGTATTCCCATAGTTTTCTTCAGCATACGCAAGAGACGCGTCATTATTTTCTGTTCTTTAGTCCCCAGTAGTCTTTGGGAAAGGCTCTCATTTGCATTGCATGGGTATAAAACAAATCATCAGCAGACAGGCAGGTGTATCATCAGCAGCCACCTACATCTACAGGTTGAAATTTATACTCCTATATGAATTGTGCAATGGTTTAAGGCCTAAAGAGTATTCTTTTGACCATTCTTACTGACAAGGAAAAGTTTGTATTCTAACTTCTCAGACCTTTCAAGGAATCACAGAAAAATTCTTTCATTAGATGAATTTGAAGTTGCTACAATGATTTTTTCTTCAATCCAAGAGACATGTGCAACAAATAAATGAATGAACTTATAGAAAAAAAGTGAAATTTTCCTGTTTCTTTTAAGGCTGTTCCTTCAATATAAGATAGATAATTCATATCAGAAAGAGTGAAAAAATATCCATCAGCCATAGACCACACATGCAAAATCTGAAACACAGATTCTGAGCTGGTACACAGAAATACAGCATATGTTTATCAAACTAAGTCTTATAATGATAATCCCTTAAAAACTTCTTTGGAAGACAGCTACATTTTCCAACCAGCTGTTCTAAGAAATTCGAGAGAGTTACTATAATTTCAGAAGTTTTTCAAAATATATTCTGTTTAAAAACTGCCTTACTGATCCATAAAATTTACCCACCTAATGTAATCCCACAACTTCACTTGCCTGTACTTGATCCTTACGGAAAAAGCATAGAAACCAGTTATATCTCAACAAACTTGGTATACCGTTCTGTTTTCCAAATGCCAGTGATTTACAGGCTTCTTGAGTGAGAGTCAACATCCAGACCACAGTTTCCCAAAGAGCCCAACCTACATGAGTGCATCTAACCCTTCAGCTGCCTGTGTTTACTAACTGGGCACAGAAGAGGGTAAGATAGAGGACAATGAAAGGGAAGGGGAGTGCAGTAAAGGACTACTTTACAGTGAGACAGAGCTGAAGCTGGCAGGAGCTGCTGGAGAGACACAGGAGCACTTCACTGATGTGAGAACCGGGAGATATGTAAAGTCTTGTTAGGCTTTAGCCTTTGGCATCTTGACTTCACAGCTGGCGTATCTCCTGCACACGTGGGGTGGGTGGCAACCAGAAAGGAACTACCAAAGGCCGCTGAATCAAGGGCTGCTATAAACTCACAAACAGCAGGATTTAGGGCTCCCTGCTGAGGTGCACAAAGGCCAGATGGAAGCATGAGGAAGCAAAATCCTAAAGAAATAGGATGCAGCCTCTAGTTAATCACCAACCCCTCATGTTACATTTTATCACCGGATTCTGACCCACTACTTGTCGTTTTCAGGGCTGTGGCATCTTCTAAGACAGTCTTATTTTCAGCCCTGTAAACCTTTAAAAATGTTGTCCTTTCCAGTGTCACAAGTAAGCCCAGTCAGTGAATAATAGCACTGTTGTATCTGAGTCAACTGATCTAATTGTTGCTCCTGTCTTAGCAGGGATTTCAGACATGAAGTCTTACACAAAGCATCACCTTTTTAGTATGAGAAAACATGGTGCTAAAATTTCACATGATGTTTTCAGCTCAGGCTGAAATGTTGCTGTTTTAAGATTGGTCACATATCTGCAATTCACTTAACTCTTGTGTGTTCCTGTCCTCCTCATCCTAATCACTGTTTTTATAATTTACGTTGCTGTTTTCCCTCAGAATTAAAACACATCCAACTCTATGGTCAGTACATCTATGTGATGTCTCTACAACTAGCTTTTCTTTTAGATGTGCACATACCTTGAAGTAATCCTGAAACATGAAATAATTGACAAACATTGATGTGTAAAATCCCCTATGTTCTTATTATACAATCATAGCAGTAAGAGATGAAATATGTACATAGTTCATCCATTGTCTCAGTGACAGATTTAGATCCGCTTTAGGAGAATTTAGGGTTTGCTGTTTGCTCACATAACCCGCAGCAGTTGCAGAAATGGTGCCCATAGCTTCAGCAGCATCTGTAGTCCCTCCTGGCTCTGTGCCTGACCGTGATCTTGTTCAGGAAGAAAAATAGTGCCTATTTTTCCCTCCTCTGCTGTACAATCTAGAAGTAAGATCTCATACTGCAATATGAACTCAATGTCCACCAAATGGAATTGCTGCCCTCTGTGCTTCTCTACCCAAATTCTTGCTCTAAACACAAGTTTCCCGCCTGGGGATCCTGTGCTGGAAGAAGATGGGGGGTGGTGTTGGGCAGGTGTGCCACAGGGATGCCACCCGCCTCCACCCTGACACGCATGTCATGGGACCCGAGAGCTGGGTCCGAGCTCGCTGCTCTGGTGGAGCCCAGAAATAATGTGAATTAGCTCCCAGGCACAGGCTTGGCACTCGGCGGAGCCCGTGCTGGCTCCTGCCTCAGCGCTGGTTGGGCAGTGGCAGGACCTGGGACCTGGGACTGGTTTCTATCACGTGCCAAGCTAATGTGGTAGGTGTGCCGCGCTACGAGAGACACTGACTTTCACTGTTGGGTATGTTCTGTTATTATTTACTCCACAACCACCACTGGTCCCTTCCTATTGTTCCTAATTACATCCTTATGAACATGCAGGTTCACCATCCCACAGAGTTCATAGGCTATGACCACTTACCCCATCCTCACTATGCTGCTCTAGGCTTTTTTTTTTCTTTTTTCTTTCTCTTTCTTCACACCCTACCCCTCCACTTAGCTTTTCTGCTTTTTCCTGAAACCTTTCCAGTTTATCAATGTCTTCCCTCTGCTGATGTAAGCACCTCAGAAAAGATTTGCAACTATCTTTTCTAGCAGCCATAGTGTTCTGCAAACTCAGTTTGACTCTGGTGTTCTCCCTCATATTTACACTTTTTTCTTCACTTCTCATTAACATAATTCTTTTCTCTCTATATATATAGATAAGAACTATTATTATCCTATATAGATAATAAACTCCTCTCTCCTCCAGATATTTGACTTCAAAAATTCATAACTTTTACAAATACATCAGCATACTTTTTTCCACATATTAACAATATTTTCTGTTGATGCTTGTTAGTCTTAGATTCTTTGTGCATTTTCCTTCTTCATTGCTGTTTTCATTGCTTTCAATAATTATTTACATTTTAATTAATTAGTTTTAATTTATATCTTATTTTAGATCAATGATTACAAAATCCATTACATTTGAGAATTACCGAATAGAAACATCTGGGAAGAATATAAAGAACATAAAAATTAGCTCCTCATTTGTCTTACAATTTCAAAAGGGGAAAACTGAGGAAGGAATTCTTAAAACAAGGACTTTAAGAACAGGAATACCTGTCACTTTAAATGTATTATCTCTGGATTTGTTCTTGAGATGTTTAAAATTAGTAAAAAATTCCCAAAAGATTAAACAATACAATTATCAGTCTTTTCCTATGCCCTAGTAGCAACTAATGAGCTGTTTTTTCAGATAGTCAGAACTCTTATTCTAAACCCGTAGCAGAAAATGGAGGTGAATGTTCCAGGTGAGCAGCTAGAAAGGGAACGAAATTCACAAAAAGATACTTTTTTTTCCTTGGGAGCAGCACTGCTCCATGTATCAGCAGTAGGAAATAAGGAATTGAGTAGAATGAGTATCGTAGAGATATTTATTGTTTCCCATGGTCCAAAAGGACACTCAAATATGGAGAACCGATATTGAGACATCCCACCTACTCAGCACTGCACCATTTATACTACAAAAATTATTCTATGCTGAAGTGAGCACATTGTGAACAACTGTAAGTCACTGGAGGCTTTAATAAGTGTTGACACATTTATTTTAATTAGAAAACAATGAATAACCTGGCTATCCCAGCAGAATTTTTCATGCCTTGCATCTATCCATAGAGGTGGAAAAGTTAAAATATAACATTTGATCTTTTCTGTGTGGGAAATTTTTTTCTGTATACGTGATGATATGACTTTATGTCAAAAATTAAAGCAAGAAAACCATGTGGCTTGTGGCTTTAACTGCCATATTTTGTTTTGGCTTACCCTATGTCTTTTTAAGAGGAGTTTTAGTATGCACAGCTGTGCACCTTGGCTCCAGTGGTAATTATACTAGTATAACAAACGCTCTCTTGCAGGCAAAACCTTGGTTTTCCTAGATCTGGTGCATGGGGAACAGCTATGGCTTCAGGAACATCCTGAAACAGCCACCACAATAAATCTTGCATAAACAGCATTTTAAACTATCTGCTGGGACATACTAAATTACCACTTGAACGACGCATTGTGATCATTCCAATCAAACCAAAATAAAGTAATTGAGTGAATAGCATTGGTGTGATGGCCTTCCAATTTTGCAGTTGTACAATTCTTACAGGCACCAAAAGATTTGTGCCTGCTTGGATGAGCAATGAAAAAGAAGAAACCGTTCTCTCCATTTTCTCTGGCAAATAAATGCCTCTGTGTTACTCTTGCTATGCATTTGATATACATCCTTTGCCTTATCCAGGCTTTTCAATGTATTATACATATTTCACTAAACCAGCCACTGCTCTACTGCTTTTAAAGTTTCAGCATAAAGAAAACGTTAATCATCAGTCTTAACTTTCCTGTATTTTTTTCTTCCCTGTGAGCAATTCATTACAGTATGTCTGATTATTAGGAACAAGGAACAAACATTTCCCCTCTGTTGAAGAACAGGAAACAATGTTTGGAGAACAATCAAGTCAATTCTCCATGGAAAAAAAAATGTAGCAACAGGGGAGAGGCTTGACCTTTTTCCAATTAAAAAAAAAAAAAAAGGAAATCCATTTTCATCTGAAGATGAAGAAATCAGCTTATGTGTTCACCCAATCTGACCTCTTTTCTGAAGATGTATTTCATTGTAAAGTATATTTAAATATCAAGTATAACCATGAAAGGCACCAAAACACTAGGAGTTTTAGACGAAGTCTTTTGCTTTCATCTTGTGAAATTCTTCTTTGAATCTGCCTGCCATTGTAAATTACGTTTTCAGCTGAACATGAAAAAATGCACAAGATACAAAGAGCGGCCGTTGGAGCACACACGAGCACGCACTGCCACCTGCTCACAGCTGTAGTTTACGGGGGGAGTTAGCCTGGGAAATAACATCAGCAAAGGCAAAGCGACTGCTCTGACCACAGTCCAGCTGGCGTCTTATAAACATCAACAGTTCTCTTCTCCAGTTGGAGTTTTTAATTTTGCTCTGTTTTTTTTCCAGTGTTTATTAAAGATCGGGCCGGGGTGGGGCGGGGAAGGTAAGACAAATATCTATGGCGGTGGCACACACACTGATTCCCATAATATGACACAGTTTGAAGTCATACAGGTATGTATGCCCCTTCTCACCTGTCTCATCCAACTGCATTTCATACTCCAGATTTCTGTTTTGTTGCATAGTTCTTCCCTTTGGACTAATAATTAATTCCTCAGTGTGGGGCAGTATGTAATTTTGTTGCCACAGCAGCTAAGGAGTCACAATATGGTTCCCCGTTTGGCCCAAAGGGAGGAAGTAATTGATGCCAATTTTTAACTGATGAACAATACTTCCCTGTGTGTCAGCTCAGACATGTGGTTTGTGCATCTGGGAGCTAAACACAAGGTTTAAATGTTCCCACTCACACCCCACACAGCAGAAATTTGATGGAAATTCTTCCCCTCGCTGTGCTGTACAACAGCTGCACTGACCGTCTCAATACTGCCATTAAAATCCCTGGGCCGGGGCTCCCTCTCTGGCCCCACAACAAGTGCCACGAGAACACCGACGTCTCAATACATCACATTTCAGAAGAAAATGCAAATTTACCAGTCATACGGAGCAACGATGTTGCCAGAGCTTACTGTTTCAGTATTAGTTTTGCCCTTTTGGGTGGTGTTTCCCAGCTTGCTGACCATCAACGGAATCTCAGGGAAGTGAGACTTTTTTTTCCTCTCTTTTTAAAGTGTACTTCTAGATATTTTGGCTAGGAAAAAAAAAAGGCATTTTTGATTTGATTTCATTTGAAAAAATGAAACATACACAGTTGTTGGGGCACAGGAAACAGGAGACTGCAGGAAAGAAGATAATGTTTATTTGTCATATTTCTGAATTCATTATTTTTCATCTGAACTCATTTCCAGGGACGAAGTCATGGTTTTTAGACACCTGAGTCCAGCATTACTGAAATAGCAAATGCTCCTTGCAATCCCTCTGCATGTTTAAAGCTGACACATTTCCACCACCGAACTCCCAGCCTTCATGCTCGCTTGACAGGAGCAGCATCGCCATTCTGACCTTACCGTGTCCAAAACCAAGACATGAAGAAAGGGCAGCAAGAAGATCAGAACTGCTTACTCTAAGGGGAGAAAGACACGTTGCAAAGGCAAATGCAATGAGTGGTGCCTGCCAGGCACAAATTCCTACTCAGAGCTCACAGGAGGATGAGGAAACAATGTTCTTTAGAAGGCTGCACACTTCAAAATTTCTGTGAACTGATAACCCGTGAAACTCATTGCCATTAGACTCTAAGAGCTTAAAACACATCAAGAAAAAGATTAGATGCATATGGGCAAATTCAAACGCTGACATGCACAAGGACACAAAGAAGCTGGGAAGAATGTGACCTGGCGAGCAGGAGGGTATGAAGCAGAACCTGCAGTATATAAAGGTTATGGGTTTTTTCCCCCAGAAAATAATGCTCCATTGGTTCTTGCCAAAGCAGCCAGCCGCCATCTGACATCAGGCTGAGAGCTTCACGATTAATATGTGTAGAATAACCTTTCTGGCACATTTCTTTAAAATTACTGGTCACACTGTAGCTGTGTTTCAGATTTTCCTCTCTCTAGAACCAGATAGTCTGTCAAATGCATTCAGCAAATAATATGTTTACTGAATTTCATTATGTATTAGGAAGCTATTATTCAAAGGAATGTTTTCAATGGTTCATTCAGCTCTGGTCAAGGCTCTGCTATATGGGCTGCTGTTGACTGAATTTGCAAATCCTCCTACATATGCAGCAAAATACCAAGGCATCACAAGAACAAGTTAACTTTATAAATCTCAATCACCTTTTCCCTTTGCTTGAAACAATGCTGCTATTGTCTTATTTGCAAAATTCCTCTTGGGATATAATGGTCTTTAATCACAACAAATCACTGTAATACCACAGAGATCTTAACTTTTACAGTGTGTTTGCAAAATTTAGCAATTAAGCTTGCAAGGTACTTATCAAAATGTTTTTCATCTCAGAAATCTGTTGTCTGGGGGCTGCTTTATAAAACATAAGGAGCAAATTCTGTCAGTAGTTGTCTCACATTGAGTACAGAGCAAAAGACTGGTAACTATGTCTTAGAGATATAGCTATACATTTACCATAAACTTTGGGAATATTCTAGCAAGTTATAATTAGTATTCATTAATCACAAAGATGGATTAATTTCTCTTTTTCGCATTCCATCCAAGTTTTAATGCATATTATGGACTGCATTCCACACACTTTGTGGGTCTTTTCTATTTTAACTCCTTCCATTTTTTCAGTTAGTGTTAAAAAAGAAAACACAAGTTGGCAATTGTACACTCCTTCACAGCTCTGTGGTCATACTGAAAAAATTACAGATAACTCAAAAAGTTAACTTCCATTTCCACTGGCGCTGGAAAAGTGTTTCTAAATTAGCCTTACAGAAAAAAATCACTGTCATTCTGTTTTATCCTGTGAATATTTACTGCTGGGTGTGCAACCCCTTCCATCCGGTAGAATACTGAATCCACTGACCCAAGCTTTTTTTTTTGCAACACTGGGCCCTGTTCTTTCTGTACCTCCTGCTAAGTGTCAAATATATTTTGCCTTTTTGTAGAGTACAAAATTAGTGCTATGTACGGGCCTGTAAAAGGGACAACCCTCAGTCAAAACAACAGCAAAATGCTGGTGACACCATTTCAAGTCTGGCAATGAGCCTAACACCACGGGCTAGTCAGAGCCTGTGGATTTTGGCACCAACACGTGATGGAATTTCTCATAGGAATATGCCATAAAAGTTCTTGAAAGCGCAGACAATGTTTGCATTTGGTGTGTTAGGGAATTGAAGACTCCTAGTAAGATCCAGAAAGAAAGCTGCTACGGTCACAACCTTTGCTAGTACTATTCCGAAAGCGTGTTTCAGGACTCCAGGCATGATCTGAGAGCTTGTACAGAGCTCTTAGCTGTGGGTGGAAGACAGAAGGCTGTATCCTACAGAAGCTGCACAGAATTGCAAAGATGAATTTGACAGCAAAGTTGCAGGGCTGAGTGGCAAGCCAGCTACTGATGTCCACAGTGTCAAAGGAGCTGTCTGCGAGGATTTGAGGAAAAAGATTAAAATCTCCATTGAACTTTAGCTGCTGGCAAGAAATCCATTAGATGGTATCAGGCAGAGGCCAGTCAAAACAAACTGGAGACTTGGTATTTCAACCCAGTTTAAGAAATACAGACAATGAGGAACTGTGTGCAACAATGATGAACTTTCAAATTCTTTTTATAGTTTGTCTTGAATTTTACCCAGAAGCACACTATCTTGGTGTGAAAAGTGGCATGCAAAAGTAAAAAATTCATACATTTCTGCATTTTCAAAGAACATGAAAGGATACTGAATTAATATATATTTGGTGCAAATTCCTAATCAAGAATGGCCCATCTCTATAAGGATTAAACATACATTATGATTAGTAAACATGTATTATGATTAGTAAACATGTATTATGATTTTCCTTAGCCTGCTGCTTGATTCCTTCAGACATCTAGTATATTTAAATCATTATGCTCTTTACTATTTACTCAGTGTCATGAGTGAAAATCCTTCTATAGCAAGAGCATGACTTCACCTTGGAAGTCTTTTAATTACAGCTTTTTCCAGTATTTTTCTAGCTTTTCCTGGTGTTCCTCAGTTTAGCTTTACTTCAGTCCCACATCCCAGCCCTGTAGTGCCAGGGCATGGGAGGAAAACCACTTTCTACAGGGCGGCTGGAGAGGAAGTGGTGATGGAGACAATAAGGCTCAACTAAAAGGCTAGGAGGGAAAACACAGCTTTGCCTTAAAAAAAATTGCACATCCAATTTGCTTTAAAGGAATTGCATCTCCAATCCATAGGCAGCCATGACTGCAAAACACCAGCTGCTGTACCTCCTCTTGCCCCAATGCACACACCCTTCAGCTTCCCCTCCGCTTCTCCCCAATGAGCCTTAGCACCCCTCCATTTCACTGTCATCTCCCAACAGAAACTTACATATTTTCATGTTCTCCCTCCCTAAACTACCTTCCACCAGAGAAAATTTGACCTTGCCTGAGCTATACTGTACATATGCTGCATTGTATATATGCTGTGCCTGGCCTTGCACTTGCCTTGTGAGTATGTGGACTTGCCTGGTGGTGACCACACTGTTGGCTGAACCTGGTTTCAGTGGACCTGCTCCATCCCTCCCGGCTAGGGACGGGGGGCCAGCTCTCTCGCCCCTAGGGTCAGCCTCAGCTGCCAGCTTGCCTCTGCTCCCGCAGGCCCCTGAGATAAATGGCTGGGGACAATCTAGTCCTCCTGTGTTCCTCTGCACCGCTCTCCCCGTTCTTAGGAAAGCAATTCTTTCTCTATGGCTAGTGCTGGGGACCTGCCTTTCAATGCGAGGCATTCAGCCGAGTTGTGCTGAGATATTCTTAATCTTGCTCTTATCTTTTCTGCTTGGTTCCAGTTCTGAGCTAACTCTATGACAAGCAACCCAGCCTAGATAAACAATCCCATACCTTATCCTCACCCTAAAAGAGACACTTGTTTCCCAGTTCCTGTGTGGCTGGATAGCTACACAGATGGTGTGAACATCCTTCTGCATTAAGATTTTTGCTCTGGCATTGTTTGTCTCACAACTGAACGCTCACTGTCCCACGATGTCTCCTTCATTTTACACCAAATTGTTCAGCAGATTTACAAAGCCTTGCATTCAGTGTCTCCTTCACTTTCCAGAAGAGCAAGAGGTTCAGGAGAAGATTTACTGATCGCTTTGCCAAATTGAGCACAAGTTTTCAAGGAGATGCTTTATGGTATTCATTTTCCAGTGGCTGACTTGACTCACCATGCTTCATTAAGACAGCCTTGTGTACTAAGCAAGCCTCAGAAATGGAAAATTGTGTCTTACGGTAATTTAGACACCAGCACTGCCCCCCCCCCCAAGATTAATTCCTATAGGATATGTGCTGGCACAGTTCCAAGCAGCTGGGCTTACACAAAGCAGCCTTTTATTCTTTAATAGATTCTGGTGAAGTTTTATCCCTATCAATAAAAATTGCCTGTATTATCTGAAAATAGAAGCAATTGATCTTTCCCTGACCTGATCTGGAGGAAACATAAAAAAGCTCATTTTGTTAGGAAACCTAATTAATTTACACTCTCAAAGGTCATCACAAAAACTTTGTTGAAAAGTATTTGGGAAAGCAAAGGAGGCCTCAAAAATGCTGTTACTTGCCATCCATCGCGTGGCTGTCACCCAATACTGATTCCCAGAGAGTACAGTGAAAGTTTTCTATGTGCAACAATTGCACAATAGTATGCAAAACAGACACAGGATTTCCTAATATTCTCCAGTTCCATGCTGGAGAACTACTAAAAACAATTATTTGCGTGGTTTTCTGGGATGCGAGGCTAGGTTCGCAGCATCAACACATTGCTTTTGCAAATGTTAAAACAGAAGCATGGCTGCTGTGTGCCCTAAATAGAGATGTTCATCCTGCATGAGAGTTTTATTCTACACTGAAGATTATTTTTAGAAACAATCTCCCTGCGTTGAATAGTCAGAAGACATTTAAGGATTTATTTAATTTTCATTTAATGTTTTTGTCCTGTTTTTTGTTTTCACTGAGGTCAGCTTGAAAGTGTTTATGAAGCTAGCTTGGAAAGCTCAAACAGTGAGTTCTGCATGGCTGAAGTATAGAAAAATAAACAAAACTCACCCTACTACTATAGGTTATTTCTCTGTCCTTTTTGATTTTTTCCCTGTTTTTTTTTGTTGTTGTGGGTCTTCTTTCCCTTTCCTCTTTTCTTTTCTTTTCTTTTCTTTTCTTTTCTTTTCTTTTCTTTTCTTTTCTTTTCTTTTCTTTTCTTTTCTTTTCTTTTCTTTTCTTTTCTTTTCTTTTCTTTTCTTTTCTTTTCTCTTCTCTTCTCTTCTCTTCTCTTCTTTTCTCTTCTTTTCTCTTCTTTTCTTTTTTCTTTTCTTTTCTTTTCTTTTCTTTTCTTTTCTTTTCTTTTCTTTTCTTTTCTTTTCTTTTCTTTTCTTTTCTTTTCTTTTCTTTTCTTTTCTTTTCTTTTCTTTTCTTTTCTTTTCTTTTCTTTTCTTTTCTTTTCTTTTCTCTTCTTTTCTCTTCTTTTCTCTTCTTTTCTCTTCTTTTCTCTTCTTTTCTCTTCTTTTCTCTTCTTTTCTTTTTTCTTTTCTTTTCTTTTCTTTTCTTTTCTTTTCTCTTTTCTTTTCTTTTCTCTTCTTTTCTTTTCTTTTCTTTTCTTTTCTTTTCTTTTCTTTTCTTTTCTTTTCTTTTCTTTTCTTTTCTTTTCTTTTCTTTTCTTTTCTTTTCTTTTCTTTTCTTTTCTTTTCTTTTCTTTTCTTTTCTTTTCTTTTTTCTTTTCTTCTCTTTTCTTCCCTTTTCTTTTCTTTTCTTTTCTTTTCTTTTCTTTTCTTTTCTTTTCTTTTCTTTTCTTTTCTTTTCTTTTCTTTTCTTTTCTTTTCTTTTCTTTTCTTTTCTTCTAAAGCAATCTTCAAAGTATTGCTCTATTTTGGATTTTACCCCTCTCTTTTGAGCAATTAATTTTGAAGTATGTCTATCAAACAACTGACTATTAAGGACATCACTAATTTTATCCTCAAGATTATATGTATTTCAAACCCCTACCAGCTCTCTCTTTGTTTGTTGAAAATGTGATCAAATCAGGATTAAGGAATTGAGAAGAAGGGGCTAAGGAAACATTTGATCAGAATGTAGAAAGAATATATATGATGTATGGCCCCCTTTAATGTACTAAGAATCTTGATATTTGAGCAAAGCAATTTACAGAAATAAATGATAACTTTTAAGAACCTGTTTGATAACTTGGAAAAAATAGACAAGTTTTCAGGCACAGAACTCCAGTCAATCATAATTCAGTGGTGCTTTGCAATTTTTAATGTATTTGTTCTTCTCACAGGTCAGTACATCAGGCAAGAGTCACCATTTTACCAGCTGTGAATCTAAGTATATAGACAAATAATTAAAGGTATTGCCATCCAAATGACAGAAATAAGAATTAGGCACTTAAATACAGTTACAAATCTGTGCTTTAGCTATTTGCATAGAGACATACACGGCACCTGAAGTGGAAGAGAGATCCGAACACTTGTACATGAACTGAACACCCATTCCCACAATCCCACAATACAATCAGGTCTTTCTGCCAATGTTTTGTATAAACATGCAATTATCTTTTTTAACTACTTGCATCCTACTTTTGGACAGAAACAAAATGCTATGGAATAGTAATTGTGTAAAAACTGAAACTAGACTTCAGGCAAGCTCTACATGCAAAGTCAATCCTAATTTGAATGCTTCCAAGTTAAGGAGTGATTCCAAAACTCAAATAAAAAACATCTGACTACATGTAATTTTTACAGTGCTCTGGTTTTTCAGTCCATCATATTTCATAAATGTACTTCAACGTACTGAAATGTTTTGGATGTGTGAGAAATTTTATACATTTGAAGTTCTGAACTGTATCAAAGCTCCAGGAAACAGGCCTATTTAAAAGGAGATACTTCTGTGTAGCTGTAGATAAACCATCTGACAGACAAAATGCCTACAACTCTGATGTTGGGCCTTAACACTGGTATTTCTAACTCCTGAAACGCACTTTTGTCTGCTCTCAGAGCTACAATAAAAAATAATCACTGTAAGAAAGCAGCTGCCCGAAGAGATATAGAAGAAACTCACAGAAAAGCAGGAGATGAAAGGGAAATTGTTAACAAGAGCCAGTGGAAGCACACAGGACTTCATTAATAGCCTTCTGGTCCCTTGGGGGCTTTGCTTCGCAACCCAACACCCCCACCCAAGAAAACCAGCTGGCAAGTGCCACCGATTCCAGAACTTGGCTCCAAATCAGAACGGCCTAATTAAAGAGTAATGATCTTTGTCAAGAACTAATAACTTCTTCACATCTCTCAGAGAATGAATCAAAACCTTTTCATATTTTTTCAAGTAAATTAAAGCTGTCTAATTGGATTGGAGCTTCAGGAATTGCAGGTATTCACCTGCACATCCTGTGATAATAGTTTTAAAGCTGATTTGAAGCTGTGTTGTCATACATGGGGCCATTGTCAGCACCCACGGATTGGCTTTCAAAGCTGTTATCAGATCCTACGTCAGCCATACCTCATAGAATTTTAGGAAATAGTTTGCAATAGTAATATGAGGTTTGTGTGAAATTTTGTAATTAGAGTTTTAAAAAAATATATCACCCTCACAAAGTGAGAAGTCAAAGGGAATCCAACAGTTTCAGTGTGCCATGCTTTTACTAAAATATACCTAAAACGGTAAGTAGTTAATGCCCATTTTAAGAACTGTTTGATTGCATCGTTTTGTAACTTTATTTGATGCACACCTTAGACTATGTCTTCAATGAAAGCAAAATCAAGAAAACTACAAATGAGCCCAGAAAAAGGTATTATGAGGCAGCAGTGTCAGAGTCAATGCTCACTTCTGCCCTTTGCTACGTTTTTTTCTGTTGTGCCAGGCAGAAATAACTCTCATCTTATGATTAAAAGAAGTTCTGCTCTCAGGATTCATTGCAATGCTTACACACCCATTGTCAGTGTAGATTTTGTAAAAAACAGGAAGACAGCTTTTTTTGGAAATGGAACTTTTTAGATCCATTTTGACCACCCTGAAAAATGTTAAATGTTCCGTTTCCCAACATCTGTGTGTTGTAAGAAAACTCACCCACAGAAAGCTGAGCTTTATCCAGGATAAGTGCATAGTTTCTAAATCTGTTTCATTATCTGTTTCATTCGTTCATCTTTATCATTATTATATTTAGACTCAGTTTGCTGCATTATTTTAAACTTCTTTGGTTTTTTGCTTTGATTGTCTATTTGAGCAAATCTCTTAATGATGGTACTCTACGTTGGAAATCAGAGATCTAACACACCATGCTGGGAAGCACAGATTAGCATGACTCTCGAGTGAGCATGTATCATCTTATCACGAGCCTGAGCCAACGGTTACCATATTCCCTGGGACTGATGCCATTAAGTCTTCAGGGAATGTTCTACCAGAGTTAAAATGAGGAATGACCTTTAGATAAAATGGCAGCATCCAAACAGTTTAGACATCCTGTTTTAGCTGGAAATATATTCTGAGCTGAAATTATTTTAGGATCTTTTTTTTTTTTTTCCTGACACGAGTATTCTGCTATATTTGATCCATATTACTTTGTACCTCAAAACTGCAGCATTATGTAAAATGTAGCATGTACAGTTTAGCAGCTTTCAAGCTGATTATGAAATCTGAACAAGTAGAGAGCTTTCCTCGGAGAAAAATTCATGATATTACATATTTGTATTAATTCATAGGTGCATGATTTGCCAGAAAGCACTAATGTCCTGCCTCATGATCACATTAGCAATTTCTAATCTATCATATCCTTCTACACAGATGGCTGTTAGATTGGTTTAAATGAAAAACAACTTTGAATTGTATTTGCAAAAATGTGTGAATACTTGGATTCTTCGTTAAATGAAAAGTATTGTTAATGTCACACGAACTTCATGTGTGAATAAGAGTCTAAAGTGTTCATTTGCTTATGTTCTCGCAAAACCCTTAGAGAGCATTCACAGGATGTCTCCGCAGGGTAGATTTTGTATCTGGGATTAATGGAAAGATGTGTCACATCATGTCCAGTCTAGCAATTCACCATTATCTACTGTGCTTCTGAAAAGTTATTACTTATTTTAGCAAGTATAGAATATATTTTGGGACCATTAAACATGCTGAAGAACCTTATGCTAAAACTGTAAAGAATTCTCTACTAGAAAACCACCAGCGTAAACGAGAATCCAAAGCCCATTAGGAACATATGAAGAGCTAATGTCGATTATTCAAAGTTTCCATTTTTGTGAAATCATGCTCAGGGGTGTATTTAAACATTGTTAGTATTTAGGGAGGAGCTGGGTACACCGAGAGAACCGAGATACAACCTCACATTACCTAATCTTCCACTACCTATCTTCTTTCCAAATTATATTGCCAGCCCCTTCTTTCCCACTTTCCCATTTTCCACTTCTAACGAGTGACTCATTTGAGAGACGTGCCACAAGACGCAGCACACTGACTGGGCAATCTCCTAACTTAGCCAGAAGGAAGTGCTGAAAGCTGGATGTCTACATGTGTGCTGGAGGTAATCACCTATTTCCATTGAGAATTAACAGCTGCAAGCTTGGCCAAAATGGTCCTTTTCCAAAGGATCCTAATGGTTAGAGCACCCTTGTGAATTGAAAAGTACCTGGAATGAAATCCTCCACAGTTAAATAGTATTTGAGTGTAGGTAACCCAACCCTCTGCAGAGGAAAGAACCAGTGCAATTGTGAAGGAACCATTACAATGGATATTTCTGAATTGCTTCTGTTGAACTCATTCCAACTGGCACTCAGAAAATTCACTAGAAAACTTTGCAGGTCAGAGCGGATCTCTGAAATGCAGAGGAATCAAGCTCTGGTCTCTACTATGTGCATCATCCCTACGAAAAAAAGACATACTAGTTCCATGGGGCTTTAAGCACAACTCAGTATGAAGACCAAAGGCTTAGGTTTACAGAAATTTCTGTAATTTTTTCTCCCCTTAAAAATATCAAAGTCACATAATACATGCTTCACTTCAGTCCAGAATGCTTGAATGGACCTTGGCGATATCCCTCTGTAAAGAGAGAAAGGGGAAACCAAGATTGGGAATAAGATATGTAATTGCAGAAACTTCCCTGGAACTGGAGGTTCAGGTTGGAGCCTTACAGGACACAGCCTTTGCTCCCATTAATGCCAGTACAGACTTTGTTATGGACTTGAAACATATGCAAGAGTGGGGCAAAATCTAGCAAAACTAACCGTAAGCTGTGTTGCAACACAATCCTATTGTGGCTGCGAGACCTGAGGCTGCTCGAGTGGCCCCCAGGGATGGACTCTCAGGGAGAGGAGATTAGAGCTGGCTATGTGAGAAAGTGTGGCCTCCCTTTATCCGGATCCCACAGTGAAAGTCATCCAAAGTGCAGGACTTTTCCAGGCTTTTGTCATCATATAGTGGCAGGTAGCTTATAAAAACTTTCGTTGGAGGAAATTCTCTTGGTTTTATTAAACATTCATCTAGTCCTTATAAAGTAGAATAGCCATGGCATTGAGCTCCACAAGTTGTTTTTGCAAAACTGAATTAATATCAGATCACATTTTCAGATCTGCAGTTACAAAGTACGCTTTTCGCTGATGATTTGCAGTCCCTCCTTCCAAGGCAGTTTTTGGCAGGGCTTCTCCCCCACCAAAGAGGAAAAATGATTTCTTTTTCCTTGCTAATTACACTATTACCTATACTTAAAATCAGGGAAAGCAAATAAGCTGAAAATTTGACCCTAAACTATATGTGGGAGGCAGGGTGCCAAGAAATACTGAAACACATGTAAGTTCTGTTTTCTTAGCAGGAAAGGCAGCAATTGTGAAAGCTCGAGGATATCTACACTGGGTGGTAAAGCTGACGGCAGAAAATCAAAGAAATCTTAGCGCTAAGGTAACAGTGTAACAAAAAATACACGTCAGCTCTCACGGCCATGCAGATTATCGCTCAGATAAGACTGTGATAGAGGGTAAGAATTCTTTCCCAGTATGGTGTTGACTCTGCTTAAGCTTTAATCTGTTGTTCTTCGCCTTTCGGATCTCTTGCTTCAGAACACAAACACTAAGTTGACAAAAGCTGTGTTTGCACATTATAGCTACTTGCAAACTAGCGTTTCAAGTTCAAGTTTAGTCATACGAGCACGCAAAGCAGAATGAAGTGGAAAGCTGTGATTTTAGCGGGGATTTAATCTCTTTTGTTCTTTGACCTTTTGTGGCTCTCAGAACACATCGACGCTCCTGTCGCATGAGTTGCCTTACTGGCTGAGTTCATGCTGATACAGCCAGGCAAGCGTTCAAGTGCAACCAGAAGTGTAGGTTTTGATGGTATTTGGCACTCTTTCTGGCAGCAAGCACTATACCCCAGTGGGGTATAAATCCTGTGGATCAGCCCAGGTGCAATCCCAAGCACAGCAACTCTTGCAGCTGGGCAGAAGGAGCCGCGTAGGTACCTCGGTGAGGAAGCAGCTTGAGAAAGCAGCTGCTCAGGTAGCTGGCAGTGCCCTGAGCCTGGGGCAACCACCTTCTCTGTGGAGGGCCAGAAAAAGGCAGAGCAGCGCTTGAACAGAGCTATTAAATCCCACAATACAACTTTTTCAAGTCTGATTATTAAGAAAACAACACACTGCATTTTCAGTGTATGTAATGGGAATTTTTTATGTCCCCTTCCCTTTTATGCTACAAAGCCTTTTCAACTAACAGCCCTGTAATGGAAGTCTCCCAGTTAAAAGTGCAACAGGAACTGAATGACTACAGAGGGAACCCACAGCAGAAAAGGAACCCACAGCAGGAGGAATGAGCTGGCTGAGGCCCTCCACAACAGTGATCAGTCCAGATGGAGCCAGCGGTAATTTGTGGTTTACCTAGGTGACAACAGGTCTCTCATTCTCTGACACCAGACTCTTAAAAAAAAACACCAACCAAACAGGCTTCTGGGATTTCTCATCACAATCCATCTCTCACCTGTGCTCGCCTCTCAAAAATTCAGCCAGATACACTCTTATAATGATACACATGACATAAATTAAGATAATCTCTCCAGGCATTTATGTATCCAAGCTGCAACTGCAATTCTGGAGAGTAGCAATGATATCTGCTATATCAGGACTATTATATGGAAGAAAAAGATCTGGTAAGAAAAAACGTGTTACTTTTGTATTTGAAATCTGAGAGACAATTGGTACCAATGCTTCACATTGTTGGAGATCACCACAAATGGGTATTTACCATCTGCAAGACAGACTTGCATCTTGTAGGGATCAGGTGCAAAATAAAAACTGCAGGTGTAGTGTTGGGAGTTTTTTAAGTGGTTCAGCCCCAAAGGGAGGAAAGATTTAGCCTATTACATGGAAAGAATCAGCAAGATTTAGGAGTATCCTGGGTATTCAAACTGAGAGAGCTGCCTAAGTTCAGTAACCTTCATATTGTAGGCCAGTGACAGCCCTGATGGCAGAATTGTCCAAGTGATCATGAAAAAAGGTAGCAGAATGAGTGAATGGGAGTTTGGGGAGAGAGCTGCTACAGTCATGCGGGCCTGGGCATCCAATCTAAGACAAAGAGCCTCAGATGCTTTCCTCACACAGTGAGTTTTTTAATCCATGTCTTATCATATTTGACATGACAAAACATGACAAATTCAGCATGATGCTTTTATAAGGCAGCTCTAGCTTCTGTTTTGGTATCACTAGTTTACTGCAACTATGCCACAGCTGCCTTCAGGGTATGCTTCAGTCAGTTCTCTTTTCAACTTTGTGACTGCCTATTTCTTTTTCAGGAGACCTGAGGTCAGAAAAAAAATCAGGTGACCAGAAAAGACCCTGTCTTAGGTATGTGATATATCCACATATCTCTGAATATTAAGATGTATGACCTGCAGTTGTTTCAGAATTCCCAGAGCACAGCAGCTTGCTGGACTGCCAGCTTTTACCATCTGTCAGACATAGTTCTCACACTTCATAAAGCTGGCTTTCACACTGGTGCTATTTTCCTGTAACAGTTAATAAATTCCATCCAAATCTCAAAGTGTTTCGCATAGCTCGCTGAAGAATACCTCTGATAAGGCGTGCTTGCGCAGCTTAACAGACCTCCATGGAATGCCATGCCAGTTTTTCCATTGAAGGGAATACAGATAATGTTCCTGAACAGTGAATGCTGAAAGCAAATTATTAAATAAGAAGAAAATGTACTGAAGAAGGCTAAAAAGGAAGTAACTACTGGAAATGAACTACTTTTTAGAGAAAGCCACTTATTTCGAGATCTGGTTCAGTTAAATAATGGCATTGGTATAGCCTGTGCCACATACAGATAGAACAGTGCATCACAGTGGGGAAAAAATATTTCTGTATTTTGTGCGCGTTTCATCTTTTCCAAATTAACAAAATCCATGGAACCGCTTTTGGAAAACCTTCCTTGGGTATTAGAAGGTTGCCATCTGCTTGCTTTCTTTTCTTTCATCAAAGACAAAGCAGACTCACAACACCCAAGCATCTCCATCCTTGCAAACAAAGATAATTTTATATATTCTTATAAATAGGGAACAGGCCTGAACAGCTTACAACATTGTAGCTGGTTGAATAGCCTTCTAATATAAGAATACATGGAATTCCATTCTGAATCACACCAGTGGGCCACCTAGCCCAGCAGTACATCTTAGACTGTGGCAATGTGAGGCAAGAACGTGAGCCTGGGACAGTATCTGTGGCCCCTTTCCCCTATATTCCCCAGCATCCAGAACTGTTGTATTAGGAATGTGAAAGTAGAAAAGCTTGCCTAAGTCTTAGAAAGTCCATATATAAACTTGCTGTCCTTGAATTTGTCTAATCCCCTTTGAATCTCCTGATGCTATTAGTTTCCACAGTCCCTCATGGCAGCAAGTTCCAGATGCTCAATACCTGCTGTGTTGTGTGAAGAACTTTCTTTTATCTGCTTAAAAGAGATACTAGTTTTGCTGGGTGCTCCACACCTCTGGTTGCAGGATTTGCTGAATAATACTTTCTCCATTCACCTCATCCATCATCTTGATGATTTTGTAAACCTAAATTACCAGTCCCTCCAGCTTTCTCATCTTCAAACTGCAGAGATGTCTCCTTACAAGACAGCTGTGTCAGCACCTTGATCACTTCAGTTGCTTTTCTCTCCACTGACTCTAACTTCAGCTCATAATTCTTGAGATATGGAGATGAGGCTGCACACACAGCCCAAGATTTAAAGCTTCTCCAAGGTTTTAAAGAGTGACAAAGTAAAGCCTTTACATTAAGCCATACTGAAGCTCATCTGCCAGGTTTGATCCACTCAGTTTCACGAGGTTCTTCTAGAGTTCTTCACTCTTACTCTGTTACATGAATGTGCAAAAGAGCTTAGTAACATTTGCATCCTTGGAAATTTCAACTATGTCAGCGATGAAGATGATAAATAAAACCAGTTCCAGCACTGATCATTGGAGGACCCCCTTGCTTGACTCCCTCCCATTCTAAGAAGCTCAACCTTTTGCTTGCCATCTTTTAATCAGATTTCAATCCACAAATAAAGCATTCTTCATATACCATGTAAAACTATTTTTTAAATAATGTAGTTTTGAATCACAGTTTATATATTTCGTGACACATAAAAGGAGATACTGCTGCACTGCTTATTTTATTTTTTATTTCAAACACCTGTATTTGGCTAGGTGAGGGCTTTCCACAGAAATAAAGGTGGAATAGGCTGATACTCTTCAAAGAAAACTTGTAGATCCTGCTTGGAGCCCACAGGTAGCTGTTTAGAGAACTTGCATGCCAAGTTCTATACCTGAGCTATATCTCAGGCAACTCTCCTCATTTGTTTGTCACTCTCCAAAGGTCTCCTTTTGACCTTAGGGTTCAGTTCTCCAACCTCTGACAATATGGATTAACCTAACTGACTCAAGCTGTTTTATCTGGAAATGGGATAATTCAGTGGAATTGTAATGAATTTACACAAAGGTATCTGAAAGAATTTAGCCTGAAGTATGCAGTAATGTGCAAAAATAAATGTTTTTAATAAAACAAATCAAATTACTTTGTGTGGGAAAGAGAATGTTTAAAAATGTTTCAACATCTTTGTGTTTCCCATTAGTCTCTCTTGGATCATGGAAAAAATGTAAACTTCAGAGACCAAAAGTTCTTAGGCTACTTTAACTCTGTGTGAGTCTCTGTTCCACATAGATGTCAGTCTTTCTCCTATTCCTGTACTTGCTCATGGTCTATTATAAAGTTTACCAGTCACTGACCAATACTTCTGGCATCATATATGGGCATGGCCTTTTCTGCTCAGTGTTTGTGTAAGTCGGCATTGTCAGAATGGGTGAAGGAGACAGTAAATACTAATGCTGCAGTAACCAGAAGCTCCACAGCTAAAGGGAATCGGCTTAGTAAGAAAGAGTTACAAGTCTCGTGAGTAAACAGCTTGAAAATCATTCCACAGGAAGAACTTCATAAGCTGGCTTGGATTGTTTCTCTGAAGAAGCAGTTTCAAGGCCATAGTTCTTTCTAAAATTATTCTAATGATCCACATATTACATTACTATGTATTACAGTTTTGTTATTGCAACTTAGAGATCAGAAATGAAAATCCGATGAAGGGTATTATTTTGGTTTGTATATTCCTGGACATTACATGACAACAGCAGCAGAGATTCAAACAATTCATTACTTTTGATAATACTTTTACTGTTACTAATAAAAGGACAAATAAATTGACTTTTAAAATGCACAAATTCCAAAAGAAAATGGAAATTCAATATCTAATAGAAAACTCAGTAAAAACATCTGAATTAATATCACTCTGTTGTCTGGAAGTTTAGCTTAAATATGAACATATTGCTGGTTTTTTCTACAATTGTAAGTAGAAAACTTTTAAGATTGTATAAATGTGTTAGCAAGGGGAGTTAATCCTTTGAGAACAAAAGCTTCATCCATAATAATGTTTTGTTTAAACTTCAACTGGTGTATACCCAAAATCAGACTTACACTCACAAATACAATTCTACATGTAAACAGCAAATTGTATAAACAACTCTTTATTAGCCAAACTGACCATTTTTTTAAGAAATAAGCTAAACATACATAAACATGTATGTTTGTGTTCACATACACACACATGCATGACCGTGTTCCCGGAATTGCTACTGGAAGCTTGTCCCTTAATGTACCCTAAATCTGTATCTGCTCTTTTCAAACCATGGAATTTATTTTTCTTTAATATACTGCATTATAGAATACACATGCAAAAAAAGGAAGGAAACTGCTCTTACAATGCTCCACAAAAGTTTTCATGTCCTCAGCTTCTGAAACATTTAAGATTATTAGCTTGCTGGCAGGCTCCTGAGGAATTTTAAATCTATGCCTGTGCTACTTATTTTAGGCTCTCTCTTCCAGTGTTATGAAATCAGCAAACTCTCTTGACTTTCTTAGTAATTCCATTTCATGTGGTTCTGGCTTTCAGGCAGATTCAAGAATGACATAATCGTCTTTTCCCTCCCACAGGTTTTGGACTGTTGCCGTGGTTACACCCTTCCGAGTAATGTGCAACATGAATCTCTGTCTGATCCCATATGCCCATAAATGGAAGACAGCCCAGCAAAGATGACTAAAACACAGTTTCTTGGCTTTCTGTCGATCACTGCCATAGGTAGAGTATGGCTTCTTCAGGTTTTTTCCTATCAGTTAACATTACTTAGGCTTCAGTGCAGGAATGCCAGTCCAACATCACACAGTTTTAAAAGGAAGTGGACTGATTTCCCAAGAAACTTTACTCCTGTAAAGTTTAGGAAGAGCAGATATCTTGAATATCTTGAGCAGCAAATAAACAAGCTCTGCAAAGTGCTTCTTTTGTATTTTTTACCGGAGCATTTACACAAATGCACTCAAAAAGTACAGAATTCTTCACTTCTGTAAAAAAATCTAGAACTTGGCTAGTAGGTACTCATAAGCATTATCGCAATCATACTTTGTATAATTAACAATACTGGATTCAAGTACCAAGCTCTGCAGCAACTGGATAAACATTACGGAGAAAAGGCACTTTCCCGAGTTTGTTATCAAATTGAGAGAATTAGAAGCAATTTACAGTCCAGTCCCACTGCCCAACCTCACAAAGCCTCTCCTGACTTCCCTGAAGACTCCGAGGGTGTTTGTATATGTAAGAAATATGGCATGTTAACACAGCATAGAAAGCAAGGCCTCGAGGTATGCATAGTGCAATGCATTATGTTGTAAGGTGACAACGGGATGCAAAACACCTTGTCCTAGACCCAGATTCAGCGTTTCAGAGAAAGAAATATTCCTTTGCCCTTGGAAAGTGTAATGTGTGCAGCAATGGCACAGCTCAGTCCACCTTGGCCATTCGTTCTGGACTCACTGGTCCCTGCAGCAGTTCTGAGAAGACAGTGCCTTTATGCACCTGTCTGGTCCATACTGGATAGCACAGCGAAATACACCTATCCTTCCCCTTGTACTTTCTACCTAAGTCTAAATATTGTTTCACCCTGCAGATTAGCTCAAATGAAAACTTGATCTGTATGCCTCTGCCACCAAAAATATCCAGTAAAAAAACACCATTCATTTCCTAAGGCCATTCATTTGCAGGATTTGTCTCCAGGAGATCTGCTCTTTACAGTTATGCTTTTCATGCTTGGTCAAATTTCTAAGTACTGCACAGCATCATGGCTACTTGGATGTCTTAAGCTTAGGACTACTGAGAGGCATTGCTCCAGGTCAGCTTCAGGGCAATTACTTACTAGTAGGCAATTACGTTGCTGCTTGAAGAGCTAGCACTGAACTGCCAGGCAAATAAAATAGCATGTATCATGCTCAAGGAAGCACTCGTCCATGTCAAGAAGAAATGGAGAAGAATGTGTCAAGTTATCACCACAAAAATAAATGACCTAACCTGAAAAGATTAAAGAATCCTGACCTGATTTCTTTCTCCTCTTGGGCAATGAGTCAATTCTGGAAAAAACAACAACTGGGCAATGTGAGGCAATAACTTGGCATCAGGATGTGCAGCCTAAAGATAGAAGTGGAGAAGCTAGAAGACACAGTTGTCACAGGACTTATTTTCATGATCAGGTTCACTCCTGTATCTCCACTTGGCTCTCTTCTAAGTTCAGTGCTGCTGAGAGTCATGCCTTTCGCTCCCAGCAGTGTGTGATAATCCATTTGAACAGGTATCTTGTAGGAAGAAAACTGTGAGATAAGCTAGAAAATGAGACAAATTGATCGTGACAGTCACCAAAGAGTGGAATTTACTGCAACAGGAACGCCATGTGAAATGGATCCAGAGGATTATTTCTTTCTCTAGGCTCTGTTCACAGTGCAAGCTACAGCAATATTTTTGTTTCTGTAATAGAAATTACCTGGCTAATAAGTTACAACATTTTAAGAAAGGGATAATATGAAAAACCTACAAAATTCTACTTTGGTGCTATTAAAAAGTCCAAGGCACTCTAAAACATGTCCTCTTAAGGCAACAGGTTCTAGGAAGTTTTTACAATTCTATCTGCCCTTTGCTGACAGAACAAAATAAAAGATTATTTAGATGACCACGCTCTTAAAACTTTACTGAGTATCTTTAACTCTGCCTATAACGAGATCTATTTCTTCTAGTAACGCAATTATTGTTAATAGCTGTTCTAATACTAAGAAAAAAATCCACCCTGTTTTAGCTGCAGTGGAACTGTAGTTATTTAAAACATTAAATTCACCCATCCACATTAGCATTGACATGAAACATTTTAGTTTCTCATGACAAAAAATGCCATTGCACAAGCACTTTCAAAAATATTTTAAAATCTAATACCCCCTATATTTTTTTACTATACATAAAAACAAGAGTAGCTATGAAATTATTCAACTTCTGCCGTTATCTCATGGCAAGAAGATACTTCTCTAAAAAGATGGTTAGAGTCTTTCTAAACAGATAGGCAGAAGGTGTATGTCATCATAGACTATATTGGTTGATATTGTATTTCTAGAACAGAAGGCGGCTAAGAATCCAAAGTGCTTACCCAGCCTTCTCTAACAACCTTACCTGTGGGAATACTTGGGGCAAGTCATCAGCTAGAATCATCACCCCACAGTGGTCAATCTTAATGGAAAACCAGAGCCTGAATTGCTGGCTAAAGCTGAGCATGCAGCACAAAAATTTCCTCTGACGAGTTTAACAACAATCATGTCCTCAGTAGGTCTGCTTTTTGACAATATTCTAAAAAAAAAATTGTCAAGAATGTTGCAAAAACAAAACATTTGTACACTCATTTAGCAGCATATTCACACAAAGCTAAAGCTGAATTTCTTTTTTAAAAATACTGGTAATAAAGGACGATTCTGTGAGTATCACCCAGTTAATCAATAGACAGAAAATATCAGATCACCTGCCCATACATCAAAACAACCTGTACTGAAAATAGTACATTGTAACAAGTGACTTATGATGAATTGTACTCCATACTGCCAGGTAAAAACTGTATTTGTCAAATGAATTATTATCTTCAAAGCCATTTTCTCCTCATTCTGTTTTTTACATTTCCCTCATGTCCAGTGCAAACACCCCTGAATTTAAGAGAGCTGAATTTAGTCCTCAGATTTCATAAGATACAACAATAAGCCTTTGGAAATGTTGGCATTTCAGCATTCATAATCAAAAGACAAATTCCTGTATGAGATATGTTTCAGCAGGTAGATGCGATGGCAGTTTTCATCAATGTATTAAGTGCTTACAAATCTCTGTTCCCATTTAAATTTGCAATAAAACTTTAACTGACTTGAATGAGGGAAGTAAGAGTAATCCAGCCTAATGTACTGAAAATCCTGTTGCTAATTTTCAAACAGTTTAACAGAAGGAGTGTTCATGGTACCTGCATATTACTGCATTATTTATTGTACCATTTGGTTATTTTTCATTTCATTTCACTGGTGACATAGAATTGACTGTGTTGAGTTGCAGCTGACATTTAAATGATGCTTTTAAACCATGTAAGATTTCTTACTTAAAAATAAACTTGAAAGTTTGGCAAAAAAAACCCTAAATAAGCCCATGAATTAAATGAATTATACTATTAGCTTTTGCCTTATACAAATTTTTTTAAAGACTATCTCTCAATTAGAAACAAAACTGCTTCATTCATTCATGGGCAATACTTTGGCTCCATGTGCATTTATATATGTAAGAAGAATTTTGGACCTCCTTTCTATTACATCAATAAGCTTTTCAATTCCTTTTCTGCCTCCTTGGCTCTCCCAGTATATTTTGTCAAGGAACAAAGACTGTAGCAACTTCTCACGTAAACGCTGGCTCCTCAGCACTGAAACTGCAGATTCAGGGAATCTGGAAAAGCACAAAGAAATTCATCAGCTTTGCCATCACTCTGAATTGCAATATTTATTTTGCGGTTTAGCAATCAATTCTATGAATATAGGCTGCAACTCCGCAAAGGAAGTCCGTGCATGCCTAGTCATATGCATATTGTTATCTTTTACAGCAGTGGGATTACTCGCACATTTTTAGACACATTCGGTACATGTCTTGGGCTGATGATATCTATTCCAGTAACTTAGTGTCTCATGCTCAAACTGGGAAGGAATTATCAATGTTTTTACAGAATTAATAACTTAAAACTTACTCATTGATTCCTTGTAATATTTTGAAGTCAAGATTGTCCTCATTTCTGTCAAAGAAACCTTTATTGTCTATAAAGGCCAAGTGCCTTCGGTCATGCCTTCTCTGAACTATGTGTGTCAGGTCAACAGCTTCCTGATCACTACATTTCAGCTTCAGTCCTTGCTGCACGCAGGAATCCTCCTTGAGGGGTTTGAATCCACAGCAGTTTCTGTCTAGTCGATTATAGATCTAAAACAAAGTACAGCAGAGTGCCAAGTGAAAACAATATCAAAGTATTTGGGACAAAGTGTCACTGTAAGATATCGCTCACCAACACAGCCAACAGGAAAGCCAGCTCAGGACAAGAATAATTAAAGTCAGCAGTGAAATGGTGTTGAAGACCTGGTCCCCGTACTTCATATACTGTTAGAAGCAATTCCCTAGACTGCGTATTTTCTCCATTTTATAGCCATGATTTGTTATGTCAGTAGAAATTCTTTGAAAATAATGGAACAATACCACTGCGTAACTGGAATAACAAGACGGTGAATACAATTCCATTTTTTTCAGAAGGCTGCAGGTTTTTTACATTTTCTCTGCTGGAGAACAACAGAAATAGGACAGCCTGACACACACAGAGGGTCTCCATTTTGTGGGACCTATTAGACTAATAGTACACAAAATAATTGAAAAGATTAGCAAGGGGCACAGAAAAGCATCAGAAGCTACAAAATGTGAGAATTAAGAGTGCATTTATAACCGCAGAGCAGCCTCCCTGAGTTGCACTGTGGTTTATATTTTAATGACATGATGGTCTAGGCTATTTCTTCCCATGGGAACCCTTGCTTATTCATCACACAGCACTTAGCTGGAAGGAATACATCTGGTCTAACTTCAGCGGTGTAAATGTTAGGCAACTCTTCTTAGTTGTTTACATTTCCTTTCATAAACAATGACAAGAACAAGGCACCCCCAGAGCTAAGGATGCCATTTTAGGACAACCGTCTTAACATGGGAAGGCTAAATCACTCACTGGAAGTGCTTCTACCCCTGTTGACTAGATGAGAGTAAATACAGAACATTTCCAAGGCCCTGAGTGCACAAATAAGGCCTTAATTGCCCTAAGCAGCCTCACCTGGGACCACTACACACACCCACACCCCCCCACACCCCCCCCCCCCCCCCCCCCCCCCCGCTCTGCCCATGGGCTCAGGAGCTCTATTTAAGCTCAGGCCTGGCACCTCACCCTTCTTCTAAGTCCTTATGAGTGGGGTGTATCTGATGCTCATCCTGCTATCTGATGGTCCTGGATTCCTGCATGGAGCTCTTGCTCACTGGCCTCAGAGCTGGCTTGATGCTTTGTCTGTGCCTGATGCTCACTGGGGCCTGTGGTCTTCACCACCCTTCCTGCTGGGCTGCCTCTGCTGCTGCTGGCCCTGCCTGTCCTGCCTGCTGCGGGGCTGCCCTTGGCTCCAGCTCCCCTCTACAGGGAGCAGCCCTGCTCCTGCTGCTAGGTGCTTACAGAGTGAAGTCTGATATGGTGCATCTAAGGCTTAATGAGTAGCTTATCAAAGGTAAATAATTTTTCTGTCTGTGTTTATTGTATGCTGCTAACTCTTCAAACTCTTCTAAACATAAAAGCATTAATGGCCACATAAGCCTTCTGAAATTACAATTTTATTTTTGTGACATCCCAGTGAAATGAACTGTTAGGATTCTTCTCCTGATGTGGAACTATGTGTATTGAAAAGGCCTCCTAATTTTGTTCATCAAATGAAAGTCTGAGAATTGTGTTGGTTTTTCTTAAGTATGTAATACTGTTGCCACTCATCTTGGTGGCAGTGTTAATTTTCAACTGTGAAAATCTTGAGGAAAAGAATAGATTTCTTTCATGAGCAGCATTCAGCATCTGCAGTCACTAGAGCTCCTCTTCCTTGCAGTGTTCTAGCTCGTGGGATCTCTCATTCAAGCTATCCAAAGGTTTTGCCAAAAAAATGAAGCAGAGCCCTTCCAGACAGACTCCTTTAATGTATAGCTCTAATTCAGCTGCACTATACTTCATTACATAGAGTAAATAGGTGAGGAGATCATGCTCTTACAAACAGCCTCTTCATAATATCTGCATTATTCCAGCGTTAAGACAGAACAATGGGATACTCTGGAGTTAATGCTGCAACCTTAATAATTTAGCATTGTTTTTTGTCATATATTTATGTATGAGAGGTCCAAACCCCCAAAATTAAAGAAGCCATTTTACATTTAATGGCCTTATTTTACTTGAGTTCTTGCAGAGGCAATTGAAGGTCAGTTGTAAGCATTTTTCAGCCTGCTCCTATGTTTTATAGCATTTGAAACCAGAGATTAGGAACATCTATTATGGGCAGCAAACCCATTCTTTAGAGGGGAAGTATGTTTAATGGAGGATATGTTTCACCATTATTCTTCATTTCTGAATGACTCATGCAGCACATATTCCCTTCTTGGCATTTTTTGTTTTAGAGTCTTCATGTTCTACTGCCAATAAACTTTAAAGTTAAGTCTGAGAGCACCCAGACAAGATTTTAATCTTTAAGAATTTTAAGACCCACTTTCACTCATTTTCTGGTATGCACGTTCTTGTCTGGTAGGCAACTGGCGGTATAAATCACTCTGATTCCAGCTACTATTATAAGAGCAACTTATTTCTTTATTTCATGTACAGTCCAATCCTGTTGTATCTTAACGGACTGCTCCTTCTGGATAACAGGAGTTCTACTATGAAGATTAAAAACTAATCTTAGAAGACCTTAATATTAGAAATGAAGACAGAACTCATGAGAATTTTTAAACTCTTCAACATGAAGACAATGGCATGAAAACATTAACTCTGACACAATCTGTACTATTCCTATAGGGGTGATACTATGTTTAGCATCAGAATAATCCACATGACTTTATACTAGTTTCTAAGAACTAGTTGCTCATAGTGGGGCTAAAGATGGAGTCATTAGACAGGAGACAATCTATTTTTAGAGAAGAATTGAATGTCCTGTTGTCCTGGTTTCAGCTAGGGTAGAGTTAATTTTCTTCATAGAAGCTAGCGTGAGGCTATGTTTTGGATCTGGGATGAAAAAATGTTGATAAGGTGCTGATGTTTTGAGTTGTTGCTAAGTACTCAAGGACAGTCCAGCTTCTCATGCTGGCCTGCAGCGAGCAGGCTGGGGGTGCACGGGAAGCTGGGAGGGGACACAGCTGGGACAGCTGACCCAGGCTGGCCAAAGAGATATTCCATACCATATAGCGTCATGCTCAGTATATAAAGCTGGGACAAAGAAGAAGGAAGGGGTGGAGGGACGTTCGGAGTTATGGCGTCTGTCTTCCCAAGAAACCATTACGCGTGACGGAGCCCTGCTTCCCTGGAGATGGCTGAACACCTGCCTGCCCATGGGGAGTGGTGAACAAATTCCTTGGTTTGCTTTGCTTGCGTGCACGGCTTTTGCTTTACTTATTAAACTGTCTTTATCTCAAACCATGAGTTTCCTCACTTTTACTCTTCCGATTCTCTCCCCTGTGCCACCGTGGGGGAGTGAGCGAGCGGCTGCGTGGTGTGTAGTTGCTGGCTGGGGCTAAACCACGACAGTCCTTTTTGGCGCCCAACGTGGGGCTCGAAGGGTTTGAGATAATGACAAGTTTGATTGGAATGTGCTAGATGATAGAATTTATCGCTGTTATTGCTGCTTAGCCATTAATTGTCAGGCCCCTGTGCTTGCCATGGGTTTGCCTTCCCTGCATATATTAGAGTCCAGTGCTCGTTAGTGGCTGCTTTTTGCTTTCGCTGCTGCTGTACTGCTGATCGTCTGACTCTGCTGTGCCTGGGAAGATTCTGATAACAGCAATGGCCTTGCACCTGGGCTGGCAGATGGCCGGGGTATTGCTGGGTTTTCTCCTGTGCTGCTGTACTGAATAGGCTGGAACTCCACTGTGAACTCGAGTCGAAGGGACTGTGACCTGTGGGTGAGTCCATGTGGGAGCAGGACACCCCGAAGCGTCTGTGGCTGTGCATAAGCCCATGACAGAAGCAGGTATATCTCGAAGCATCTGTGGCCATGGTTATGTCTGTGCCGCAGCAGGTATACCTCTGATGGGATTGTGGCACAAGGATAAGTCCACGCTGGAGAAGGTACATCTCGAAGCGTCTGTGGCTGTGGATAAGTCTATGTTGCAGCAGGTGCACCTTGAAGCATTATTGGTTGTGCATGAGGTCATGCTTGGAGCACCTCAAAGTGTGTGGCCATGGAGAAGCCCTGGAGGAACTGGAACTATGGGTAAGGCCACGTTGGAGCAGATTTATCTCTGGAGGTAGTGTGGCCTGTGGAGACGGCCGTTTTGGAGCAGGTGCACCTCGAAGTGACTGCAACTGTGGATAAGTCTATGCCACAGCAGATATACCCCTGGAGAGACTGTGGCTCACGGAAGGGACTGCAGTCTGTGGATAAGTCCAAGCTGGAGCAGGGGCAAGGGGAGGAGTTCATTGCAATGTTACACCCTATGGTCCAGTACAAAGGGCCCAGGGGTGGAGATTGTAATGGAAGTACCTTTAAACTGTTGTAACCCATGATTTGAGTTGCATGTTATAGGAACTACTATAGCAGGAACCACCTGAATCAATGGAGGACAAGCCTTACAAGAAGCAGTGCCAGTGCAGCGGTGACCTGACCTGAGCTGGTACCCAGTAACTCCACGCAACACCCCACCTCGCCTGTCCTGAGTGACCACCATAAGGGATGGAGCCCAAAGTCATGGACTAAATGAACTCAGCAGACTTTTCAGGGACATTTTGGAGGGAAGTCTATAGACTAAGGGGATGATAATCTGTGTATTATATTAAAGGATGGGAAGGGGGGGGGTGGTTAATGAGGTTATATTGGATAGTGTGGTACCTGAGCATAACGTAAATGGTATGGAATAAGGGGTGGATAATGTCCTGGTTTCAGCTAGGGTAGAGTTAATTTTCTTCATAGAAGCTAGCGTGAGGCTATGTTTTGGATCTGGGATGAAAAAATGTTGATAAGGTGCTGATGTTTTGAGTTGTTGCTAAGTACTCAAGGACAGTCCAGCTTCTCATGCTGGCCTGCAGCGAGCAGGCTGGGGGTGCACGGGAAGCTGGGAGGGGACACAGCTGGGACAGCTGACCCAGGCTGGCCAAAGAGATATTCCATACCATATAGCGTCATGCTCAGTATATAAAGCTGGGACAAAGAAGAAGGAAGGGGTGGAGGGACGTTCGGAGTTATGGCGTCTGTCTTCCCAAGAAACCATTACGCGTGACGGAGCCCTGCTTCCCTGGAGATGGCTGAACACCTGCCTGCCCATGGGGAGTGGTGAACAAATTCCTTGGTTTGCTTTGCTTGTGTGCACGGCTTTTGCTTTACTTATTAAACTGTCTTTATCTCAAACCATGAGTTTCCTCACTTTTACTCTTCCGATTCTCTCCCCTGTGCCACCGTGGGGGAGTGAGCGAGCGGCTGCGTGGTGTGTAGTTGCTGGCTGGGGCTAAACCACGACACCTGTTTAACATAAAAAGTCTTCAAAAATGTGACTCAAAAAAATTGGAAACATCTATTCACCCTAGAACAATGGATTTTTGGAGAAGGACAGGGATAGGCTATGCATAAGCCAAGTCATGTTTTTTATATGTCAAGAAATGTAACTCTATAGAAAGCTGAATTATATGAACAACCAAACACAGTCCATAAAACTAGTGCTTGCTGCAGTTTTAAATAAACTGGTAAGTGCTGCAGGAGACTGTCACCCAGACCTGTTTGGCAAAGACAATTGGAAGTAGTTCTGTATCTCAGGAAGCCATAAAATTAGCTTCCAGTCAGGTGGTGCAGCTCAGCCCTTAATAATGCAGGGTGTATATTAATACTCTACTACATAACTGCTGTAACTATAGCTGCACATTATGATACCACTGGGCAGAGCCCTAGTTTGGTATTATTTGGTGAGCTAATGATTATGTGCAATACATAATTGAGGAACAGCAGACATATCATTCATCAGTTGCTGCTCTGTATGTCCAGAGAAGGGCAATGCAGCTGGTGAGGGGTCTGGAGCACAAGTCTTATGAGGAGCAGCTGAGGGAACGGGAGTTGTTCAGTCTGGAGAAGAGGAGGCTGAGGGGAGACCTTATCGCTCTCTACAACTACCTGAAAGGGGGTTGTGGTGAGGTGGGTGTTGGACTCTTCTCCCAACTAACTAGTGATAGAATGAGAGGAAATGGTCTCAAGTTGCACCAGGGGAGGTTTAGACTAGATATTAGGAAAAATTTCTTTACCGAGAGAGTGGTCAAGCATTGGAACAGGCTGCCCAGGGAGGTGGTGGAGTCACCATCACTGGAAGTGTTCAAAAAACGTGTGGATGTGGTGCTTTGGGACATGGTTTAGGGGGCACGATGGTGTTGGGTTAATGGTTGGACTTGATGATCCTAAAGGTCTTTTCCAACTTTAATGATTCTGTGATTCTATTTTCCTTATTAAATCACTGGCTAGGTTTTTAAAAAGAAGGAAAATTAGCAACTACAACTGTTACCTTGATCCAGATTTCAGCTGACCAAAACTACTTAAATCACCCCTAGGAGCTGGGGAGGTGCTGGAAGGACCACACAGTTAAGTGTTTTACAGTTGTGAACATAATGAAGAGCTATGTTTGGAAAAATAAGGAGTCAAGAAACAGTATGCCTCCTTGAAGGTGAGGTAAAACAAGATGTCTCAAGACAAAAGCCTTTGCTTCCTCTTTTAGAAAATGAGTTTAAGTTCCTGATCCCTTTCCTTGATAAGTTGTGTTTTGGATATTTTAATCATAAGAAATAATGAGAAACAAGTTCAAACTGTGCAAATATGTGTCTTCTCCATTTAAAAAGAAATTAACAAAAATTACATTTCTAGGAGCTCCATGTGTGTGCACATGACTTTTGATGCAGATAGTTGCATTCAGTAAATACTTTACCTGCAGAAGAAAATCAAAGAGTGCCATCTTGGACCATTCATGATGATGGATTTCGGTACAGCCCCACTCAGCTTTGGGAACTTTACCATTCTGCCAGCATTTCTGCTTCAACAGGTGCTGATATTGCCCCCAGGTTAATCTCACTGAAGAATGGGTTGTATTATCTGTTGGACTCAGTGAGGAATCCCAGAGAATAACAGGACAGGCTTGACCATCTGAAGGAAAAACAGATCATTAGTATACTGCAATACTCTCAGACTGATTTGATCATTCTTTAGAGATTGCCTAAGCATCAATAATTATACCATTTTACAGATGTGGCAGGAAAAATAGCCAGGGACTAATAACTTGACATCCTTTGGTTAATGTGGTCTTATTCCACATATAAAACCATCCCCCCAAGGAATGGAAGAAGCACAGACATTATAAATGTCTTCAGTGTACAGAAGGCTTTCTCTGTCTGAAGCAAGAGATTAATGTACAAAATCATCTACTAAACCAGACTATTAAAAAGTTTATAGGTAGATTAAGAGCCTACAATGCCACTGTGAATCAACAACGTAATTTCCTTCCAATTCCAGGGAGCTGATGATGATTTACAAGAGCTGAAAACTTATGTTCAAGTATTTTTTCTGCATAATGGGCATAGAAACACTACAAATCCTATACTCAAAGTGGATTTATTTTGTTATCTTTAGTATTTTAGGCCTATAATGTATGACTTCACAGCTCTGAAATTATATATGAGGATACTAGAGAGTGTGAGCTTAGCATGAATAAACACCTTGACAAATATTTTCTTTACCCAGATATAACATGAGACCTGGTCTGGATAGCAGCTATTTTGGACACAATTCTTTAACTCTTCTGTGTAAAGAGCATTCTGCTCTTCCCTGAAACTAAGTCCAGGGCCTTAGCTTTGGTGAATTCAAGAATTCAAAGTTAATTTGGGGAATCCTCGCCATTTCCCCATCTCTCTTGCTCTGGCTCCATCATTTACATTGTGGATGACTTTCGCCAAGTCAGGTCAACTATTGGCAAAACCTCTTTTCCAAGCCAGACAGGGAAAGGTTACATAAGTATTGGGAATTGTCACAAAAAAGGACAGCTTTCTTCAGGACCAAGTCTGATCTAATATTTTTATGTTCCCAACAACAGCTTATGTAACCATTCATGAATTCCTCCACAAACCAAATACATAAATGGTCTTTGAACAAAACAAACATCTCCTGTCTACCCAGAAGGGACATGATAAACAATAGTAATATAAATACTTGAAAAATATGAATAATATCTTGCCAGTTTCCTTTAAGATACAAAAACATTTTAAAAAGACCAAGGCTAAATACAGGAAATGTTTGCATTTCAGAGGAAATGGGAGCTGAAAAGATGAGCCAAAATAAAATCTTTCAACTCCATAATATAAATTGAATTACAGGAACATAAAAGAGCAGCTTGAGTAAAGAGCACTGACTCAAATTTTTGACACATGTAGGAAAAACATGATGATGATGAATTAAAGCAGATAAGGGGTCTGATTCATAGCTCCATGAATTGGCATGACTCCACTGAAATCAGTGGAGCTCTTCTGATTCAAGCCTTGTGAGGATGGGGCTGAAGTTAACTGAAGAGTGAAAAGTAAGTCCTGGCTAAAAATCAGAGCATCCAGTTTGACACAGCTAAAACTGAGGAGACTGAGCACACTTCAGAATAAGACCAGCGTGTTCTGCATGTGCTTTTTTCCTAATCAGCTTTATATATTAACACAAAGGGCTACTGCTTTTCTGTTGCTGCAGCTGCATTGCACTGAATCTGGCCCAAAGCTAATTGACCTGATTTTCTATTCATCTGCTTAAAATTCTTTTCATCTATTTCATTTAGATACTTGACTACCTAAAGATGACCTGCAAAATTGTATGGGAAAGATTTTTCCAACTCGTGTTAGAACCAGCTTCCTAGTAATTCATATAGATTTTTAAACATCACAGTATTTCTTGAAATTTCTTAGGCCCTGAGGAGCTGCTGGCTCAGGATATCCTAAATTGAATAATCTAACACAGGTGAAACCACAGGCTGCTGAGACTAGACTACTTCAAGGTACTCAAATTGCTTCATATGCAGTTAGGTAATGTATCACCACATGGCTTCTTCAACATGGGCATCATCTTAGATATCTACACAACACATCCTTCAAAAATAGTCTGTATGCTTCTTATCCACAGAGATGCTCTTGCAAATGTTACTCTTCCACCCTGTGCTCTAACTTGTATCTACAGCATTTTTTCTAGCTTCCTCTAAAGAAAATATTTTGAAACATGCCCATGAGAGCATTACTAAAAAGAGCAAATCTTGAGGTAGTTAAAGCCCTTTCTCAAACTCCTCATCGTTCACTGTAAAGCAGTACAGCTTACAGCTGCCACACTTGAAAGAAACAGTATAGTTGTCAATGTATTAGTAGGAGCAGGTAATTTTGTGTAGAAAGATGAGAGGGACTGACATAGAGCATTACTTGAATTTTAGAGCTTAAGATTAAGTTCTGAGGGGAAAATATAAGGGACAGAAACAAAAAGCAGAGAGAAGTTAGGCCACTTATTTTTCTTTCTTCCCTCTGCACCTTATTTGCAACGTTTCTGTCCTGGGCTCAATGGATGTCAGAATTAAGGAATGCATGAAATGTGCATCAGTTGCTCTCTAGACTATGGACTGCATTATTGCTTATGCATGAACTTTTCTACCCAACAAAATATTGCAAATATGCCCTCTGGTACCCCTCTGAGCAGTACAACACTATGGTGTAAATTGTTTGGGTTGACAGAAAACAGGACAGTTAAATTGAAGCATTTTAGAGCATTCTGAATGTGTAAGGCAGTGTTAGGTTTTTCTTATTCTTTGCCCTGACATTAGTGACTCATAATATCTTTGCCTGCTTTTTCATAACTTTTGGTGGGATAGCGAGGGCAGGCTGATAGCGTAGGGTATAACACGGAAAAACCTATGGCTCCATTTTTGATTGTGTAGAGGCCAGTAAAGCAAAATGACAAGTACAACTAGTGGAGCTATCTATCACATGTCATTAATTTGCACTAAACCAACCATGAAAGGTCTTACTCAAAAGGAAGAGTTTCTTGCATGTTTTGGGGGGGGGGGTGGAAAAAGTGGTTCTGGGCAAATAGTGGGTTCAATCTTTAGCTAAAAAAGCCCTACTGAATTGAGTACACCTGTGCTTATTCTTCTCAGCATGGGATAAAACACATTTAACCAAACTTATGATATCAGAAAACCGGGGGGAAGAGGGGTGGTTGTGAGCATGCAGTAGTTCAGGCCCTCAGCCAGTGGCACTACAAAACTGCATAGCAATAGCTGTGTATTTTGTACCAAAAGCTGAGCAAAGAGCTCAGCCTTGCTGCTACAATCCAAGGAGCCAGAGTCCTACCCCTACAGCTGCAACACAAGAGGAAGCCTGCTTCAGCCCATGTTACGCCAGTGGTAGCTCAAGCCCTAACAAACATTGGTGTCATCCTACCCTGTAAATGCTAGAGCTAGAGGCAATACGTGCAGGCATTTTACATAGCTTTTGTGCAAATTCATTAAGGTAGGGTTGTGACACCAAGCAAGGTCACTTATATCCTGAGGAACAGGAGAGACATAACAATAATGAAGATTCTCAGTCTTGTGGTATTAATGTGTCCATCCCGAAATTCAGACACACAAGGGTCAGCTGCTGTTTTCTCCACAATAGACACAGTTTTATGATTATTTCTTGTTTTTTCACAGGCTTATCCTTCTTTGTTTATAGGTGTTTTGGAGCTCTCAACATTTTTCATGCCTTGTAGGTAGCAATGGGACTAATGAATGACTGTTTGCTTATGCCCAGAATCACGCTATTTTAGCCTGTAACACTGAACTCCAAAGGGCTTTGCCCACCTGTACCCCCCAGGCTTTTTATGTTCAGCCAATTCATTGCAAAAATATGAGGGAAAGAGTTATCAAACCATAAACCACAAAAAAAATCACAGTTAACACTTAAAAGACCTACTAGGGAAGGCAAGGGCAGCAGACAGAGGACTTGCATACAGTATTTTGCTAGACTTTAGAAAAAAAAAATCAGTGGGGATTTGTGGGAATAGGGGAAACAGAACCTGTACAGGGACTTACTAAGTGGTTCTTTGAAACTGCTTTTGACAAAATGAATGACAGTTTTGAAAAGCCCATTTTTTAAGATTTTAATGCTACATCAAACATGTCTTGTTAGATCACATCACAAGTGAGGCAAGCTAAAGGGATGTGTCGTGGAGAGAGATATGTCAGCCCAGAAATTGTGTACATTTGTACACACAAGCACAGTCTCTAATCCTGCATTGCTTTCTTTCCGATATGAATAACTATGATTCACACAAGCTGCCCTGTAAAAAAACTTTATAGTACCCATCTAATCTTAACTTAAATGTATATGGGTCATAGAAATGAGCTCACTAATCGTTCATATTATTTTTAGGAACATATTTTTGCTCATTTTCTCAACCCAGATGTTTCCCAGATTATACCAAACACAAGCATGTGAATAGTAATGAGCTCAAGGAGTTATTAGGCATCTGAGCTCCAGCATATTTCCAGGCTAAAGAAATGGAGAGAGACGAAGTACAGTAACTGTTCCAAATGCTCTATTCACCCTTTAGCTGGGAAAAAAAAAATTGAGACCAAAATAATATTATTTCTCTTCTCATCACCTAGCAACACTCTTCTTGCTATAGGAACATAGCCAGTTAGGAGGAATAGAAAATTAAAAGAGGACAGAATGACATTCGCTGTCCCAGACAGTCCAAAACATACTGTAAGGTGACAGACACTGAGCAACACAATGCACAATTAGCCTAATAGCAGTTTTCAGAGGCTTGCAGTCTGTCATCTCTGCAGCCACACTGTGCAGAGTTCCTCCAACCAAACTACCTTAATGACTTATGACAGCTCTATAGCAATAAATCTTCCTCCTAAAAATAAACTAGGCATAATGTATCTTCCATGCTCTGAAAGTATGAATAATATTCAGAAGCCTCTGAACTGTTGTTCCTCAAGATTCATTCACATTGTTGTACAGGCTGCCAAAAGGAAGGTTTACAAAGCAGGAAGAAATTGGAGAACACTGGGTCCTCTTCCTGCTGTCAGACTTTAGAAAGTCATTCTTGCATTACTTTTTTTCAAGAAATGCAGACTGATATGAAAATATTTTGTATAAGCTAATTTCAGTAGGAAGAAAGGAACAGCAAAAACACAGCTAGCCACTTTAGCAATGATTCATTAAAATGCAACGTAGTCCTTTCAGATGGTGATTTGTGACTCTATAAAAATAGCAGTTAGGCTGAAGACCTATTTAACAAGATAGCAATGTTAGAAGTAGTCTTACTTCTAACTCATATTACATGTCTGAAATCGATCTTTAATTTCACTAAGGAATAAAAAGCAATTTCTTAATTGAAAACTTTATACCAGTCATGTAATGGGCATACTGAGATATTTACTGTATCTATTTCTTTGTCAGCATAATATGTAGATGTGTGTAATGAACCTCAAAATGTACTGCAGGATTCACTGAAATGTAGGTTTGGGGTTTTTTTAATTACCAGGGGAGAGGGAAGCACTTTTTAAAAATTTTTTGGTTCCCAGAGGTATTAGTACCATGAAAGTAGCATCAAACTTCTGCAGCAAGTTTCCCTACCTCTCGGGAGTAGGTTATTTGACTAAATACAAACCACCTTTCCTACCGTATGTTTGAGGTGAATTCTGGTACTCATTTTCAACAATGTTTTATTAAAGTCAGATCTGAAAGATGAGGAAAACATTAAAAAAACCCAGAAATATCTGTTGAATCACAGGGTGTTCTGGAATTTCTTTCACCGGTTTCACTTTAGGCGGTCTGTACAACGTCATGCAATCTACGGATGACTCCCTCTTTTTTTTTCTCATTCCAAACTCTTGTGGAAGAGAAATTGTTACTGCCCTCAGCAGCTCAATGGTATTTGATCTAAACTTTGGGGTACTGCATCCTTCGAACACGATAATTGCGCTGCAGAAATTGCACGCAGATACCAGCTTTACTTCCCTGTAATGATGGGGTTAGTTCTCAGGCTTGAAGGAGTTAAAGGTGGCTGCTGCCCTGTGGTTAACATGGGAGGGAGAAGGAAACCTCAGCACCCCACCTGCAAGCTGAAAGCCATAGGAACGTGTTACCTTGGAAGAACTCCGATCTCCTGCTTACAGAAGGTAAGCTCCTGTTCAGCCCCAGGATCCTGTCCAAATGGAAGGCAAACACCTCGCTCATGTCGAGGGGTCTTTTGACAATGCCACACTGCCCCTGGTTACAAGCAGTTCCTGTGGTGCTGGGACCCCTTGCAAATACTACCAGGACTGCCTTGTGAGAAGGGACTTCTTGGATGCTCTCTATCCGAGAATCTGCCAGCATGCGCATGTGTACGATGTCATCTTTGCTCAGCCAAGAGGGAGAGCTCTCGCTGTAAATCCTGATATTGCTTTCCTCAGGCTGGGGCTGTGCCTTTATGCCTCCAGAAATCCTCCCAGGTCTCTGGTGACCCCTCTCCCCGACTGCCATTTCTTTATGTCTGTATTCGTCCAGCTGGTGCTTTCTTGCCTCTGGAGCTATTGCTGTTCCCATCGTGCCCACAGCATGCCTGGCCCTCCCCAGCTGTTGGGCAAAGGCCTCTTCCTGGCCCATAAAAGCGGCTTTTGGAAAGTGCTGCCCATAGGACAAAGGGATTGCATGTTTCTTCCTGCGCTTTGGCCTCACCGTGCCTCTGATATTGGCAGGCTTTCTGCGTTTGGACCGCAGGGTGATATAAACTACATTGGGTGGCAGCAAGGTCCCATTGCCACCACGCTGAGGTTCCTGGAAATTGGGTGGTGACAGGGTGCCATCCAGTGGGATGCCCAGAAAAGGAGTCTGGGCTGCATCTTGGAGACTTCTGGAATTGATCTTTTGGTGTCCTCCTTTGTGCTGGGGTAAAACATGACCCACTTGACTGACGAGGAATCCCAGGTAGATCACACACGCAGTGCCCACTAGCAGATTCCTCCTTGTCCTTGGGCGCCTGCAAGTCCAGAGCCTTAGCACCCGTGGGGGGCACGGGCAGCAAATAAACAAGTTTTTGATTTTACTTGGCTGATCAAAGGTGGTCATTTCTCTAGTGAATTCACATGATGAAAAGAGCATAAAGTATTCTGTACATTCCAGCCAGGATGATGATGCATGGTTTCCTTTCCCCAATTTCTGTTTCTCCTTTTCCAAATAGCTTCCAGCATGGGTGATGGGCAGAGGCTACTGATATGCCTGGGAATGTGTTTAGCACTAAGGATGCTGACACTTCACCTTCTCAAGCCGTTAAATTCTTGTCAGCCACCACAGGGGAAGTGATTGGCTTCAGAGAATGAATGGAGCCAGCTACGTAAGCAAGTTTACTGACTTGTAGTCTAAAATATCTGAAGTATCTCCTTTGCAAACTGAAAAAAGAGTAGTAGCATTTCATTTCATTATTCACATATGGCATCTGTGGTTCTGTATTTTTAAGAGATAGAAGTTCCAGATGCAACAGTGTTTGTCTAGAAATTTGTCAGGATACATCTTTCACTTTCTCACAGTATAAATTAAACACCAAAATCATGAAATACAGGCTCAATTTGCAATCTCAGCTAGCTGTATTCCAGCATTAGAAGAAAAGCTTGTCAAACCCAGATTATCATCTTTTTTTTTATGAGACAAAGTTTTCACTAAACCTCATGTTATGGAAGTACTGTAAATTATACAATTTTAAGCACCAGTAACTACCAGTTAAATATGCACAAATTCACTAATAGAAAAATGTATTAGCAATGCCAAATTTCCCTAGTTGAATATGAATGCATTCACATTCATAAACACACATTAAAGATGAAAGATGGTTAATTCTCTTCCGTCTTGTGAAGCCATAAATAGGATCTGGCTATACTTTTTCAAATAAAATGACAGTGGCTTATGTATCCTTTCAAAGAAACAAATATGGAATAAGTGCACATTGTATATATATGGCTGTAAAAATATGAAATTTCTTACCTATTCAGCTTGACACATCCTTCGTTCTGGTAAACTCCTTAGGTTAACAGAAGTAACTTAGTAAAAGCTGACGTTCTCAAAGTATTCTAGCACATATTTCAGTTTTAAGGATGGTTCACATTTAGGTATTTCACTGCAAGCTAAATACTGTTTGGAAGCTAAATGTACTGAGAGGTGCTTTGCATATGCACTGCTATAAACTTACATGAATTTCATGTTATTAAAAAAAAAAAAACCCACAAAACCAAAAAAAAACCACCCAGCAACTTCTATTTTAAATTCTGTAATGAAAAGTCCTGTGAAGTATGTGCCTTCCAAAAGTGCATTCCTTCCATTTCTAACTCCTGAGGGCCCTCTAGTGCACTGCATGCAAAATGTACTGAAGAAATTCCCATTTTCCACTTTTTGTTTTTTTGTAATTTAAAATGCCTCCCCACCACCACCCTACACCCCCGAGTTTTAGAACTTTTGGGAATTGTATGTTCTTGTGATGAGAAATGAAAAACAGACAGTGGCTTTTAAAATTATATTAACATGCTATTAAACAGCTCAGGAGTGTCTCCTATTTGTGCTTTCCAAAATGAGGCATAGCATAGTCATTATACAGATGGAAAAGTTGAGGCAGGGAGAAGTTAAGGGCTTGTGAAGCACTAAGCAGTGAGACACTGGCACAGCTCCGACTTCTCAATCCTTGCCTAAGTACAAAATAATGAAAGGTATATGTTCCCTGTAATTCAAGCTAATGGAGATATTCTCTTATCCATAATTAATACTAAGGGGAATAAACAGTTAAGGTATTGGTTTATGTTTCAGATGGGTCCAATGTGAATTTATAAGACTTTGAGTGGATTTTTTCACTGAGCATCACTTTACTTTTTGTCTAAATGTGTACTATTGAGTTAAGATTTCAGCATTCATGTCTGTTACCAGGAAAAGAGCCTTCATATCACCTGTTTTTTCCAAATTTGAGTTCTTGGAGGAATACAGATTGTAGAAAACTCTGTTTGGGATATGTCCCTTCAATCGAACTTGAAATAAAGAAAGAGAAAAAAACTTAAGTGAGCACAAAGAAGATTAATTCAAAAAGCTCCATACAAGTGTATCAATAAAGTCAGTAAAGATGTGGCTACTGCTGCTTAACATTTTTTGTACTTTAAAGAAGTTGCTAGAGATGGACATTATTAGATCAGCCTTAGATGCTTGAGGGTCCCTCTGAAAGATGAAGGGTCATCAGCAAGAGGTACCAGCTTTGCAGCTCATTTGACCAATACACACCGTACAGTAAGAACGGCCTCCTATATCCTATTTAATACCAGTGCAAAGTGAGTGTAAAATATCAGTGAAGTTATATGGCTACAACCGGTGTAAATAAGGGTAACTGGATGTTGCAGCCTGAGAGCAGAATTTCACCCATAGCACATATTCACACGTACACATGAAGAAATTTTTTAAAATGTCTAAGACAGGCTCCCCCCTTTAAGGATAAATAATAATAAAAAAAATTACACCTCCTGGTTTCTGTTTTGACTTACTGCTGATTTTGACAGAAAATAATTCAGCACAAAGCTTTTATTCCACTATATTTCTTCCAAGTGTCTTTGAATTATTTTTTTGGATTTTAATTTATATTGCTAATGGCATAGAGTTGCTTGAGTTGGAAATGTATCACACTGCAACAGCTGTTTTCAAATGCCCAGTTCTTGCACGTAGACAGCACCATGACGGGTCCACTGCAATCAAAGAGTGCCAAAACACAGTCCATTCCTGTTACTAACAGCTTTCCTTTGCTATGACATTTCTCTTAAATTAAAATTTTTGGAACCTATATAATTTTCCTACTGCAACTCTTTAATTATCTGGAGGAAATTATAAAAGGATATGGAGAATTTTTCTTCACTCATTTCCTATGTATTCTTGAAATCAAAATGTGGTGTACCCACTGATATACAGTGTTGACTACTGAGGTTTTCTGAGCCTTTTGAAATGCGATGATAGCAATAATATTTCCTCTATTTTTCACGTTCAGAAAGAACTCATTCTTTAAATGTTGCACCATTATGGAATGGGTAGTAGTAGGAATTCAACTAACTAGCATTCAATCTCTTGTTAATTTAGTAGATGCTTGCCTCTAATTTTGGATCTTTAGAAGATAACACATCAAGAGACATTCTTTTTTTTCAGATTTTATGGTGTACAGCTCCAGTGCCCTACTAGATTTCAAAAAATAATCAAGGCTGGAATGGTTATGGACTTGTCTGGAAAACAAACGTTTCTTTGTGTTTCAGGAAAGACAAAAAATGTTTGTTGTTCAGGTGGGTAGTAGTCATCTTTCTGGAATCATTACTAAACTAAAGCTGCAGCAGGGCACTAAAGGGCATTACTGAGCTGAAAGGATACTTCCTCTGTGGTCATTAAATATTCAAGACCAATTTTTTGAAAGAATAGACTGAACAATGCTAGTTGTCTGACCAAATTCTGACCTAGGTTATTGTACTTTGCCTACCTATATTTAGCCTGTAATGTCAGATAGAGTCTGTATTTATTCCTTGCTCTAAACTATATCTGTGGTATTGCCATGTGTATCCATTAAACTTCTCATGTAATTTCTTTAAATACCCATATTTCATAGCCAGTGTCACCCCTTCCTAAGTTTAGGAACACAGGAATATCAAAACCAATACTGGAGAATAGCAATGAATGGAAGATGGGAATTTAAGAAGTATTTTCTAGTCCTTGACATCGCTAGGTATAGTTTGAAAATGTAAACAAATAGCTGAATTGCAGATTGGCAATTATTTTCGTTTTTTGTTTAACCTCTGAAATTCATCTCTACCTGTACCTGCATTTGTAGAAGAAACCTGAACAACTTGTGTTTGCTGGAAGGACTGTCACCCAGGGTGCTGCTGATGCTGCTGGACAAGTTACAGACTCTGAAGCAGCTGACGACCAGCACTGCTACTAGCCTTCCTAGTAGACTTGGCCTCTGGCCAACATGCAGGAGACGGGTGGACTGAGCCAACGACCACCAGTCACAAGCTCCTGCGTCTTGACTCATGGGCTGGCAACCTCAAAGAACACCATCCAGTTACTTAAATGCTCTGCTCCATTTTCAAATCTCTGAAGATGGGAAGATGACAGTAACCCATTTTTTAGGAAATAACAAAAATTCATTAATTCACCAGAAAGTTCTCAAAGCTTCCTGTTCGCAGGGTTTACACATAAATCATCCTCCCCTATGCAATCTCCTACAGCCTTCCACCTTTGCATCCTTCTTAACCCTGCCAAGTTTCTACCTTCTCATCTGAATTATTATTCAAACTCCTTTTTTACAACTTCTTTCATAGGTGATCTTCCTTCTTTAACCTAGATTAAGTACAGCCTTTTGGGACAGTGAGTACTGCACCTGGAGAACTAAAGAAAAACACAGAGAACACCATTTGTAACAACACAGTGAAGAATATTATTATTAATACAAAAAAACTACCTAGCAGCCAGTATGTTTCTCTCCAAAATCCCAGACTGGCTGTCAATTTTTCCAACTATCAGTTCTGTGTTTTAAAGCAATACATCTCCTATTTCTTTATCTAACCCTCCTTCTTGGTCCACTCAAGTAATTTCAGTTTTAAGAGACATGGGATTTAAAGATGCTTATTTTTTTAGTTTTCCAAGATGTCTCCCCACTGTAGTTATGACTGCAGAAGTTGCTGTGATTCAGCAAAGAACAAAATATTGTCTCTGCTGGTTTGTAGAGCATTTTGCAACAAAAGACGCTGTTTAGGTGGACGCTTGTTATATTCATAGAAGGCTCTGAAATTTGAAATACGAATGTTGCCATTTTCCATTTTAGTAAACACTGTGCATTCATGGACTTCCTTTTCCATATACTTTTCATCTCCAACAATTTATGATTTCAATAAAACCAAATAGCACAAATGAATGGATCAGAATCTGTTCATATTTGAGGTGTTTCATTTGTACTGTCAGTGTCACTTCAACTACTGTGTTAATGAGAAAAACAATGCTCCAAAAACAGCACAGTTTGAATAAATAGCGAGGAATAGATGAGTACCAGTTCAAGTAAGACAGAGTCGGTAATTAGAAAGTGATTTCTGATGACTCCTCTGAGACCCATTCTTCCAAATGAAACCAGAGGTAGGATTTTTGGTCAAAACATTTTAACATCAAGAGTCTTCTGAAGCCAAAACTCAATGGATCCTCTTTATCCCTGGACACTTGAAAGAATGTAGTTTCAGGCTTGGTTCCTTATTGTGTGTGCTCTTGCTTTCTATGTGCAGGCAGTTCAATGTAAAAGATTAACACTTTTCTTAACATTTTCTTTTTTTCTTAATAATGTAACATGTAGACTCGCATTGCCTTTAGAATAAAAAGCACTTTTTTTCCAGTCTACATTTGTGATTATTGCATGAGATGTTGTTTCTCTTGGATGCACTATAGCTAAACTGCTTCCATAGAGACGTTCTGCAGTTCATCCCTCTAGATGTCACACGGACAGACATTTATGTGAAAATGATTGATAAATGGTGCACTCCTAGCTTTACCAAGTCCATGGCACTGAGACCTTACTCTCCAGAGAAAAAAACAACTAAGTTCTTATTATGGATAATGCAGATTTGATTTGCAAAATATGAAGCATTACTTTAGAAGGCTTGTGCTGTGTTTGTAAGAAGATCCATTTGGGCTGCCATCTGTACACCAGGATGACAGAGAGAAATGTTTGCTTCGTGACTAAACGTGCTGACTAATAGTCTGTGCTTTCGTTGGTCTGGGTCAAATCCTTACAGGGAAATCTGCAAAAATCTCTTCTCAACATCATGCAAAAGATTTTTTTTTTTTTTTCCTACTCAGCTTTGGTTGTCAAACACCACGGGGGCTTCCCAGAGAAAAAGGTGGTAATCTTCGTGCTTAGGGGAAAAAACAAACCTGCCGTGTGCTGGCTGCCCTGACCTGGTGGCGAGCTTGCCCTGCCTTGCTGTGCACTGCAGGGTCAGGGGCCGCTGCACAGCCTCGAAATGTAGCTGCCTTCCCCAAAATGCCTGCCACGCTCAGCAGGTACCTGCGGCCCCCCCAGCCCCACGACAGCTCCCAGCAGGCAGGGAGGCCTCAGGCCCGAGAGAGGAGCCGCACCGAGGCTGCCCTTGCCCCTCTCGTAGCAGTCCTGCCTTCAAACCACGCATGTGGCCCTGGGCACACGCTGCCAAAACCAGGCGCCTGTTCTTCCATGGGTAGGACGGCAACAGCAGCAGCCGGTGAAATGCGCAGGTGCACTTCCACTGAAAATTAAGTAACTGTCTCATCAGCGCCATTTAAAACGGGGAGGCGGTAACAGTTCTTTCTGAATGCCTAAATTTAAGACTTCTCTTAGCCTCTCTGCGCCGGCAGCCGGCACCCCAGGAGAGCCCCGCCGAGCCGCCGCCATGCCGCGGCCATGCCGCGGCCTCGCCGCAGTCTGCGGCCCCGGCTGCGGGCAAAGGCCGGCGGGCGGAGCGCACGGGCCCGCCTCCACCCCGCTCCCGGACGGGGCAGCGGAGGGGGCGGGGCAGGCCGCGGCGAAAGGCGGTGCCGCGGACGGCGCAGGCCCGGGCGGGAGGCCGGAGTGGCGGGGTAGGCCTGTTTGTGAGCGCGGAGGCGGCGGGCGCGGCTGCGGCTGGCGCCGAGGTGCGCGGGCAGGGGCGGCGCGGCGAGGGCCGAGGCTCCACGGAGGGCCCAGGCGAGGGATCAACCGGTGTGGGCCCGTCCCCGGCCGCCTCTCGCTCCTCCGGCTGCGGGAGGGAGCGACATAAAACATGCCGCGGCGTTCAGCCACGGGCAGGGCGCTACGGAAAGGAAGGTGTCCGGCTGGAGGGAGGGATCTTAAGTTTCCTCTCAGGGTGCGTTGCCGAGCAGCGCTGGCCTGCCCGACCGGGGCTAGGTCTGCCCCGTCTGCGGGCAGTGTCCCGCTTGCAGCGTGGGCCTGCCCTGCGGAAGGCCGGGCGCGTTGGCGTCGCTCGGAGAAGCAACACCTGCCTACGGCGAGAGCTCAGTGGCCTGTGTGCCCTTGTTGTGTGATACCGCGTACTGAAAATACTGCCCGAAGAACGTCTTTCGAAAGCGTTCATGTTAGGGAAGAAACGTTTCTCTGGCAGCCAGTCAGGGGTCATGGTGTCACCTGAGGACGTTACTCCTACCTGTCATCCTAAAATGAGGATGAAAATATCCACCCTTAATGGCAAATAGATGATAGGAGAAATATGCAAGTAAACAATCAATGTGATGTAAAACCTCTAAAAATGCGTGTTCAATTAGCACAGTTTCTTTCTGATCTTGACAACAGTGTGGATCTACCTTGAGATGGAAGCTCTGAAGGGCAGGCTTCTTGATTTCATGCCTGCCTGTGGAGACTGTAGCGATGTGTTGCTGTTGCATTAAGCGAGCATCACAATTCGTTGTGTCTCTGTGTCAAGGAAGAAAATGGTGGCATATTTCTGAGGAAACAGTGAAAATACAGAGCACAACCTTCCAGTGAGCTAAACCAGTGAAGTTAGTAGTTTAAGGGCAATGAGTGACAACAAAATCCCACTGTCAAAATTCCTCATCAGCTTGGGAACCCCAACGTGCCCTTCAGTAAGGGCTGCTTAGTGGAAAAAAAACCTTCAATAACAGCAACAATTTCAGTTGTCTCTGCTTCAGTTTCAGATACAACTACTACATTCTGATATCTCAGCAGCTGCAGCAAGTGCTTCTGGTTTGGCATTTGGTAGCTCTAAACCTTTGGAGGCACATATGCTGCAAGTCAGTCTGGCGTATGTAGGATTTTAGAGAAGAGAAGGGGCTTTTGGTGAACTCCAAAATGCAAAGTATGTGCAAAAAATTATAGTCTTTTAATGCTGTGTGCACGTTCATTGTTTGCTCTTGACATTGGATCACACAACTGTAGAATAATTTTGCTTGGAAGGGACCTCTGGAGGTCACCTTGTTCAACTCCCTGCTTAAAGCAGTGCATCATCAAATTTAGAGCAGATAGCTCCAGGTCTTGTCTGGTTGACCTTTCTCTTGAAAGCATTAAAATGGAGTTGAAAACTGGGTCTGAAATTTAGCCAAATTTAGGTACTAAGTGCCTCAAACCTTGGAAAGTAACAGAGTTTTTAACACTCTGAATGAAGCATACTCTTCCTTGCTAAAATTGGAAGTTGTGTTTCCGTTCTATTTTTGGTGTCATGATTCTGGTTCTCATGGTTCTGATTTTTGGAAGATAAAAAGCAAGCAGAAAAGTATATTGCCCTGCAGCACACAGATTTTTCTCTTAGGAGATACAAAACTGAAATATTTTTAAAGTAACATTCCTCTATACATTAAAAAAAATCAAAAAGGCTGATAAACCACTTTAAATTTGAAAGGTTCTTAGTATTTTACCTGCACAATGACTTACTTACTTGAGTCCTACATTTGTAGAGGTACAGTGTAATCAGCTTTATTTCTATGCCCTTAACCACATCAAATTCTTCCTGTGCAAAAGCAAGCTCTTGTGCCTTACATGTCCAGTAAATGAATTAGATTTATTCACTCAGTGAGTTGAGTTTGATGTAATGAAGAAGCTGATGCAAGCCTTTATGTATCTTAATCCATTCTTCTGGTGTCACAGTGTTTCTTAGTTTGTAAAGTCAGTCTTTGAAGAAGTTCCTGACTTCTAGGCAGCGGAGCTGCAAATTCCTATAGCTTCTTCTACCAATTAAGATTTTGTCTAACCCCTACTTTTTTATACACCCCAGAGTAACCCCATTTTGGCTACAGGAATAAGGAATATTCTGGTAGAGCATTTTCCTAAAGCATCAGGGCTTCACATAGGTCTCACAGATTCAAGTCTTCATAACGTTTGAGTGCATCTCTACATTCACGTTGTTGTATGTTTTTCAGACATGCTTTTCTGTGAAGCTGATTATTAAACACACAATAGTGATTTTTTTGTGCGTCTCTCCCTAAGTTACTTTATTCATGTTTTATGGCAGCTTTTCATGGGATTCTACAGTATACTTTGCAGTTCTTTCCAGCTTTTGAGAGATTGATAAGTAGAGTCTTTTAAGTTTCAGGTTTCTGAACTGGGTTTAATACTCCACATGTTTAATTCCACTCTTTGATTTCAGAATCTGTCAGGACCTGCACCAAAACAACTCTGAAAAAAGAGGCACCTTGAGAACAAAAATGAACATCGGGAAAGCTTACAATACCTTTAACATCAGCAATGGAACGGATCTAGCTATTGGCTTTACCTCTTCCACAGTAGCTGTCCTTCTATTTGGAACAAACTTTGTGCCTGTGAAGAAATTTGATACTGGTGATGGTAAACTTATTTATATTTTTTTGTTGGTTTGGGGTTTCTTTTGCTAGTAGGAATAATGCTTTACCAGCAACTATGAAAATTTCTGTACCTGGAGTTATAAATATCACAGCCTTGGTCTATGGAGCATGTTTTAATTCCGTGCTGTTGTTAGGGTATAAAGCAATAATGTATTGGTTCAGGATGTGGCGGATCTTTAGAAGAGCCTTCTTATGTGTTGCTGTGCACTTTAACAGTGATGATGTTCATTTCATGAGCATTTCACAATGGCAAGGATTCTCAAATACATACAGTGTTATTTATACTGTAAAAGTTGTTGGGCTGTGGAGTATTGCCTTTCAATTGTGGACCAAATGCAACATAAATAAAAAATTGAAATTTTAATACTTTTATCTGGTGACTCAGTAGGAGGAAGCAATCGCTTCTATTTCTTACCTGGAGTTTTATCACTTTACTGTGCTATGTTCATGTTGTATTTGCACGTTTATACGGAGCATAGTCAAATACCAGATCCCTAGATGAATAAATCTGCCATTGTGTTATTGCAATAATAGTATCTGCAGTGCAGGCTGGATATAATCTCTCTCTCTTCTTTGTGCCAAATACAGCCCTAACAAGACAAGGCTAGTTTAGAGAAAAAGACTTAGCTCAGCTTGCATAAAGTTAAGTGATCTGCCAAGTTGACCCTTAGAGAGTCTGCAAAGGTAGAAGAGATCTGACCAAAGTTTATATCGTTCTCAATAACTTGGATTAGTGAAAAAGTCTGGTCCCTGAGCTTTGAAGGAGTTTTGTCCTGTGCAGTCATCAGTGTCAGCTGCTACTAGGGTGGTAGGAGAAGTTTGCGGTTGAATATCCTCTTTGTCAGAAGCCTGTCAAAATTTTCATGTGTTTGAGAATCGGGGCTTGTGTAAGCTTTGCCCAGCAAAGTGTCTTTTGCAGCTGTGTACAGAGAATACACAGTAGGAAAAGGCTGACAGACTTCTAACACCCCACCCTAAAGTACATCCTTTGAATGTATTGTAACATGGTTACCTGAAATTCATAAAGGAGGTGGCTACCTTTCAGGTTTTTTCTGTACTATTTTATCTATAACAGTATATTAAGAGATTCACACATGCAGTATTCTACAAGTTCTCTATTGTGTGCATTTGTTTTTTCCATAGGCATGTTTTTCCAATGGATTCTCTGTGCCTCCATATGGATAGTTTCTTTGGTGGTCAATTTAATCCAGAATTGCCCCCGGTTTTGGCCTCTGGCTATGGTTGGGGGTTTTGTGTGGGCTACAGGTAAGAATAAAGAGATTTTATTTCTTGAAACACAAAGTAATCCTAACTCTTTATAAAAAAAAAAGTGATAAAAACTTTTCTATATCTAAGGTAGTAGTTACTTGTCTTTTTTAGTCTCAGTCTTTATGGAGCATTACCCTTATAGCAAATATTATTTTATTATGCTTATTTTATAAGCAGCAAATTCACACCAAAAGTGACTTTAAAAATGGTATTGAGGAAAAATCTGTGTTTATTGTATTTATTTTTACAAAACACTGTTGCCTACCAACTTGTAGTTGCCTAAATTTATTTGCCTTCTGAACAGTCACAGAATCTAAAGCAAAAATATACAAGTCCAGTTTTTAACTTCGTTTTTAATTTTTTTTAATTTTCATTTTGGTTTTTGTATTTCAGGCAACGTCACAGTTGTCCCTATTGTTAAAACTATTGGCTTAGCTCTTGGTCTGTTGATATGGGCTTCTTTTAATTTGCTGACAGGTTGGGCAAGTTCAAGGTGAGTATGTTTCAGTCTTGTCATACACAATTAATGTTGCCAATCATTAATAAATGCAGTGAAAACACTATCACCAATAAAGAGGATTTATCATATATATAAGATCTTTTTCCCTGCAAAGTACTCAGGTTAATTATTTAATCTTTTTGTTTTCCTCTGTCTCAGGAGGAAGAAGGATGCCCCATGATGTTCATTAACATAATTGAGTGAATAAATAATGTATTTGTTAATGTAAAACTAGTACACTGTCTGTATTTTTTCTTCTACAGCATGGGCTGATAAAATAGTATAAATTAATTTCAATTTTTAAATACCCAGATTTAAAAAAAATCAATGTAAATTAAATTAGTTTAAAGATTATTTTTGTAAAGTAGATGTAGCTTTTTGCAAGTCAACTGAAGCACCGATCCAATATTGCAAATATAAACTTAAGCAGAACTATTTGCATGAGTAAAGATTCCCAAGACTGGGTTATAATTTTAGTATATGTATGCAGTGAGTGCAACGAAGTGAAACCGGTTAAACATTCCAGGTTTGGTTGGTTTGGAATTGACCCAGAAGAAGTATCAAGACCAATCTTAAATTATATTGGAGCTGGACTTTCACTAATAAGGTAAAAATTTATTCTTATAATAAATTTCTGTAACGTAAAATATCATGTATTTAATAACCACAGGGACAATTTAACTAGAGGGCAAATGCAGATTTTCTGCAGACTTACTGCAGAATTTATGAGTCGTCCAGTTGTAAGTGTTGCAATTCAGAATAGAAACATACATGGTGTCCAGTACAGTCATGAAACTGTTACTCATAAACACAGAAGTATATTTTTATGCTGGTAGGCATGTTCAAGGCAAAGCAGTGATGCACTGATTGTCCCCCTAGCCAGATTATTCAAATGGTTCACTTTCCTTAAAGTTTGTGAGAGAGGAAAAACTGACAAGAATGATCTTGGTGAGAAAACCTCTGTGAGATTTCCAATCTGGCTTCACTCAGGGTACAAATTCTGCCTCGTGGCTGTAGAATATGCCACAGGACCCCTTCCCAGATTCTTCAGGGTCCATGAAAAGCCAGAGGCTTTGCATTATCTCTTGTCCTTAATAGCTCCCTGTCTTGTACCTCTTAAGCCACACTTAAAACTCACAAACAGTGGCTTCATTTGCGATCTTCAGAAGGACTTACACTCTTATCTTTTGTTTATTATTTGTGTGAGTGCGCATCTTGGTCCAAAGACAGAGGAAAGAGGATCTTTGTTACGCAGCAGTGTCCTTGCTTTCCAGCTGGGTGGCCAGGAAGGTCTTTTTAAGAACATGACGTTCGCCCTAAATCCGAGGAGCAGTAGGCTTGCCATAAGCATGCTCAGCAGCAGATGCATGTAATGCCTTTAGGAAAAGAAGGGTGTGAGAATATGGAGCCATTCTTGATTGCAAGGAGAGAGCTGCTGCATTAGATTCATGAATTTTGCTTCCACTCTTCCTCTTTCCTAAGAGTCTGCAGCTTTTTACCCATTACCATTACATGTAGCACGTGACTTTGTGAGGTACTTGCAAAATAGTAACAGTACTGCTGTTCCTGACTGATTAATTCATTCGGCTCACCACCTGCTTCCTGCCTCTTTCTGAGATATGATGGAGAAGTGATCAACAGGGAAAAAGATTATGCCCAAACGTGTTTTCCTGGCCAGCTTCACAAAGCCAGTGTATGTTGCTCTGCAGAGCTCAGAAGCATTTCATTTTAGCCTCCTATATTGAACCTGTATACATTTGTCTAGTCCCTCTGGAGGAAGCTGACATCCTTTTATATCTATCCTTATTCCTTCAGAAGGAGATGAATCACTCTTCAAATGGAGACATTCTGTTTACAGTTATGAGAAGGAATTCCCAAATCATTAAAATACCTTTCATTAAAAATATATATATATATGTATATCTCCTGCCAGTTCAGATTTACAGGTATTTACCTGATTTCCTGGAGCTGGGGGTATAAGTAGTAATGTTACCCTTTCTTCTTCATTTTATTCACTTAGTGCACTGGAGCACCACTGAGCAATACCTCTTCTCCTTCCACATACACATGAGGCCCTGCAGGAGCAGAATTCCCCCACTCGCATTTCATAGAAGACTAACATTTTTCCTTGAGCACAGAGCCCATTCTGTGCAGGTTTGAGCTGTTCCATATAGAATTTTCATGCAGATACCCTGTTGTATGTGTAGTTTAGTACAAAAGGGCACTGTTAACTAAAGCAACTGTTGCTAGCGTGTGGTTGTAACTACACACTGTAAAAAAAGAGACATTTCAATAGAAGAGAGATCTAGAAAGTGATACAAAGACTAATTTATTTACTTACTTTCACTTAAGTTGTTTGTTAAGACTGTTAGAAGCAATTGCGTTTTTAAAATATATTGAAGTGACTCTATGGCAATAATGAGAATAAAGTAATATGCCTTCAAATATAACTTTTGTCTCTGGATAGTAAATGTTACATCCTTACGAGCTGACATGGTATTTATTGGTGTCTTTTTCTCTTCTGAGTGCTGTCATATTTCTTTTTATAAAAACTGAAGTCCAGAGTTCTTCAGCTTCATTAGAAAGTACACCTTTACTGAGAGAAAGTGTAAGTACTCTACAGTTGTTACTTTACAGCAGTGAAAGTGCATACCCATTTAAAAACAAAAAATTTGCTTAATGTTAACCAGATTTGCTAGGTTTTGTGGTAGGCTACATAAAACTGCATAAATATGCATTGATTGTATTTAATTTGTGGATCCAGTTGAATGTGAGCGACAGAAAAGGTTTTCCCACGTGTTCTTTCTCTATTGTCAGCCTTAAATGGCTTAGAAGTCCGTTTTCATTATGACAGAGGTTATATAAAAGACAAAGTGTATTACTTTCCTGTCTGAGAAGAGGAAGAAATTTTCATTAAAACTTAAGTATCAAACTAGGAGGGTGCTTAGATGAAAAGGAACAGGGTGTATAACTCTTATCCACCAGATTTTTGCGACATTACAGAGTCAGAAGACTGTCAAGAGTTGCTGATTCTCAGCATCAGCTGTGGCACAGGTTGGAGGCCAAGGAGGGGTACCAGATTGGCTGTTGCTCCTTCAGGAGCCCAAAGAATGCAACAAAAGTTGGAGAACAGTAAGCTCCTACAACTATTGTGCCTTATTCTTGTAGGTCAGTGATGCATCATCTCAGTTGCTACCTGAACAGAGATCCCTGCAGAGTTTTGTAGCTGTGCTCAATGCTCACTAGAGGTTCCAATCTACCAGAGAAAATCGCAGAAGACAGTCTGGTTGCAGGATTAGAGTAAAGGGGTGTTGCAGTTTGTTTATGCTGCAGACAGGAGTGTTAATTTCCCTGTTTGCAAATAGTCCTAATATTCTGATAGTAACACCAGAGTTACCAATATAAGTCAAAAACACATCATCAGTAAAGGCTATAGATTAAGTCATTCATCAAATTTAATGAAGGCTGAGTTTTGAAAGTCAGATCTACCTGCATGCAGATTTAAAAAAAAATGCTAGTGAGTGCTCTGTTATGTAGTAAACCCAAAGTCCGTATCCAAACTCGTAAACTTTGAGGTAGGTAGATCCAATTATTATTTTTTTATTTAAAGAAAATATATATTTTCCTTTCTTCAGAGTATTTCTGTAAATTCCTATTGTTTCTCCTTCCATTTTCATTTTGTTTTCCTAGACCAAAACTGTTCTGTGTAATACAATGTTTTAGATTTAAAAAAAGAAAAACAACTAAAGAAACAAACAACCCTGAGTGAAAACTCATGTTTTTCTGCAGTCTATTAATGTTTCTGAAGATGCCTCTGATGATTCATGGGTGAACAGATTTTCTCCAGCAAAAAAAAGACTCATGTAAGTTATTAACAGTTCTTTTATTGGTGCAGGCCAAGTAGCTGGAGAAAGTAGTTGAACACAGACAAAGAGCAGAATTTGTGTCCTGTGACTTTCCTAGCACAGTCATGCACTAACAGATCTTGAAGTACTAGACTAGTGTGCATATCTATATATGAATAGCTGCTCAATTTATTAGATTTTTCCCTTCACACTGTTAAGTGTGCTTTACCTTATCAAGTATCAGTTACTACTACAAAACAACAGCATTTGCAAAGTAAATAGCAATAGCAACTAAGTAATTACAGAGCTGGTTTTTATCACCTGGTTGATTAGCCTCCAGCATGGAAGGAGCCTATACTAATAACATGCTTCCAGGTGTGGTTTTCAAGTGAATACATCTGGAGAAGGCAAGGCAGTATGCTAAGGAGACAGCAGAAGTGCTCCAAAGTGGAAGCAGCAGCTAGTAAGGGGCCGGTGTGGGGAGAGGAGACAGCCAAGAGCACAGCAGTCTGGAGGTGGAGGAGGAGACGATGGAGGCAATGAACCTGGGAGTAGTTATTAAGAATGTATAGACTGCAACAGTGAAGCTGACAGTGGGAGCATTTTAACTATGTTTTTTGTTGGTTTTCTCCTAGCTCTGCTTTTAGGGGATCCTAGTTCATTGATTTTCTTGTCATTAATCTAGAATGAGGGTCTTTGGGCAGGAATTGTCTGTGTTACTTGGCCACAAGGTATAGGTAAACTAGGTTACTACATTGAACCACTTCTACACTAGAAAATAAAAATGTGCTAAAATGTATTATTTTTGTACTGTTGCTAGCAATTTTCATATGATACAGAGTCTTTAACTGCAATACTGGACTTAAGTGTATTGTCTACTTCCCTAATTAATGCTACGATATTTTCTCTGATTTTTGTTCTTTTTAAAGAGGATGTAGCCTGGCTGTAGTAGCTGGAATACTCTATGGTTCCAGTTTTGTACCAGTACTTTACATCAAGGACCATGGAAGAAGAAATGAAACTATATACACAGGAGCAAGTCAATTTGGTAAAGGCTAATAGGTCACTTCCATTTTATTGCATCAGTATATTGTGGTCTGCTTTCATAAAGGCATAGAGTGAAATTCTTGATACGCCTGGATATATACCATGATAATTTATCCATTCTGCACTGTTACATGTTGTTGTAATCATAGTATTAGTAATCCCTTTTTCCCAGAGGTGAATTACAGCATTAAAAGAACAATGAGAAACAGCCCAGAGGATACCACACTGAACTTACAGTATTTAATGCCTTCTGAAACATAGCTAGCATTCCCAAAATACAAAGCTCATATGCCTGGAACATGAGGTAGACAAGGACACAAGCTGTATCAACTGACTAATTAGTACATCAGTAAAGGAAGAGAAGTGTGATGATAATTGATGAGCAGAAGAGATATATAACAACATAAGTAGTTAAAACTTTGTCGTTTTTTAAATGGAAACCTTTTAACATAAGCCTAATCGCCAGTTTCAAACATTTCCTCAGAAACATTTTCCTTAAGATTTAGTGTATAGTCTATCAGGTGATACCAGCAGCAGCTTAAGAGCAAACTATTGCTGAGGCAGTGTAATGTTGCCATTAAGAAATAGTTTGTCATATCACATAAAATTTCTCTTGAATACTACAACTTCTATATTCCCCAGCTAGATAAAACAGATGTTACTATTATTGTAGCTGCCTTTCCTGTTGAGGATTTATGACTCCAAGGAGATAGAGATCACCTTGCTACATGCTTCTGCTTTACCATATTGGAAGTATTCGCTTTAGCTCATACCAAGTCCATAAAGGATTTGTTATTGTTAATGGTTATAGTGATCAAAACTGTGATATGTTCTTCAAGATTAAAAAAAGGACAAAACTGAGCCGTGTTTAGCTTACACAGTACATAGAGTTGTCTTGCCCTTAAATGTACAGAAAAGAAACAAGGCTTTATAGAGGAATACAAATGTAGCTGGTCAAGAGAGGATGTAGTTATGTAAAATCCCCACCACTGTTTTGTAGCCTCACCTGAGGTTTTTCTTAAGTTTTTAATAAATTCTGTAGTTTGACTAACAGAGTTTGAAAATAACAACTCACAGAAATGCATAAAAGCTTGTGACAAATGCTATGTCAACGCAGCAGTTAATTCATGTTTAATATATGTGTGATTGACCAAATCCATCCACAGTCAGCCTGGCAGCTGTATTCATCACAATCACAATTGAATTTGAGTTGTTAGCAGTAGCACCTTATGTGTTTTTGGCTGTGTGAATGCTATCAGTGAAATAAATTGAGTTAAAATTAATAACTGATGTTTTAAACTGATACAATTTTGTCATTTCTTTTTCAGATTTAGATTATGTTTTTGCACACTTCAGTGGAATATTTCTTACAAGTACCATCTACTTTTTGATCTACTGTGTAGTCAGGAAAAATAGACCTAATGTTTATCCCCAAGCTATATTGCCAGGTATGACTGGTTTTTAAATTAGCAATTAATTTCAGTTACTTCTTCTGGCTGTTTTGCAGTGATTAGTTCAAGCTATGTAGTTCGCCTTTTAAGTCTCTTCATTTGACTTTTTATCTTTTTTGAAAGATCGGTCCTATTAGGTTAATTAATTAAGGCTAGGAGACAATGACAAATTTTGTTCTAATTTGAAATTAAAACAAAATGATACTGCATGCGGTGGATTTTGAAAAACTGACTCTGCCAGAAGAAAGAGCACATTGCCCAGAAAATTGTGAACTTTAATTTGCTACTTCAGCTGGAGTAGCTGATTTTATCCCTTGAGCTTTGGTTTAGATTATGAGAGCCAGCTTGTTGAAGTAGTTAACATACTGAAATGCATACATACAGTTTCTGTATTATGCTGTAAATATAAATGTTCCACAAATTGCTGTCCATACCTTGCTGTGCATGTTTTTGATTGGGATATATTTTTCTAGGGTTTGTTTCTGGTGTGCTTTGGGCAATAGCCAATTGCTGCTGGTTCATAGCCAATCACTATCTCAGTGCTGTGGTCAGCTTTCCAATAATTACTGCAGTAAGTATATAAAAAATAAAATCTGTGACTAGAATTAAAAGTGAAGGGTTTCCCCCCCATGTTTGTGGAATTAAGTTGAAATTATGATGTGTTGAAATTATAATGTGTCTAGAGCATTTTAATCAAGAGTATACATTGCCTCCTCTTCTACTTGTTTGTGCTAGCCTTTGTTTTTTTAGTAACATACATGACTCTGACAAGCACCATCATGGTGAATGCCAAGCATAAAATAATAAAGGAACTGAAAGTGTGAGTCTTTAGGTTATGTAAAAGCCAAAGTGCTGTAACCAGAACTATATCAATATTAAATAGAAAACTGAAATGATTAAAAGAAGTGTTTTATGCTTTCATCCCAGTGAGTACATTTTGTTCTGGGTGTTTTCATTTGTGATTTTTATGCTCTAGCAGTCCTTTTGCTTAGTTAAATCAGATATTTTTTCTTTTTACAGTTCTTGAACACACACGGATTATGTATTGCTGAAAATAATGTTCTTATGCAAATGAGGCGAAAAATAGGTTGCCCTGTTTTGTCTGTTCTATTCCTATTTTTATGATACTGTACCTTTAAAACACTGTTAATTTCCAGAAGCTGCATAAATTCCATCACTAGGTAAAAATAAACTTTGCCTTTACTCTCTTGCCAGTCTACTAGATGGTGCTGCAAAGGTGGATAACTTCTGGCAAATGAAAGTTCATAAATATCAAAAACAAAGTTTTGCTGAACAGCTGTATTTTGGAAGCAAACTAACGAAACAACGTTAATAAGGATTAAGCTTTGCCTCAAGATGCAGTAAATCAGAATAAACTCTGCAGTATGCAATGAAAAAAAAGACTTGGGATCATTCTAATTAGAAATTGAAGGATTAATGGAAAGCAGCTTTAGTAACTCTGTTATCAGTATGCCTAAAGGGCAAGGATATAAAATGACAAAATGAAAATTTTAAGGACAGCACTGATGAGAAACTGCCTGTCTGGACCACAGGTTTGCAACTGCTGCTTTACCTCATCCTAGAGAGAATTTCAGGCAGTGATGCATCACATCCCATTAACAATTTGTTACATTTATAAAATGCATTCTTCTTGCAGCATACATTATCTAGAAGGTGAAATAACATCTTATCTATTATTCAAATAATAGTTGGCAATTTCACTAGGAAACAGCACCTACAAATACATTCAGCATGAGACACTATTTCCTGCTGACCTAAATCTGTATTCTACCAGTGGTACTGAAGATGGAGAGAAGATCACTGTCCAAACATCTGTCAAGTGTTTCTGAGAGCAGCTCTAATGGGAAGCATTAACAGAGCCAATTTTTGCTTCATATTCAGTTCATATTTTCTCAGCAGTCATGAAAATTCAGATCATTGCTCCCACAGGGGAAAAACTGTATTATCAGGAGTGCCTGGAAATTGTCGTTGTGTGTTACTGTTTGCTGTTAACTAAGAAATCTGTATGACAACATCACAGATAATCAGTAGTTTTCCTGACCTGTCTAGCAGGCTGGCTTTGCTTTGTCCAGATGCCTGCTGTACAGGAAATACATTTATGTTCCTGTCTCTTGATATCATACTGACCAATAAAATCAAACATTGTCTGATTAGTTAGTCATGCTAATACAGGAAATGTTAGGAATGTCCATGGTAGCTGCCAATAAACGTGAATAGTCCTCCGAAATGTGGTAACGTTGTGGACTGAAGTTTGGACTGAAGTGAGGCATATTATTTGAAGCCTATTAAAAGAACGAATAATAGCCAGTGCAGTTTCCACAGTGTAATGTAGAAAGAAATTGTGCCTTCTCTCAAAAATACAGTCTCTGGCCTCTTTAGCCCTTCTGGAAGATTTTATTGTGTCTTACTTTGTAAAGATTTCAGTGATGTTAATGCTTTTGCCATGAATGCCGTAATTATATAGAATGGAAAGACCTAAGCTTGTAACCCAGACAAAATTCATCCACGCTGAGAACAATAATGAGAAGGCAGCACATTTTAATAAAATGCTGTAATGTACAATTGAATCTTATTCTTTAGGGTCCTGGCCTTGTTGCTGCAATGTGGGGAGTCCTTGTATTTAAAGAAATCAAGGTAATCGTATTAGGTCACTTACCTAGTCTCTCTTGCTTGTGTCTAGCTCTAGGAATAGCATGACTTAGTATATAGCTCGCGCTCTTGGATTTCTCCTCCTTACAAGTATTGCATTATGAAGCTGAAAGTCATCTCATGCACTACTAAGTTTTCCAAGACAGGTGAAGAACTGTGAACAATTTTGACAGGGATGAAGATTTGAATTTCATAGCTGTGTGAGCAGCAGTGGGGGTAAATGAAGACAGTGGCAAGGCCAGGAGGCAGGATGCCAAGCAGAGCCTCAAAACTATCTTTATTTGAGCCAGTTCTTTCAGTGGGGGCAGGGGAATGAGCAGTTGTCCTAATAATCACATAAGTAGATTAGATTTTTAGGGTCAGATTCACCAAAGGACCAAAAAATGAGACAAGAGGTTAGTTGGTCTTGCTAATTACAGTATAATGGAGATTCCTAAACTGGTATGACAGTGATTGCCTAGAAGAGGCTAATTTACACTAATGCATGTTAACATATATGGCAGAAATTATTTTTCTAGTGGAATTTGAAGCACTGAGCACTAGCACGTTCCCTTAGCTAATCTGTCCAGGATCCTGGATTAGGTACCTAATTTCTCATCAGAGATCATCTTCCCCAGTATTTTTGGTGACTGTGTAAAATGCGTTGGGCATCCTTGGATTAGGAATTAGAAGTTCTCCTTTATCTTTCCCACTGCAGATTAATGTTGCAGCACTCTAGAAGACTATCATCTTCATTATCCAAATCTTTATGACTCACCAAACCTCTCATCATTTTCATGCATTTTAGAATAGTCTCTGCCTAAGTGCTTACTGCTTAAAACTAATCTGAAAATAGACAAAGGCCTTGAAAAATACTTTTTAAAATTGTGGAATTAATTTTGTGAATGTTTTACTAAATATATGGCATCATAGATTCCTTGTATTAAACTGTTTTGAACAACAAATACGTTACAAACATTATATGAAATGAAATGGTATAAGATGTACAATTTCATGTAAAAAATTTACTAATTTTGTTATAAAATTAAACACTAGTTCTTTATTTTACCTTTTTTTTTTTTGTGAAGTGATACCTATTATGACAACACTATATTTTTTCTTTTTCTCTCCATTTTTATCCAGGGACTGAAAAACTATGTGTTGCTCTCAGTAGCGTTTTGCATCATTTTGGCTGGATCACTCTCCACGGCTTTTTCTAAAGTTTGAAAGGATGTTCTGGACCAGTAGATGGTGCTACTGTGTAATATAATCAGAAAGACAATATTGGTATATCGCAATACGTAGTAATTTTCAAAATGTATGTCCAGCTTTTACGCTAACTTGTGTCAGGCAAGTGAAAAAGAAAACCTTTGCTAAATGTTCCTATTTGGCATGAAAGAAAATCTGGAAATGTTTGTTTCTGCATTTCTTGGAACAGTAAGAATATCAAAGGATTTTATTCAATGGAGCTAAATGATTTTATAGTTACTAATTACTTTTTTTCTGGTTCAGGTACTAAACTTCATGTCATCATAAATTGTAGTTCACTGTTGTGATGGTGGATAAATGGATTTTAATTCTTAGTCTGTAATATTGTATGTATTTGCAAGCTGATTTTGTTTTATTACAACACTCTGTCTTACTGACTTGGATGTAACATATGTCTTGGAATATTCTTTATGGAACTGATACGCATGAAGTTGTGCAGCATTTTTTTACTTCAAAGCATTATGCTTTAAAGTCACCAGTTTACATAAAAACTTTATCCAATCTTTCCTTTCTTTGAAGGAAATAGAGAGAAAAAAAAGGTGCTGTAAAATAAATTACTTGTGTTTACTGCTAAACGGTTTGTTTAGTTGCAAGAACATTATGTAGAAATCATCACCAGGATGCAAACAGTTGGGAAAGTTTGGGGCTTTTTATTTCAGTTGTATGGGACTTTGCAAGTAAACATTACATTTCTGTAACGTGTTACAGTATGAGCTAAGTATGTGGTTCAAAGTTTGTTTCCAAATAACTTTAGGTATTTTCTGAATACTTTCTTTTCTTTACTATGTAGTGTATTCAAATCTTAAAAATTACGTATGGCAGTATTTATTACATTGACGTATCATGTTAAAACTATCCAATCATTGTTCTACCCCAAGCAAGGTCATCTATATGTAAATCACTTCTGACAGTTACTGTCTAACTTGTTTCTTTAAAAAAAATAAAAGAAGTAGGTTTCACAACATTTTTGGGCAAACTAACCAGTTTCTAACTACCTGTCCTGCTAGAAAACCTTAACATCCAAAGGAGGTTCCCTATGAGGAATGTTAGGTCCATAGTGCCATGATCACCACTGACGTGGAGAACTGTTCATTAACTTACAGCAACTGACCTTTATATGTGCAAAGCATGTTGTCTGAACCTCCCCTTAGTCTTTGCTTCAGTATATTAGACAACTCCAGCTCCTGCAGTCTTTCCTTGTTTGTAATGTGCTCATCATTTTTCTCACTCTTTCCTGAACTGTGAGTGGACTAGATCTGTCTAGGAAAACTAGACATGGCAGTCAGATTACAGTCTTACAAAAACCAAGAGAAGCAGTAGAATTTTTTTTTTTCAAGCAATTTGGAAGCTCTGTTCATGGTTGCACATCGTAGGATGACACTTTTTGCCATGGCAGCTGGATATTGTGAACGTGTTCAGATTGCAATCATAATTTCTCCCTTCCCCTCTTCTTTGTCTACTCTTTACCAGATTTGGTCTTAGAACTTAGCCAGTTTTTTCCCTGTCCCATATTGTTTATTTCTACCCGAGAGTCAGAACTTGGTGTCTAACAGGTTCCCTGCCCTGCCCCCCAGCCTTAAGGCGTTTCTCTAATTTTGCTCTGTATGTTAACCCTGTCTTCCAACAAGTTAGCAATATTTCCCAGCCCAATGTCATCTGCAAATTTAATAGACATACTCTCTAATTACTGTAAATAATTTATGAAAGTGCCATATGATAGTGGCCTTTACTTTTTGGCATCTTATTACTTTTCACTCAGACAGGGAACAATTGATTACTCTTCTAAGTACAATTTCCCTCTGTCTTACAGTGGTTTTATTTAGACTGCATTCTCTCAGCTTTTATGTAACATCTGATCCAGTTGCTCAAGTCAAGATACATGATGTGTACCACCCTAATGCCTGATGCTGGAAAGAAAACAGGTCAGTTTTCTTTCTAATACCCAGGTCAGGCATGATATCTTCTTGACAGATCCTTGGCTATTATTTACCTAGCCATTATTTTATTGACTCAGACAAGGAAATGTCAGGTATGGGCCCAATGTTTTTGAAATAACTTGAATTAAATTGGACATTTATAATTTCCCTGGATTTGTTTCCCTTCTTAAAGATCACAAGAACTTCTATATTCCTGGAATATACCCCATGCCAGAAAATTGCTGATAAAGAATTAGCAAAACCAAAACGCAGTGTTCTCGGGCTCCTCTACTTTATAGATACGCTTTAATACGTCAGTTCTTTCTCAGTCAGTATTAGTTCTTATTCCTATGTCAGTGTTCACAGTTGTGTTAACACTGACTGTAGTCTGTTTGAGTACAACGGAAGGACCAAGGGTGCTGTGCACTTTGGTTTCTCCATTCTCCTGGAGAAACTGGTGGCTCATGGCTTAGACAGGTGCAGTCTTCGCTGGGTAAAGAACTGGCTGGATGGCCGAGCCCAGAGAGTTGGGGTGAATGGCGTTAAATCCAGCTGGCGGCCGGTCACAAGCGGTGTTCCCCAGGGCTCGGTTCTGGGGCTAGTCTTGTTCAATATCTTTATCGATGACCTGGATGAGGGGATCGAGTGCTCCCTCAGTAAGTTCGCAGATGACACCAAGTTGGGTGGGAGTGTTGATCTGCTGGAGGGTAGGAGGGCTCTGCAGAGGGATCTGGACAGGCCAGATCAATGGGCAGAGGTCAACTGTATGAGGTTTAACAAGGCCAAGTGCCGGGTCCTGCACTTTGGTCACAACAACCCCATGCAACGCTACAGGCTTGGGGAGGAGTGGCTGGAGAGCTGCCCAGCAGAGAAGGACCTGGGGGTGCTGGTTGACAGCTGGCTGAACGTGAGCCGGCAGTGTGCCCAGGTGACCAAGAAGGCCAACAGCATCCTGGCCTGTATCAAATAGTGTGGCCAGCAGGAGGAGGGAAGTGATTGTGCCCCTGTACTCGGCGCTGGTGAGGCCACACCTTGAATCCTGTGTTCAGTTTTGGGCCCCTCACTACAAGAAGGATGTTGAGGTGCTGGCCAAAGAAGGGCAACGAAGCTAGTGAGAGATCTGGAGCACAAGTCTTATGAGGAGCGACTGAGGGAACTGGGGTTGTTTAGTCTGGAGAAGAGGAGGCTGAGGGGAGACCTCATCGCTCTCTACAACTACCTGAAAGGGGGATGTGGCGAGGAGGATGTTGGTCTCTTCTCCCAAGTGACTAGTGATGGGATGAGAGGAAATGGCCTCAAGTTGCACCAGGGGAGGTTTAGATTGGATATTAGGAAAAATTTCTTCACTGAGAGAGTGGTCAAGCATTAGAAGAGGCTGCCCAGGGAGGTGGTGGAGTCTCCATCTCTGGAAGTGTTCAAAAAACGTGTGGATGTGGCACCCCAGGATATGGTTTAGGGGACATGGTGGTGCTGGATTAATGGTTGGACTTGATGATCTTGACAGTCCTTTCCAACCTTAGTGATTCTGTGATTCTGTGGTTTATATGTCATTGCTGAATAGTAGCAAATAATCTCTTATTTCCACACAGTTACTGACAAAAATACTAGTCTTGTAACGCACTATTTTCCTAAAATAATTACAATGCAATACACCATTTATAAAGATAGGGTGATTACAGCACCAGTCTGCTTCAATGTACCAATGCAATTGCTCAGGAAGGATCATCTGTTTAGTTTAGTACTACCTTCCACATTTGGTTAAAGTCTGCAGGTACAGTCTACGCTATTCAATGAGGTATACTCTTCACTAGTTTGTTAAGTGAATTGCTAATGCCTCAGTCTGGAAAAACAGTTGGAAAATGTTCAACCAGAACTCTCAGGGAGGAGAATCATGTCTGCATGGGCTTGGACAGGGAACTAGCCTGTTCACACTGCTGCTTCAAGAGTAGAACTAGCTTTTAAGGAGTGTTTAAGGCCCGTATTGTACAACAGGTCTCTCAGGCCCCTGAGATCCCTAGAGCACCTTCGAGGGGGAACAGGAGCAAACAGAAACTAAGGTCAGAGAATCAAGAGATGCAGGAATGCATGACATATTTGAAAACTGAGCTAAGCATCAGAACATCAAAGATGCCTTTTTATAGCACAGCAAATCTCTGGGAGGAGAAAGGAGCAGAAGCAGATGAAGCTGTGTGAAGATGTTACAAGGTTAGGCGTATTGCAGAGCAGAAGCCGAGTATGGCATTTCCTAGTTGTCTTCCACAGCTGGGCAAGCCACAGTACTCACTGGATAGTCCACGCAGAGGGGCTGTCATGCAATCACTGGTTGGCCTGCTCCAACTCTGCTTGGTAGTCTCCATCCCCAGCTGTGCAAGGAATGAGCAAACAGGGTTGCTTAAGCCAAATTACTGTGGGACCTACTTTATCCCTAACCTTGGCCACCTGTTTCCTGTCCTATGCTACAGTGAAGTGCCACAGGCTGTGCATGCTACTGCAGTACCCTGAAGCTCTGTTTTGTTTGATGCTGTGAGTATCCTGAATGAATGCTCTTGGGTTTTTCAGATTTTTAGCCTGTAAATTTTAGTGACAGGACAAGTTGGCTACTAGTGCTGGAAATGTTGTGACAGGTAGTAAAAAAATTTCTCCTGGCTCTGCCTGGTTTTACTTGCCTCAGTTGAGATTCTGTTCTGCTCGCTGCATTTTTTTATTTGTTGTGATTTAAGATAAATCTGAAAGTGGACAAAGAGACTGAATCTGCTACATCTATCCCTTATAAGAGGACTGGCTCTGTCTCATGCTGGTTGTGCAAAAAATGAAGCTGGCTTATACCTTGGCAGTTGAGATGCATTTAGGTTTAGGTTTAAATGTTTGCTTTAACTGAAGAGCCTTTTCTAATGTGATCTTAAGTTTCTACTCTCTCTCTTACAGGATGCTCTTAATGTCTGGTATGGCCCCAGCATCCCTCCACCGGATATGATTACAGGGAACAGCTGAATCTTCCAGGGCAGGAGCACCTTTACATTTCATTGTTTCTGTACAAGGTCGTTGGCTTTCTGAAAGAAACCAAAAAAAACTGAACTCCTGACCATAGCAATTGCTATGCAAATATATGTAGTCTGATGCAGTTCTCCAGTCTATATTGCAAAGCTATCAGATGTGCAAACTTAATTGCTGATTGCTAGGGCATTAATTAATTAAAATTCTTGTTTGTGAAGGCTCAAGTATGACCTTTATTCAATGTTTTCTTAGCAGCTATCCTACTGAGTTTGTCTTGTTAACAGTAAAAAACCTCACCTCCTGCACATCTTTTCTGCGAAAAATCCCTTGTGGTAATTCATCAGGATTTATGGTTTAAATATGTATTTATTCCAAAATATTTTCTGATGACGTTTACTTGGAACATAGGATAAATATTCCACTCAGAATCTAAGATTTCGTTGTTCTTGAAGTTTCAAGTTTGAAGTAGCACTGATACTTCTTTCATGTTAAAATGCTGGATTAAGAGATATCTGTTTATAGAGCTGTTTATACAAAACAGTCTGTCAGCAACAGAGTTTAATAAGAGAAAATTCAACAGCTAATATAAATTATCATGTGTCTGTTTATAACAGCATGTTTTTATATCAGTGTAAGAACTGACTCCAAATATTTCTTTTTTCTTTTGAGGGGACTGTTAATTTTTTTGTATATTGTAACTGAAGGAAAAAACAAAAGTACAACCAAGGTGGAAGAATCACATTTCTTGGAGAAAATTAAACTTTCAAATATTTGTTTGTGCCTGTTTAATAACTTCTAAGAATATATTTGAGCTTGCTTTAAGAATTTTTCTCTGCTAACACTTAGAGGCAAACTAGTCTTTAAAATATAGGTAGACTGGGAGTTTCCAAGTAAGATTTTTGTGCGGTGTTGTGAACAGAGGAACTCAGTCTCACCCTTTTTAGATTTCCCTTACCTGTTTATTCCTTTCCCTATGTTTATTATCAATTAATATTCTGAGATTCACTGCCCTTCTTCCAGATTTTTCTTCATATTCTTAGTAAAAATTATGGTTATCTAGAGAAATAATTTTAATACATTAATTCCTATGTCTTAAAATGTGAACAGTGAAAACTGGCATTTTAAAATCCCTATATACATTTTTATGTTTTATCTATATCATACTTCTCTTTTTCAACCCATATTCACCGTTGATTAAATGCTAGTTCAACAGTCTGACCTGATCCTTGAGCTTTCTGCATCTGGCATGAAAATAAAATGACAGCCAAGATGATGCATGCTAGCAATTAGTGTAAATTTTTTTTTTTTTGACCTTGCTTTCAAATAGAAGACTGAAGTTTAATGCCGTATTGTATAATTACTGAATGACTGATGGATTCCACTTTCCTTTAGCTATATATAATGCTGATAGATAGTGACTGTGGCGGGTTGTATTTTAGCCGATACAGCTGAAATGATGGTTCTTGCATTTTTCATGCTTATCACAAAACATATTTTAAAAATCTAAAGTATATTTTCTCTTTAAAGTAAACACGGAACAGTTCTTGTACCTCTTATTGCACCAAAGGGCCTGGTTGAGAGTCTAAGCTGAGAGAGGAAATAAGACTCAAAGGAAATGGGACTTGCATTCGTCCTGCTGGTATCGGTGGTTCAGGCAGTCTGACACTACTGTTGCGTCTTCAGACTGTGTAAGTAACTCCTAATGATCTTAGGTTTTGGTATTTGTATGGGAACCAATACTCTAGGAATGAAATACATTACACATAGGTATACAGTAGTTATTTCCCATGTCCTAGCATTTTTCACGCTGTGAATCTTCTAAAAATATTTCCTGTAGAACTGGGAGACAGGCCACACTGTTCCCAAGGCCAAAGCAGGGAAGGGGTGGGAAGGGAGAGGGTCTTCACCTTCCTAGTTAATGACATGGGAGAACTGGTGGCAGTGATGTTTCTGTGCCCTTTGGTTTGCTGCAGTGAGGGAAATAACAGTGTCCCAATAGTCTGAGCTGCTCTCACTGAGCCCACAGGCAAGCCTTAAAGGACGTTGTTTATTGTTACTGTTCATGGGCCAGAGAAAAATTCATAGCCTCTAACTGATGAGTCTTTTTTTCCTTTTTATTGTTTGTGGATGGAGGCTGAGGAGGAGCTCTTGTTCAGGAGTTGCAGAGTGATAGCTGCTCCCCACCTGTATTTATGTATCTGAGCTTTGATCCTAGTCGAGGAAGAGCCCCAGGAATTCAAAGGTCATGGGCTCTTCGCAGATCCAGCTTAGGAGGAGGGCTGATCTGGTACTTAACTGGATAGTAATATTTCACGTCAAGCAACGCCTTGACTCAGCAGTTGATTTTCCAATTGATTTTGTGTGCAGTTGAAAGGTTGGAACTTGTTGTATAAAATCATATCATGGCTTGTGTTCCTTGAAGCATACTGTGCTCATCAAGTTCAAAGGAAATAGTTTAGACTGTTGGCTTGTTATGAGTCCTCCAGATGTACTTGCAGGCAGCATGCATAACCTCATCTTCAACTTCTGCTTCAGATGTTTGTGTCCAGCATTTTTAAGTGAAGTAGTTGAAATTCAGTTCATAAATCCATACAAAAGCTACTATTTCTAGCTAACTAAAGCTGTATATGGTTAAAAAATGTGCTCATTTGAGTATTTTTAGAGGTTGGCAGCATTTCATATCATGTGATGTTTGTAGTAAGAACAACAAGGTATTTTTAAAAAATAAATTAAGCAACTTGTGACTCTAGCAATGTACATCGTATTTTCTTGGCTTTCGAGGGGCTCGTCACCACAAACCTTTCTACTTGCACCATTCTAACTTTGCAGACACTGAAGTAAAATGCTTGCCTTTTTTTCTCCACTGATTACACTTATTATAGTTTAGTGCCTGACACATTCTTTTTCTTAACTTAGTAAGCAACAATCCATTCAATGAAGCAATAATGAATTTCACAAAAAGGAGGATAAGCTGAGCTATGTACAATGCATGTACAATCTTATGTTTCTGGTGATATCGAGCCATGCTATTGTTGAGCAGATCACACCTTTTGTTTGGCAATTGCCAAATAAAAGTAATTTAAATCTTGCCACATCCCCTTTGTTTAGGGAGAACAGGGGTACCGTCAAGACAGACTGATCCAACTAATAGACTTCGGCCACTGAATCAGGATTTCATTCCTCTTTCTCGTTGTGTGGGTAATATCGATTTAAGGTGCTGCCACTACCTGACTGTTTGCTACTAACAGAGACCTCGCAGCAAAACCAGTGGATAGGATTGTGAGGTTGTTTTGTGTATTTATGGGCAAAAAATCAGCTACATTAAGTTGCTTCGCTTTCTTTAACTACATTAACAAAAAGGTCGCCTGAGGAAATTCTGTGAAAGGTGAATGGCACCTCAGCCTAGCACATTAAGAAGAGTATGTCCTTGCTACTTTTCATCTGATTGTTGTGACAGAACTGCTGTTTCCTGAAACTTTTTTTTTTCTTTTTGTTTTCCTTTGGTGAGAAGATTTAGCTTTAATTTTTACCTGAAGATAAACACTGTGCAGACATCTGCAAATTTACTATGCCCTGCTAGGATTGCAAATTTATTTGCTGTTTGTCCTATTTAGCATAATTTCCTTGCCTTTATAGATAACACCTGGAGTTTACTAGAAATTCAAAACCTTGGCTGCTGTAAAAACTGTTTTGCATATTATTTATTCTTTACTGGCTATGCCTTAGACATTGCATATTAAATATTGTCTGTTGTTCATGGTTAGGGCTGTTTAGGATGTGAGGTGTAAAGTTTGGTGGTCTCTCAGTGTTAAGTCTTCATAAACTGTCAGTGTAATAACTGGAGCTGAAAACATAAGAAAATATCTGTTTACTAGGCCTCCATGAAATATGCCCTGACCAGGATTTGGAGACCTCTTATGTTTCTCTCATGAGGGAGAACCAAAACGGCATGGTTGGACTCCAGCAAATGGATTTCTGCGTAGCTAGAATGTAAAAAGAGCTGCTACATCATGAAGTCGCTTCTGAAAATTTAAAAGGAAGAAAACACTTCAGCACAATTATTCCCCTCAGTCTTACATTAATTTGTTATGTCTTTGTATCTGTTGCTAGAAGCATTAGCTTTTAGGTTAATGACAACTTGCCAGTGGAAAATTATTCAGAATATCAAATTTTAGGGCTGCCATAAAAGCAAAAGATTTCTCTTTTATCATTGCAAAGAATGTTACAGATCCAAGTAAGTGGGTTGTGTGTAGGGTCACTCTGTTTTGCACATAAAGCTGTAAATACCAAAATGTGTGTGTGTAAACATATAGGTATACACTCTAAATTGGATGCTTATAATTAAGAAGGATGTGGGAATCGTTGTAAGCAGCTGTCCGAGAATGTTAATGTAGAAAAAATGCTAGCGTGTTAGAAATTATTAAACAGTAAATGGAGAAATAACACTATGCCAAGGTACAGTTTGAGTTCACTGATCTCCAAAATACATGTATAATGGATTTTTAAAAGTCATAAAGAAACTACATAATGTTCCCTTGGAGAAACTACATAATCTTCCCTTGGACAGAAGAATTCCTTATTTAAGTAGAACAGGACTCCTCAGCCTGACTTCTAGAAACACAATAAAATAACATGCCACTACATTAATTAATAATATGAAGCACATTAATAAGGAATGATTAGTCACTATGGGTTATAATGCAAGAACAATTGAACACACGGCAAAGTTGTTATCAGTCACTACAGGTGATCTGAATGGAACCTCTGGTTCAAGCCTTTAAGCCGCCTGGTTTCCAGGAGGAGGTATCTCCTGATAGACACTTTCTAGTCACAGCCATAATCACTCAAAGACTAATATTTGCAGACTTCAGCTGTTCTGCTACATATATATATATAGAACACTTGATATTCATTTCATTAACATGGTCATATAAATCTCATGGCTAGTTTAGGTATATAAACACCTTTTCAGTGTAATTTTTTAACAACTCCAAAGAGTGTACATGTCATGGGCAGCACTGACAGGCATTGCTTAAACTAGAACTTAAACTTTATCGTTTAAAATCTGTTCACATTAATCAAGAACATTACATTAAAAGTCATAATTTTACTAAAAATTCTGAAATAATCATGCTAACACAGAACCTCACACAACCAGAAGCAGTTCCTAACAGGTGTGTGTAAGTGTACTGTGCCTACTAAAGGTTATACTGTTCGTTTCCATTGCATCTGCTGGGGCTTCCATTTTGCTGCTTATTGCACAGCAGAGAAATTTCTCCAAGGAATCCATATGTGATCTCTTAGTACAGGTGGGGAGCACTTTTGATGGGGGGTAGTGGTATTTTTTTCTGCAACTTCTGTCCAAATCTGTGACCGTGGTTTGTGTTAAATGTGATGGCAAACACAAGGAACAGTATAAGTCAAAAGGAAAAACTCCAGAAGGCAGTAAACAGGAAAACATTAGAGAGAGATGATTGAAAAAACAAGCTAGTAGAAATAACGTGATGACAAATATAAGCAGAACATTTGTGTAGAAATTCCAGTAGAAGGACAATGAGCTTTTAATTAAGGTACGGGAGACAGGCAGGAATTCAAGAAGTACGGATGACAGAGCAAACCAAGAGGAAGATGATTGTCTTTTCAGTGCACTGTAGTAATAAGATTAAAAAGCAATGAAGTTAGAATAACGGTTTCTGATTACCTCAGTTGAGGGGGCTTCCAGCAAATCACTCTGAATCTGGCATATTGAGCTGATTAGGCTTCTAATTTAGGGACTGTGTCATGTTTTAGCATGACTGGACTCGGATAACAACTCGGAATCTGTCTCTTCTAGCCTTACAGAGTGAAGTACAGGATGCTGAAACAAGCAGAGTCTCTGTACACTTCTGCTGTCTGAGAACGCTTTCAGTATTTCCCCCCACCATTGTGGTATGTCACCAGCATGATTTCTTCTCCTGATTACTCAAATAATAATTCCATTATTGCTCCTTGCAATGTTCTCAAAAACGGGACTCAGCACAAATTTCCATTGTGCTTGAGCGACTTCGTGCAGAAATCTGTAGGCACTAAGGCTGGCTAATGATGTTTGAACCCACTGGAGGAAGGACATAGCAGAAAAGCAAAATAGTGTTTCAGTCCTGTTATGACTGCTTGAATGACTATCGGAAGCAAATTTAATTTGTTTAGATAAAATGTTCTTGTATGCAACTGAAAGTATTAATTCGTAGTGTAGTAATATTTCTGCCAGTTGCATAATGGAATTCAATGCTCTGCTTATTTTCCCAGGAGAATAATCTTTCCATTTAAATTAAGTATATTTCTTGACAAACACTGCTGAACTGACCCATATATTATCAGCATATTGATAAGGTGGTATCTCATGTAGCTCCCCTAACATTATCAGAAAAAAAGTAGTTACTGGGGAGAAAATAATTCTACTGCTGGTGCTATGATCTAAACTGCCGCTTTTTTTTTTTTTAATAGAGAAGGCTGTGCATGAGGAATGTTAAAGAACTAGTCCCTTTGCCAACCTGCCTTATCTTTTAATTCAGGCTCTACTACCTTTATATAAATTATGTGCTTCTGTATCCTGCTGAAGCTGTTTGTCAGATTTTTAAATATGTAAGTCCAGGCCCGTAGTCAGTTCCTGGAAACAGCAGGTGTGTGCCTCTATACCATATTGATGCCAGCTTGAAGGGATTATCTTGTTTTCCAGAATCTTGTCTTCTGCTTTAAAATAAGATTTAAAAGCATGTCCTTCTGCTGGAGCAGTTTCACAAGAGGAGCGCTGGCCTGAGCGAGCCGTGTGACAGGCACACCGGTGGGTGAAACTGCAGCCTTCCAACGCTGTGCCCACAGAGACACTAACAAGGCAGGCTAAGATGTGCCAGTCTTGACGGGAGAGTCAGAAGGACAGAATGTATATGCCTAACTGGCTCCTGCAGGGTGAACTGGAGTGTGGGAAGAGGAAAAATGATTCCCTAAGAAAGGGCTTTGAGGATGCTCTCAAAGCAACTTGACTGACAAGAAGCAAGAGATAGGTAATTTTAAATAGTAATGGTGTGTTTTGGTCAGGAAATTATAAAATACCTCTCTCGGTAGCAGGGCTGCTTTAAACTCCTTAGTAAAATATTATTATTCTGTCGTTAAACCGGGGCAGGTGATCTGTAGCTATTCCTGTAGCTACCCCCTTACCCTCACTTTGGTACAAAGCACTGTTGTTGTAAAGAAAATCTGAACTACTCATAGGACCGCTGTCTGTTTCTGAGATGAATCATATTGGTTAATTCTGACACCTCCTTCATTATTTCCCTCTTAAATGTGGCTGGGGAAAAATTAAAGCCGATTACATGACAGTACAACCGTTGGTGTTTTGCCCAGCATACAGAAACCTGTGGAACTCGGTGAGGAGGTTACTATGGTAGAAGCTGCACCTTAAAAACAAACTTCAAGGTTTGTTAATCAGGGTTAGAGAGGAATAAAGGCTTCTGAGTGGTCTGGTGCATATGTATATAACACTTGCTTGTGGAAGCATCTTAATGTTGTCTCCGTACTCTTTACGATACCCCACTGTCTGCAGCATTCTCTAACCTCCGCAGTGCTCTGCTGCGCTAAGCTTGCTGCTCCCTTCTCGTTCTGCTTGCCTTCAAAATAGTTCAGCAGTAATGAGCTCAGGCAAGGGAAAAATACTGCTCGGGCTGTGTGGAGAAGAACCAGCCCTTTCCCTTCCTAGGAAAGCTTGCCTTCCCATGCTTTAGTCAGGTAAAATCACAGTGACGTTAGGTTAAGAAACAATTAATAACTAGTAGCTCTGGTATATTAACAGATACAACTCAAGGTTAAACTCTCTTCAAAACAATTACCAAATAACACTAACTACAAAAACCAATCTGGCCATAGCATAAATATTTATTTCTTGTAGCTACAGGTCTCGTTATCAGGATTAAGTAGCTTCACAGATTTCAGTCTCTGTTTATTTTAGGGTACTAAAAAGAAACCTGACTAAAGTAAAAGGTCAGTACAGTCTGTTAAAATTACAATTTAAGTGAGCTGCTAATGGTACAGTTTGCAATTAGGTTTACTTCTCGGTTGGGCTTTCATTCCTCCTTTGATTTTTCTATACCTCTGCATTATGCAACAGGGAGTAAATGTGGTTACCTGCTGCAACACTTATTCTATATTCTAGCTTAAAAATTTTCCTGTCAATTGCAAATAACGAAGGTTCAGAGAAAATACCTCATCACATCTTAGCCTGTGCTGAGAGTAGCCAAATGGCTTAATATGAATGATCCAAAACAGAAACATGTATTTTTACATTTTTTACATATTATTTATGTTTCCCATTTGTATTTAGCTTTCTTTTGAAATCTGTGGAGTAAGAGCTGAGGAAAAAATATAGATGTCTATATAGATTTGTGCATAAGTATAAAAATATATATATAAAGATGAACATATTCTACTACGTTAAAGGTCACAGCAGTGAAAAACTACATAACAGCATTACAGGCTCAGGACTGCCAGTTATCATGAGCCCAGATTTATAAATGATGCATCAAATGATGCATCAAATGATGCATCTAATGATGCAATGTTCTCAATAATAGAAGTAAAATCAAAGGCAAGTAAGCATTCCAGATTTGTATTCTGGGTTGCCTTATCACACTGAGGAGGAAAAATTATTCTGGCTTTCCTAGTAAGGTAGAAAACCAAACTCCTTGCCTCGGACTGTGCAGTGTCGGAAACGGGAAAACTTAAGGCACTGTGCCAAAGCAATATATGTAGGAATGTGTTTTAAAGTACTTTAGCAGAAGTAGTCATGTTTAGTCTGAAAGACTTTCTCCTTTTTAGCATTATGACAATAAGCAAGTCAAACAAGTAGAGGAGTATTTTTCACAGGTAGTTTTGCTTCTCGGTTAGGGAGTGAATTGAGGCATCGCTGTCTTGGAATGGGTTTGTGCCATCTGCAAAATACTGGGAAAGGAATACAAATGTGGAATGAAACTTGAGTTTGTACATAGCTGTAAGGGTTTTTTGCAAGAGGTATCGAAGGCACTCGTGTTAGCATGTATGGACAAATAGTAAGAACCTCTTGTAGGAAATCCCCACGGAGGCATTACGAGGAACCTGATTCCCAGCCGCCAGAGGACTCAGCCCTTGGGAAGGGGGAGTAGGATGAAGGCAGCAGGGGAAGACTCTTCTGGTAAAAGCAGAGATTTTTAATGTCTCAGTGGAAAAGAGGATTATAGTTTCCCATCCCTCCAGACCCGATGAAGCTGGAGGACTTGTGAACTCACTCATTCCTAACCTCATGATTTTGTCTCATGATTTGCCTTGCCCTGCATCTTTTGTTTGCCTATCTAACATGATGGCAGTTTGGTGCTGAGGCAGTGATTTCCATATACAAATTATAACTTCTATATTTGCTGAAGAACATAGTGGTATTTTTTTTAATACTACTAAATTTGGTAATAGGTATGTAATTTTCAAAAATCGAAAGGGAACTAAATCAGTCTTTAGAAAGGGAGTAGAAGTTTAGTATCTTAATTCCCAAAGATTCTTTAAAATAATATCCTAAGTAAACAACCCAAAGACTAGTTTTGATCTGATTCCTACTTGCTTTAACTTAGAAACAAAGTTAGAATAACAGTTTTTGGCTGGGACAGTATCATCTTGCTCTGGCTGTGTTTAGCTCAATGTCAAAAATAGCCTTTTAGAATAACTGGTGTAGAAGTGTTTATTGAAAATTAAAAAAGAACTGGCAAGCAATAAACAGAGCATGCAGGTCTTGACTGTCCATTTTAATCAACAAAGTTCTACAAATTGAAATTTCTTCAATATAAACTGCCAACACCACAAATAGCAGAATATGCAATAATAAAATAACTGGTTTATAACTGCTTTTGTGTCTTATCAGACATTTGTTGAATGCATTCTAAAAGCATTAATTTTATTTCTGATTGCTACATTACTGAAAAATAGGCCTTATGCCTGACTGTGTTAGTTATCTATTTCTAAAAATTAAAATGAGAGTACATTTACTTATGACTGATGCTAAGAAAGGTTAACAAAAGAGAAACAATCTGAGGATATCGTTATTAAAATTATCCATGATAAAGCAGAATTAAAAACTTTTAATATTTTGGGGGTTGTGTGTGTATGAATAAATGCTATTGTGTCCTATAAAGAAATTCCCAATTTTAATTACTTACTTGTCACTTACTTGTTACTTTTTGTAACAGAATATCCCTTACAGCAAAGAATCAAAATGAAGGAAGAAGTAGGGAAGAAATCCATGTGCTACCAAGATGTGCCTAAGCTGTTAAACTGCCTAAACATCAATGCAAATATAGAAAGTTGCTTTCATTATGTGTCAAAAAAAACCAATTTATAGAGCTAAGAAAATTTTTATATTTAACTTACTCCAAAATACTGCTACAACTTGGAAAGTGTCATGGTGATAGGAGAAACAATCTTACTGCAACACAGAAGATTCAAATACTATTATTACAGCAAGGCATAATAAAGGCTGTAGACAAGTAAAGTATTCCCATATTACTGTAGTTTTATAAATAATATGTATTTATTATTTTAGGTATGTAGGACTACCACTGCTGATGGATACTCTTGCTTCATGGAAGCTTTTCCTGAAGGAAATATGGCTCACCATTTATGTCCATGTACAGTCTCTTTCCTGTGTGAGCACTGATAATCACCCTCTGGAAGGTTTGTCACTGGTAAACTAAGGGTATGCAATGTGATAACTTGGTCACATTCAAGTCACACTCAGTCCAAGAGCTCACATGGCACCATTGCCAAAAAAAAATTAGCAGCATTATGTAAGGATCTGAAATATTCTCATTTTACAGGTGTTCCCAGGTGGACTTCGGTGAGCACCTGAGGGGCGATGCACAGAGACCCTTGCTGTTACTTGATACTATGTTTTCTTTCAAAAATTTTTGCTCTGAATAATGATGTTTTGCCCAATGAAGGTGAAATGTCCCTCAGTTAACTCTGTCATTGTCCTTAACAGAGAAAAATCCTACAGATGCCAACGTTGATTCAGACCTGTTAAGATAATCACAATGACTATAGACAAAAAGCAGAATAAAACGTTAATCTATAGAGGGATGGGACTATAGATTCTCATCCTGTGATATAAGGGATCTAGGCTCAAGGAGGCCAGAAAGGGATCTTTCATTTCCTTAAGATGCCACAAAAATAGGGTTAGATTGTTCTCAGGAGTGCAAAATAGTCAAGTAGCACAACACACAGGAATAGATGCTCTGAGAGTATGAAGACTGAACAATATAACATGAGGCACTTTTTAAGTAAATCTTCTTGACAAGCCTTAGTGGGGAAAAGAAAAGCCTGTTGCTATCAAGAAAAGTTAATTGCCATTGACTGGCCTTAGAGTCTAGGAGTGTCCAGCCCACTCTGTGGAGTTGGAAAGATATTTATCCATACTGTCTGGAAAGAACTGAATGTATCTGAAGCTTTCGACTGGTTTTCCTGGTAGGAAATGTAAGAAAAAAAACATAAGGCAAGAAAAAAAAAAAAAAAGAAAAAAACCCAAACCTCCTGATTTTTTAAACAGAACTTATGTGTAACCTGAGCCTTCTTACTCCAGCTACAGGAGGTGTCGTGCTTGCAGGCTTTCGTCCTGCTGCGGGACTTCAACCACCATGACATCTGCTGGAAAAGTAGCACAGCGAGCTGTAGGCAATCCAGGAGATTCCTGGAGTGCATGGAGGATAAATTCCTATGCCAGGTAACAGACAGCCCTACCAGAGGGGATGCACACTGGACCTCTTGGTCACCAACGCATTTGAGCTAACTGGTGCCATCAAGGTTGGAGGCAACCTGGGCTGCAGTGATCATGCACTGGTGGAGCTTGCAGTCCGGAGGGATATGGGGCAGGCGAAGAGTAAAGTCAGGAGCCCAAATTTTAGAAAAGCAAACTTCCAGCTCTTCAGGGAGTCAGTCAATAGGACGCCCTGGGAAACTGCCCCCAGGAACAAGGGAGCAGAACAGAGCTGGCAGATCTTTAGGGACGCTTTCCATAGAGTGCAAGAGCTCTCGATCCCCAGGTGTAAGAAAACAGGAAAGGAAGGCAAGAGGCCAGCATGGCTGAGTGGAGACCTGCTGGGCAAACTAAAGGGCAAGAAGGAAATGCACAGGCAGTGGAAACAGGGACAGGTATCCTGGGATGAGTACAGGGACACTGCCTGGCTGTATAGGGGTGGGGTCAGGAGGGCCAAGGCGTGGCTAGAGCTGAACTTGGCAAGGGATACAAAGAATAATAGGTATGTCAGCCAGAAAAGGATGGTCAAAGAAAGGGTACCCACCTTGATGAGCAAAACTGGCAGACTGGTAACAATGGATGAGGAGAAGGCTGAGGCACTCAATGACTTCTTTGCCTCAGTCTTCATTGGCAGTCTTCACTTCTCTTCCTACATCTCTTCAGTAAATGGACTGCAAGATGGGGACTGGAGGAGCAAAGTCCCTCCCACTGTCAGAGAAGATCAGGTTCGTGACCACCTGAGGAACCTGAACATGCACAATTCTATGGGACCAGATGAGATGCATCCGAGTCCTGAAGGAAGTGGCTGATGTAGTTGCCAAGCCACTCTCCATGGTATTTGAAAAGTCCTGGCAGTCAGGTGAAGTCCCTGGAGACTGGAAAAAGGGAAACATTGCACCCATCTTTAAAAAACGTAGCAAGGAGGACCCTGGGAACCACCAACCTGTCAGCCTCTCCTCTGTGCCTGGGAAGATCATAGAATAGATCCTCCTAGAAGCTATGCTAAGGCACATGGAGGACAGGGAGGTGATTCGAGACAGTCAGCATGGCTTCACCAAGGGCAAGTCCTGCCTGACCAAACTAGTGGCCTTCTATGATGGAGTGGCCACATCAGTGGACAAGGGAAGAGCTATGGATGTCATCTATCTGGACTTCTGTAAGGCCTTTGACATGGTCCCCCACAACATCCTTCTCTCTACATGGGAGAGAGATGGTTGTAATGGGTGGACTGTTTGGTGGATGAGGAATCGGTTGGATGGTTGCATCCAGTGGGTAGTGGTCAATGGCTCAAATTCCAGATGGGGGTCAGTAATGAGTGGTGTCCCTCAGGGGTCTGTACTGGGACCTGTACTCTTTAATATCTTCATCAATGACATAGTGGGATCAAGAGCACCCTCAGTAAGTTTGCAGGTAACACCAAGCTGCATGGTGTGGTTGAAACACCTGAGGGATGGGATGCCATCTGTAGGGACCTGGACAAGCTCGAGTAATGGGCCTCATGAGGTTCAACAAGGCCAAGTGCAAGGTCCTGCACCTGGGTCGGGGCAACCCCCAGTAGCAGTACAGGCTGGAGGATGAAGGGATTGAGAGCAGCCCTGCCAAGAAGGATTTGGGGGTACACGTGGATGAAAAGCTGGACATGAGCTGGCAATGTGTGCTCATAGCCCAGAAGGCCAACTGTATCCTGGGCTGCATCCAAAGAAGCGTGGCCAGCAGGTTGAGAGATGTGATTCTGCCCTTCTACACAGCTCTGGTGAGACCCCACCTGGAGTCCTGCACCCAGTTCTGGAGCCCTCAGCACAGCAAATACATGGACCTGTTGGAGCGGATCCAGAGGAGGCCACAAAAATGATCAGAGGGATGGAACACCTCTCCTGTGAGGACAGGCTGAGAGTGTTGGGGTTGTTCAGCCTGGAGAAGAGAAGGCTCTGGGGACACCTTACTGCAGCCTTCCAGTACTTAAAGGGGGCTTATAAGAAAGATGGGGACAGACTTTATAGCAGGGCCTGTTGCAACAGGACAAGGGGTAATGGTTTTAAACTAAAAGGGTGCAGATTTAGACTAGATAGAAGGAAGAAGTTTTTTACAATGAGGGCGGTGAAACCCTGGCCCAGGTTGCCCAGAGAGATGGTAGATGCCCCATCCCTGGAAACATTCCAGGTCAGGCTGGACGAGGCTCTGAGCAACCTGATCTAGTTGAAGATGTCCCTGCTCACTGCAGGGCGGTTGGACTAGATGACTTTAAAACATCTCTTCCAACCCAAAGATTCTATGATTCTATGAAACAAATAGAAAAGTAATTTATATCACTGCTATTGGTTAACTAAGAAACAGAAGCAGATCAAAACTAACACATGAAAGAGAACACTGTTCACACTTTTCATTTAGAAGAGAGGTGCACCTGCAAACTAATCTTGTCTGATGAGTGTAATTAGTATTATACATTGTTAATTAACTGTAATGAGGGTGCTGGCAGTATAAACTGAGAGACTCGCAACAGATATGACATTTGAATTTCTAAGGAGTTTGATATTTGTTAATGATCCTAAAATACCCTAAAAAGCAGATTTCATTCCACCCCTATTTGGGACAGAATTTTATGAATTGTAGATGTAGATACACATGAGGTATCTAAAAGGATTTAAACGATTAAATTCCTGTTAGGTGTTAGAAGAGAGTAGGTGCTGAAATCAACAGAAGGGTCTAACATGCTTTGGTACTTCAGAAAATCTTAGAAGAATCTGCGTAGAGATGAGTAAGTGCTTAAATACCTTTAAAAATTAGCTCTTTCCTGCCTCTCAGTTCCTAAATCTATTTTGCAAGTGGGATTTCTGATGAAAATATGGTGCATCTCAATTTTGGCAAGCAAGTTCGGAAGCTGTCTCACTGAAAAGGTGATATAAGTTAGATTCCGAACGATCAAACCTGTCTTTGATTGCCGTGTATGCAATTTCATTGTCTTCTGCATGCACCAAACTGAAGTATATACTCGCCATGATTTAACTTGCCAGGCAATATACGTTCTATGAACTGAAATAGCACAACATCATTTATAAGTAGTTATGGTTCCATTTTTTACATATAACACTGCTGTTCTCTTATATTTAAGATGAAATAATTCAGACCAGTTCCAGAACATTTTTTCTGTTTAGATAAAACTTATTTTTAAACAAGCTTTTCTGCTTTGAAATCATCTTGATTTTCAGAGGGCTGGGAGACTGACAAAACTTCTGATGATAAAATACCCCCTTAAAAAGCTGCTTTTTATTTTTACCTATTCAGTAATTGATACCAAATAAGATAGATAGTACTTCTTAGGAGATTGAAAATCTTAAAAAAGTGGATTTTTATTTTAGTATGTCATCACTACATAAATAGCAATACAATGTAATGTAATAGCCATGTTAGAGAATCTACTGTCTACTCAAAGAAAAAAAATGGCAAAGTAACTAAAAGCTCTTTCAGACTAAAACTTACATTTACCTTTGAATTTGGATATTAAATTCCTGGTACTAGTCAGTAACATTTTGTGGTTTAATGTCTCAGAGTAAGTTTTCTAGTTTCCAACTGTTTTGTTTTCTTTCTTGTACTCAGTGTGCTATGTAAACCTGAATTGAAATTATCTTCAATATTGATTTTTTTTCCTTACTGTAATAGATTTTCTTCATTCTTAAATCCAAAGAAAAAACAGGAAATAGTCATGTAGAGAAAAGACAGGATAGTTACAAATACTAGTTACTATGCCTATTTTATAATCAACACTTCAAAAGGAAAAAAAACCAATTTATCTCTTGACTCTTGTCTGCCTCTTCTGATGAGTAGCCGATAAATATTGGCAGCCAGGTCAATTCTACTTGAATTTTCCTGCTCACATAAATGCTTGACAGTAAGAAACAACAAGAGCAGAGACTCCTGTGGTTAATTGTGCTCTTATAAATTTTATTTTTTTTTAAAAAGTACTCAGATATTAAAGGACAAGATCTGTCATTGCAGTATATTTTTTTTTTCCTGAGGCAAATAAGTGCTGAAGATGCTCCACGTTAAAAGCTAGAACTCTGCTGGCTATTAATGGAAAACATAGAATTACTGGGTTTTTCTTTGCAAAGGTTATTTTTCTCTCCCTGAAGTTAGCTAAAAAGAGGGGACAAGGCATTTTTATTGTATATAATATATATATATGCACAGTGTTCAGAAGGCATCAGTAAACCTTGATATTGCAAGTAGTATTAACTCATGTTCAATCAATTTTCAGTTTACTAGATGGAAAAGAGAAAGGTAGGTGAAAATACTATCAATATTGGAATACAAATCTATCACATCATAAGATTTTGGAATGGGTCATGAGATACAAGTTATATTGTTGGCATTATACGTCATGTCCTCTGAGCAGAATTGCTTTGAGCATTCTCCATGAAATACCATCGCTTGTGAAAAGTACACCCACCTTCTGCCAGAGCTGCTGTACAAACCTCTGTTATTCCCACCTCGACCTGTCCCAGCACTGCAACCAGAGACTCAGGAAGGGGCCGATTGGCGCTCAATTGTCACGTTGTTATCCCTGAAAGTAAATAACGTAATTTTCTGGTTGAACAGTATTTGAATTCACAGACACATACATGGGCAGTATTTATCATTAAAAAGTAGAGGATTACATGATGCTGTCATGTGCCTGAGCATGTTGTAGAAATGAAGAGGCATGTCTGTGTGCACAGATAAATGATCACAGGTGAAATATTAATTTTACTCACACAAGTAATATCAATTATTAAAATGGAAACCATGTAAGATTTTCTTTTTTGTGACATAACAGCTACCTTTGTTATACTGTGCCTGACTTTTTAGAAACTACGGTGAAAGTTGAAGCCTCACATCCTGTATACAGGCTCATACCCTCAGTCTCTGAATGATAAAATGGGATTTCTAAGCAAACCAGGGTAGATAGATAATAGGAGCATAACTGCACTGAAGGAAACAGGGCTGCATTTTGGACAATGCTATTGTCCAGATCTCACTATTAGCTCAAGCAATTGACAATGCCAATATTTATATCATTTAAATGATAGTTCTCATGCTAAGCCAGTAAACATGTGCTAAGAAGGCTGAAATTTCAGGTGTAAACTACCTGTCAATCTAAATATTCTGTTTTCCTTTAACTGATTTACAGGCATCCTTTGAAGAACAAATGATTGGAAGAAAATGCATTCCTGGGTAAAAAATTAGCTAAAAATCAAAATGCCATCAGGAGAAGAGTGTCTTAACTTCTAAGCTTTGACACATTCTTTCTCATTCACAAACATCATTTCAAGAAGATAATATGTTAAGCTGCTGGCTTTTGCTCCTAAACTTTTTCAAGTCCTAGATTCCCAGGTGTATTCGTCTGCAGGATTTTCCAATTCAATACCTTTCAAATTATTTAGTTCCATTAAAACATGAATTTTCAATTATGTGTAAATTACAAGTGCTCTTCACTTCAGTAGATTCTCATTAACGGAACATGAGCAATTACCAGAACAACTGCATTCTTGTTGAGAGTCTCCTTTAAACATCTGTATTTCTGATTTTCACCTCCATTCATCTTCACCCTAACTTTTGGTATATCATGAGCTAATCTGTTTGTTTGTTTTCGTTTCTAGGCATGGAATTTGGATTAAGATAATTTAAGAAAATGTAGGAGAGTTTAGGACAACAAAAAATGCAACGGAAAAGTGTGTTGTGGGGTATTTAACTTAGCTGCAAATAGGGCTTGTAAAGTAGTGTTGTTTGTTGATCTTCTAACTGAATATTTAATAGGAAAGCATTGCAAAATCATCTGCTGAGGGTAAAGCATTTTAAATCTGAAATCTCATAATGCAAGTCCTGACAAAGGGGAGGGTGTGTGAAATAATTCTTCTTTTTCTTCTTCTTCTCCTCATCAGGGAAGAGAAGTTTCCTGGGGAAATTTAAACTGTTGCAGGTACAGAGGCCAAGACAACTGGGGATGCAATCTTTGAGAAGAGATGACTTTCCTCTACTCTCATGGTTTGAATCAATTAATGGAAGGGATATAAAATGAAGTGTTATAAAAGGGCTGTGTTTCAGAAACTCCTTTCCCTCACTGTCTTTGAAAGACCTCAGAAAGATCTTCCCTTTTAGGTGACACTCCCTTAGGTTTTTACTTTACTTGAGTCAATACATTATTTTCTCATTTACACAGTACATGAAGTTCAATTTTCAGGGTACTGTAGAAGATTTCTTTGTATACACATTTAAAATTAAAAAGTTGTTTACTGCTCTGTGCTTTTCAGATATTTCTCACATTAAAAATTCTTTTAGTGCAAAATATGCAAATATTTGTGCCTTTATGATAAAGGAATAGAGGTTGTTACCCTTAATATTATTTGCCTTGAATAATTTATCTAATTATTATTACAAAGGGAGCTACAGTATGTCTCACTTATTTCTTCTTAAAAGACTGTTTGAATTGTCCACTGTGATGTAGAATAGCTGTGCTATAAGACTTCAAAAAGGTGTACAAAATTGCGTAGATGCATTCAAACTTCTCCTGAGTTATTGCTAATAAGGGACAATCGATCTTCTGGATTTAAAATCAAACTTCTTAGCTAATCCCTCTTACATGTAATTAATAAAATCAAAACACTAAATCTGAACAACTGCCTCAAAAGTCCACTTTCTCTTGAAGTATAAAACCTGGACCTATCTGTAGTGCTTCATGATGGCGTGAGTGATACTACCACAAATGAAAACGTTTCACCTGAAATTGGTGTGTATCAATTACATGGTACTGACTGAATTCAGTGTTACCAATAAGGAACAGTAGAGTCATTCATGACAGAGTATTAAGACCAAAAAAAAAAAAGGGTTGGTACTCCAGTATTTCAAAGTGGATGCATACAAAACAGCATAGCAAACTTACTATTACACTTTTTGTTCAAAAGGATTAGCGATTAATGGTAAAAGTGGTCAAATTCCAAGCAAAAGAAAAGGGAAAACAAGTTACTGATGTTGAATACACTTTTACAAGAATCCTTTTTTTGCTGATGGCTGAGCATCATGTTTTTAAAAATAACAAGGGCACGCTGAGGAATATTCAGTGATTTTGTTGTTGCTGTTTGTCACCAAAACTACCAATAAAAAGTAAATAAGACATCATCTGCACTATAAAAGAAAACAAAAAATTAAAGCGTCTTCTTTGTGCACTTTTTAGTCTGATTCATGATCTAATATAATTTTTGTAGATTTACCACCCACCACCCACCACCCCCATTAAGGTAAACTGTTACAACTCCTCTGAGGTCAATGGAATTCACAACAGAACTCTAATATTTTACAGTAATGCAAATCTACCTCAAAGATTAATATTGTTAGATATATACAAAGTAATTATTATTACTACTTTAAATCTTTAAGATTAATATTCGACAGTATTTGAGAAACAAAGTAAACCAAATTATTTTCTATAACATTTTTTATTTCTATTTTTATTACACTGAAATGGTGCCATCAAACTTCAGTGACACATACAGAGTTACCAAAATAAAAAGGATTTTTTAAAGCACTCTGAGTTCTTTTCCATAGTTCAGTCTCTGCCAAATAAAAATAAAATATGCTATATTCAAATGGGAAGAAGCTGTTTGCTTTAAGTAATGATTTAAGACCCAGTAATCTAAGTGAGTAATCTGGGTCTTAAGTAATCAGTGATAAGTAATGAGTCTTAAAACTTAGTAACCTGAGTTGTAATTAATGACTTCAGATTTCATCCAGCTATCTCTTTATCATGGGATCTATACTGCAAGCACCGACTCGCCGCCAAGATCCTGCACTCACTGAAGTCAGCAGCAACGTCATTATTTTCATGAAAGATGTAAAACGTTGTCTGTGACTCACAGTCTCTCTATATATCTTCAGTCTTTGGTAAAAAGCTAAAAGTGAGACCAGTCTTCCAAACATACGACAGTCAATACCTATTTTGTTGATGATTTTATTTGTAACTCCTACCAGATTTTGACTAGATTTAAGACTGGGAGACTCAGGTGTTAATTTATGAACTGGTGAGTTTACCAGTTCATCAGCGAAACGGTGCGAGGTAACTTTCGCATCCGTCCGTTGCAGGGCTTGTCTGGGGCCAGGTTCTGCTCAGAAAGCGTTGCAGGATACTTTCTGTCTTTGGCGAAAGCTCGTAACCAGATAGGTGAAACATCTGGGCTGAGAAGCAAGGTGACCGTTCAGTATCATTCAGAGCTGTTGTGGTGCTTCAACCTGTGCACCCTGACCTACCATCAAAATACCAGACCAGATACCTCACCTGTGGGCTAGCAAGACAGAAGTGACACAGAAAACCAAGAGTTTTATTGCCTTTATGCAATTTTGTACTTTAAAAATGTTTATTTTGAAGGGATAAATAATTCCAAAATACTTTGCCCAGCTTTTTCATTAAAAGGGGGAATGTCAGGGGGAAGTATTACTTAAACCCAACACGAACAATAAATTCCTGGCACATCACATCCTTTTCTAACATGACATAAAATAATGCTTGATTGCTGTGGCTTAAATTGTATAAAGGTTTACTTTGCCAAAGTTATTTATGTAGCTAGATATTATTATTGCCTTTGGCATTGAATTTAAAAAATAATTCACTAATATCATCACTGTGTAGTCCTTAGATGAATATACTCTTAAGGTCTTCTAGCTGCACAAGCTTTAAGCATTCTACCATCTCAATGAGTCAGTCTCTCTAAACTGCACTTTATTTAGCCATTTATTTCAGAAAGGTATTCCAGGAATTTCTAAGACAGTAATTAAAAGTAAATTTTCAGGTTCATTATTTCTTTCAGCCTCCAGTGTGTATCTACCAGCAAAGTCCACAGCCAATATATGTATTTTTTCCTAACATACTGGAGCTAAAACATTACTTATGTACAAATTTTGGAATGCAAACAACAATCTCAGTAACATCAAACAAGCAGAAACCACTAACCAGAAAAAACCCCAGGTGTTGGAGATCAGAAGCTCAGTATGCTTCATAGTTCAATATTATTTTTACATAGTATTTGGAACAGATTTTCGCACTGTTTTTTTTTTTTCCCCTGGGTTTTTTTTGAACACAGTGTGGTCAGAATTTTTGTAGGCTCTGGCCCCTATGTTTAAGAGCGAATGATGGTTGGTTTCACCATTGCTCTGTGGTTACCACAGTGGCATAACTGTTTTGCTGTGGTGCGCTAGGGAAATGAGTGACTTGCTCTCAGTAAATCCCAATGATCCACCTTTTATTCTTTTATGTGTCAACATCATATCTTTCCTTTGGTTATTTGAAAGTTGTTTGAAATTCAGTTGAAGAAATTAATATTTCATGAGCATTTAAATTGAATTGTGCAAAGGGATACAGGAAGCAAGAGCCCCAAAAATGCATTTCAGACAATATCTTTGGGTTATTTTTTAGGCACACGAGGGAAATTCACAACTCAGAATTATTATGGGTTCCTATGCAACAATTGTGCGGTTTTTGTTTATTATGCAAAGTCCTCTTTATGTACATCTCAAAGATGTAATAATACATCTCAAAGATGAACTCCTATTCCAGCACTGCTTATTTCCTTCCTCTCTTTTTTAATCATTTTTTCCCAGGCCTTTGTTTTCTACAGTATCAGTTTTAAATTTTTACCCTCTCAAGTTCAGAACTGTCATAAAGCTCTAGATATCTCCACCCGTTCTCACCTAGAAGTTCAAGGCAGTGTGCCAACAGCATGCTGGTTGTCCACTCAAACAAGAAGAGCTCAAATGAACCATGTGTTAAATCTCATTGACTGGATTTACGTATGGCACTATATAGGTCTCTAATCAACAAAACAATCTGATTTTAAATTGCAGTCATCAAAAAACAAAGAAGCAGTCACATTTTTTAGCCGTATACCACCTCTCTTCTGCTTTTTGCCGTTAGTGTTGCTTACGGTACAATAGTTAGATAATTTCTGATATGAAAAGCAATAGGTGTGTGGAGAAAAGATTTCTGAATGAAATCTTCATATTTCTTTAGAAAAAATCTCTGAAACTAGCAATTTCCATAGCATACTGAGACTTCAGGATCATTCATATCTTTTTTCCTTCTTTCTTCTGGCTTGCTTTTTTACAATCAAAAAGCAAATGCTGGCACAGGTACTTTTCCTAATCACTGCAACCTACATTAGTTTAACACTTCTCCTTTACTGACAAGTTATTACAGCAGCCTTAGACTACTGTGGGGTGCAAAACATTGTGGTCCTTGTCCAATTGAATTATGCCACCAGAAGTCCTTAAAATTGACAAGTTGGACCAGCAAAACTGCATTTCTCTCAGTAGAGCTCACAGAACCCACTTACCACATTGGTACAGTGTGATGTCATTAATACACCTTCATTTATACCAAGAGGGTTATGCTACTACAACACCCAACTATGCTTGAGTGGTAAAGCGCTACTAAAATTGAAAACACTTAAGAATCCAAATGCAGAGTATTTCTCACCCTTAAAAAGCCCTATGCAGACAGAACAATATGCTCCATCATGAGCACCTTAAGCAAGAGGCATGTTTCCCCGTTTCTTTTCTCTATTTGTTATCCTCAGCTTAGTTTACAGAATTTTTATTTGTGGTAGTTCCCTACTAATGTTATTGTTATTGTTGTTTATATTCATGGTCATATTTAACCAATGACAAATTTGTTTCTCTAAAGGAGATTTCTGTCGAAGAGATTGTATCAACAAGTAGCTTCTTTTTGTTCATGTTTTGAAACATGAAGAAGTTTTGAACACGTTGGCTTTGAAAAACTCTTAGTCTACTAAAGATAATGTTGCAGACTGTCAAATCACGATCTGGTTACTCAAAGCAAGTTAATTAATCTTCAAATGCGTGTCTAGTCGCACATCCTATGCGTTTCAGCACAGCTCAAGCATTAAGTACATTAGTCGTTAATTTTCAGTAAGAGGTGAAATGAACAACGTGTGAGATTTGAGGAGTAGGAATTTTAATCAAGGGTATCATTTGAGATCTGCAAGGCTGAACCTCCAGATGACTGGCTTTGTTCCAGATCAGCGTGGCTGAACGCTGGTATCGTTACTCGGCAGCTGCTCTGTATCTGATGTGAATGAGTTACTGGTCACAGTGCATGTCGAGCTGGCAAGTCTCTGCATCGCGATTACCACCGAGTGCCACAGATCAGCAACTTCCTTGGGCAATTCGGTCCCCAGATCAAACTAAGGGCCGAGGGGTGAGACACAGAGGCCGGACAATGTGTGCTGCCTTTCCCTAGGATGCCTTTCCTCTTTCGGAGATAATAACTTAGAAAATTTTTTTTAAATTCACACAAAATTTTTCAGGAAATTTTGAAAACTCTTAAGTTTAGATATGTCTATTCAGTTCGCTTTAACAAAGTACATTCAATTTGATGTCCATTACCAATATATCCATTTACTTAATCAATTTGCTTTAAATAGGGACATTTCTACTAATGCTTGCTTTTGCTGCCTCATGATCTTTTTACTATTTTAAAGAGATACTATCAGTTTATTATTTTTAAAAGAACCACTTTCTAAGCTCTGGGTTTGGCTAGACCAACTATTAAAAAGCACGTGACTGTTTTAAAAAGTCAGTTACAAAGTACTTTCTTTCCCTTTACTGTCTTTTTTTAAGCATAGCAATTTTCTCTTACACTTTTAACTAAATAACAGGAATTTTTGATTTTCAGCCTGATGACCTCCTTTATAAAAAGTCAGTTTTCAGCTACTCCATATTTTAGTGAAATAACTTCGTAACATTTTCCATAGCAACACGCTATGATGTAATGGCCTTTGGACTATGATCACGGCAAGAGACTATGAGTGAGAAAAACCTCACAAGCAAAGTAAAGCAATAGCTCAGCACGTTGTCTTTGTACAAATATAGTCTATTACAAAATGTTTCTATGTGAAAGTTTACCTTTAATAAGCACTGTGCTACGAATGTCTGACATTGGTGGTAGAAGATGTGCTCATTCTGAGAGCCATTAAATTATTTAAATTGACCATTTCTTAACACAGCTGTTCCTTTCACATATGAGAGAAAGGAACTCTCTCCATTGCCAACTGCAAAAGAGTTAACTAGATTCTCATCCACCTGTAGGGCCAATTAGGCTATTAGTTATAAATAAGGCACCCGACAAACACAAGATTTCTTCCCTCTCAAGACTTCTATTTACTGACTAATGCTGCATTTAAGAAGGTTGTTATTCACAACTACCCATTGAAACAGGCTGTTTAGTTTCAGCTTCTGGAGATTTCGCAAGCCATCTGACGATTGGTAGGTATTATTTAGAAGATAACATGAGTAATTTGGGTTATATTGTACTATCCCTTTTGCTTAGTTGGAAGACTGAGGTATTTCAGTTGTAATGTCATGTCTAAAATTCTGCTAGGAACTTCCTATATTTTACACACGTATTGCAAAGAACCTGAAAACTGTCTGATGCACACCTACAATAAACAAAAAAGTATCGAATCCCATGATTGACTTCCTACTGTTGCTTCACGAAGAAATTAGATCTTTCCACTTAAGCTGGAAAAGGAGCTACTATTACATAGGTATAATGTTTCCCTAAAAACAAAAACAAAGATGAAAATAAACAAACACAAACCCTTTATCTTTTAGCAAAAGAGAATTCAGCTAGTAATTATTAATTATAAATCCACTCTAAATCTTGAAGCTCCTGATTCTGCTGAATTTAAAGGGACTATCCTCAGAAAGATATAATGGAAGAAAAACTCAACGAGGACAGTCTTTGAGAAGGATGAATTCAACAGAAGTCATCAAAAAGTTTTCAGTGTCGGTTTGTGCTGCTTGTATAAAGCGATGTACTTGTCATGCAACATATTTTTTTTTCAGAAAAAAAAATGTGGCAATCACAATTTTAAAGAAACAGGGAAGACTGATCCTATATGACAGCTAACAGACATAACCAATGTGTTACTTGTCACAATATTTTTTTTTAATGTAGAGCCTTCGTTTAATTTCTTTGCCTTCTGTCTAATCACATATTTTGGGTCATAAGTAGTAGAAAATCTGTATTTTAAAAACTAACAGCTTTTGTGAATAGTGAGATCAAATTATGAAATAATTTGAGCAGATGCACAAGATCATATACATAAATCTTGGACATTACTTGGAAACTCTTTTTGAAGTGGGTTATTTAACTGCGTGTGGAAGGATTTCTTCCACCTTGTTCTAAAATATCTGGTTCTCTTCCCCAGAGGAGCAAGTATGAGCTTGACAAGATAATGGTATAATTTAATTAGTTATTGATTTGAGTGATTACATAGTATGGTCACTTGGTAACATTCCTTCTTGGAAGGAATTCAACCTGCTTGATAATCAGTGTTCTCTATGATTGCTTGAAAATCTCTTCTGTGAAAGTGTTCATCTTTCCAAAGTTGAATTGGAGATGAGTCACAAAGCACCCAAATCTTCCTTCACTGCTATCGGAGTGCGATACATCAGGTGTAATTGGCTTTTTTTTTTTTTTTTAATCTGAATCTTCTTGTGGGACAGGAATCAAATCTCTAGGATCTAGAAGGAAGTCAGGCAGGATCAGTGTGGAAAGAAGTTTAAAGTTGACTCTGAGAAGGTGACCTCTAAAGTTACGTAGGTATTTTTACTGCAGCAGTAAGTAAGTACTCTGTAAGTGGGATCCATTAAGTATGCAAAGCACAAAGGTGCTCAACATCTGTCGGAATTAGACCTTAGTTTTATGATCTGCTCTTTTGATTTTTAAACAAAAGTGTAAAAATAAAAAGCTGGATACATCTAGAGCAGAGAATTATGACATCAAAAGCCAAGGTGATCCATGTTGGCAACTCATGGGGGTCACATAAGAATTTTTTTTTTCTAGGAGTTGGATGTTAAATTTTTATTGTGTATTTTAATTGCGTATTTATTAACTTTACAGTAACATCCCACAGACCTCAGCTGGAAGCTGTTCTAGCATTTTGTGGCTCTGTTCAGGAAATGCTTGATAGTACTGAAGTTAGGCTCAGTTGAAGGAAATAACTAGTTGTTACAAAGTTTTGATTCGGGATAAAAGGCTGATTTTGGCCTCGAAAAGATACAGTGTTGATCCCTTCTCTTACAAGTACAGTTTTTATGAATCTCTTTAGTTGCTGTAGTACAATACAGGATAACTTAGAGAACAGCCAATTGCTGTGTTTAACCTGAGAGACCACCTAGTTTCAGCTACGCAGTCTTGCTAAAATGAAAGGGGACAAGTAAAACATTAGGAGTTCTGCATAAAATTAATAGTTACTAAAGAAAATTTTGAACAAATGTGCAAAAGTGAAAGTTATATTTGCATATTTATAAAACCATTTATCTCCCATGTGTTGGATTAGTCTATTAAACTACATAAAGACAACTGAGTCTTAGCAGTTGGAGTTAAACATCTTCCAGGGTTTTTAAGCAGTTACAGTAGCAATACTGGTACCAACACAACCAGCATGTGAACACTGGCTGTGCGGGTAACCACAGGCTTCCTCTTCCATTGTTTAGTTTTAGCACACAGGTCTGTTCTTCAGCAATGTCGGTGTTAGCCAGACAATCAGTCAACTATTTCCTTTGCAAAAGCATTTTCATTTTGTTCCTCCTCCTGTTATCAAATGAGTAAACAAGTTTATCTTGTTTATATAGAACAAAGGTGCATTCTGTTCTGTTTGTTACCAAGACAAATATGGTACAGAAGAATCCTTCGAAGCATCCCCTCTTTGGGTGAAAGCCCAGGAAAATGAGAACTGATCCTCAAGAGCTCTGGTCGGATCTCAGCTCTCTGTGGTACTTAGAAGCCACGTTACCATTCTGCCCAACAGCTGCTACTCTAAGACCATATTTTGAATGACTAAGAGGACAAAACATCCCTACTTCCACCCCTGCAAACTGGCTGGAACGTTGGCTTGGACTAAGCTGTTGCTATGCTGTGAGGAAATTGTAGGTCAATGTCAGATACTAATTCTGGAATCCATATATTTAAGGCAACATTTTAACCTATGTATTTATACATGTATATAAAATCTGACATCAAGAAGTTCTTTTTATTCTTTCTAAACTCTTGATAACACTTCAGACAGAAGACTATAGTAGTACTATCCAAACAAAAGCACCAAACTTTTTTTTTATATTATACTTTTTGCATTCTTGGATCATAACAAACGTTAATATGAATCTAAGGGTTCTTAGCCAAAAGCAATCTGATAACATCCTGCTGTCTTACAGAGCTATTTATATACCTTCTCCTTCTGATGCCAAATGTTTTAATACAGACTTTCATTAAGATTAGCAAATGCAAAGTGTACAGTCTCATTCCCTTCCCACCAAATCATGACATAAAGATTTAGTTCCATAGGCAACACAAAGAATACACACTTGATCTATGGTGTGCTATAGATAAAGGGAGTGGGAAAAGTAAATAATTTGTATTAATACCTGCCTTTGTAACACTGTACATAAAGATCATTATTTAAGAATTCTGCATTGCTCAGGGCATATTAAATATGATAGCTTGTGTTAATCACTGATCGCAGCCTTTCTAATCAGTCTCAAGTGATTAAAATTGCTCCTTCTAGAAGTATACACAGGAGAGAGTACTTCCAGTTTCCAAGGATGCACTCCAGACCATAGGCTTTATACAAGTGTTTCTCAAAAGGCCACCTTGCCTTTTTTCAAGATAAGTGCAGTAAATATTCAGTTGCTAACAAAATATTACTTGGGGCATGCTCCTGCTCTGTGCTAGGTCGTGTCTAGACGAAGGCTGCATTACCCTTAACGTCACCGAACACTGCGCTCTCCTCATGGTGCAGTTAGTAAAAGGGTGTCTCTTCCTGCAAGGAAAAAAAAAAGAGAAAGAAGAATCACTGAGTTCTTTTCTGCTCCCAGAATTTTATGCTCAGCTTTGGCACAGAAATAAATCAGAAGCGTACTCTTCACAGCGTCCAGTGGGTATTCTAAAGTACTTGTGGAACCTTGGAGGACTGCTGGAGATCTCGGTGATATGGATAGATCCACACCAGAGCTAGGCTGCTGGGACCTGTGTTTGACCTAATGCTGGAACTGATCCAGTGCTATTTGCACCACTCTTGAATTGCAAGTGGATGCCATAAGGGCATTTTAAAGCATTTTACAAGATAATTTCCACAGAAAAGATACCTTCCTTGTTGCCAAAAAGCACCAATGAAGTAGGGTGTTAGACTCTGGAAGAGTATTAAATGCCTCGGTCTTCTCTTGGTTGTTCTCATCTGTTTCCAGAGATGAGCAACTTAGCAGTTGTTAAGATATCATAAAGTCTTATTCTTGCTGCAGAGCTAGATTATTGATTGTTTTCATGTTCTCAGGACTAGAGAAGACTGTTATTTAGGAATTTTCTGAGAAAATACTGGAGATGTGAAAACATGAAAGTAAAAGAAAAAAAACAAAACAGTGTTTACCTAGCAAAAGTATGTTGAGGGTTAATTAACCAACAAATGTATTACTTTAAATCTTTCTTCTGACACGTTTGAGTTAGCCTCTTCTGCTTCAAGAGAACATGGATGCCACTGTTTGTTATCACAGAGGAGAGGGTATGGGAACCACCGTAGTAGAGGGCAAGAGGGAAAACAAACACCAAGCTGGTGCATGTCTTAGGGTATATTCCAATATTCCTCTACCAAATGGGTCATTTTAGCATTCAGTGTCTCCCCGAGGTGTGTTTAAAAATTTCCTTAATGTCTATCATATGGCTACTTATAGATCTGCTCCTCTGAGGGAAGAACAACGTGCTCTACTATAGCGTGAGTGTGTTAGGAGCAGCAGACCAAAGAAATGAGCCTTCCCTTGGAACAGAAATTAACAATGTTTGGTACATCTTTCATTCCCAAAGGAGATAATTCTGTCTTCGAAACTCCTGAAATTGGATCTCTCATTCTCTCACCGTTATGATTTCTTCAGTGCTTTGCATGAAGGATTTATTTCTTTCATTTTCTGGAAGCCTTGGTTGGCATGTACTTTTCCTGGAATGTTTGGGTTTTACCTGTCTTTCTCTGTATTTGTTTGTAACATCCTTTGGCATTGCTGAGATTGAAACCTGAGTGCTCACATAAATGCAGATGAGTACAGTTTCAAAATAGATCACCCATCAAATTGTAAAGTGATAAATATGCAAATTAATTTAAATAATTCAGCATAAAACATCCCCCTGTTTTAAATAAACCGAAGCTCGTGCAGAATTAAGTCTGCTGCAAGAAGCAGTGCTGATGTTGCCTTGTAAATCTCTTCCATTTGGTTGTGGGTTTGGAGGTGTTTTGTGGGTTTCTTTTTTTAATAATTTAGGGTTGCCGTTTTCATACTGTAAAGTAAATTCCTGATGTCTTTTCTCCCACTCTTGGCAATGGAGAAGCATGGTTTATTTCCATACTTTTTACATCTAAACAGCAGAATCTGTAGTTATAATCACAACTCTGTATGTGTCAGCAATGTGTGAACAATTTTAACTGTCAATGTAAAATATAAGGGAATTCAAGAACATATATGTTATAAAATGCACTAAGAGCAATAAAATAAGTATAGTCATCCAGATTCTTAGTATAAATCAGCATAACTTCATTATTTGCAACAGTGTGGTCCAGCTCACCTCATAGCATGAGATCGAAACTGTGGGTTGAGAGTAAACTTCAGCTCCTGTTGAGTTTTCCAGAATGTGTTTTCTAATGTGAGAAGAGAGTAAGACTGCTTTAAACAGATGTTGATATGTCCCCTTTAATGAAAGGAAAGCCCAATATTGTCTTACACTGAGATTTTTAGGTGATATTATGCCTAAATAAATAAAGGATGGGTGGGGGCAGGAGGAAGGCATCTGAATTATAGGAAATTCTGTCTTCTGCAAGGTTTTGTTACTGCTTTTTAATTTGATGAAAAATGTAAAATAGAATGTGCTAGACCTTGATTCCCAAATTCTGTGAATGTCAACAAAAAATTATGCAGCATTAATTTGGACTCAAGGGTTTGGCTGCAGAGAATAAATTATTTTTTGCAAACACAACAGTAAAATGTAAATCTTCTGAAGGAGGCCTTGCAATACCTAGAAACTAACTTGATGTTTGTTTTTTCTGGGACTATATAACTTTACTGTTGGCAAGCGAATTTTAATTTTTGGTAGATAAATAATTGACCACTAGTCAGATTCACGCAGGAGAGAAATTACAAATTTTATTTTCCTTTCTTTGATCTGAAGGCTGGCTCAAGGCTGCTCTTATCCCATACCAGTTCAGCTCATTTGATGACTGTCTTCAGCAAGCCCCTTCTGAAGCTGAGGACAGCTACAATTCAGTGATATGGTCACATCAAAAGGTCTCCAAAATCCAGAACTGGAAGACCACAGCACAGCACTGACTGTGCTGACTGCCTGCTTCCTGTGATTATAACTTCCTTCTAAACTGTGGGAAACCCCAACAAACAGAATCAGAATCACAGAAACATTAAGGTTGGAAAAGACCTTTAAGATCATCAAGTCCAACCACCAACCCAACACCGCCATGCTCACTAAACCATGCCCCAAAGTGCCATGTCCACATGTCTTTTGAACACTTCCAGAGATGGTGACTCCACCACCTCCCTGGGCAGCCTGTTCCAATGTTTGACCCCTCTCTCAGTAAAGAAATTTTTCCTAATATCCAATCAAAACCTTCCCTGGCGCAACTTGAGGCCATTTCCTCTCATCCTATCACTAGTTACTTGGGACAAGAGACCAACACCCACCTCACCACAACCCCCTTTCAGGTAGTTGTAGAGTGCAATGTTTTCCATCTGCCAGTATACAGGTAAATAATTAATCATGGGAGAGAAAAAAAAGTTCTGATCTGAAATATATGTTGTGGAGAAATGCTTTTCACTCTATGGACCATTTCCAAGGCATCTGTGAAAGGTAACTGCTTAATAGTAGGTTTAAATTTGCTGCAAATGATTTACATTTTCACTACTTAGTATTTCACAAATCAAAAACTGTTGAACACTTCCATGGAGAGATTTTGTGATGCAGGGAAGGGGCAATCTGCAGCAAATGTCTTGGTCCTCGATCAAAGCATATCTGTTTTGATATGTTTTATCTAGGATATGTGGATATCACTCTGCAGCACATCACTGTTGCTGGCATGTGATTTGGGATGTAGATACACCAATAGATGCACTGTTTTGAAGAACTATGGCAGAAGATTTTTAAAAATTATCCTAAAAGTTTGAGAATATTGCAGATGTTCATCTCCTGAGAAATAAGGAAAGAAAAAAAAAAGAATAAAGCAATGAGCAATATATTTTTCTTTAGATTATTTTTTATTTATTCTCTCCCTTCTAAGCAGAAGCAAACAATTTATTCTCTAGAGCTCTGAAAGGTTAGTCACTTGCAAGAAAATAAGGATGTGAAGAATAGCTAAGTAAAAAGAGCTAAAAATGTCAAATGCCTGGGGATAAAGCAAAATAACAAAGCAAATACTTCTGTGTTTTTCAAATTGCTGGGTGTTGTGTCTTTGTGCAGACAAGTAAGCATATTAGTTTAAATCATGCATTACCTTTTGCATAAGGGAAGTTATCACTGGATGCAAAGAAAAAAGTCAATTCAGAAGTGGTGAAAGACTATGACTAATAATCAGCTTATTAGTGAGCCACTACAGTACAACAAAGAGTGAGCTCTGTGCTGTTGGAAAGCACACTCACATCCATGCCCAGCAACGAGCAAGCACCGGCTAAACTCTTTTTAGAGTTGCCAAGCCATGAGAATAAGTTCTGCATGAGAGGACACTCAGCAGGTTAATGGTAGTGTGTATTCAGAAGTTATTATACCACCCCATTCCTAACCATCTTACTGGGCTGGGAAAAGTAATTAGATCATTAGTGGCAGAAATCTGTTTTCAAAAAATACCGCTTCTCCCCATGGTGGCCTTGTCTGGCTCTTTCCCGACACATTAAAAGGAGTGATTTTCAAAACTTGCTCAGAAATCCCTAGGGTGGATTTGCATCTGGACATCGCAAGTGTATCAGCCGGAGACATTCAGGATGTAATATTTCACATATAACTTAGGGCCGGGGGGGAATGAAGATCTTTTCAAGGTTTGTAATAAAATTCCTGAGACCTAGTCTTAAATTTATCTTTTCTGTAGATTAATGTAGTTGCTTGAGCTTTTCCTAGTGCTGGAGACAGAAAATCAGTATGTATTTCACACATTTTGGATATAGGGCCCAAGACCAGTTAGTGTTCCTGCAATCCAAGCCAATCCCAAGACAGGCAGAAAGAGAATGCTTTTTGGCTGCAGGCCACTACGTGGCTGACAATGAAGCCATTTGAACAGAAAGAGGTTTTTTTTTCATGTAGTACGCTTTGTGATGGAAACCAGATTTATTGCTTAAATAACCTGACCCTTTTCACAGTTGAGCCCAATTTGCTTGATTTTGTGAAGGATTGTACATCCTCAGGCAGCATGTACTGTTGATACAGTAAATGATCTGTCCGACATTTTAGATCCTACAGATCCTGCCCCTGTATCGGAGCAACATTTAATTAAAATGCATACATTCTGTATAATGTAACAACAGAACTGAGGCCAATCCTGGCTCCCAAGGAAATTATCTACACTAACCAAAAGTTATTTTCCCTCTACACTGTGTAACTGTTTCTTTCATTAAACTTATTAAAACCATTTTAGGCTTTGATGTTCTGCAGCGTTTTGGCTGGTGTTTTCATCAGACGTTATTCATCCTCCTAAGGAATATGTTCTTCTTTCAGAGCAAATACTGACACTGCTTAGTAATTGATTCCTGTTTCAAATTAAGTGCATTTAAAATATATCAAATTAACAGACCTGGAAACTATAGTCTTCTACGCACTTTATCCACGGGACACTGTAGCACTGTCAGCTTTTCTTTATTACCCTCAGCGAGCACCTGTTAAGTGAGATGGTGGTTTGTTCGTTATGTTCGTGTGTGTGTGTGTGTGTATATATATATATATATATATATATATAAAAAAAAGTCCTTCTTGCATCTTCCTTATCTGGAATCTCGGCCAGCGTCCTCTCTTTTTACCATCAGTTTTAATGACGTCTTGCTATGAATATCCTTATACTTATTCTGGCTGTGAAAGTTTATCAGGCAACTCAGGTTTTGTACAGGTAAGAAACTAATCCTGGAGGATGGTCCCTTTCATTCTTCTGTGGGCAAGCACAATGGAGAGGACAGTAGGGAACTGATTTCAAATAAGTTGGTAAAGAAATTTGATGTTCTTTTGGGAGGCAATGGTTCTACAATGAGATCAAGAGATTTTTGGAAGCAGTATGAATACAGTTCCTAGGATTACTTCAATGACAAGAACCAGCTTGGGGCTCATTGAAAAAGCCATCCCCCGGAATTTTAAGACCACCTTATGAAGAACATCAAAATGGTCTTCATTTTAAAACCAACAAATACTACTTTTTGTTTTGGAGATATGCATAACGTTTCTAGATTTTATTGTTGTTGTGAGAATGATGTTAAAAATGTCCACATACAAACACAAAGAAATTATTCATTTCTTCAGACCAAAGGACACAATTTTCTTGGTGGCAGAACTTAAATGTGCTGCAGAGGTTTATGACTGCCGAAAAAATTGGATTCAGGTTGCCAAAGACCAAACTGCACGTCTAAGCGAACGTCATACAGCGATCTTAAGGTTAGATACCACATTTTCCTTTTCTAAGCCAAACCCATGTTTGTTCATTGTCTCTTTTACAACGACCGATAAGTGATAGTTAAAATCAGCAGCTACATATTATACCCATTTTTTTAGAGCATCAGACACTTGTCAGATATGGTGTGTGGAATAGGTTTCACAACAGACTTCATTTCTCTTTCAAGCGCTGTTAGTAATAAAGCAGCTTTGTAGGTTTAGACTGGCATTTGCCTCTTTTCACATGCAACAATGTCATATTATCACTTCCAGACATGTAACAAGTACATCTTGACTATAATTAGTTTTCTCATCTCTGCCATTTCTAACAGATAGAGGGTTCCACAACCTTTTCTCCATCATGGTTAGAAACTTTCTCCTTACATCCATTCCAGACTTGCACATGTTCACCATATGCTCATTTATTCTCAGACCAGTACTGTTTTATAGCTCTTTCCCTTCTTTAGTTTTTAACCCGGTATATGTATCTATGGCGATTGAGTTTGTTCCCCTTCAGTCTTCACTTTTTCAATGCTAAATTATCCCAACTTCTTTTCTGTCCTGTTGTAAGAACAGACTCTCTCTGTCTTCTACTAACTGTCCTAATAGCCCTTCCTTGCTTGCACTTATATTGCTTTAAAAATTATTGCACATAAAAGCAGATAGAGTTTCAGGTTAACACTTTTAGTTTTGCGTTTACAGCGTAAGTGAACGTTTGGTGGGGTGTGCAAGCTGGGAAGTGGACAGCAAAGGACTAGCAGTCCTAAACTGGACTCTTTAATCTGAACAAGGTGTCAGATCTGAGAGAAACTGAGGAGGGGACAGAGCAGCTCTCTAGAAGCCGAGAAGGGAACAAAACAGGCTAGTAATCCTTCAGGTACTTTGCTTTCCTAAGGCTGTGGAGCTTCTGCTAAACTGCGATCATGGAAAGAAGCTGCCCTAGTGGGGCTCAGTCTGAGAAGGAAGGTAGCTAAGCGACCTGAAACAGAGCTTGAGAATTGAATCAAGGTCACTTTCTGGCTTGAGGTTTTTCCAAGGCTGAGCTACGACCCCAGAAAAGATGAACCTCTTACAGTGTCTGGAGTGAACGTGTGACTCCTGTAAGAGTCTCTTGCTTGACAAGAGTCTCTTGACTCAGACACAGGAGACATATGTGAAGGGACGACATGGCTATGCAAAATACCTTTTTGATGTTTAAGCATACTTTTAAAAATTTAACTACACATCTTGGGGCATATCTGGTGGGGAAGAGAACTCAAACTGAATGTGAACAGTTATTTGGTCTTGTTTGTTACTAAGTCAAAATGTGCTGTAAATATTTTTCCTCAAGAATAACTCCTAAAAGAATCAAAACATGTTCAATTGATTCTAGTCTTAGGCTACAGTGTCACACACAAATTTTAACTCAGGCTGTTAGCATCTACTCTCTTGCTGTAACTTGCACAAAAAGCAATAATCTTCACAAATTTGTCTTAAGGATCTTGTGGGCCCTGTTGAACTCTGCTATATAATGTGCCAAAGATGCATTTCTGAGGAATGTCTGATGTAACTACTCCATGTTGCTTTGTGATGGGGGAAGACATCTTTGGAAGGACAAGCATTACCTAAAATACAAAATGGTATTTTCTCATCCTTGGGTGAAAAAGAAACTCTTGAAGGATTATGTATATTGATCATTGAGAAATCTACCCTTTAATTATTGGTATGTGATAAACTTGATCATGTTGTAGACTTAGCCTGTTCAGTAGCTGTTTATATTTCTGTCATCTATTTTGATTTATATTTCTATTACAAAAATGTTACAGAGAATTTATAGTAGAAGTGCCTAGTTTTCTTCATTGTCACACCTGCTGCTTGTAAACTGAATGTTTTGACTACTTCAGGGAAGATCTAGAGTCCCAACAGACACAAACCCCAGTTTTGTGTATTTGTGTTTGTTTTCAGGATAGCCTTGATAGGAGATGGCTTTCATGTAACTCTTGAAATGAAAACCAGCACCTAAATAACAAAAGCTGGCTGTAAAGTAGCTGGTTATACTGACTTAAATTCAGAACTAATGGCTTTCCATTTACAAAAGTTATACTGAGTAAGACTTGGTCTTGCAAACTGTCACAGCTGGGCCTTCATCTTGACTTAGCTTTTCTAAGTTGCTCTGTGGGAGTTTTTCTCCATGGAGCAAAAAGAATTGTGAGCTGTAAGAAAATTACGGAGACAAAGTCTCAGTCCGCACAAGAAGATAACAAATGGATAGAAATTAGGGAAAATAGCAGGAGATAAACCTATTAGTGGCTAATCCTTCACTCCTTTCTCCCCTCTAACCACACCCTCCCACCCTTGCCAGAAGGTTTTCCTGGCACCACAATTAAAGGCGCAACTTACACTTCTTCAAATGCATTCTAGATAGATATGGTATGAACGTAGTTACTCACAGTCTGGGAGCTTTAAGAACATATTACAGCAGTGTTAATGCCTCTGTATGCCAGAAAAAAAAAGCCAGACTGAGTGAAAGTGGAGCTCAGAAGTTGTGTTGGCTGAATTCTGGCAGCTGTTGGACCTGCCTACGAGCCATGCGGGCATCTGTGCGATGCCAGCTCTTCCCCTCTTGACAGCAGTGGATGCAGAACACATGGGAGGTGTTTGAACATCCCTATGCCAGACAGTCTCGTTTCCCGCAGCTCCAATTGCTGTAGAAGTTTAAAAAAAAAAAAAAAAAAATCTGTTAAAGTCCGTTCATGTTGCGTGTCTCTGTGGAGTAGGCATCAGGCATATTTTCTGATGCTTAACTTTTAAGACAGCATTGGCCGCTGGTTCTTCCCTACCCACACTGCTGTCTGTGATCTGGGAACTCTAACAGCCCTCCAACATTTTGACCTTTTCCACTTTTCATTTCTGAAGAACTAACAACAAATACTTCTTTTCTCATCTAAATAATTATTTTCCAAGAATGTGTCTTCTTTTTTCCAAAGAAAATAAACTGTCTTCTTACTTTATAAACCTGTCATCATTCTAACTGTTCTTCTTCTGGGCTCTCCATCTGTCCTTTTCGTTAAGAATGCATTTCAAAGTGGATGTCATCTTGGCCCAGTGAGATCCTACCAGTATCAACTAGAGCAAAAGAATAACCCCATTCTCATATGCTTATTAATACATGCCAGAGTGTTATGTTGAGATTTGCCTCTTTTTTTTATTTTCCAGCAACTTATCTGCTTTGGATTTTTTGGTTCCCTATAACAGCAAAATTATTTTCTGCCCTGTGGCTCGTAGTCAGTTATCTCCCCCGCTTCATCTGTGGTGCTGTCTCCTGAAGTGTAGCTTTTAGTCTCTGTTGACTTCCACCTTTTATTTCAGGACTGTCTGTCCGAGATACCAGTACCATGTTATCACCTTCTTTAAAGCTACTACAAAACTCTTGCCTGTTTGCTCTCTAAATGCGCATCTCTCATTATTCAAGTACTAAATAATGGTAGACATATGAACCACCCTCCTCCCCATCTAAGGGAGGGACATCCTTGGGACATCTAGGGGCAAATCGCATTTGCTTTCCTTTAGGACGAGACATATACAGTAACTTTGTCCAAATCTTTCTACTTGATCATACAATTCTCCATGACATTCTTGTAAAGTCTTGCCACAAACAGAGTGTAGCTACAGTTGCATTGATCATAATGAGTTTGAGATGGATCTTTTCACTTGGCCCCCTTCCATGGCAGGAAGGAGGAGGTATGAGACGTGATTAAGACATAAAAGATACAGAAACAGAAATAAATTCTGGTAACAGTTAACCAGAGGAATAGTGGGGGGGTAGGCTTTCAATATTAATTTAAGCTTTGTCTTAGAAGCTGGTTTTCTGGTGTGTGTGTTGTGGGGTTTTTTTAAGAGTTAGGATATGTCATACCTCAAGTAATGAAGTTTCTTTCATGGAAGAAAATCAGATTATTATGCATAACATATTCTTTATGCAGTTGTGGTGGTAGTTCAATATTAAATATCTCCTGTTTTCTTCCGGATTTGCTAATAGAGTCTGTGAATAATGATAACACATAAGGACATGCTTGTGGCAGGGAGGTTGCAACAAGCAATGCTTTCTTGTCCTGTGTATCGGAATCACTTTTCCAGGAATTTCTCTTAGGCAGTTCAGTTGTCTTCTGGTTAGAGATAGAAAAAGAAATTCTACCGTGCTTTACTGAGACCTCTTACCTGAACAGATTCTTACTACTTTGGGGATATTAGTAACTGAAGAGACCTTACTGACTTTATATTGGATCCATCAGATGTGCATTGAAAGCTGTTTTGTTCTGATCCCTAAATAGTCAACATAAACAATATTCACTGCAGTGGTGAAGAGGGTTAGGGTCACCATCTGCAAGTCTCCCGTTTATGTAAAATCCTTATTATTTTTCCATGGGAATTTGTAACAAATCAGCTGTACATTTTGAGATCCTAGCTGAAGGAAAAATGTTGTGCTTTTATGTATTCTATCTTTCTGGCATGATTGTGACTGAAATTAAAAAGTTCAGACTTATATTTGACCCAAGAGGAACATGATTAATTTCATCGAATGACAAAACTACAGTTACTTGATTAATTCAAAATACTCATTCTCAACTGCTTAAAATCCTTCAAATAAAAAAGTAACAAATTTTTTACCTAATCCAGCTTTTTTTAAAAGGAAAAAAGGAAAGCTCAAATACTTTAAACTTCACCTCCATTTCTGCTTAAATGAAAATTTAATGAGATTTCCTTCTTTCTGGAAATTATATTTCTTCCCTCAGTGGAACTAACAAGCAAGAATTGAAACATTATTAGTTCATCTTGTTTGTTAATCATCAGTCATCAATGAGTTTGTTTTTTTTTTTCTCAAGCTACTTAATTCTAAGTTTCGCACTCAATATGATGAATCTGATACTTAAGTAAATCCAGGCAATTTAATGTTATCTTTATCAATTTTGTGTGGTTGGTGATTTAATAACTAAAACAACCTCGTCAGACTTCTTGCACTTAATGTCCTGGCTTAAACTTTCCATTCTTTTAATGGATTAAGAGGACAGCATGTTTTCTTGTGCTTTGTCAAACATCTTCTCAAACCAACACAACTAAATTTTCAAGAATCTTAAGCTATGAAAGGGCTGACATCTGCTTTGTTTCAAAAGCATTTTATGGGGTTTTAGCACAGAGGACAGTTTCCTGGAAAAATGAATATGCAAGTTTTAGCCTGCTTTACTGTGGGAATGTTAAGGTCTAGTTTGAGCTACAATTAGTGGGGACAGTTTTCTATTACCTTTGACAGGGATTTGATCTTGTTGCCCCAGACCTCCTCATTTTTTCCCCCAGAGAGAAGGGCTCTGACTGTATCTATGGCATTAATGTCCAGCTACTGTGAATGATGTTCAGAATTTTACTGCACCTCTAACATATCACATAGTTCACTTTTTTAAGACTGAAAATTTAGTTCTTGTATCCATTGTGTATCCTGTGTCATGAAATAAAACAAGGAATTTCCTTCGACTGGAAAACAAGTAGCTTTTTTATTGTGATTAATTGGTGGCAATGGAGTTGCTACACAGTGTTATGTGTTGTTAAATAATACAGTGTTGTTATTACAGGTATTAGCGTAGTTTCTCCAAAAAGAAGCATGCTGCATAATTCCATTTGCATAGCTCCCTTTCATTCTTGAAGTGGAGGAAATATGATGCTATTTATGATTACTTCAGAAATTATGCAAGGATCTGAAAGAGATCACTGCAAAAAGCATCTCCAAAAGGATTTGCTATTCCTAGCAAATCACACTCTGTCCAGCATGTTTTGACACGCCATTAGGTAAATGGCCAAATCAGCATATTGTATGAAAATTAAAATCTTCTGAAGCAATTGCTCAACAAGTGGTATGGCTCAAGACAGCTTGATCCCTAGCTGTATAGGAATGCAGGGATCTTTACAGTAAAACTACTAAAATAGCAAATACTTGAAGACTATATTGATGGTTACGGTACAAAATCAGTTGGGCAAGCATATGTCATTGTTAAAAGCGACCCGGCAATTTCTACAGCAACAAGGAGAGTCAGCTCCTCCAGTAGAGCGACGCCATCCTTCTCACCAGGCGCAGTGCCAAATGACTCGCTAATTTATTACGGACTTCTAACTGGCCTTATAACCTCGTTGTATGCCCAGATTAATCTACGTGTTTTAGCTATTTGCTTGAGGTGTCTTTTCTATTTCAAATGTGACGTCCCCAAATTAACACCCAAAGACTAATCCCAGTCCTAGGTAAAGGTGCAGATTTACTGGAAATCTATCTTAACTTTCTGTGGGGCATCATGTTACTTTCATTAGGTGCCGCAGATCATCTAATTACTCTCAAATTAAAAATAATGGAAGAAAAATTGTAGAACGACTAGTCTTGGAGAAGTTTTGTTCAAATCTCTCTCTTCAGCTTTTCTTCCTTTTACGACAACATACACAGAGCTCTTAGATTTGACGTGTTTGTCCTCTCGTTTCTAATTTTTTTTTTTTCCCCCCAATAATTATTTAGGCTCCTTTTGTTCTCAGTGGGAAATAATCTAAATTGCTTTCCTTCCAGCTTGGGTTTCCACTTCTGCTCAACTGAAAATTATGCAAAGCAATTCTATATCTTATAAGAAATGCGTTCTGTGTTTCATATGCCACGTATTCTCCTTAACAAGAAAATACTATGCTGCTGTATGCTGCATGGAAATGCCCACTAGACTCATCTGTATCTATTTTCTCATGTCATTCAATAAAGGTTGTAACGAATTTTTTCCATAGATCTCAGACTAATGTGAAGATCACAAATCTGAATACAATTGTGCTGGATTTTTTTTCCATGCAAGCCAATTGCTTCCACATTGTGCGGGAAGAGCTCCCAAACAATTTCTGAAGAGGGGAAAAAAAAACCCCCCTGCATCTTAAACATCATGTGTTGTGCAAGGAATAATCTTAAGGAAAATACACTCAAGCTTCCTTGTGCTTATGAGGTTGCACAAGTTGCTGTGTTCTTTAGAAAAGGCCAACCTGTTTCTCTGAGTGCAGCTGGTTTGCTCTCTGGCTTGGCATAAGGGAAATAAAATCATCATCCTACTTCATTTTTATTTTCTTTGGGACTGAAATCCATTTGTCCTTTACATGTATATCACAAGAATATGAAGTTTTCTCCTTTGTTCAGTTCTAATCTGTCCTAAACCGGAGACTGTATCAGCTCAGATATTTTGTGGTCCCTAAAGGTTATCTAGCTCAGCCATCCTGCAACTGCAGCTGTTTTCTACTAAGGGGCATCTAGTCCTCTGCTTTTGCTCGCTGTCTTGATTTTTATCATGAATCTTTTAAGTGTTGAGTGAAAAGTGTGAAATGCAAAGTGAGAATGACTTAAGAATACAGAAACTGGAAGTGAAACAATAAAAAAATCAAGCTACATTTTAAAATCAGTTTGCTACTTTTTTTTTTTTTAATGTGTGGTTTCTGAATACTTGAACTCTCAGGAGTGGAAGGAACAAAGGGTATTAAAACTATAAAACTGAACTGGTGTTCAGTCTGTGATGTGCCATATCTAACCAATAATTAAAAGGCAGAATACTGAAAAGTTGAGTGGAGGAGAATCCTAGTAAATTACTAAAAACAAAGAAAAAGCAGCTGAGAAATAAGATGTCCCAAGTTTCTTATCCTAAACTTATAATTGTCTCTGGTTTTCTTTCACAACTCCATTGCATCAAGGTGGGGGTCATTTAAAAAAAAAAAAAAAAAGAAAAAAAAAAAGTAACAACAAAGCCATAAAGTTCAAGCTAAGCACTCTCACCAGGACTTTTTCTTTATTTAGACATGTGTCCTGAACATACATTTCCTTCTGTTCCTGGACATCACTGTGGTTTTGTAACCCTGCTGCTGTACATCCTAAGGATCGCTGCTGACAGTATCGTGAGCACAACATTTCCCACTGCTACCACCTTATGGGCACTCAGGGTTTATAAATCTGTTATACATGCACATGTCAAGATCGAAGCAAATCAATGATTCATTGCTAGGCTTTGAGGACAATTTAATAATTTTCTTAATTTCTGAAAGTTATGTGATCAACTTCCGAGGGATTCAAAAAATAATCATTCCTCACTCACAAGGGAAAAAAAACCTAAAGGAACACGAAATATCTGTATATATTTCCTGCATCATTTCCCATATCAGTTCTGATCATTGGAGACAGGTCAGTCACCAGGAGTCTCCTCTCCCAGCTGCGAGCCCCCAGACTCCCTTCTCTTTCCACAGCTGCGTCTCCGTCTCTTGCCTGGTTTTACAGACGTCTGCTGCGAAAATTATGCCTCACTCTTTCATTCCCTCCCTAAGCGCTTGAGACTAACACCTTCCCAAGTATCTCGAAGCTTGAGAGCCTTGAAATGATAAGCCTTGAAATCCGGAATTGGCAAGCGTCCTCTTTGTCCTGTTTCCAAGGAAATACTGTGATTTTCTGAAGTCAGAGTAGCCCGGACAGGTTTCCCTAACACCAGCCGTTCTGCTGTTCACATATTTCCTTCTGACAAATGCCAGAGCCCCGGTGGCCTTTCTCCTTCCCTGGTCTGAAAGAGATGGGACAACAAATGGTTGACTTGATATGCATTAATAAATAATATAGTCAATAATCTAACAGCTTAATATCCTCAACCAGAATTGATAAACTGCACACAGGTGTTCTTTTTAACTGGCAACTCCTGCATGTTAACTTTTCAGTCGCTTTTTTTTAAAATAGTATTCTGTTATCTCGAGGGGGGAAAAAAAAGGATGTAATTTGATTTTATTCCCTGTTTAACTTGATTCTACAGTGAATTATCTTAGACGAGACAAGCAGCAGTTCTAAGTCCCGGCAAAAGAAAATGGGAAAAGATATTAAAATCATGTCTACAGCCTTTTAATGGGTAGATATGAATGTGCTAATCACTCTAGTTCCAAAACCATCAAAGCAAAGGCACATCAAGTAGCGAGGTTCATAAGGCCTAGATAAAAATCCCTTTCAAATATTCTGCTAGTCCTTGTATGTAAATTTGCATTCTTAAACAGCCTTAGATATGCACAGGGAAAATAGATTCAGCTCTGGGTTATTATCATGAAATATTGTGGCACATCTATTAATACAAAGTAAGTTCGATATCTGTTTATCTACAGTCAGTACCTGAATAAGTCAATTTTAACACAACACTTAAAAGTGTTAGCAGCAGGGGTTAGTAGGTGTGGAGGGACTTGGTTTGTTTTTCTTTACATCTTTTGCAAATTTTGCACTTTGCAAAAGGGGTACTTTTGCAACGTAGAGGTGAATACTAGACTTCAAAAAGAAAAAAAAAAAAAACCCCACATCCTTTATTCCCATATATTCACCCAGGAAAGCACGTTTGGAAAATCTTTCTTGGAATTTTATGCAATAGATTATTTATGGTCATGATTATATTTGAATATTCAGGTTACATGTGAAAAAATATATAAAAGAGATCCTTCTGCAACCACCACCTTAAGTTTTCAAATTAGCTTTATTTTGGGGCTTCACAAAGATGCTGGCTGACCTGATTTGATCAGAATTCCTCCCAAGACTAAACTTGCAATGCTCTGGTAATTGTAGAAATGCATCTGCCTTGCAGTAATATGAAGAAACTTTCCTTGTAACTAAGTGCTACTTAAAAAATGAAGTCATATGCGCCTGAGATACATGTTAAAGAAAGCCTGAGAATACTAAATTCGTCCACTTATCACAAGTGCCTTTGAAGAACTGTGATGTAATAAGGAGCTGACAGCTTAGTTCTGAGCTTATTTTTGCTGTTGCCAAGAGACTGTCTTTTGTTCTGCTGTAAATATTCCTCTCCTCTTCATTTTGTAGTCAGAGGCAAAATGGTGTGTCTTGTCTTCCAGGTGGAATAGTATTTTCCTACAGTGAATAGAAAAGCTCCCAAACTTCACGTTTACAGTCTTATTAGCACATGCCTGTTTTAACACCGTCCGTAACAACACAGCTGGTTCGGGCAGAGCCACGAGGGCAGCTTCCCCTTCGCTTTCAGATTTTGATGAAATTTCTTGAGAACACTCTTGGGGAATTTTTTTTTTTTTTTTTAATTCATAAGTAGGGAATGCCAGAAGCAAATTAACTTCAGTCAGTCTCTGTTCACGATCTCAAAACCTCATGAATGTCGGTAGGAATATCCTCAAGGAAAAGAAAGAATCATGCTCTGTAGTTGAAGACCAGCTTTAAAAAAATCTTTACTGTTTTTTTTACACTGTTCTAGATATTGTGCTATTGTATACCTTCTGACAATGATAAAAAGTAGCCTGTAGCTCTTACTGTTTGAACGTGACTATAGCCAAGTAGCTACTGCTCCTGCATTCCTTTCTATAATGCTATTTGAATATGCATACCATTTCCCTCTATTAACTACTTCATTATATATTGTCGTGCTATATAAGCAATCCAGAGGCGAAACTGTTAAGCAGTCATGTCCAAAAGATAGACTGCCCAAAATCTCCATGTCCCCTTAAGCCTCTAGCCTTATGTCTTGTATAGGTTTTTTTATTACTATTCGTTTTCTTTTAAAATACTGCTCTAATACTACAGATCAAAAGAAAACCGAGAAAGCAAGCCCTGAAAAAATTAACTGTTTAATTAGTATTTACAATCTGTTACAGATTTCTCACATTCAGCACCGTCGATCTGGAAGGGAGCTTATTGGTTATCTGACCAAGATTCCTGATGGTGCAGATAACTGTACCATAAAATCTATCCCAGTTTTTGTCTTAAAACCACTTCGGCTGCCGTATTTGTACTTACTTGTATGTTCTAGAAACTCCTTGCGGTGATGGTTTGGTACCTTCCAAAGAGTAACACTGTGTTATTTCTATTTAAACCTTTTCATACCGGTTGTTAACCATGTCCTCGCCTACTAGTGGGCTCTGCTAGCTGAAACAGGTCTTGCCCACCTTCCCAGTCTCTCATGAGGACTTCCACCTCCTGCACCTTCACCAAGTATTTTCAGAAAGCAACCCCAGTGACTTTCTGCCTTCTGTTTATACGGCTAATAAATAGGCTGCTTTTGTCTTTTTCTCTCAAGGCAGATTTTCTATTCTTCTGATCATCCTTGTAGTTTTTCTGTGCAGCTGAATCTGAATACCTTGGAACGGCACTCGTTGCACAAGAGGAGCTCTGAACAGCACCATCTATAAGACTATTAATATTTTCCTGCTACACTAGGAAAAGGAGGAAGAAAAAAAGCATAAGAAGAAAAACTATATATTTTTTTTTCTCAAGGCTGCACTTTCCATTATTAATAGGAATACTGTGTTCCTCTCTTACTTTTAAATGGTCAAAGTGTACACAAACTAAAATCAGCTGCAATGATACCATTGAGTTCACCAGGTTAAACATATTTTTAAAATTCTCTAAAGCCACACAGTTAAAGGTTGGGAATAAAAATACTTTTTCTTCATTTACCCAAATCCGAATTATTCTGCATTTAAATTTACTGACCGAAGAACTTCATTGTATTGTTTTTTGATAGAATGACCTTCATTTCAGCCAAATTCAACATGATTTCAGTAGCTGTAGCCCATAGCATGCCTGAAATTGGCCACAGGTTTCTTTTGTGTTTCTGTAAGCAAATTGGTCAAAGTAACTTGTTTATATGTTCTGAAACTGTTGATAGAAAAGACAGCGGAGCTCTGAAGTTGATGGGAGCGGCTCTGTGACTTTTTTCCTACAAAGGCTTGATACAAAATAAGCTGGCAGTAGTATGTAAAAAAAAAAAAAAAAAAATCTAGTGAGGTTAATGCTGTTTTCTGCCAGAAAAGCCTTTCATAAAAGCAGCAGAGAACTTCAGAGTTTCATACGGCAGAGGAAACAGCAACTAGTAATTTGTTCAGTGTTGAATTTGGAGTTTATTTTCTTTTAAAACTCTAAGCTAAAGTTGCTTTTAGGAACTTCCAGATATTCTTCATTTTATTTATTGTCGTCTTCATCCTGAAATCATGTCACCTTTTAACATGCAGCTTTTATCCACCTATAAATCGACTAGTCGCCTCACATAACCCTGGGGATACAAAGCTATTTTGGTTTCTGTACCAGAGGTAGCGCTGTGTAACACAACACAGTGTCTCTAAAACTAAAAAAAAAGATTATCTATGAATTGTTACTCCCTCAAAGGGGCATTTTCTTTTCGACTGACTAATTACTGGCCAAGTGGGTGACCATGAGTAAATCACCAGTGTTTGCTGCATGTCTTTCGTAACCGGCATTTGTCAGCCAGGTGTCACTTAGCAAGGTGTTCAACACCTCCCCGCTGGAGATCTTAGCAGGCGCCCAAGCCATGGCAGTGAAAAGAGGGCATGGCGTCCTTGTTGCTGAAGGCAGGGCCAGCGGGATGTTTTTGGCAGAAAATGTAGAGTAGAGCTTGAAAGAAGGAGGTAGAGCTTAACGGAAAGTGGAGAATTATTCCAAGCATGAAATGCTGTGAGTAAAGACATGAATTCTGGGATGTAGGGAGATAGAGGAGTAATAAGCGAAGGGACTAAGCAGGCAGCAAGAGGTAGCTACGATAGGTACATCTATATATGATAGATATAAGGTACAGACAATCATTTAGGGAATTCCAGGTTTGGAGAAAACAGATGAAACTGCAACGAGTGAGGATTTTAGCAAAAGGTTTGGGAAGAGAGGATTGCTCTAACACCAACAAAGATGTTATAACGCAGTGTCATTTTGAAAGAAAAACTGGTAGGGAAGGCGAGACTAATGGAAAATTTCTCGATGTGAGTCGTAGGGACAGCAAAGAGTGGAAGAGTAACCGGACTTGCTTTGTCGCTTCAGGGGAAGGATATGGCGACTTACCTTAGTAAGAACAGGTGGAGTGACAAAGACAAGAAGCATTACCAGGGAAGACGACAGCAGAGATTAATTCTGCGTAAGAAGTCACAGGCATTCTGGGGAGATGGCAACGCACCTCAGACGTTAATCTGGAAAAGCAAGTAGTGTTAGTAGGGAACAATTTCAAGGCACAAATGAGGTCAAAATGGCAGCGGCAAAGCTGGGGCCCCGTGCGCAGGAGGGAACATGCCTTCAGCCCTGCGGGGTGTGAGGACCAAGTCTGGGGGCGCAGGTCCCCGACGAGGGGCAGAGAGAGGGTCCTGAAGCTGCCTGGGGCAGGGGGGCAGAGCCCGGGAACGTGCCTTTGCTGGCCCGGGCGGGGGCACTGGCAGCTTTGTTTTCCATATGATATACCAGCCCCTCCACGGAGGGTAAAAGGAAACTGGGGGAAAAAAAATTAGAAAAAAATATTAGAAAGGCAGGGGCATGAAAGCAAGGGAGCAAGGGGAAGGGAACAGAGGAGAATATGTAGGCACTGGGGAAAATCTGGAGGAAGGTTACGGAAAGGAGAAAAATGGATTAGAATAAGGAACGGGGGGAAGATAGGAAGAAACAACAGGTTTCAGTGGTAAAGTGTACTATTTCTATAAAGACTGAGAGCTGTGAGAGAGGTAAGAAGAACACTCTGTGCTCTGGTGTTTGGGAGTGAGACAGAGCAGAATAAAGGGAAAATGAATCACTCTTGAAAAACAAATATTCTACTCAAAGCATAGAATTATAATAAATGGTTTAATTAAACGTTGCTCATGCAAGACATGCACAAGTCTTCCTTATCTATAAACCATTTTTTTAACTAATTATTAACTTTTGCCTGTTAGATTCTGAGAGGTAATATTAAAAAGGGAATAGGAGACAAGTTTTATCTACGATGTCAGTGCCAATGCTCTGTTCAAAGCTGAGTTGCTGACATTAGAAACTGCAAGCTGGCCAAATGGCAGCTATGCCCTGTCTTTTTGCTTTCTCTGTCCCCTTTCCCCATCCTTTTTAAGGTTAGCAACTGCACAGCAAGTAGATGCAGCAGAAGGATTTGTTTACAGAGGCCACACATTCATACCAGCTCGTTAGTTTTAACTCCTCCCGAGAACACTCACTAGGTGCTGCAGAAGGTCAATGTCTTCTAAGAATAGTTCAATACTGTCCTGGGCCCTGGGCTAATTGTTCTGTACCCTTAGAGATCCAACAAACAGCAAGAAAGTTTGTTAGGGAGTGCTTTTTATTTTACCTTGGGAACTAGGGTGAATTTTGGAGTGAATATTGATTTCTACATGCATAAATCCCACTTATAAAATTCCGTATTTCAGGGACACAAAAAAAGGACAGATTCTAAACCCACTGATTCTTTCTGCACTGGTGTTACCCCATATTTCAAATCGTTGTGCTAAAAAGCAGCTGCTGAGGTACACTTTTTTTTAATGCTAAGCTTTCCCATCTTTTCAACGGGGTCAAGAGAAAAGGAAGAGAAAATTAAATAGTTGTCTTCAAAGCCCGCCTTGCATAGAGCCAATATGTGACCTGAAACCTACTTTGGGGGAGTTGATGAATAAAAATAACATCAGTTGCTAAGTATCTATTTTTTTTATAGTAAAGGTTATTGAATTATATAAGGAAATATATGCAAATAAATAATATAATGCTAGCATTTGGTATGTAGGCAAATGGTGCAATATGTGTGTATTCGTAACATTGTTTTATGACCTGAAATAATAGTCTTATGCACAGCCACGTATATTGGAGCATATGCCTAACTAGAAGCATGTGAACAGCTCTATAATATTTGAAAAATTCAGGTCCTAAGGAACCAAATAAACGTTAGAATATACATTATGCAAAAATATTTTCAGATATATGTTTGTTGCAACTCTACAACTTTGTTAGCAGAGACATACTGCTAAATGCAGGCAGGCTACATCCAGAGGCTGAAAGAAAGTGAATAATGGAGGCGAAAAATGTTTTATCTTTATGTCCCAGCCGTAATATAGCAATCAGTGAGGTTATAATATAGTTCTTCAAAATATGATTATACCTTTTCTCTAGAGTCAGCTAAATTCGTTCAGATGAATCTTTGATTCTAAGGATGCCTTTAATGTACGTGAATAATTTTGGCTGAGCTCCTTGGTATTCTGTTCACTCCTGCACCAAAATAAAGCATAAATCATAGCTATCTGCATACATCAGAAGTCTTCATCACCTACAACCACCATCTCTTTCTATTACAAAATGAAACAAACAAAAGTGGTAAATTTTATTCAAATTATTATCAGCACACCTGACAGGGACAGTAGCACGAATCTTGCACTAAGATTTCTTGTTTTACATCACAGACTCACACAGACATCTGACCACCATTATAATCAACTACCGTAACGGAGGCTCTTTGTCATTTTAGGGCATAAGCAAACCCTTTGTTGGTTACAAGGTGAAAGATTTTTGCCTTTCTCTGCCCCAGGATCATGAACTGCCTGGTACCAGCTTTAGAGTGCTGCAGATTCTTGTGTGATACATAAGAAATTGGCAAAAAATCTTCGTTTTTTTTTCTTCCTTTGGATGTAAGAACAAAGGAGAAGGGGAAATAAGGTTTGAAAATTTAAAGTTTTTTAAGGCTTACTGTAGATAGAAAAACGTCCTTGCCTGTACATGGCTGGTGTGGTAAAGAGAGACATCACTGAAAACAAAGATGAGTCCGACTCAGCTAAAGACTCTCAAGGTGCTACTGCATTTGTGTAGGCAAGAAGGAAAACAGAAAACAAGTCTCTTATCGACAGAGGAAATACTATGGAAAGAGAAAGATGGAACAAGCTGCAAAAATAAGGTGTCTATGTAAGCTAATCCTATGAAGTATGCTGTTACTAATTGAGAAAGGGATTTCATTGTTTTAAGGGAAGTTTGCACTAATTAAGAGATGTTAATAGGCACTGGAAATGATGGTGTGTGCCCCGAAGGAAAGAAAGAGAAGACTTATGAGCAACGTTAAATGAGGCTTATGAGTGCAAGAAACTTCTAGCAGGTAGCTAGAAATTCAAGGAAAAATGGAAGGGACAGGTTTATTTTCTTGTCTGATTTCAGTCCCTTGACTTAGGCAGAAAAAGCTCAGAGACATTAAACAGAATTTCTTGGATGAGCAAGTGGAAGGAGCTTTACTGTTCCCAGCCAAACTTCATGTTAATTATAAGAAAAGTTTTGGGGACTGAAAATCTATGAATGGTTTAGTGGAAAGGTTATGATGGAAAGAAAAAAATACTCATTCAAGAAGAGTTTTGAAAGTGTGACTGTTCCAATCATTGAACTTTGTTGTTGTTGTTGTTCTCTTTGCTTTTAATGCTATATTAACACATTCTATAGCAATGTGGGCTCTGTATAAACTTCATATGCTACTCCAGGAGAATTATTTATGGGAATATCTGAAATGAAAATTCCTGTGTAACTCAATGACCTTCATCTCCTTTGCCTTTATAAAAGTGAAATTATTTCATAAATAGAATATACTTTAGAATCTGGCAAAACCAAGGACAGGGCTAACTTGTAGATGGGTAGTTCAAACCAGAATTATTCCTCTTCATCTGTAATGATAACAAGCTTTGATCATAGAGTGTCTGTAGGTAAACTTGCCCATGCTTGAGTTGGGATATAGGAAATCAATCATCTTTCCTTCTCTCCTTTTGAAGCCATGTTTAGGCACTGGGTTATTAGCCCTTTCTCACTACCGATGTCTCATACACTACTAAGCTATGTCAACTGCAAATAAAATTAATTGAACCGTCTAATAAGAATACACATATTGTTGCCTTATGAGTAACTAATTTGGGTTGATTGTGACCATTCTGTCAACAGGCCAAGATGCTGTCTTCTGGAAAGGTAGTCATCATTGCCATTCACCAGTGAAGTATGGGGGGGAAAGAGCAGTACCTCAGCTAAATAAAGTAACTTAACAAATGTGGTTTTGATAGCTACCACTGTGCCTATCACAAACATCTCTCAGTGCCATTGTGTAGGTGTGTGAAAAAATACTCTTCTGGAAAATATATGCTACTTTCATTGTAATCACTTACTTACAAACCCCTCCCACTATATTACAATATTAGGGTGCTCTATGTATCCAGGAACACTTATCTTCTACACTATATAAATCTGTCCAGCAAAATGTAAATCTTTTAGTATCTTTGAACAGGATTCTGAAACAGAGTCTGAATTTCTGTTTCCCTAAGCAAATGGTAGACAGTTGGTGTGGCCATCAACCATGAGCACAAGGCTTTGAGGATGATATTTTTGTTCACTGATCCCAGTGGCTGTTCTGCAAAATGCATGTTACTTCCTGTCCTCCCTCTGTGCAGATCATGGAAGGTTTTAAGGAGTAGAGTGGGAGATTGACTTTCTTAAATCCATCTGCAGGAGCTTCTACCTTCCACCAAAGAGCAACAAACAGTTTTGGTGAGGTCCCACATCAGTCCTCCCCCTTTGGATGTTTGTGGCTGAGTAATGTTACAGGAGCAAACTTCTTGAGGACATACTTACATTACTACCCAAAAGGTTAGGTGATAAGAGTAGCTATTCTACTAGAGGCAAAATCAAACACTTTTCAAAGAAACAACCATCATTCACATATCAGTCAAAGAAAGTTTAGCAAAGTTATTACAAATTAGCATTATGACTTTGGATTTAACGATATTCAGAAAAAGAAAAAGAATGAAATTATCAGATGCTCAATCTTCCTAGTTCATAATCTTTCATTTTAATTCATCTCTATTACCATAAGTTATTCTGTTTAAAGTACATTCTGATGTCAGACATTGTGCATTAAACAGTTGTTAAGATCTAAAACTGGAAGATAGCCACTAAACCACATGAACAGACACTGTCAATGACTTAAATGAGCAATTGTCCAGACATTACAACAGAAAACTTATTGCAAGGAACAGTGGAGCCACACTGAAGGAAAGAAATACTGATGAAGAAAGAGTTTCCTTCAGTCCTTTTCCCTGTCTGAGAATTGTCAATATAATTATTCTTCCCTTGTGTCTTTGCTTTACAAAAAGGACCCTGATTTAAAAAGGTCCTGCATTTTAATGCCCTAATTTTGCATTCACCTCCTACGTGGATTTGGAATTTCACATCCTCAGTTTCATGCTTCCTCTGTGGTCTGAGATAATTTCATTACTTGCATGTCAAGGCAAGGATATGTTGCTGCTATTTCACGTACACTTTTAACTAAGCACAAGAACACTGCCTTTATTTTAGTTCTCTGTAATACTAAAAATATGTAAACAACTCTTAGCGTAGGCGTCCTCTTTCTAGACATTGACCTCACTGCTCAGACTAAAGAAATACTAAGTTAGCTTAATGACATGGACTATTACTCAAAACTATAGTAAAAAGAGGCAACAGAAGTTTTAATACCTGTTCTGCCATACCACAAGGGCTGAAAATTTTAGGAATGGAAAAAGAATAATATTATCTGTGAAATTCAAGTAAATCTTAAAAAATGTAAAAGAACGTTTTATACTCATTTGGAAGGTAAATTGTATTAAAAGGATATTTTCCTCAGAATATTTTTTAATCAGTGTGGGGTAGATATTTATATCAGCTAACCTGTGAAAATTAATTTGCTAACATTTTCAAAGTGTTTAGTATTTAGCATGAGATGCTGAATTTTTTTACTGTTACCAGTTAAGATTTTATTTGAGGTTCAGTATAGTTTTTCACAAACCATATTGTCAGAGTTTTTATTGTAATAACATGCTCAGACACATGGTATCCTATATTTATGAAACAACTAAATATATTCTGTCATTCCCTATGAAAAACATAGCACATGTACATGAAGAATTTTTAAAAGCAGTCAAATGCTACAGTCCTCAGACATTTTTACAGTGCCTTTTTTTTTTGTCCCCCCCTCACTTTTTTCAGGGTAATCAGAGCAGTCATGTAGTCCAGTTGCAGCTGCTACCGCTACACCCAGCAGCTGGGTCACACCTCAGGATTGGAATCACAGCCCTCAAGACAGAATCACGGTAAGCTGATTTTTGCTCGCCGAGAAATTCTAAAGAATATGCAGAGGAAAGAAAAGAGTATATTAATGAAGAAGGGTCTGTAGAAAAGACAAATATAAGCCACAATAAAAAGGGGAAAAAACATCAGCACCATCTCTTTCCTGAGATGGTAATAGAATTAGAAAAATCATCTAAGAGTGAGGAGCAAGGAGCACTATTTTCAAATAGTCTTGCACATCATGACAGCATACTTGCTATCCTTCTGTTGCATTAATACAATAAAAAGCAATGTTTCCTGACTTCATAAAACTGATCCCTAATGTTCTTGTACCAAGGAGTCTTTTATTGCTTCCGCAGGATATTGATTATTATGATGTTTTAAAAGAAAGTGAAACTAAAGGGGATTTCACTAACTCCTCATAATATTGGAAGGTTATCATTCTAGAAAGACAGCAAAAGAAAATCAAGGTTTATTTCACATCTCTGCCAGAAGCAGAGCATATTTATCTATATAAGTCTTAGTCCTCTAAGTCTGGAAAAATATTGAGTGGATCAATAAACACCAATGGCCCATGTCTATCAGTGCTGACTGCCCGGCATACCTGAAGAGAGACAACATAGTGATTTTTCTTGATGGCTTTTCTTCAGTCTTAGAATGAATTGGCTGAGGAAAATGTCTGCCCAGGAGAGTTCCGGGCTTTTTAAAGACGAGTTCAAAACAAATCTATTTTCTAGTTCTGCAGTTTTGTATTATTGCCCATCTATGTGTTAGCTAGAATTTCATGCTGCCAAATCTGATTGCAGGATCAAAGTCACGATTGTTTAACTTTCCTCACAGGAGAAATATTGCACAAGAGATAATCTTCTTCATTCATCTGTCCCTTGTACTTAAACTGTGTGTTCTACAAAAAAAGAAAGAAAAAAATCGCATCTCCAGAATTTCCAGGGAACTCACTGCTGCTCTTTAACTGAAAATTTCCTCCGCCAGGTCACAGCAGCTCGTTTTTTCACCTGCAGACTCCGGTATTGTTTCAAGCAAATCCTAATACTCTTGCTATGGTGGGTTCTCGCGGGAAGCGATCGCCACCGGTGTGAGGGTCGCTCCTCCCTTCCCCCCGCCTTTTCCTACTCGTCGTTTGCGCAGCGAGACCCGGGAAGGAACTGAGCAGCGACCCAGCATAAAACGCTGATATAGTTACATAAAACTGACCCGAGCGGAGCTGGAGCGGGTCCTGGCAGAGACTGCGCGGTGGTTGCGACACACGTTACCGTGCGGGGACACGCGCTGTGTTGCGGAGGACACCCGAAGCAGGATATCTGCCTGGGACACCCCGCTGCTCCTCATCCCAGGTAGCCGCTGGGCAGAGTTTTCCTTTTCTCTTTTCCTTTTCCTTTGTGGACATAAGTCATTTGCGCACATAAGCCTGTGTGAGAAATAAATAAGAACATGATGTGATCACTCTTTAAATATCCATCTTGACATCCCCCGGGACTAGTACAACTACAACAGCATAAAACGTTCACTGGCAAGTGGTATCTTGACGTTGGACTGAATTTTTATATTCAGATGTACTCTGAGGATAGCATTTTTCCTCTGTGAGTTGTATTACATCTCTGGTATTTTAACTATCATTTTTGACTTGTAGTGTAACTGCCATCACTAACAGCTAGAAATGCAACGAGAAAAATGCCACCACAACATGAAAATGCGATTGCACACAGTCCCATGCCTCATGTAGAGCTGCAGATTTCAGGGTTACAAAACATGTGTTTCTCTTACTCTTTACTGCTACTCTCTCTGAGCCTAAACAAGAATCAAAGTAATATTTGAAATACGACCAATTCTGAGCAATGACATTCAATGAAAATTATGTGCTGCTTTTATCAAAGTGTAGAGACTTAAGTGGACTATCTAAACTTGAATATTATTTATTATTATTATTTTTTTAATGTACTCACTGCAGAATTTCTCACTGAGGTGATGGAAGCACACAGGTGCAATTAGAAAATGATTCAGTTGGAAGCACGTGAAGTTATATGCCTCCAGCAGCTAATCATTCTTAAAAAGAAAATATAAACCAAAGCATTGTTTTTCTTGCATTCTTTCATTACTTGGTGTTAAAATAGTTGTGCACACCCAAATATACTAAAACCCAAACTTGGATAAGTTATACTACTGAATGTATATTTAGAAAAGAACTTTAAAGATAACTCAGTTGATTTTTTTCAAGCAATATGTTTGATTTAAAGGTAGTTCTGGGCAAGAACTTGTATATTTTCCAACACAAGGAGACTGTGATGTATCATACTTGCTAAGCAGGAATTCTTTCTTCAGGAAAATATATCTGGCTTGTAAGAAAAGAGGCCATAGGCGGAGAGAAGAAAAAAAGAAGAAACATCATAGGAATGCCAAGATGGTTGTTTTCATCAAATAAATTAACTCGAGCCAAATAGAAAGTGCGATGTTAGCAACAGTATTTGGCGAGTATGAGTAAAAATGTAAACATAGTTAAATTTTACTTTACACTCTTCAGCAGTCTCCAGCATTTTATAATGGCTGTCTAGAGCTTCTGGGAGTGCGTATATAGAAGTTAACTCTAAGTAGTCTATCATAGCCCCCTATTGTTGGGGGGCGGGGGGGTCAACTTTCCTTGGGGAAGCTCAATTTCAACTGTTGAAGTCAGTTTAGCTTCCCAAAGGAAACCCAGAAACTTTGAATAATCCTTGTAAATTCCACTGGATGCACAGGAACATGAGGTTCCTGTTACAGACATATGGATTAGGTGCCTAAAGCTGGAATAATGTGAATTACTTTTCCCAGTTTCATTAACTGGCGTTATTTTTTTGAGAGAAGGAGCTGCTGACACAAGTTAGCACAAAGAAATAGTCTTCTGTTTGTTTCTATGTATGAGTAACCAGGGGTGCTAAGAAGCCTGCTACCCACATTTTTTGGCTCTGCTGTATTTGTTGCCAAATCAAATTCCCTGGATGAAACTTCTAAATTCATACAATTTGAATTTCCTTTGGAAAATTTCCATCCATTTACTTTGGAAAAATCCAGATTTAGAGCCCTGTCAGGTTTGTATGACTCAATTTCACCTGTAATCTGTTCAGTAGTGTTAGGAGACCTTCTAGGTATTGCTCTCTGAATCATTACAGGGCAACTGAGTTTCCCCTGACGGCCTTAGTCAAAGAAACTATGGTAGAGCCGTGTATGAACTTCATCGGTATTGTGTGTAAAAAGTTTTTTTACATTATTGGTGTGCTGAGTCAGAGCCTTAGATCTCTTTAGAAGCAGTTTTGTGATTGCAGTCCAGCTTTTTATGACTGTTGCTTGGAGAATTTACCAACAGGGTGGACAGTAAGGAAGCCAACATGAAACATATGAAGGAATACTGAAGGTAGTGATTTCTAATTCAACTCCATGTATAAACTTTTCTTCAGCAAGACAAGCCTAATGGCTGTCCTACCATCTTGCAGATCAGGAATACTTACCACCTGTGGCCCACAACATATACGCAGTTAGGAAACTGCATGAGATCTAGCAGTCTCAGAACCATGGCCGGCGCGTGCGCTGCCCGCTGTGTTGTTTTTTTTAGACTTCTGCTGTGGGGGGGAAGACCCGGGTCTGTTTCGGACGCCATACACTGACTGTCTAGAGGCCCCCTCTAATGGGACCAACGGTTGCTGGAGGAGCTTCATGCAGATGCCATGGGAAGTTCACCGCGCTCGTGAAAACCGCTGAACGGCACGCGACAGCGGACGTCTGAGGAAAGCCGGCGTACGCGTACCGGCAAAGGCTTTCTGCTTGCCGGCGGCACGTGCATCTTCCACAGCGCCCGTGTTCTCATCGTAAGTAAGCCTGGGAAACTGGTGTCCGCTATGGTAAAACAGGCTTAATACCTCGGGGCGGCAAAGGGAATGAGAGATGCAGCACGCGATTACAGTCCGTGCCACATGGGGAGATTCTGAACGATCGGCTACCATGTCACGTGCCATTTTGCTGGTTTTGAAATACGGCAAAGCACATTGTGCTAACACACTTCAGAGCTTTAAAGCGCCTGCTGATTGTCTTTTTTACGCCCCTACAGAGAGGGAACTGCTAGTCTGTATGGGACATACGGTACTTGGTTATTTTTATAGGCCACATTGAAGAGGGGCTTATGTCTTTGCCGAATAAAATTTCAATTTAAATGTAACTCTCCGCTTGTTAGTCTAGAAACGTGTCATCACATTTAATTGGCTTGCATTGATTGTTTGAAACTGCTTATCAGTTTATTACGGTGTTTTGACAAAGCTGTAGCTTTCTGCTTCCTTTCAAATAAATAGAAAGAGAAGTTACTACTAACACAGAATTCTGTTCAACTTTTCCGTTTCCCAATATACGGATGTACAAAAAGCACATTTATAACCTCTGATATTTGCTGGGGTTTTTAAACTATATACAAAAGTGGAATCTGAAAAAAAATGAAAACGTGGAAGCTGACAGAAAAGCCCTATTCGTTTCTTCTTTATGTAATTCTTGATCTGTCTCTGTCCCAAGGAAAAACTAATGATTTTGAACAGAGGTAACAGTAGTGCACCAAAAGATTGAGAGAATGGAAGTCTGCGATGCGGCCTACAGGAAATTAAGCATTTATAAAAGGTTATGTGCCACACTGAAGACAAATAAATTAGTTCTTCTATCTGTATAAAGGTTTTTCAAATTTGCTGACCGTTATAGCGCGGTGTTCAAGCAAAAATTGGCTCGCCAACTTACTAAGCAACTAAATATTCTGCAAATAACACCTGCCAAACTAGGGAGGGAAAAAAAAAAAACCCAAACATAAAACTGATGAAATAAGTACCACTTATTTGCTTGGACTTCCTTTGGTCTCATTCTCAAGAACCTCTGCCGAAGAAGAAAGTTCAAACCTGACTGGTCTGAACATTGCCACTAGTCCATCTTTGGAGAAGCTGCAATACTCAGGAGATTTACTGAAAAAAGCGAGGGTCTGTTGACTGTTTCCAAGGGAAGGAGCCACTCAGAGTCATGAGCTCTGCCTCTACTAGTGCTCAGTAACCCCTTCATTACGGTGTCACAGCACAACCTTTATAGTTGAGTCTTTGAGGTATACACAAACGAAAAGAGACTTCTTGCTCACCTGAGTGGTCTGGTTAATAGGGATTGTCAGAGCTCTTATCATGGTAAATTCTGCTTCAAAGTAAACTTCCAATAGCGTTATTGACGTGATTAATGTTGCTTGTTCTATTTTTACACCAGCCTTGCCTGCTGGCTCCAGATAAATTACAATTCACACCTGAAGATGCCCCTGCTTTTTCTTCATCTCTTGTTCACACTTTTAATTGACAACTCTTTTGAACTATTGAGTAACAACACCCACTTAGCTGTTATGTGGACTGTACTAAACTTCAAATTGCATTATGAAACTTGTAGTTTCATATACTGAGTTGGACTTTTGCTGAAAAGGACTTTAAAGGTCCACACTAAAAAACATGGAGTTCTTTGGGTTAGCATTATTAAGTTTTCATTCTTTGAAATAAAAGAGCAGAGTTTTTCCAAAGACTCAGTGGCATCTCCCCAGCATCTGTGGATGAATGTGATTCTATATTATAGTATCTGCTCTGCCACAATTACGTATTTGTACTTGACAAATGACACTTCAGGCTTTTATAAATCCATCATAATCCAAATAAAATACCCATGTCTTAGCTGGAAAGCAGTCAAACTCTGATCACATAATAAGATATTAATGTATATTCTGTATTCTGGGATGTAATCTAGGGCTCCTGCATGGCATCATGGTCCCAAATGAAAAAGCATACTTACGCTGTTGTTGGCCATGTGGATAAATGAGAAGAATTTCATAGGTTTTAAGTCCATAAGCAGTAGCTGTAAGGAAGAGGGAATATAACACACATAATTCTACAGAAATTTTCCCAAAATGAGCCCAAATTATATATGTGTTGACTAAAGCATGGCTTGTATAGTGCTTGCTGCGGTCATCTATTCCACTGATTAATTATGCTCATTATTAGAAAGCCATGCATTATTTCTTGTTTGTGCTTGTCTAGCTTTCAGCTTGTAACTGATGCTTAATATTACATCGTTCTCTCTTATATTAAATATCCCATTAGTACCCAGCCAAAGTAACTCTGCAGGAAAGTGTTTATATACTGTAATCAAGTTACCTTTTGATCTCTGTTGTGATAAACTACAGAGAACGACTCACTAAAGCTCTCCTATTATTTTTTGTATGCTCTCAGCATACTTTTCTAGTTTTTAACTCCCTCTTCCACAGATTTTAATTTATACAAAGCATCAGGAAAGTAGGTCAAGTATTCATGCACTTGCCTGTTTGCAAAGATAACCATTAACCTCTCTAATTGACTTAGCCAGAGGTTTAAGGCACTTTAGGGTGAAGATCATTGGGCCAGGACAGTAGGAAGATATTTGACTTTATTTACATATACCCCAAAATATTCTTTACCTTCTTGCCCCTTTTTGTTCTTCCTATGTTGGCCACCTGACCACCTCAAACCTTTGAGTGAAAACGTCCAGATAAAGAGCATTAAACACTTTAAAATGCAATTGCACTAAATAGCCCTTACATTACATTTATCAGTAAACACAGACCCAACCCTGTCCTTTCTTTTAATTTACATGTCCAACAATTTCTTGTCCGTCTTGTTGCTAGTTGCACCTTGTTTTGTCCTTTTGGTTATCTGATTTTGGCCAGCATGCCTGATCTATAACTTTATATATATATATGTATGTATGTATATTAAAAAAAAAAAAACTATAACACCTTCAGCAATCTGATTTCATTTCCATTTCCATTACAGTACCTTTTTGTATTAGATGGCCACAAAAAGTTACTGATTAAACCCAGCTGATTTTTTCATTACTCTGCCTTTCCTCCCCCCAGAATAGTATCATTTACACTTTTATTCTAAATACTGCATCTCTAAGGACCTGCCAGATTTCTTCAGCTTTTTTTTCTTAGATCAGCATCCCACAAGAGTTCACCTATGAAACCTCTGATTTATGAAGTCTGCTTTTTGAACCCTGCTATTTTTATTTTGTACTGCACCAGCTTTTCAAGCCAAAGCTTCCCCACAGCTGTATTTTCTCCAAACATGTCAAAAGTTTCTGAACAGTTTGGGTTTTTTGTTAAATTGCATGTGCTATAAAGAAGCAATAATAATTGAGTACGTGTAATAAGCATGCAGGCAACAATGACTGCCTAAAGGTAGCAGCTTTTTTGTCAAAGTATTTTGTGGTATTTTTCATTTCACCTAGTGAGGAAATAAACAGATGAGGAAAACTTGCCCCAAAGTAAAATCTGTGTCATTGAAGCAGAGTTGCAACATGACAAAAGTGCATAGAGTAGTACACATGGCTAAAACCATATGAACTGAACTAAATGGGAATCTTATGCCAAGAGAAACACAAAATTAATTTAAAGCAAAACAAAAATTTATTTAAAAAAAGTTTGAAGAATAACCTGTCCCACCTAACGACTTTTCATGATCCATCCATGAAAAAAAACTCTGAGAAAAATCTTGTGTCTTGAGTTCTTTTAGTAAAAATTACTCAGACATATCTTGCTTCATGATGAGATGTCCATGAACAGATTTGACCTGTAGCACTTGACAATGAAAGGGATTCCACAGAAACAGAAAGAGCAGATAGATACTTCATGTAGTATCTTGAACCTTTCGTTCATACGAGCAGATTTTGAAAACTTGAGAATAACTGCTGAAAATCTACTGATGTTCTCTTCCCTGATTACTGCCTTAGCCACACACAAAAAACCCCGGCATAATTTCCAAGAATGTGCAACAGCTACCAAGACGAACTTTCAAAAATGTATTCAATTTTTTACTATCTAGTTCCTCAGTCATTTATAAGAATTTTGATGCTATAATACTTAGTTTCCATTTTCCAAGGTTAATATTGATAAAAATACTCTAATTTCCCAATCCAAGTGTACTTGCCTTTAAGCTCCTTCAGTAACAGGAAAGTATTTGTAACGGTATACACATATATAGGGGATAGGGAACTATTTCCAAAACTAAAGACAAAAAGAAATGACAAGTGTGAGCCAGACAGTAACATGGGACTGACTGGTATCCAATACCAGTGCATTTCTACCACAATAACATTGTGTCTTAGGCTTTTTCCTTTCGAAGTAATAAACTTAAGTCACATCCCCAGCTTCAAGATGGAGGTATTATTATGATGAGCAAAGACAATGCTATAACAATTTGTAGTTTATAGAGGGACATTTCTAAGTGCTGCCTGCATTCCTAGAATCAGATAATAGGTTAGATTATCAGTGTAACACCTGCAGATACCTCAGAAAAGGACTGCTCTATCTGTGCGAGAAAATAGAGTCATTAATTCCTACTGGTCAGCTGCTCAGGATGGGGAGAAGAAATTCATTAAGGTGTCATCCAAATTCTTACTACTTTCAGATTTTTTTTGTGTTGCCCAATCCGTGCAAGAATTTTTTTAATCAGACATTATGACCACTGGAAAAGGAGACCAAAGGATTAAACTAAATGCAGGCTAATATATAGAGAAAATATAATGAACTTTTGCTCAGAACTTGAAAAAATATTATATATTTAATATTATTCTGAAAATTATCTTCACTGTTTACTCATTTCTCACTTGTTTTCCAACCTTTTCTCTTCTTAAAAGAAGTAAAATAATGGAAGGATTTTATAGTAAGGTAGGAATGAATTAATCATCACACCAGAAGAACTACTTAAAACCCTTCCCTCAGAAATCTGTATTTTGGCGAGTGAAGAAGCGTCCTCTTTGTTGTTCCTATGTTGTACTGAATTACACCCGTTCTTGGGGTAGGTATATTTGTAATTAGAAGTCAGTCCGAAGCATGTTCTGCAACCTTCTTAGCCATGGGAGAGGAAACTGTTGAGGAGAAGCTGTGTTCATGCTTCTTAATCATGCCATAATAACCGTATTTAAAGAAAGACGCTAGTCTGGCTCAGCAGTTACTAATAAGGAACTGAATTGCAGTTTGCCGAGGCAGGCAAAAGAAAAACGAGTAAAGTCAATGCAAACTTATTGTGCCGCTTATCTCAACCAATTAACCAGTGACCTGGTACCTGGGTGCCGTGAGTACTACGCACAGAAAACCGAGGGATGGTGTTTGGGCAGTGCACTGTCCTTGTGTTTCACAGCATCCAGACCTTCTGGATGGGGTGTGTCGGGGGTACCACCCTGCAGGACAGCCCGGAAGGCACTTCGTTCTCCTCAGCATTTCCTAATGGAGTCCCTTCCTCAGGGGCTGCCATTTTTACCCGCCTTCATCTCCCACCTTGTTTCACATGGCTGTGAATCCCAAAAGGTTGCAGCGGCAAAAACTTGGACGCTGCAATTCTTCAGTGGTTGCAGGGTCGTAGCATCAGCTGTGACAAAATGTGTTAATGGAGTGGGCAAAATGCAGACAGTAGCCTACGTGACAGCCGAAGGTGCTGCTGTAAGTTGCATAGGCTCACGCTAGCTTTGCATTCGTTGAGCAAGTGTTGTTGTACCATGGCCTTGGAGAAGACATCCCAAAAGCTTGAGTAGTTTTATACTTCAAAGCGTAACTGTTGTCCGTTGCAGCATTATTAAAATCTAGCTATCTGATTTTAAAACCAGGTATACGTTTGTATGGATTCCCACCACATTTGTAGATCACAGGTTACAAACACTTTTTTAAAAAGGTGCAAATTTCCCACCTTGTTCTGGAAAGGAGTCACTTTCTAGCTGTGCTGAACGTGGATGCTCCTTACACTGAATGCCTTCTGCTTAGGGTTTTGGATTTATACTCTGTATTACTGGAATTCAATATTTATGCTAAAACTATTTCAGCACACAGTTACTGATTCATCTTTTATAATAAAAAATTTAAGGGCTTTATATATTGATAGAGAAATACAGAGCTGGAGGAAGCCAACACTACCACCAAGGCATTTAAATGATGCCTAGATAAAGCATGCATAGATCAGAAACGCAATAATTGTTCCTTCTTAGAATTCTACCCATCAGTTCCCATTTATTTGTTTTAACATTTTGGGCAATTACAAAGTCAAAAAAGGAATAATAACTGTTAATCTGTATTTCCTCGGAGGCCTCAGATAAAAGCTGGTGGATAGAAATGTAGGTGATCAAAAAATGTGCATTAAATTGTGCGAGATCAAAACCGGTAGAAATGTACCACATCTTTTAAGCAAGCAATAATGGCTGAAGCTAAAAAGGGCATCAGATTGTTGAAGTCACATACTACCTATGAAAGTAAAATTCTTCGCTAAGCTGCTGCTTCCAGGCCACTGGAAACACAATTTGTTATCTTCAAGTTGAAGCGCCCGCAAGTTTTATTTCACTTTACTTCAACAGGATCCAGAAGCTAGGCATTCACCTCTCTGAGCCCTCTGAAGACTTAGTTTCAGATCACACCTATAGACCAAAACAGAATCAGCCTCCACAGAAAACATACGATGGCCCCTGCTGTTTCCTTTAACGTAAGCGTGCGTCGGCACCAGCCGGTACTGATCGTGCTGCTTCCTTTCATGTCCCGTAGCCCAACGTTTAAAGCTTTTGAGCAGGATGCAGCAGATTTCATTCAATTCTCCCATATCTTAGTGGAGCGCACAAGGGATCAAGGGGAAGAGAATGAATTATTTCTCTTATGGAGAATATTCTTGAAGAAAAAATAATCCCAGACTGAGTGAGAGAGCACAAGATAGAGCATACCACTGCAATGCCAGTGATTCAAGCACTTGTCTAGGATCATCGTCTCCTTATCTTTGCCACAAGGATATTTTCTAGAATTAACATGGAATTCATCCTGGGATAAAACACAAAACCAGGCTAAATATATTGTTTAAAGTTATCTCACTATCCATTAAGATTATACTTTGTATTCTTAATGGTATTAGAACACTCAAGTTAATTAGAAAAAAATATCATCAAGGGGAAAAAAGATTTTTATAGTGTTAATCAGCCAAACAGTTGGGGAAAATAACAAATATTTCTATTGAAATGTTGATTTTGTAAAACTATCAGTCAGTTTTGCAAACCTAGCAGTTTCAGCTGTATTAGAAAATGAAATTGGAAAACAAACAAGAAAAGAGCTAGAGGCCATAACTTCCTATGGCTTAGCCATGCATTTTGCACAGTGACTTTGAAAATGTTTTCTCCACTTGTATCATGCCCAGTGCTTTAGAACTGTGTGATTAATATTGAAACCAATTCCTCATGTTGGCTCAAGCTGCTCAAAGGAATATTGATTTTTTTCATGCACAATTTAGTTGGAGGAAAGGAAGAAAAGCTCACCTAAATAAAAAAATCTCTTTTAATATAAGCTCCTTCACCACAGGCTATCAGTTGTTCCCAAAACCAACATCTTTCCTAGCTCTGCCAAGCAATTTTCATTTTACACTTCTCAGAAGCTGCAGTGTTAGATACAGATAAATGCTATAGTTTCCTTGCTGATTGCATCAAATGTGTATCCATGCAAAAGAACAAATCTAAATAGCACCCCAAACAATGAACTCAATGCCCCATCGAATTTAGGTCCTGGATACTTACTAACACTAGGAGAATGTTATTTTACTGGTCACCTGTAATTATTTAGCAACGACCTTGGGGTTTCTGAATTTCACAGCTCCCTTCTGCTCTTTCTGTTTTCTGTAGGCTGTTGGACAAATACAAAATTAGAATTGTAAATGAAGGTGTTCCATAAAAGCCACTGGACTGGAAATCATACCTACTTCACAGAAGGTGGCTTCATTTTACAGAGTTTATTTTCTTCACAACAGTGCACTGGCAAACTGCAGGTATGGATAGTCCTACAAATAATCTCTCAAATACGTTCTTCATTTCAGTGGTTCCTACTTTTGATAGTGTTATATATTTGCCCTTTAATGAGCCCTGCTTCCATATACTGTAACTCTCCCTCTCCTCCTCCTTACTTCCTTTTCTTCCTATGAGGTTTTTAGGGGTTTGGGTTTTTGGTTTTTTTTTTTTTTTACTTTAGCATATGTTTCTCCTACATGTCTAATTGGTTGTTCCCTTTCTTGCATCTTAGTTAAACATTTCCTCAATTTAGTTTATATCATGCAGGAAACATTGTGGGTTCACATGTAAAGGCATGGATGAGTAAGCAAGGTGTAAGCAGTCCAGGAGGATCTTGAAGTGTGTTGAGGGTAATTTCTTAATCCAGGTGACAGACAGCCCGACTGTATGACCATTCTAGTACCACACATCTATTTCTCTCCAACTTTGAAGTTGGTTTTGATAATTCTCTAACATGAAGGTTCTCATAGATGAGTTATTGAAACACCTTGCCTCCTCAAAACATTATAAACTGCACATTTTTAGAGCTCATTCTATCAAAACATGACTTAATTGTCAATGATTGTATGTTTGGTACCATATCATGTTAAAATATGTAAATATATTGCTAGTGAACATTCTATGAACTTCACATCTTCCGATATTGTATATTCAGCTTTTCATATTTGGGAAGTTTGCCTTTTCGTCTAGAAGCTTAGATGCTGTGAAACAAAATCCCCCAAATATGACATAGGTAACAGAAAAAGAGTCACACTGAAAAAGGAGGTTGTCCCATACAATTCCTATGACATTCCCAAACGGTACAGTAACTTACCAGAGCCATTAACATCATACCTATAATCATACACAGTCATAGAAATACTGTTACAATCTTCAATCAATCAAAAGACTGAAAATGGCTGATTAGGAAAAGATATCATTCGCAAAGCTTATATGTTTCATTATTTTGAAGGAAATATACTCTCTACATTCCAGTGGCAGCTTTGAGTTAGGCAGGCTGGTGAGCTGCTTTTTGATTTAGTCAAAACACCCAGCTGGAACAGACATCTGGGGAAAATGAGGGAGGCGGCGAGTAAGTTTGCTCTGACGGAGCACCTTCCTCCACACCAACTACAGAAGGACAGCTGGCCAGGGTCACCAAACCGCCCAGCAGCACCGAGTGCTTTTAGCAGAAGAAAGGAAAGTGTTTGGATGAGCTCAGAACTAGCTAGCTACTGCTGTTTGTACGCCATTGTCTACAGCTAAACTAGTGCCTCATTTACAAACAACAAAAGACGTGTAAGGCACAAATCGTCATCCCTGAATCCTTCCTCCTCTTCTGTCTGCCCTTCTCCTGTGGAGAAGTGAAACTCATTGTCCGCGTTCCCCGCCGTAGCTACAGCCACGGACCTAGCAAGGGAGTTAGGAGTGCTCTGCAGGGGAGCTGGCACTAGAGACAAACTTTGCACTGTTGCATTAGCTTAAAATAAGGTTGGCAGAACTGTTTTGAGACACTTGGTGGATATAGATATGTACTGAGAAAAAATAAAATCTGTACTGTCCCTGTAATAAAGCCCTTCAGGAGAGAACATCTAGCTGAGGTAGTTTCTCCAGCAGAAGAAAGTCTCTTCCCTTTCTCCAGAAGCAAATGCCAGTAATCCCAGCTCAGCTGTGGCTGAAAAAGAGGGTCTGGAGAGGGGAGTGAAGAAGTCAGGAGGCCCTACAGCAAAGGTCCCTGTGCCGTTAGCCTGGCCTGTTATAGAATCATGGAATAGTTTGGGTTGGAAGGGACCTTCAAAGGTCATCTAGCCCAACTAGATCAGGTTGCTCAGAGCCCCGTCCAACCTGACCTGGAATGTTTCCAGGGATGGAGCATCTACCACCTCTCTGGGCAACCTGTGCCAGGTTTCACTACCTTCACTGGGAGAAAATTCTTCCTTATATATCTGGTCTAAATCTACCCTCTTTTAGTTTAAAACACTTTAATTACTGAAAGGCCGCAGTAAGGTCTCCCCAGAGCCTTCTCCAGGATGAACAACCTGAACTCTCTCAGTCCGTTCTCACAGGAGAGGTGTTCCATCCCTCTGAGCATTTTTGTGTCCCTCCTCTGGACCCGCTCCAACAGGTCCATGTCTTTCCTGTGCCGAGGGCTCCAGAGCTGGACGCAGGACTCCAGGTTAGTCCAGGTGTCACAGGCACTTCAGGTTTTGGGAGATAAATCCTATTAAATCTCTGCAATAGTGCAATGGGGAAGAGTAATCTTTATGAAAAGATCACACATTCTTACTACGCTGATTGAGTCGCAAGCGTCTGAGATAGATAAAGGTACTGCAATACCACTTGCTGTTTGTGAAGAGCTGCTGTGGATGAGGTCTTTTCTTATCTTTCTGTGCTTAGGCTACTTACATATTCTTGTACTTTTCCTAAGAATCCTTTAGTTTACTTTGCTCTGAACTCAGGGAACCTGGTGTAGGTGTTAAAGAAGGAATATATCCTTCACAGGTAACGGTTGCCCTGTAAAACATAAACTTCTTAGTCACACTATCTGTAAAGCATACTGATGGAGCTTTGAAAGCAAGGCAAGTTAATCATAATTAAGCCAATTATGTTCATCTGCACAGTTAAATCAAATTGTAGGATTGACATACATAATGGAGAATTTACATTTTAAATGTTACGTTCTGAAGCTTTATCTGTACATTAATCATTCACATTGCTATAATACAAAACCTAAAGTTTGGCCATCAAATGGCTGAGCAAGCAAGAGGTCCACTTCTTGATGCATCATTTCTAAATATGAACAATATCGTCTTCACAACTCTGGATGACAACATGGGCCTAGTTTTACTTTCAGTGCTTCACTCTGCGCTTCTTGTGTTTTATTAGGGGCAGCAAACCAGCTGACAATCCAGTCAGTATTTTCAGCTGAAAATTTACTTTGCTTAACGAGCAACTCAGTTATAAAATCGCCCTTGCCATCTCAATTGTCTTGTGGGCCTTTGACTTGATATATGAGATAAAACATTCTTGAAACTATTCTTAATTAGATCAAGGAAAATTCCTACATTAGGAAAGAGCAAAAATACCTCCGAGGCCCATACTAGTTAGTACTTAGAGCAGCATGGTAACAGGTAGACTTTGTATGCATGCATCTGCCCCATGTAAACTAAAACTTGGAGATACCTTTGCTCCCACCTGTACTGAGTCTGCTTGAAGCTTATCAGCTGTAACATTGAGTGTGGTAGAGTCAGAGTTTGGGGTAAAATATTTGTTAATCTCCAAGGGAGTAGCTGCAGTCTGTGGGTAAGTAAATGTTTTTCTTCAAGTTGAAAAGGGTTTCTTACCTTTTTCCACAGTAGCAATGATTTACAGGCTAGTTTAATTTTTATTTTTAATGGTGGAACTTAGAATGATGATGTATACAACTACGATTTGTTTACTTGTAGGAATTTTCTTCTATGTAGCACCTTATGTGAGTTACAGAAAAAAAAGACTACCGGGTGATAAAACTCCACTAGCAACGCTTATCTGAAAGTGCCTCATAATTGCCATTATTTATTTCTAAACCCTGTATACTCAATTTAATTTCTAACGCTTTGTAATAGAAACATGAGTTGTCTCTTCGCAATAAAATAATAGCCATAATTATTTCGATGTAGTGAAACAGTTCATCGATGTCTTCTGATAGTTTGTGGTGCTGGTGACACAATGTTGGTTAAATGTTTGGGGGCAGGGGATTTCCCCCCACAGGTCTGACAAGTAGGTTCCTACAGTTTTAAAACTGCAATTTTAGACCAACTCTTTGGACCAGTGCTGGATGGCTGTAAAGACAGAAAGACAAACTGTGAGCATTTGTCAGTAAACAAATCAAATGGCACCTTTTTTTATTCCAGTGAACTCAGTTTAACCTGCTCATTTCATAGAACTCAGAGGTGAATGTCTGCATCACAACCCATACTACAGTTTTCTATTTTTTTTAATTTCAGTTGTAGAGTGTATGTACTTAGAAATGCAAGCAAATACTGACCATCCAGGGGAGGCTGAATGTCTTCTCAAAGTTGTTTGAAACAAAGGGGTAATTCGGATGTGTTTTTTCTTTGTTCTGTAAGGAATTAGCATGTAAAGCTTATTGTTTTCTTGAAAAGAGAGTTCTAAAACACCAAAATGTTATAGCTTTTTACATTTTAAAGCAGGAGGGAAGTACTTATTGCCTTTCTAATGTACAGAAGGGTTTCTTCAAAGAAGTAAAAATGCTTTCAAGTAAGGTAAGCCAAAACTATTTTTCAAAAGCTAGTAATGTCCTATTTAATGTTTTGCTCTAATAATGAACTTGCCTCTCCTCCTTCTGCTCTACATTCCAGAGTTCAGCAGCATGCATGCTTGTAACTAGCTTCTTGGTTTAAATAGAACTATGCTGAGAGAATGGGCTGGAAAGTGCTGCTGCTTTATGCATCCTTATTATGAATGTATAAGACATTTAGAAGTGGGAAGATCTCAGTGAATTTTCCATAGAGGTCTTTTCCATTTTCCATTTGTTGCAGCAAAATTATCTTTTTCAAGGACCTTTAGCAAGGATACTCATTGAAGAGGAAGGCTGGAAAGTGACGATTCCCATCGGGGCAGAGCTTCAGAAAATCTATGTGGGTGGTAGGTACCCTGAGGCAGAAAATCTTGAGCTTTTGTAGTGGGCCACACTGCTTTTTGAGGAAACAGCTTGCTTGATTTATTGTATTACCAGGTAAAAATAGTATATTCCAAAAATGTGTATGGTTCCTACACATCTCAGATGGAGGTGAATAAATCATAAGGCAAAAGCCACAGAGGAAACTATACTAGGAAAAAAAACTTCCTCTAGAACATCTGTTCTGTCTCATCCTGCAGTAAAGATGTAGAGCTTTTATCTTAATTTTCCTTGAAAGTCTGTTTCTCTTATTCTTCACATTCTTGGTTCAGTTTCTTCTTCTTATCTTCCCACCTTGGAAGCTCTTTCCAGCTCAGGCATTAGCCCTAGAGTATCTAGGTGTTAGCTTAACACTTGAACAGTTGTTTAAGGCAACTGTGATTTTACTTGATATGCTCCAAAACTAGTCCCCATCTTATAAAAATTTTTTATAGGTCCCTAATCCATTTAATCCATTTTCCCCTGGACAGTGCCTCGTACTAGTGTTGGTACAGTAGATGCAAACAGACTTTTGGGGGCTTCCACAGATAAGAACCTTTTGATTTAACCCCTACTATGTTTTGTATTCTTTTATATTAGAAATGAAGAGACTGCTAGTTCACAATATCTATTTTATAGACAATTTTGCCATAGCAACAATGTGGACTTTGCTTTTGACTATGATATAGACTTTTCTCATTCTCTAAATTTACCATTTCATATATGTGTCTGTGCATGCACATATTTCCTTAGCCTGAGAGGCTTTCTTCCTAAGAACTTGACTTAGCTGCTGACATGTTACCAGTGCTCCCTGACTCATGTCATTCTGGCAAACTGTTAAATATATCAAGTTAAAAAAAAAAAAAAAAAATCTGAATCTCTCTGAGGGCAGGTAAAATTTTAGCTCCTTGCCTCAAGTTCATCTCAACTGACCAAATAATTTTAAAACATATCTTGCTGTGCCGACGAGTGTTAGCCTTCACATTGTAAAAAAAGATTTTTAACTGTGTGACTATCTGTGATTACTGTTACCAGTAGATCATGGTATACACAAACTCAAGGGCCAGATAGGAATGACTCAAACTATTTAAGGAAAGAATCTGTGAAAAAGCTTATCCACACATAGTATACATTTCTGAACATCCCTCTTTGCCCTTTCAGCTTGTTTTCTTCAACATTAGTCATGAAGAGCGGTTAATGTGTAAAAATAGTGATATGCTGTTATTGGAAATAAATTGCATTGCGCATTTTTCGGTATTTCAGTGAGTGACTGGATTGCTACAAAAGGGGACTATGTTTATAAATTTTGCTTCCCCTTACTTGAGAAACCACCAGTTTTTATCTAAACTATAGCAAACATTTAATTTCAAACAGATTTTCCTAAATTGAACTGCACTTTTCAGGCCTCTCGCAGTATCGTGTCTTAAGAGAAAGAAAATTAAGGAGGAGGAAGAAAAAAAAAAAAAAATTGGACTATTGATGACAGTCCTCTGGACCCGGCTGTGTTTTGTGCAGCAGCATCAGCTTTCCTTGGGGCGGACGCGTGCCCACGCGCAGAGCCCAGCCTTCGCCTGCCGCCGAGCGGCCCCCAGCCTGGAAGGGAGAGCCTGAGGAGCCGGTGTGATCCTGGGAACTTTCCTGCGTGCGTGCCAGTGAGGGGAGAGAGAGGGAGGGAGACCTCGCGCGAAGGAGAGCAAGGGGGGCAGGCAGGGGAGAGAAGGGAGCCGGCTGCGGGCTCTGCCGAAGGCTGTCGGAAGCAGAGCGTGCGGGCAGCGCGCTGGCTGGCGTGCGATTTAAGGGACGACGTGCGTTGACTTTATTCATTGAATTGCTGAAGGACAGAGATGACATCCGACGGCTGCTTCTATATGTTCTTGCTTATTGGTACCAAGGGTAAGTGTACCTGGCTTTTTTTTTTTTCCCCTGTTTTGAGCATTGCAAAGCAGATACCTGATAAACTTCAGTAGTGGATTTTTTTAAAAAAATATGGTATCTCAATGTTATTTTACAGTTCTTCACAGCAATTCTTCTTTGATAGAATTGAAGTGTAATGCAATCTCTCAAGGTTACCAGCTACATGTAAGGTTCGGATATTTTTGTATTTAGTGCTCTGAGAATTACCATTAATAGTTATGAGCTGAAATTAAAAAATAAGAAACAGTTTAAACATTGCATAAATACTTGCTGTAAATATTTAATGAAGGTACACACAGAACTGACTCATTTCAGATGCCGTGAAACCCACGTTTTCGACTCAGTGCAGTAGTTTGTAGTGGTACTGTGCAAGTGCTACTGGAATTGGTAGCTCTTGAGAAGTAGATTGTGTTCAGGCAGCAGGAATTTTTACCCTCTGATTCAGCATGATAGGCAGTATAGCATGCAAGATGGAGACTGAATTAAATTCCAGTTTTCCTGCAGATGCAGATCACTTCAGTGTGGTGGGGGCTACACTGGACCTTCCGCTTACTTTAGTAACATTTCCTTCATTTCATTCGAGTACCCTGTCTGTACGTGCTGCTTTTGACTTGGGTAAAGCTGTCCCTGTGAAGCTGCTGATACTGAACTGTATGTTGGATTTTCCTAATGATTATCGTTTTCTTTAGTTGTGATTTTTACATTAAAAATTGCTTTTTGTTGCACAATGTCAAGACTAAAATAATGTTGTTTCAGTTTCACAGATGAAACGGGTACCCTTTGCAATATCAATGGTTCTGTTAAAAGGAGCATAAGGGTGAATTCTACCACCTTCTTCTGTATTGAACAATAGTTTGCTCTCTCCTGCTTTTAAATTGAATCTTTTGGGGTTTACATGTGCATACTATGCTGCTTAACGTAAGATTTGAAAGGTATATTGCCCACATTAGGACTTTGGGAAATAGAACTCCACTTACAGTTATTTTTATAAAGCTTAGTTAAATGTGTAGAAAAACTCCAAGCAGTTCTATTATGTTTTGGAGGAATACATAATATGTGAGCTGCGAGCATGAAAAAACAGGCATATTAATGGATTTGGAATTAAGCAGGCTATGATAAGGAGATCTTATCAAGCCTGTGAGCAAAGCCTGGCTTCATGTGCACCCACATTATCCATGAGCAATAATCCAATATTTAAAGGTAGTACTTCAAGGTATGCAAAATAAAAGCTAAAGGATTTCAGCAAATTAATCCTTTCACATTACTGTTTTCTGTATCAAAACAGTAAAATGTTGGCACATTCGTCCAAGATGTGCAAATCATTATTGGTATAATTTCTGCTGGGTTAACTTCATCTCAGCTGTGGAATTTATAAAGCCTATCAAAATATATTTAAAGCATATTGCAAAATAGGATAGCAGATGAGGACTGTGAAGGACTACAGGCCTTTTAGTATTACAGTTACGATGGCCGTTATCTTTTTTTGGTGTTTATTGGCTCATCATAATATAGCGTGTTGTAACACCTACAGGAAAAACCACATGGCTCAGCTCAATTTGTTAGAGGGAGCAGCAGTGCACCTGGAGATTAAAGCACGTGCATGTATCGAGTCTCTGCTGCCTGTTAGTGCTCTGTTTCACACCAAAATTAGTTCCTGTTCAGTGCCATCTCTCCTAACCTCACTCACTGCACAGCTCGTCGTTCCGCTGCCTCTCAGAGTTTTAGCCTGTAATCTGAATTGTAGCCACATCTACAAGTTGGCTGATTTCATCTGCACAATATATTTCAGCTTTGCTCAAGTCTTCAGGCTAGCTGATGTTAAAACAAACACTCCTGAAGTAAGTGTAACTGTGCTTAGAAGTTGGATTTGTTGTTTATGGACTGCTAGAAGTTCACCCGTAGAGTTTTGTTGTGGGGTGGTGGGTTTTTTTGTTTGTTTGGATGATTGATTTTTAATTTCTACAACCCACAGGTGCTCCTACTTCTTTAAAAAGTAAAAAGAGAAATGCCTATCACACAAACTACTCTTGCCTGACCCATCCATATCAATCCAATCTACGTCTGTTTAGTTTTCCATTCAACAGCTAAAGTTGCACACAAATAACTCCAATAGCTCTTTTATTTTACTCTCTTCCTTCAGATCCTTCATTAAATCCTTTTATACAAGAAACTTTCCTTCCAAAAATCCAAATAATCCAAATTATCAAGCTTTTTATGCACCAGCAACTCTCAGCAACTGCCTGACTACTTTCCCATGTGGCATATACCATACCAGGCAGAGGGTTTCTTTGAACACAAAGCAGCATGTATACTGTGGTTTTCACCGGCACAACAGCATCACTTGGAGCATGGAGGGACGTAAATTCCAGGCTCCAGCTGTGGAACCGGCAGCATTGAATGGGCAGCCAGGATAAGCACGGGCCGGGGCGGCTCGCCCCGCTTGTGAGGCTAGCAGGTCACTTGGGCACGTGGCTGGCATCGCACTGGCTGCGGCCACATCTTCCCTCTTGGCAAAATGATCAACCGTAACTGCTGCAACAGCCACGGTGCACATTTGTGTCTTTAGAGTCACTCTGATGGGCTTGCTGGGGACTATAGCAGACTGTTTTGTCCTCCTGGACCTCAGCTAAGTGACAGACTCTGAAACGCTTCATTTATCAATCATTAAGAAAAAAAGAAGAACATTAGTATCTAAAACTATTCAAAGTTAATTCCAAAAGGGATTTGGCAGGCTCTTTGTGGAAAACAATTGCAAGTGTTACTATTTTAACCCTGTATGCTCTGTGCCCCTGCCTATTGTTTTGGAAAACCTAAGTTTTCCAATCCTATTTCTGCTTGTGACTACAGTTCCCCTTCCCTCCTCTTTCTGTTCTTCCCCTCGTATATTTATTTTTTCCCTTTCCCTTACCCTCACTTCAAAATGCCAAGGAACACTTTCTTAAAACCATCTGAAACTTGTTAGCCCTTCTGGTGCTGCATGCATGTGACAGCTGTTTTCATGACCAAGATCTCTTATACCAAATACTTTCTGTCAAATGTGGGAAAGAGACCGTTCCAAGTCATTTGGAGAAGTGCAAGTTTAGGATTGTGCAGGATAGTGCTCTTGTTTACATAGTTTGTAACAAATTTTAAGATCCCTTCCAGATTTGTAAATAGGAAAGTGAAATTACTTCAGCCTTTGCACAAGCTCAAATAATCATTGTGTAATAATAATTTTTGGTTGTTTCTTTTCTTTCATTTGACTTGGGCAATTCATCTGACTGGCATCCCTGTGGCTAGAGGAATAATGTGCCTCTTGTATATCTATGTGTACAACAAAAATCAGTATCTTTACAGAAAATCAGGGATGAAGACTAGATTTCCTGAGGAAAATTTCCTCTAATGTCAGTTAGTTGTCAGGCAGTGGAAAGCCTACACAATGATGAACTAAAGCTCTGAAGGTTAGATCTTGTCATCTGCACAGGCTGGTCTGCCCGCAACTGCTGCGCGGGCAAGGATGCTTCACCCCTCCACTAATAGGGGCTACCCAACTTGCAAACCTGTCTTGACTGTTTATAGCGACTCTACCAGACTTGAAGCATTTGCTCGGAAATTTTACGTGCAATGTGGACTCTTTTTCACCTCGAGCAAGAAGACAAGCAAAACATTACCAAAATAATTTCAGTTTTTCAGAAAGTGAGGAATCAGTACTTTGCCTGTGTTGAGAGATTCTGGGAATCTTCTATGAAGCAACGCCTTTTCTTAAATGCATAAGGATGTCTGCAGTATCACTCTACAAAATCATGGTGTCTGAGACGTAGTCCTCTGACAGGCCATCCTGCTAGAGCTGATGAGTCTGTTCAAGCCTAGTTGGAGTAGCGTAAAGATTAACCTTCTCTAATGGATGTTCCTGGGTGCTAAAGGCCAGTGTGAAACTCATCAGAGGAACTGTCACCAGTGATCTCGGCAAGGGTTTCCTGGTGGTGCCATGTGTCCTATACTTTGAAGCCACCAAATCAGACTTTGAAACGTCTGGTTCAAGGCAGGAGGTGTAGGAAGCTGAGAGGATCAGGAAGTCATATTGATTGTGTCCGAAAGACAGAGAAGGTGAAAATGTATTGGGAAGGGCTGAGTGAGGAGACTAAAAAAAAGCAGGGGCTAAAGGGAGAGGAGGGGGGAAAGAGAGGTAAGGGAAAAGGCTAAGGCTACGTAGGGAAAATGGAAATCAGAAAGGCTGTTAGGAGGGTAGAGCCTGAGGAAAGGGATGTGTGAGAGGGAGCCAGCAGGGAACAGTGAATTAAAGGAGGAGGACAAGGAGCTCTGGGAGAGGGGAGTGTCTGAAGAATAAAGTCAGAGGATGGTGAGACCAGAAATAGGACCCTACGTGGACAGAAGGGGGGAAGAGGATGGGAAGCAGGTAGCGATCAGGCGAGAAAGGATGGGAATGAGGTACATGGCCAGGGTGAGGAAAAGATGAGACAGAGCAGAAAAAGGAGCAGTGCTTGGCGGGTTGAGCACTGTGCTACAAAGCCAGAAGGAAGCTCAAGATTGTCCTGTTGCTTCGTGTTTCCTTGCAAAATGCCTCCTCCTGCATGATGCCTCTGCTCGGAGGCTGGTAATTAATGCTGTCAGATCACTCTACCCTCTCAAACGCCGAAGGTCTGGAGAGCTAAAGGGTCTGAACTAGTGGTGCAGCACGGTGTCGTGTTAGAAAATACCGTAGGAAAGCTGATGTCCCGGACTATTAAAGGAGGAAGTTACCTATATCACAGAATGTTATTAATTCTGCAAACTTGGTGCTTAGGAGTCGAGACAAAGGACGCAATCTTAATTTGTCTTGTGTGCACATACTATGTTTTTTTCATGCTATAGCACCACAAAAACTTGTGCTTTGTGTCCTGCTTTCGAAGAATGAATCGGAACTGCATAGTGAATTAGGCTGCATGTGTGACCCCTTACTCATTTGCTGTAGAAGACAAAGATAAAATGTGAATGAGGCTGGAGATTACAAAACGAGAGCCATGTGACGAAGGCAACTGAACTCTGCTGTGTAAAAGCGATTTCTGTTCCTGTTTCTTGCTCCAGACAGTGATGCTCCACATGCTTTGTAAATGGATAATAATTACATGGCAGGTTTTCCGGGTTTTTTGGCTTGATCATCCTGATGTGGCAGTGTTCATTTCACAGCTGCCACTGAAGTCTGTAAAAGCTGTGCTTTAAGCAGTCTGTGAAGCTGATTCTGAAAGTAGGAATCTAAAGTTAGCAGAAACACTTGCCATGCATATGTTAATATCTCAGCTCCCCATCTGAGCAAAAATACCACGTTCTAAACTGTAACCTAAGCAGTCTGTGAGATTGGAAGTCTAGTTATTGTACCTGTATGACCGAACTGATGAGGAATTTTAATATTCTAACTTGTAAGTGGTTTGGCTGTAGGCTGAGCAGCAGGATGTCAGTAATCCATTCAAGACAAAGTGTAGGTAAAATGCCTGCAGTGTTATATGGGAGTGTGTGTGCAGAAATGTATGAAATCTAGACATCTCTGACGGAATTTGAATGTATGCTGCTAATAATTGATGTTGCACATGAAGAAGCGACTTCGTATTTGCGAAGAAGTAATGCAGTATATTACACCCGCTACCTGGCGTGTTGCCCTCAGTGCTCATGAGGGATCCAGCATGCAGTTGGCTGGTGTGACAGGGCAAGAGACGGATACCGAGAAGAATGACTGATGGGAAAACGCGGGTTTGACTAAGTCTCTGGAGCCATCAGCTGTGGCCGGCCAGGGAGAGCCAGCACTGGGAGGGCCAGCGGCCCCTGCGCACCTGATGTCAGGGGTGGCCGGGCGGTGGGGAGGAAGAGCCCAGTGGCAGCTACACTGGTCCTGCGGGACTTGCGCGCGTGAGGTCACGTCGCAGAGTTTATCCGGAGAGGACGTTAAATCACCCAGTCCCGTATAGCACGGGTCGTTGTGTTCCGCCCACGAACTCTGTAGCAATCCCGAGGCTTGATTTGGTCAAAATGTTTATTCTCAGTCAAGTAATTGTTTCCTCCAGCGGAGAGCAAGTGCCACCGTGGCACTAAGAATGGCCGAGGCCGTAGGGTGACCGAGGCTCGAAGATGTGCATAGGTCTGCCAAAGCAGGCGAACATTGCCTCTTTCTCCTCTGTTCTGCAGAGAAAATAAAAGCACGGACTTGACCTGGGAGAAAAACATCTTTTTCCCGCTACAGCCCTGATTGTCACTGCTGGGCTGAAAGTGAGGAAAAAGGCACGGTGCTCAGAAAGGTGGTGGTGGGTTTTTTTTACTCAGAAATATATATAATTTTTTTCTGTTTTACTTTGTTTTTCGGTTGCGACTAAAAAAAGAGGTCTAAAAATAGGTGAGAGCGTGATAGACCAGCTCTTCTTTGGAATCCGCTACTAAGAACAGTAGTAGTTTTCCTTTCATGAAACTTAATTTCTGGACATATCGTAGCTAAAGCCGAAGTTTGCGCTGTATGGAAAAAAAAAGGTACTATGTTAATGGCTTTAAAAGCCATGTGATTGTAGGTCAAATGCCTTGATTAGTCTGGAGAAGTCAATAGTAACACAGTCGACAAAGATGATCTGCGTTTTTAGAAGTTCATTCAAGAAGGCCCATCTACCATGAAAATACACTCCCTGATGTCATTTCCTGGTCTTCAATTCCATGTTAAAACATGTGAATTAACTGTTATGCCCTAGGAACCATAGAGGCTGCTTTTCAGAAACTTTCATTCTTTTCTAGTATTCAAATAATACTGCAAGCCTCTAGTTCTTTTGGTATTTTCTTCATATTTCAAAGCCTGTTGTGTAATAACATTAGTTTCAAAGTGTTTCTCAAGTAATTCCTTTCGAGTTCCTCCTATGGCTGGTTTGAAAATATTTTCATTTAGAAATGCTGCTTTGTCTTTGGTACAGATTTTCAGCATCATGCAGAAAGGATACAACTGCTTTCTTCTTTCCAAATACATATCAAAAACAGGTATTGAAGGGCTTCTCTACACTCCTAAGACTTATATGTCATGTGAGGATCTTTGTTTTTCTTAATATGTTTTAGAAAAAGTTATTCTTAAATCAGTACTGATTGTTTCTCTAGCATGCTTACCTATACATTTTTAGGTTTTATCACTGTTTTATTTTATTTTCTTTTTTTTTTAAACCTTTCATTGACATATTCACTGCTTTCATATAACTTTTTAACCAGATTGGTTCCTTGCCCAGAGAAATAGTTCTTGTATTTGTGGATGTGCAGCTTTGGAGAATGTAACGGGTATTTTTAGATAATATCGTGTCAACAATTTTTTTTAAGTACTGGGATATGATCTTGTAAGTTACAATTGTGTTATCCTGATATAATTGGCTTATTCGATCTATTAAAAAACAATGCAGCCAGATTGTGATGTCTGGTAATACAAAAAACTCTTTTTAGGAATTAACTATTCTTTGAAATATGATAGAAAAAAAATTCTCCATTTTAGATGTCAGGTTTTAAGATTTACTCTCTGGACATACCCAGCAACGTCCTGTACATTTTATGTAGGAGCTAAGCATATTTAATACATCTTCACCGGGTAGGCTATATGTAATTGTGTCAAATAATGTAAGGATCTCACAGTTACAAAAAAGAAAAAGGTGCTGCCTTTAATCTGACAGACAATTAAAGTACGCAGACGCAGTGACTTTAGATCATAAACGTCCTTTCGCATCCTCTCGTGTGGGATTTGAGATGTCTGTCAAAGCATTTAGCTCTGCAATTTTTAAAGCCTCGGCAAAAGCCGTGTTTCAGTTCTCTCTCTCCTCATCCTCCCTTCCGCTGTCACGATGCCGGCTATCGCGACAGCCTCTCGCCGTGTGTGGGTTTGGCTGGCGTGGGGTCGAGAGGAAGAGGAGGAGGAGCTAGAGACCATGTGGGGGTGGGACCCACCAGTAATCCGTGCCCATGGGTCGCTTAGCCCAGCTGTGTCCAAAATGGAGACAAACTTCTGAATGTAGCCGCTCGCTACCTTTTCCAGTTCGGTTGGGGAAAATTAACGTCCAGATAACTTACACCGACGTGCTGCTAATGCAACACCTCTTTACGTACATTAATAACGGTATAAAAGCTAAAAGTTATAACCTTAAAATCTGTAAATCTTAATCTGCACCCACAATTTTATATAACCTGCAAAAGAAGCAATAAGCCAGCTGCCTCTGGCATGGTTCAACCAGCTAACAGTAGCCACTTTAAGAAAGTCAAAAGTCCTATTAGCTTGAGATAATTTCTGGTTTATGGCACTTTAACTGGAGTGTCACAACTTACAGTGGTGAGTTATGTTTACTCATAGCAAAATATAGTAGAGATTGGAAAATTTGTGATTTTTGAATTGAACCAAATATTCATGATTCAGAATCCAATGATAATGCATTTATTTAAGCACAGTGTCTGCAAACTGATTTTTCACAGAATGGTCCCGTGAGCTCTTAGAGGACAAATTCCCTAAAATACTTTCAAATTATTTTACTTCAAAACAGAACAACAAAGTATTCCATTTTTGTAATACTTCAGGAGGGTGGAATCTAGATTTATAGGGCACAGCAACCTCCCAAATCTGAACTTGTAGTTCTATATTAAAGTTCTTAATAGTTATAAATGGTTCTTAGTAACAAAAATATGTGAATAAATAAAATATATAAAATAATCCTGTCTTGGGCTCACCAAGAAATAATATACTTTTATTGTTACAAAATTATTCTTAAGTATGCTTCAGAGCTTCATTTTAAGTAATCCTGGCTTATTTCCATTGTAAAGAACTATCATTAAAATCCTTTTAGCTTTTATTAAAGGCACAATGAATGAAAAAAACAGATTACATTTCATATTTCAAATAGTCATGTAGGGCTCCCAAAACACTTTTTTCCATCTCTCTCTCTCTGGAATCTTAGATAGCAAAAGCTTACCTGAGAGTATTTTACAAAGAGTTATTTAAGACTGTGTTACTTGGGAGAAGAGGAAAAATATTGTGCCTTCTGAAATTGTGGCTGGTGTGCAGCTTGCTTAGGTCAAGCGACTCTGTAGCACAATAAGAGACGAAAGAGCAAAAGAAGGTGGAGAAGAAAATAAAATCTCCCACTGCTCCCCTTCAGGTCCACTTTTTGACCTCAGAAAAGTTAGGCAAAGTGTTACAATCTGTTTTAGATTGTATTCTGTTATGAGGAGAAGTTAATGATAGTCACAAAATTCTTTGCTATTCTGATCATTTACAAATAACGTATTCTCAAAACATCATACAATTAAAATATCAGCAAGTTGTCTCCCTGTTTGTTGTCTTTCTAATTTCTTTCCCTCTTTCACTGCAGCCTTCTCTTAGAGCTTTGCTACAAGTACTTTCTGTCTCATCTCCTGGATTTCTTTTTACTTGCATGCATGAATGCACGTGTACAGAAACTCCTCTCGTGTATACGATACTGTGTCACGGAGGTCACTTAAATCTGCTTTCTCTTTATGGAAACTCAAGAGACATATTACAAATGTCTGTTGTTTGTTAATTTAAATAATTTAGTTTTCAGTAATCAGTGTTTCGCTTTCCCTTACTTTGCATATGGCTGGCTGGGTTAACTCGTGCAAAGCAACAAGTCTGAAGTAAACTTCTTTACAGTAATCTCTAATTACTGTCATTATGCATCTAAATTCAGAATGCTGGTTATCCAGATGATGCGAATGATTGTTGCTTGAGGGATGCTAATTTCTTGATAACCAGCTCTCCTTGGTCCTCTTGGCTAGCGTACACTTTTAATTATTTGGTTGTTCAGATTTAAAAAAAAAAACAAACTTCATTAGCTTACTACGAAGCATGCTATGAGATAGGAAAATAAATGGAAGATACACAGCAGTATTTGCCATGTAAGAAACTCTTTTTCCCCTGGGATTACAAAACATCAAAAATGTCATTCCTGGTGTGAAGCTTTTGAGGCTTTTTTTTTTTTTTTTTTTTTCCAAATGTCTTTAAATCATTAACTCTCACAAATGCAGTGTTTCAAAGGAGGAAAAAACCTATTATATGAAACAGATTTCTTTTATCTGTGGGCCTTAAAGAGTCAGCCCAAGTGCACTCCTCAGTGGTTGTGAGGAAGAATCAGCTCCTGGGAAGGGAGTTTTCCTTGATTTTGATGGCTAACCATTGCCTTTCTGGGCAGGATGGTACTGACTTATATCCATGTATTTAGCACCTTTACATTGGTGCCTTCGTTTTTGTTCTATATCTAACGCCACCTGAACAAAACCCTAGTGTTTCATGTGTCCAGCTTTAGATTTGATATTGCACCACTGTGAAAAAGAAGTTAGTGAAATTGAAGGAGTTACACCAATGCAAAACAACGCTGGGGCTAAGGAAAGCCTGCCCTGATGTATTTTCTGTGGGAAATCGTGTCAGACTATGGAGATAGAACTTATTCCTAAACAGAAAAAATAGTCAGATATCATTTAAATTCTGCATGTTTGGGGAGAGGAAGAAAAGGGGAAGGGGAGTGACAAAAAAGTTTGGCTCTGCTCATTAATTTGTGACTTTGTTAAACATTGTGCTGAACCCTCATCTTCTGGGAACGCCCTACAAAAGTTAAGTTTCCAGATAAAATTAATTATACTATATATTGGGGCTTTTTCAAATAACACTATCTCTTTCAGCTCTTACTTTGCATCAGAATCTTTTTATTCCAAGTTCTGTGTGAGCGGAACAAAAAGACAAATTAATAAAAGGTACAAGAGCCAGATCCTCCGGCAAGATGCCACGTGACCAGCCTGAATTGCTCTGCTGGCAGTTTCTGGCCCTGGAGTAGATTTATCTGGCAGTTATACAAAAAAGATCTTCCAGCACTATAGCTGGATTAATTAGACTGAGTTGTCTGTGGCATAACTGATAACTAACTTCAGTAATATTGTTAGGAGATTGGAGTCTATATTTTCAAAAAGATAGTACAAATGTTCTGCTTTGGAAAACGCTTCTGAAATGAAAGCATTGTGAAACCCCCAGCGAGACAGAAAGGTCCTATATGAAATTAAAAGCCAAGACAGTGACCAGATTGGCATGCAATATAGGCAGTTGTAATATATGCATCTTTCGTGCTAAAATCCTTTGCACTATATTTTGCGTTCAATGAAAGCAAACATTTTATATAGCCAGTCATAAACTTAACGCGTGTAGTTCAAGCGCTAAAGTAGTACATATTCCTGGAATGACATCTAATATGGTCTACTAAAGATAAATGTAATGCAATAAAACTAAAAATGTAATTCTGTGCAAGAGCAACAGCCAAAATATAAAAAAATTGCTAGTGTTTTAGAAATGAAGCTGTTGTAACCATTTGACAATCTGAATAAATGCCACTGTGTCACTTGCAACCAATAAAATCTGAAATTACAAACGTAATGCATATGCTATACAGGTATTTAGAAAATGCTATAGACATCAGGGCTGAACAACTAGCAAAGGAGGAGAGGAGCAAATTACAGAAAAGGCAGCGTAGTGCTAACAGTTTAATTACACTCCTGTGGGGATCCTGTGCGGATGTTTAAATCTCTTAAGCCACTGATGCTTTGCCTCAAGGATTAATGCTAAAATATCTATCACCACTAGAGCAAGGTCTGTGTTTGTCTACAAGTTTTGCCCAAGGGGTTACTTCAGATGTGTACATTAACAGCATTAAATTCAAGTGTGTGAACTGCTTTTTATTTTTGTATGAAACTAGAATCTATTTTCAATATGTCATTTATGGACAGTTTTTAAATGTTAATAACAATAATTTTAATAGTATGGGATTCCCATTACATATTCACAGAAATTATCAGGTTTAGAAGAGTCTTTATAAAATTACATGCTGGGGAAAAGAAAAGTGCGCTCCCACCAAAAAAGCTGTAATAAATTAAGTAAAAACATGCAAGAGTTAACTTCATATTCCTATCCTGAAATACACAGGACTAACTTCATCCTAGTCTCTATGATAAATTGCTCCAAAATCCCCTTGTTTAGTGCGAAGAAGCTGAATAATTCCGAACAAAACCAGGAAATTTAATGTAAGACTTAAGTATCATTCACTTCTAGATATTTTTGTAATGGAAAAATTCAGACAGCCAATTATTTTTTTAAAAATAAGATCTTTTTAAGATGTCATATCTTTTTTTTTTTTTTCCCCTGCCATTTGGTGACTAAAATGCTTCTAATCAGAGCTGGTCAACCACTTGTCACTACTATTTTTTGTCAATCATGAATTAACCATCTTTTAAGTTAAAGGAATTCATGGTTATAAACTTGTTATAGCCTTGTTCTGATGATATATCTTTGAAAATAAAGGTTACATGCCTCTGTGAGGTATCCTCCTCTATATTACACTAAAGTTTTTTTCAAAGCCAGTTCACATGCCCTTCAAATACTTTTCAGCAGAAGAGGAATTTTTTTAATCAACTGTCATCTTGAAGTATTCAGGCTAGCACAACTTTAATGGTTTTTTTGTTGACTCTTTCTGTTTTAGCTGAAGAAAACATTGTGTTTCAAAACAAGTATTTCAAATGAGTGTTTTCAGTCTTCTCTTGCTCTAGCCCATTTCCCACTGCGTCTAGAAGTATCACAATTAAACTAAGTTACGGGAGGGTGGCAATACTCCCACCATTTGATAAATTTACACTGGTCTCTGAAAAATTTGGGCTTTTGTAGGTAAAATAACTTTCCATCATAGTAAGTACATGGTGGAATCTTCAGTACCATGATCATTCCTTGGTCATTGTCGTCTAAGGACTCCTTTTTAAAAACAGTTGGATTTCCTCAGCCCCAGTACTTTTAAACTGGTAACTTACTCAAAGTGAAGAAAAACATGTTAGCTTCTTTGGCTGATGGAATTTGAGAGTCATTTTGGACTCACAACAATGGGTCTTTATGTGATTCAAACTTTGGAAAATACAAAAATACTTTCCTGATACTATGATACGCCCTTGTTTGAACCTGTGTGCAATACGGTTGAGACTGGTGTGACTAGCAAGTACCAAGCAATGAGCAATGATGCTTTGATTAGTTTAATTGCTTATGATTAGTTTAATCAGCCCAGTATTGTTCCCATCACAGAGTTATGGAAGCTACAAGTAACTGTGTTAAGTTCGTGTGCTTCTAGTGCACGCGTCCCTTATTTGGTTTCTCAAACAGCATTTGTGACCCAATCTCTGTTTACAAAATTTTGTGCCATTCTTCAAAGAACGCGCAAAAACAGTGAGCTTCATGAATCAATGTAGTTGGAAGGAAAGCCATGTTGTCCTGGGAATACGTTGTTCTTGGCTTGCCCAAATGCGTTCCCTCTTTTGATTTCATTTTATGATAACTTAAAAACAGGCTGTCATGTACTTTCCCCAGTGATTCTGCATCCCTGCAACAGAGGAAAGAGCCTTGCCATCTTATACTAGATGACAACCCAACTCTTGTTTATTCTCTTAAAAAAGGAAACCAGTGGTAAATTAGTTTTATATTTTAAAGACTAGTAGGAAGAGTGTTATCCACTTTCTTCAAGCTAGAGGAAAGATCACAGATATCTGTCTTAGCAATAAGTGCCTGAAAGCAGCAGGTGTGGACAAGCTTAAAAGCTGTATGACATGAATTTTTGTTTTCTTTTTGAAAGTTTGAGAAGAATTGGGGGATAGAGGGGGACCCTAAGTACATGACAGACATACCTAAATTGCAGAATCATGAACATGCACTACTGGGTAGAACATTATTCTGTGTTGAGACAGCAAACATCTTGTCAGAAAGATGCTTGTTTGTGTTTTTGCCATTTGTACTGATACCAGTTCACCTATTTCTTTTCTATTTGCTCTAGAAACATTGCAAAGTATCTTAATATTTACTCTGATCATTATGAGAAACAAAATTTTGCTGGTACAGTATAGCTAAAATGTGTGAAATTATCTCTATGTCACCAAGAGGCAGGAGATCATTTGCTGTATGAGGTATATGAAGAAAAGATTTATTTTACATGGAGTATCTGTAAAAGCAAACCTTCTGACATAATCGAGTCTGTCACAGATTTATACTTTTCATCTTCATAACTGAGACCAAACTAAATCTGTCCTGAGTTCCACCTTTTCTCTAGTTTCTACCTTTGTAGCTAATTTTTTTATACACAGTTTAAAAATTTTTAGTCTTCCTTTACCTATCAGTCTACATTTGCCGTATCTCTGAAGATAGGTGAGTTTGTTTTCTGTTGACCGTGTAAGATAACAATATTGGCCCAAACTTACTCCTTACAAAACACAAATAAATTATATTAATCAAGCTATATTAGAGTTCAAGTTGATTGCTTATATGGTTTGCTGATGGTACTTCTTTTGTGTTATGGGAGGTCTTGTGCTGTTACAATGCTAGTTTGGTGGTAAGAAGCCAAGCTGAGATGTTCTATCCCGGATGAGCAATGAATGATAACCTATAAAACAATAGAGGTACCTTTTGAAGCTTGATACTCATATGGAACAGACACATAACCTATGGATTAATAAAAGGATTACAAAATAACATTTTTCTTTTTCTTGATTTACCACCACTGTGAAACAGCCAGTGACATGACATGATAATAATCATTATAATAATTTTTAGAGCTATTCTATCAGGGAGTTTAGCTGCTAAAAAAAAAAAAGGACAATGAAACAAGATAGTAGAAGTGTGGTTCAATTTTTTCATAGTGGAAAATCAACAACAGGTAGAAAAGATGACACCTTTAATACTGCATCACAAAGCATGATAGATCATTATCTTGGCGTGATAAACTCCAGTGTCAGTAAAGCTTGTATTTGCAAAATAGGAAGCATAGTTTTTTGTTGCTGTTGTTGCAGTGCTATCTTTATCCATTTTCCTCACATAATTTCCTTAATCCGAAAGAGAATTGTTTGAATATTATCTAGTATTTTACAATGGATTTTACTGTCTTATCTCCTGTCTACCTTTGTCAGCTTTGCCAAATATTTCCTCAGAGGGTTGGGGGATTTTCCATTCATAAATCTCCTGCAATCTGCAGGGTCCAAACTTATGTCTTTTTTTGCATAAACAAGGTGATGTTAACAAGTCCATGGACAAAGACCAGTGCTTTCAATGATTCAGCTAGGATGAAGTTGTTAAGTGTTGATGCCTTGTTATCTTCTTTCCCAGGCAGATATTTACATGCCAGGGTAATCTGACATAGCACAAAATGAGTAATGCAGAGATTCAGAATAGATATCACCAAGGCTATAAATTTACAGAGAATTCAAAACATTAAACACAGTGAGAGATTATGTACTCTTTCACAAAGAATGATTTCTAAACTGCAGCAGTAAATGCTTTAATCAGTACAGGGATTAATACTATTTGACTAATTAATAGTAATTTCTGGAAAGAACTATGAAAATCCATTGAATGGTACTGTGGGAAGATAAATGCCATCATTTGAAATTTAAACTGCACAGAGATCAGCCCCTTTAAGCACAAAGTTTAGCTCAGTCTGAATATGTCTCCAGTGTGTAGGGTAAAAGGCTTGACAAAATGTAAGGGGTTGCTTGGTGTGGGTTTGTTTGTTTTTTTTTTTCTCCATTTGTGTTTAATTTTTCCATATTGGTGTCTTTTACCTTGTGTTTCAGTAGCTACTCAGATTGTGACAGATAACTGCACTGAAGGGAGCCTCACTTGTCTTTGAATTCTTTTTGTGGCAAGAGACTTTAGACACTAAGTTCTACACATACTCTCTTTTCTTAACACTATGCCTGCATAAGATTTTTTTGCTACTTGTTTTTGGGTGGAGCAGAATAAACATAATGTTCTGAATACAACTGTAGAACAGCAGAGAGGTTTATGAACAATACACAAGTGTGAATTCACCCTTGGATTAGAATATAGACTTATTTTTGGTACCCTATACATGAGAGGGATAAGGAACTAAAGTGTCTTTGAGCATTTGTATAGGTTATACAGTTGTGGATAAAAGCAAATCAACTTTTCAAAATCGTATGGTGATTGTTAGCTGGAATGTATGACTTTCTATGCAGGACGGTTCTGACAGCAAAGATAATTCTGTGCATATGGGAATAACAGAATATTTATCACAGAATCACAGAATCACTAAGGTTGGAAAGGACCTTCAAGATCATCAAGTCCAACCATTAATCCAGCGCCACCATGTCCCCTAAACTATGTCCTGAAGCGCCACATCCACACGTTTTTCGAACACTTCCAGAGATGGCGACTCCACCACCTCCCTGGGCAGCCTGTTCCAATGCCTGACCACCCTCTCGGTGAAGAAATTTTTCCTAATATCCAATCTAAACCTCCCCTGGCGTAACTTGAGGCCATTTCCTCTTGTCCTATCACTAGTTACTTGGGAGAAGAGACCAACACCCACCTCACCACAGTCCCCTTTCAGGTAGTTGTAGAGAGCGATAAGGTCTCCCCTCAGCCTCCTCTTCTCCAGACTAAACAACCCCAGTTTCCTCAGCCGCTCCTCATAAGACTTGTGCTCCAGACCCCTCACCAGCTTCGTTATCTCAGTTTCCTCCAGATACGGCTCCTATATTTCAATTTTCCACAGTTGTAAACATTGTCAAGGGTTTAAGATGTGAAAACTCTTCCAGAAGAGATGTAATATGAATCTGAAGTACTTGATTCAATTTCAGGTGATTCCTTTAGTCCAGGAGAAAAATTAGGACAAAAATCAGATGTTGTGTAATAATACATTCCTCATTAATTTGAGGAAGTTGTGTAAAAGAGTTATACTTTGTCTCATGGAAAAATAGTTGCATGTTTTAGAAGTGGCAATTTACTACCTAAGCAAGCATCACATCACAATTAATGAAGTTTGTATAAAGCATTTCAAGTGCTCTAAGGCAGCAATGAAACTTAAAATACAGTTTGTATTGGAATTTTTATCCCTTTTTTTTTTTGTGTGTGTGTGTGATAGTCAATGGCTACTTATAATGATGTTCCTTTTTGAAAGTACTTCAAAGATTAAATTACCAGGCCCTTGCAGAATGATGCTTCGCTAGGTAGGTTTACTGAAGCTTTGAGAGTGCGAAGAGCACTAGGTGATGTTCTGTGCTGATGATGCTTTTCTCCATTTCCGATATATTGGAGACTGAACAAATTTCATCCTAGAGTAATTTAAAACTCTTTCCATAGTATGCTCCTGGGAAGAAGTTGATCTTGTACGACAAGAAATACAAGTTATCACCCTGCAATCCATTACAAAATGGATCCCTGCCCAGTGACAGGACGAGGGGCAATGGACACAAACTTCAGCACAGGAAGTTCCACCTCAACATGAGGAAAAACTTCTTTACTGTGAGGGTGACAGAGCACTGGAACAGGCTGCCCAGAGATGTTGTGGAGTCTCCTTCTCTGGAGACCTTCAAAACCTGACTGGACGCGTTCCTGTGCAACCTGCCTTGGGTGATCCTGCCTTGGCAGGGGGGTTGGACCAGATGATCTTCAGAGGTCCCTTCCAACCCCTACCATTCTGTGATTCTGTGAAAAGCAGTAGATGAGTTGCGTTTACCCTGGAAAAAGTGGTGGCAGAATTTGTCCCTGAGGTGCACTGGAGGGATTGGTAAGGCATGATGCGTCTGCTAATGTGGGCAACTGGAGCTGCTGTAGTACAGAGAACTGAGGAACAGAGGACAGGTAGAGTCCTCCAGCTGCTCTGGCTGTCCCTCATCAGCGTCCCACTGCCCTTCCCCTCAGCACTGCTTGAATGAAGTCCCTGTATTCTGTGAAATTACTTCTTATAAAGCATGGGCTTAGCAGAACAACAGCTGTATATCTAAACTAACAGGTAGATTCTGAACGATATCATATATTTTGAACAAATTTTTTGGACCAGGCTGACAACTCTTCCAAAAGATTCATAGTGTCATCTTTATGTCACCTTACTCATTCTTCAGCAAAACCTCGTCACAGATTTGATCTTACTTTCCTTGTTCTTTGATCCTTGATCGGTTTACATCTAGTAATTTCTTTAAAATTTGAACACATTTAAAAATATATAATTCTGACTTTGTATAAAAGGATTTATCTATCTGGGTCTAAAATTTCAGCACACATTAATATAATCCATATCTGCATAACTTCTCTGGTGTATTGCTATCATAAATTAATTTCTAGTGCAAAGCGAAATAATTCTTTTAAATAGTGGCCTTATGTCATTTGTCTTGTATGATTAGCATTTCCATCTTATTACTTACTAAGATGCGTGGGGAGAAATTACCTGGTTGTTTTATATCAAATCAAATTTGAATTAGCTGATGATATAAATGGTTTTTTTGCCAAGTTAACCACTATATATGGTATTGTAATTGCATGTCCAATGAACCAATATGTATTTATCGCTTGAAATTCACAGTCAAATGCAAATGAGTATTTATAAAAGCATGATCTCAAAGATCTTTAAACATTACAAACACATCTTAAAGTAAGCATATTCTTTCTCTTTCTATTTAGTCATCCGTGACTCTTTGGAAGATCCTGTTTCTGGAGTTGGGGTCAGGTGCCCCCTGGGCTACTTTCCATGTGGCAATATCACAAAGTGTTTGCCCCAACAACTTCACTGTAACGGTGAGGATGACTGCGGGAATCGGGCCGACGAAGACAGCTGTGGTACGTGGCTGAGACTTTTCTTTGTGCCTCGCACCTGCGGTCACTGAAACCCATGCGGTGCTCACTGCAGAGAGCGAGCTGCGAAGCGTTAGGAATAGGAAAGTTAAATGTTCTGCAGAGGATACAGCAGGTCTTTGGTTTAGCTGATTAAGCTGCCCAAAAAGCTGTTTGCTAGGAAAGAATGATGGACCACGTTTTTGTTTGTGCGGCATCAGTTTATCCAGTTTTATCCCTGCTTTGACCTGGCTTGCACGTGTCATTTTGATGTGTGCAAAGGGATGCACATGAGCTGGCAAAGACCTCTGCTGAGGAGAGGTAGAGGTACGCGCTAACAGAATTTATATAAAGCTTAATGTGACTCTTAAAGTTGGCTGAGAAATGTAATTTAGAAGAATTTTCAAGGTTTTTCAGAAATCGCTTACGTCCTAGTTTGCGAGAAAAACTGTGAGTGTGCGTGTGCTGTGCAAGCTGCACCAGGCTTTGGGTTTGGAAATGTCAAAATCTCAGGGAATACACATAGTCAGGTCACTGCTGCCTGCCGGAGTGATCCTTGTCACTCCTGGCCCAGCCGGACCGTAGCCGTGAGCTTGACTTGGTTTGTAGGCTTTACTCCTGCTGCAGCCTGAGCAGGGCAGGGGCTTTGCACCGGCGCTTACCTGCCCACGCCGCTTATTTGTGAGCGCGGCCCCGGCACAGCCTTGGTCTGTGCTGAGCAGCATCTCTCACACAGTGCCTGGGCGCAGCTCGGGAGGGTGGCTGGGCTAGTCTGGGAAGGGCCTCCCTACATTTTGTGGGAAGGGGGCTTAGCCATTTGGTTGCGAGCTACGACTGCAGGGGGAGAAAATCGGCCCTAGTACATTTTATTGACTGGTATTGTCGGCTCACCGACAGCCTGGAGAGTTTCAGAGCTGCTCTCCAGGGCCGCTGATCCCTGGCAGACGGGGGCAGCAGCGTTGCTGTTGCTCCGCAGCTCTCCCGCAGCCGCGGGGGGCGGCCGGGCGCAGGGCGCCCTGCCCCGCTGCCCGCCCCCGCCGCCCCGCAGGCGAGCAGTTCGCCTGCCCCAGCCGGGCGCGCCGCCGCCGGGGCTGGCGGGGGGGCGGACTTGAAATATCAAGAGGAGTTTCCAAGCTACGTACACCGAAAGACATTTTCTGAAAGAAATTTCAAAGAGGATGTGGTAAAGGTGTTTTTCACGAGCGTTCTCAGCAGTGTCAACGAGGTTTTGAAAGGAGGTGTTCTCACTGTGTATCTGTGAGGCTGATTTTTGTACCGATGTCTAGTATCTTATTCTCACACCTGTCAAATTTTACCATCTCACTTCACATGAGCCACTTTTAATTTTCATCCCATCTAATGGACCTGCAGCTTTTTCTAGTTTTATGTCATTTGCTGATGCCATACATATTTCCCGTGGCCAGTAATCAAAATCCTGAACAAAATTGGCTCTTGTTCTATTTTTCTTCTGTAATTATCTTGCTCTACAGTGGCAGAAATTGCTAATGGTTGTGCCCTTTCATATTTAAGAAGTCCAAGTACCATGAACAGGTGGTTTATCCATGTTTCATTTCTGTATAGTACCAGAAAGTCTATCGTGCAAGGACTTGCTGAAAGTGTATAGCTTGATCAAATGGCAATTAGGATATACACAGTTTCATAATGGGATATAGAAGACAGTATAATCTGCAAGACAATTCAGCTGTGATATCGAATCCTCTTCTGGGTATAGTAATTCAAGAATGAGTTACCCTCAGTTTCTGAAAGCCTAAATTACAAAAGATGAAGGAGTCATTGTATTGACTTACTGGGAAACCTGCGCTATTAGTGTTTTTCTTATATCTTGACCCCATATTCTCATTTAGAAATGCATGCTATGTATAATGCATTAAGATCATATTCATCAGTAATATTTTCTCAAAAACTGGTGTTGCAGTCAAACTTTGCTGTTCAAGTTAATGGAGAATTGTTTCCTTCCCTGAGAATATGGAATGTCCTGACGAGTTTTCCTGCTATGCCCCTACACTAATAGTAAGTGTGGGGATCTTGGTGGGATAACTGTGTTTTGTGACCATTCATTTTGCTTAAAATCCAAGAAAGGAAACCGCATTGATTAGCTCCCAAGACAAAGAAACTATCTGGCTCTTTTATTTTGCTGCTGTTTCTCAGGACCACTTTAGTATGCCTGCCTTACGCCAGCAGTTATATCTGGCTCCTTCTACTCATTTTTTAAATACACAACTAGTTTTCAGTTGAAGTCATTGCTCCTGGTTACAGAAAAGCAATTCAAATTGAATTTATTCCAATGTAGCAATTGTTTCACGCAGTATCATTGGAAATTTTAATCTTATCCACAAGGTACTCTAAGGAGCGCAACTTTTAAATTCTTGCAAACTTTCATCTTGCATAAATTTGAAGAACTTTGAGGTGGCCAGTCTACAACATTCAACCCAATAAGTGTGGGGAGGTTAAAAATCAGTGTAGATCCTCAAAGGAATACAGAAATACTTTTTCCAAAACTTGTTTTTAATGCATGTATCTCAAACACAACTAGATAAAGCAACTGCTTTACTAACATTTTCTTCAGTAATGATAAAGCACTATCTTAAGCCTACAGAAAAATGTTATAGTGAAGACTTGCATGTATGTTATGTACAAACCAGCATTATAACATAAGGAAACACAAAGCAAAAATCTGTCATGGACAGTAGTTCTTTTCTGTGATGGAAAGGAAAACTGATGAAGAAGAAAAAGAAAGGAAAAAACCCACCTCTTTTGAAAACCATAATACTGCTGTTTGGAGAAGAAGAAAAAGAAGAAAAAAAAAAACCACCCAAAAAACCCAGCCAAGTACTCTAAACATAAGAAATTCCAAAGTCCAGCACTTCAGTCCCTAAATGTGCCGAATATTAACAACTGCAATTACTGAAATAGCACTTTTATGAAACATCAGTGAATGAAACAAGCAGAGAGGTAACTAGCATAAAAAGCACACGTAGATCTTCCAAGAGAGACTTACGTTGTAAAAGTCTTTAAATGCCCTTGAAACAAAAAGGAAAAGGCATCAGTGCAAGAGACCAGTATGATAAGAGCCTCTGAAAATACTGAAGCTAGTCACTCCAAGTATCTTGTAGCAATTCTCTCTCTTTCCTCTTTTAATGAGTAAAGTTCTCTCATTTGCCACTTCATTCCTATAGAGATATTTATTGTCATAATCTTTGAGACAATTTGCAATATTAGTCCTGTTTCATGAGCTGCATGCCCAGTAACAGCAAAACCTGCCTATAAACACTTGAAACTTAACTGAATCCTCGCCGAGATGCGTTTTCACATGTGCTGTAACACCATTCGCATCCAACCCAGGCACATAACCATCGGCTTCATGGTGCCTCCTTCAAATCTCCTTCCCCTTTCGCTTCCACCATGCTCTCCATGTCCGAATAATAAACATAACACTAAGGCTCAGAGAAGTGAAGTGACCTGAAATTAGGCTCAGAGGCAGAGCTGGGAACAGACTTTAAGTCTGGGACTGCTGTGCTAGTGCTTAGCCTCAGGGGGTGGGCAACCTGCCGGTCAGCTCAACTTCAGCATTTCTTCCGCTCCTGGAACGGGGTGAATTGTAGCCAATGTGTCACAGTAGCGTGAAGCCACTTGTCTTTGAAAACTCACGTGCCTTTGTCACCTAGCTGGGTTTCCAAAACCCATAAAATACTGTGTGTGATACGCTGACGGGGAAGAGCTTGAGGAAATGTAGTAAACTGCAATAAAAGGAGGAGGCTAGCAATTTACCATGCCCGAAGTGATGGGAGGCTCTTTTAGAACTATCACTAGGTAACCTTAAATGTGCATGGAAAATACAATCTTGTCTTTTGAACTTGAAAACATAGCCCATCGAGTAGAAGTGGGTGTGTCTGCAAATTTGTCATGAACATGATATTTTTAAATAAAAATTATTTATTTCAATCTTCATAACTCGTCATTAAAAACCTACGGTTTTTCAGGACTTTCCTTTTTTAGGCTTGAGTATGGCAGTGAATTTTTCTCCATTGTTCTGCCCCGTGCTCATCCCTCCTGAAGCACCGAATTCCTAAAAAGACCGAGTGCGTTGTTAAGCAGTTCAGCCTGTAGCACGTTTAACTCAGAGTTATTTTTGTATCTGCTGGCAAAACCCCAAACGTGTGGAAAAAAAAATATAGCAATTCCAACATCCTTCTGTGCCCAAGCTTGATTAAAGTTCAAGTTAGCAAAGCGAGCGAGTCTGATAGTATTTTGTCCTACTTGAGACTACGTTTGACTTCCAACGTAAGGGCTTCAGCCTAATTTTCCAGGGAGGAGCTTTTCCTGTTTATTTACAGCTGTAAGATTTGATTCTGTGGTTACTGGATGTTTATAGATGGGAGGTTAGAATGTTTGTTTACTTCATTGCTTTTTTAGACATGAGCAGGAAGGATAAATGCCTAATGCTGTGGCAGTGTTGATACGGGAATTGTTCCTAAAACGAGTAAAGAGTATTTCTTAGATCGAAGACATTACTGCTGCGACACTACTGCTAATGTATTCTAAACAATTTCTAGGCAAAGCCCTTTGAAGCCCAATGGCATAGCAAAAGTGCCAAGTATGTATTCCCAAGTACATATTCATGGAAAGAAGCATTTTGGAATCTCTGCTTTGTCAGTGATGCTTAATGATAAACAAACAAAATTAAAACTAATTAATGCAGAACAAAAAGAACAGTATTTTTGATGTAGCTTTTCACTGAGTCCATATGCGTTTTATTATCTTAAGGTGCATGTTTGTTTAGATGAGCAAATGATGATGTTACATGACACGTAACAAATTACAAAAATATATGAAAAGTTAAATCATAACATAAATGTACTCTACAAGTTTGGACAGAAAACAAGTAACGTTGCCAGTAATCACCTATGGATATTTTTTTTCAAAATACCAACTTTCTGAGTAGCTTTAGACATAAAAAAAAAAAAATTCCTTTATTTGCTTTCTAATTAAGGAAGTTAAAAATTGCACATAACTAAGTTTTAAAATGTAAATAGTTTTATATTTTTCCTTTAATATTTTTGTTTTATATGTTCTTTTATATTTATATTTTCTTTTTTAAAGTTCTCTGATATGCCATCTACTTAGAGGGCTGAATGAGCAAACTTTTGTCCTAGATAAGGGTCAGCTTTCTCTGAATAAATTTTTCTTACTATTACATGCAGTGATAAAAGTGTAACGTTGTCAGTCTAACAACTTTTGTGTAATTATCTCTTCTAGACACATCACTGGGTCAGCTACTGTTTTGTAGTCATATCATGCTAATTACAAAGTGCTGCAAAAATCCTCAATGCTGTTAAATTTTAAATCACCGAGAGACTGAATCTTGGTTGTTCTTGTGTGCTCTTCGAAGATCTTTGTTGCAATAGACCCTAATATTCCAGCCATTCTGCTGGATACTCGGCGTGATTTGGTCATCGTAACTGTAAATTAGCTGTGATGCTATGATGCCAGTTCTTGGGGAGAAGCCTCACAGTAAATTGCAGCGTAGCTTACCTCAGTTTTCTTGTTCCAAAACCACCCCTCAGCTCCTGAATTTAGTTTGGTACAAAGTTGAGAAACATAATCATATCTCCAAAGGTACTGAGCTTTTCTCCTTTCAGGGGAGACTCTGGACTTTACATCCCACCTGGCCAATTTGAAAGCATATTTTATGATATGCCTCGAAGTCTGAGCTTAAGCCCTACTGCTTTGCCTCTGATGTATTTAGCACTACGTATCGGCATGCTGTAGTTACAGGTTCTGAAAATCCCTCGGGTGTAAAGTACAGGTGCCCTCATTTCTTTACAAACAGCGAGCGGCTGCGCGGTGCTTGGCTGCTGGCTGGGGCTACACCACGACAGTCCTGCTTCCAGATTTAAAAGTTTTTTCTAATGTCCACTAGGGTTTGATAGTCCCCAAACATGCAGTCAAAATCTATGTAGCTATTGGATTTATGATGTTCTGTTCTAATTTAATGTGCAAACAATAAGACGAATATAAAATTTTCAGTCACACCGCCTGGGCTTTCGACCACGATGTGTCTTATGAAGCAGGGCTGAGCCTGGTGAGAACCGACCTGGAGTGACTCCACAAAAATCAGTGGAAAGGCTCCCACTGTCTTCCGTGAGCAAAGAATCACAACTTACCTAAATTAGGAAACTAACGAAAAGCTCAGATGTTTCAAAAAAAAGAATGTTTGTGACTCGTGTGCTAGCCTTCCTAAATAGTACTGGGTAAGTCTGGAAGCACTGTGCTAGCAGTGATTTTTTTATTTTTTAGGTTTTTTTCTCTAGAATAGATGAAGAAATCTAGGTTGTGATCTCTTGCAGCTTGTCACAGAAACAAGAGATATGAAACACAGTCTCTTCCCATGCAGTCTGTGATATATAACTCTCATCAATAAATGCCTTAATGCGTCTTTTCTTAAACTTAATTGGGAATTGAGTAGATACACGCTTTGTTTGAAATGAGGGTTACTGTCATTTTACACTACTGAATAGTTCTTATGCTCCATCTCAGAACTGGTTGTTGAAATAGGTTCTTCATTTATTCGTAGTAAACCTCTAGAGGAAACGGTTATGTGCAAATAACACAGGTATAAGTCATATTTAGAACAAAAAGTAGTTTAGCATAAGAATTGTTAAAAATGCCAACACTTCAGAATTCTTACTAATTTCAAAACCAACGTTGCGTGCATTGGTACTAATCACTTGCACCTCTGTAGACTGGACTGTTGCACCATGAATGGGGCATTAAAAAAACAGTGACTACTGTTATGTCTTTGACTACCACTCTACTTACTAGCGATAATAAAAGGGGAATGGAAAGAACACAACGCTAGGGTGTTTCATTTCATCTTTTTTCCCAAGCAGAGTCTCTAATTATGCAGTGGTTAATGGAACAAAGTAGCCTGAGCTGTTTTGAGAGCATAAGTTTCCTCAGTGTTTAGTAATTTGGCTTCTGGACAATTTTGCTGATAGTTCTGCAAAACTGTTTTTTTGGCAGTTAGGCAATGGTTGTAGTGTGTCTGCGTTTATTTTTTTTAATCACAGTGTCATAGCCACATTTTTCCAGTCCAGTGAAGCAAGAACAGGCATGTAGATTTAATTTAAGATGTTTCTGACTCTCCGGAGGGGTTCTTCACTGGCTAAAAGTACTTACCATTGTGTTCCCACCAGGTCTAAGAGGTCTCCGAACAAAAGGCAGCATTCAGCTCCCCAGACGTAAAGTTCACTTTTAGATAGATGTTCATTAAGCTCTGTCTAGCTTATAGGCTGGAAACCACAGACGGAGGTTTCCGAAAGAAGTGGGGCAGGTAGTGGCTGTTTGAAGTCTTGCGCCTATTTACCTCTAAAAGCATGAGCCTCGTGTTACTGTGTGCCGTGCAGTCATCCGGCAGCTGGCTTGCCTTATTTAATAAGTTATAACACAATACCTCTTTTTTAAAAGGGCCTATAAAACTCGACAGGATGAAAGTAATGACAATCTATATCGATGCCACGCTGTTTTCATATGTGTTTCTTTGAAGGTCTATAAACTTACAGAGAATTATTGCAGTTCTGTAGATTCATTATGTTATCTTCCAGATTTCCATAGCAGAAATCTAAATTTCTATGGGGTGTTTCAAACCGTCTATACAAAAGATAAATGTTTTAATATTACAAGATTGCTTATAAGGGATGAGAAATTTCGGAGGGTCTGAGTTTCCCATTTTTGCCTCAGCACATTGCAGAAGAGCTTGAGGACTTTATATTTCAAATTAATACTAATAATAAATAATGTTACAGTTGGTCTCGTCTTTTCCTGGCATGGCATTTTTTTCACCATACTTAAAATGTGAGATTTAAACGTATGAGACAACATTCAGTTTTGAGCCCTAGATAGTAAATTCTGTTTATGAAGCAAAAAGAAAACACTTGGAAGTCAGCAGCATATGGCCGAATTTTATTCTCATTGTCATTGCCATTTATCCACAGTATATGGCACTAAAATAATTAGGTTTACACTGATGTGCAAATAGCAGCAAATGGAATAGCTTTGCTGAAGTTCTGGAGTATTTTAATCAATTTTGTTATTGAGATTTTTAAATATTGCTGGTAACTAAGAGGAACTTCTACGTTTCACTAGACTTTTGCCTCTTCTGGTCTCCACTGCAGTGGCTTACTGCTAAGAGATCTTTCAAATGGCTCAAGGTTTTATGGATGTATTCATGCTACTAGCTTATTTTAATTTATTCTGCCACATTTATTTAAAAAATTGCAAATGCTTTGAGAAAAACGGAATAGAAAATTGGACTAATCTGTATAGATTAAAAGTATTGCTATATAAACTGGAAAACTCCCCTATGCAAGCATTTTGCAGGAACAAAGCTACAATATTGAGGAGATATTTATCTTTTGGAAATTTGAGCCTGCCTACAATCTTAAAAGTTGCACTGGATTAATTAAGTTGTTTTAAAATCAAGTATAAACTTGTGTAAGCATGTAATACAGCTCATCCAGAAAAGTGTAAACCTTATTTGAATTTATTTAATTCCTGTCTGGTTTTCTGTGATTGCATTGACACATATAAGTAGGCAAGCTACATTTAAAGTAATCAACAGGTACAGGAAGAGTCAATGTGCAGTGACACACAGTTTGGTGCAGGATAAATTGCCTTTGCCTTGACTGGTAGGTGTCCGGTTTATAGGTTCTACATTTCTTCCACTTGGGTATCTAAATTTGGGCTGTGACATTCACTCCCAGAGTCAAATGCTCCAGGCACTGAAACACTCCTCTTTGTAAAATTTCAGTGTGGTTTTGGTCTTACTGTAAGTTATTAGGCTGTATCAGTACGCCCCAACACTGTGGAAAAGGGCAGTTATATTCATCCGTAAACCTTTTTAAAGGAATTGCTTCTTGTCTGGACGATACAGGTTTTCCTTGTACTAAAAGATATCTTTGTGAAAAGCCTGAAGTGATTTCTTACAGCAAGAGAAAGTATATTTGAACAACTGGCAGAAAGAAGTATGTCCATGGGTTATGACCACCAACAGCAAAGCCGAAATCAAAGGGTGACACGGTGTCTTTTTAGAGTGCTTATGCATTTAACTGATAGCATTTCGCTGCATAATAACCCATGAAGACATGGCTGAGGGAAGGGGAAAGTCGTATAGATATAATGTCCTTTTCATAAGCTCCAACCAAAATAAGAGATGTATCTTTGAGTAAAGCTGCTATTTTCTTGGATCTGTCACTCAACAGATTATTCAAATCTGTAGTTTGTCAGGATTAACATACTCTTTCTCATTCTCTTTCCCATCAGAAATGATAATTGACAACTTTTAGCAAGGAACAGTGTATTAATCGGTAGTCAGATAAGTCCCGTTTACAATTACTTACTTTGCTTATCCCATGTAGGGGAAGATTAGCTGATGCCTTGTTTTCTCAGATCTCATTTTTACAGAAGTGCAGCCAACATAATCTATTTTAGAACTGGCTCAGGAAAAAGTAATTTCTCATCTGAGCTGTACTCCCCCAAGTGATAGATTTGGGATTTCAAGACCAGTACTATTACCAGTCATTTCTTCAAGTGTTTGGAGAACCTCACATCGACAGAGGTAAACAGGTCACAAATCTACCATATGAACTCTAAATGACCACAAAGTGATTTACAGTTCTGGCATTGAGTGCTTCACCAAACAGTTGTGCTAAATGTAGTTATTTGGACAACACGTTATTCTGGGATTTGACAAAACAGTTTGTATAAAATAAAGACTGTCCCAGGCTTGGGCACAAAACTTGGCCCGAAGCAAAGATTTCTGCAGGTCAGAAAACTTTGAATAACTTTTATTCATATCTGTTATATTCAGATATGCCTTTGTATTTCTTGTAGAAGGCAGGAAAATCAACGTCATGAGAAAAGCCTGTTATTTCAAAAGAACTGACCAGAAACTCCAGATAACTGGAACGCTTCCAGTCCAAAATAATACATCTTCTCCCTTCTTTGTGCTTTTCTTCCCCTTCTCTTTTATGGCCACCCAAAAATACACAGCTGCCTCTCCGCTTCCTTGAAAGCACGCATGAACTTCCCCTTTGTAGTCAACTGCTCCCTCCTTCCTGCTAGCGTAGGAGGCACTCGCTGCTCATCTTCCTCTCTGCAGATGTGAACTGCAGTGATGGTCACCTCTTGTACGTGCTTTGTCCCGTGGCAAAGCACTTTAAAAATACTAAAAGGTGGAATAAAATCTCATCTATCCACTCTTTAGTGTCAGAAGCAGGGAAATGCAGAAAAATGATGCTCTATATGTTCATTTGCTTACACTTGGATTTAATTTGGATTAGAATTTATGACTTTTAACTATATAGTCAGAATCTGCAGGTAAGTGGTTAGTTGTCCAAAATTTTCTATGAATGTAATTATGAATTAGAAAGACCAAAAATATTTTGAGACTATATTACTGACTGCAAAATATTTATCTGGTGTGATTTGTACTCCAAGAATAATCTCATTTTTAAGACATCTTTATACATTTCTGTTTAGAAATCCTCAATAAAAGATTCCTATCTTCTTAAATCTCACCTCCTCTGCATACGTTTTATTCCCACTCATTTCTTCAGGTCCCGGTTGCTGGACCCAGTCCTGCAGATGAAAGTCAATGGATGTCAGTAGGGGAAAGCTCACTGCAGCCGTAACTACGGGGCAGTAGGTTTTTAAGGCGCTCGCTGCTGGGCGAAGGACCTGTTCTCATCGCGTCCTCAGTTACGGATTCCATGTTGCAGTTTTGTGAGCTGTGCTCCTAAAACTGAACTTCTGCTGAGCATTTAGAGCAGGCAGAAGCAGTATTTCTGCAGGTTGGCCAACACCCTTCATTTTGTCCAAAATGCATCAGGCTGCTTCTAAATATCAGCTTAATGATCTGATCTGGCAGAACTGCTAAGGAATGAGAGCATACCAGGTGCTCCCGAGGAAGTTAGTAAGATGTGCTTAAATGCCTTCTCTAGGTGGGAAGCTGACATTCTTGCAGTGCATAAATTAATTCACATTAATTTTTGAGTGAAGAAGGCATTTTCAAGTCTGGCTTTTCTCTTTATGGAGCAATGCCTGAAGACGGAGATTTTGGTTCATTTTGAATCTTTTATTTTTTCAATCTAGGCATAACAAACGAATGACTAGCTAAAAGAGAGTTTGCCTGAAGTTACTCAATCTTTCATAATATCCATCAATCACCACGTATAGTACATGTTTTCAGCTTAGGCAGCGAAGAGGCAGGCACCTCAGAACAAGTTCCTTCTGCTGCCGTCTCCGTAGGCAGGCTTCAGGAGATGCTGTCCAGGTAATTTCCCTGCCTCGCCGAGCAAACAACTGAGTTGTAATGTGACGTGAAAAAGGAGATGCCATTTCAGAATGGGTAGAGTTACAAAGAAGTAAATACATTTTATTTCTCCCTGCCTATTTTGAAGCCAACAGATATAGTAGGAATAATATTTAAGTATAACTAAACTACCACCGTGTGAAAGGGGCGGGGGGAACTCCGGCGCTGGCGTATGGTAAAAAGTGCAACTAAGCCTGTAACGACGAGCGAAGCAGAGCCATCCTCAGAGTTCTCACAGAAGTGTTTCCTGGCAGTAGGTACCATTACAAAGTAATGCTTTCAGTTGTCACTGGCGCGTCGGCTCGCCGGCTTGTGGGTGCCATCCTAAGGAGCGTTTCTGCTACCGGTGCGTATTCGTTACATGAGGTGCTTTAAACTAAGAGGATGTGGGTGTTGTCAAAGCTGGAGAGGTCAGACTCAAATGAATAAAACTAAAATCAGATCACAGCTTTTAAAGGCAAGTTCGGTTTTTTTTCTTTTTTTTTGGTGGTGCGTATTCATGCCCTGGTTTGGAAGTGGTTACCTGATCAGTTACTTTGCAGGTGTCAGATATACAACAAACTTCCAGGAAAGAGGTCTGTGGTTATTTCCAGCACCACTGTATCTGGAAACCGCCATTAGCGGCGAGGAACTGAAAGATCTGCTCTTCAATTTTTGCCTTTATGGCCATCAAACACTCTGCTCCAGTACATCTATGCGCAGTGGCCAAACTGGCAATATGGCATAATGCTTTGTTTAAGAAGATGCATATTAACCTTAACTTAAACACAGTCCCTTGAATTTGTTACACCGTGTCACCCATTCTCTTGAACGGCAGTGTCCATTTGACCTGCCTCTAGATTTTCAGGAAAGAAACTATAGGCTGTGGGAATGTGAGACAGCCCTCTGAAAGACGTAGTTGGAGTTGTACTCATTTGAGGTTTCCTGGACAAAGTGAGAAACCCACATGTTTAAGGAGGTGGGAAAACATGGTTGCCTCTCATTTTTAGACTCCTACATGAACAAAAAGTTCTGAAGTGAAAGATTATACTTTTTCAGTGCAACTGTCACAGAAAATGTTGTTGTTGAAGGTATAATAAGCTGTTCCTACTATGCGGCTCATAATCTTCATACATATCTGTGATTAAGCAGCTATCTAAAGATAAAGTCATCTAATGGTCTATGAAATATTCTGGAAAAATCATGTTATCGAGATAAAAAATGAGGCAAAAAATGTGATGCAACTAGATTTCTATTCTAATCTGTCTTCCATTTGTGGTTGTTTTTTTTTTTTATTAGAAGACAACAATGGATGGTCTCTGCAATTTGATAAACATTATACAAAGGACAAATACAATAAACTGAAATCTCTGTATGCATTTCAGACAAAGCCACCTGAGTGCTGTAAGTAATTACAGATATTCTTTGTGTGATTATTACTGATGATTCCTAGAAAGAAATACCTAGCAAATACGCTCATCAGAAAGAGAAATATAGTGCAGTTTCATTTATAGTAAAACAGAATTAATGTCTCAGATGAACAAATGCACTGAAGCTGAGTTCAGTTCCATAGAGAGTGATTCATTTTCTGCAAGTGTCAAACATATGCTAATTAGGAGGGTAATATAAATGTATATCTGACTATATTAATACAGCTGGGAAGACCATGAAATACATATCTTTTGGAGTGAAATGAACACAGCATTCCTCCAAATTCGCTTCTTTGTACATCAAATGATTCCTGCGAACGCCCTTCACTTCTGCAGGCACTCGTCCCTTCATACAGATTTTCTGACTCTACTATGAGCACTAACTTAAGGCACGGAGATGGGGGGAAAGGGAGTAAAGGCTCCCTGACCCATTTTCACCCATTTTCACCTGGACAGAATTGTGCTCATTCTAGTAAATATGAGAGGACTGAATAATCTAAAAAAGAGCCACAAAAAATCTGAAAAACTGCTACCATGCCAGGTTCCTGCATATCAAGCCTAAAGCTCAAGAACTTTTTCAAGCTCTTTCACAGAGCTCAGGAGATAACATAATTTTTTGTGTCCCTTTATCATTATCGGTAGGGCCTTCCCCGGTCTAAATCAATTATGTAAAACCATGTGCCTTAATTTCTGCTTAACACAGCCTGGAACGTCTGCCTTTGTGCTCACTGTTCTTTTACACCACGTTTCTGTTCTCCCCGTCCCATCACACCACCCATCCCACCTTTTGCCACAACCACGTTCTTGTTTCCACGCAGTGGCTGGTGCTGTGCCAGCAAAGTGTACCTGCCAAGGGCTGGAGATCTTCTGCGACGCTGCCAAATTGCGTGCTGTCCCGTCAGTCTCGTCAAACATCACCATGATGTAAGTAGAGCAGAAACGTGGTCTCTTGCTCTGTTCAGGCTTGACTATCAATCCTACAACCTTTTCACAGCTACAGCCTTATGATTATGATCGGTTGGCTCAGCTGGTGTGTGTGGAAGTACAGTGTCTCTCTCTTGACAAGTTCTTTGATATTTTAAGTACAGTTTTTCCCTGCATAAAGGGAGAGAAAAGGAACAGAAAAAAACTCTGTGTCATCATTTCATGTTTGTAACAGTGACTTGAGCTAGCAACAGTTTCAGGAAAGCTAAAGAAATCTTCAAAAGAAATGTTTCCTTTTAAGACACAATGCTTAGGACCTTTTTATTATTCCACGATCCTGCCAAAGTTCCTAGTCTCTATTCCTGCCGAGGAAGTCGATAACCTTGAACTCAGTGGAACCACCTGCTTGAGCAAATCTTTTTAGTTCTCATTTCCTGTCTCTGCATACGCCGATATTTAAAAGAATTTAATCTGGGATGTGTCATCATACAGATACATACGTGTAAGCCAAACTTTTTGAAGAGATCAGGGAATGGTTGGTACGGCTCTTGGTTTGCACACTGCTGTTAGAGAGGGCAGCATCACGTGCCCTTACCTGAGCATCTTCCCCGCAGAGCAGAGGTACAGACCTTTCTGTTGGGTACCAGTTTGTGCTCAGGGGTGGCTGAGGTTCTTCTTGTTGGGTCCGTGTTTGAATACGGCAGAACTTCATAACGAAGACTGATGTGGAATGTCAAATAGATATTTAAACTGGCTGTTGGCTCAGCGTCAACAAAGACTTCAAAAATAATGCCTCAGTTCTAGCTTTAGAAAAAGCAGTGAGTCGGTTCAGCTGGCTTTTGGGATGGACTCTCTTCTAATCCAACCATGCCCTGAACGATTTTTGTTCTTGACAGGACACTCCAGTCAGTGCCCAATGGAGATGTGGGCGTAGGGACGCATGCACTGGGAAATAAGCTTTATATGCATTTGAGGTTTGAAATAAATCTGTGGTTTAGTTTACACTCAAATTTTTTAACTCTTAGGTTTAACTATTATTTTGTCAGTTGCTCTGGGGACATGGAAGAATATTGTTTGATGATAAAGCTGGCTCACTGCTTAAATGGATACAAATATTCAGACAAACAGAGGTAGCATATTCAGATGGCTTCATGCTGCTTTTTCTATTTAGCAGTGTGAAAGCTGCCCTTACCAAGTAACAGGAGGGGCAACACTGCAGGAAGCTGGGAGAGTAGTTTTACGGTGTGTGTTCATTCCTACAGGTCTCTTCAGAGGAATCTGCTACGGAAACTTTCTGCTGACATTTTCCAGAAATACCAAGACCTTAGAAATCTGTAAGGGAGTATTTTGAACTTAAAATATATATTTAGTGTCTGAAATATTCATCCTCTCACTCTCACATACACATACAGATCTTCTAAGTGACAACCCTCAGTTTATGCTCAAAACTCTGTTTTGCCTTACCCTTCAGTACATCATCTAATTGCATAAACTGTTTGGCTCAAATAGCTTGCTTCGGCATCTCTCTTTTTACAAAACCGTAATTTCTGCATATTTCATTTTTATTGACTATTTTATACCAGAAGAATGCTAAACTTCCATCATGTCTGAAGGAAGTTACATTTATAATGAACAGTAATATGCCAAAAGAAATTAAAGTAACTTAATCCATTTACTCCACAAAATGAAAGTTTGAAAAATTAAACTTCCTATTGTCATGGAGAACTTACATGGCACTTGGTTTTACCCCTAATTATGTCTGGTACCAGTATAACAACGCCCCAACTAGTCAAATTGTTACAGCAACGTGGTACTGCGCTGTGTTTTATGACATCTAACGTATATGTTATATAGCCTTTAACAAATTTGCTTTATACAGAACTAGTGAAATTAAGAATTAAATGCAAAAGTCTAGGGCAGCACCAATTTAAGACCCGTATGTTCCTAGAAAACTTATTGGGCTGTCACTGTCACAGAAACTGTGCTGTACTGCAGCACCATCTTCTGTTCACGAGGTGCCATGATTAACGTGTTGAAAGCTACGCTTTCGTTAAAAGAAATAATCATTAATATATTAATATTCATTAGTGTTAGTTATGACTACTTAATATTAATTTCACACATTTCTGATTGATAAATGTACGTTTTCAGAAAGTTTTTGAGCAGTGTTTGACAAACTTATTTTGTAAAAGCCCAGGTCGGATTTCTTAGTGATTTTTTAACAGAAATGCATCTGGACAATGTATTGACTGTACTTTAATTTAAACGATTTGTATTTAAATATTTCTCAGAGAATAGCACTATAATGCTTTAAAATCATTTTAGAAGGATTTAACATTTGCAATGGATAGTATTTTTTAACTTATTTAATCAAAGTAGATAAAGAAACACAGAAAAAATAGTATTCTTTACAGAAATTTAGCAACATTAATTTTATATTTTTCCTATACCATCTTAAAAATCCACAATTTGAAAATGCTCTGATACCACAAAAATAAAATTCAAAAATACATGTTAATTTGACATTTGCCATGCAAAATTTTGCTGGTAGCAGGGTTCTGGCTAAACACAAAGATCGGGTCACACAGGTGAGAACTGCAAGGTTAGGACCTAAAACAGGAGGTCGCAAACAACCACATCGTTGCTCCCCTGAGGCAAACCAAGTGTCTCTCTGAATTAATTTTGTAATGCTGCTGCGGGGGGGTATTTCTTTCAAAACTTCTTTGCAGTCTTTGCAACTATAGGCGTGAAATGGTTGTTGTCAAATTTAAAAGGTAACAACTTTGACAGCTTCTTTTCAAGCATCACACATACATTCAGTTTAGTTGATAGATTTTAGTTGGTTATTTACACTAGCTTTGATTTTGCCTGCTTAGAGAATTAATTGTTGTATCTTCTTAGGTATCTTCAGAATAATAAAATTAGAGCTGTATCTGAACGGGCTTTCAAAGGTTTATACAACTTGACAAAACTGTAAGTATTGCTTTTTGAACACTGAAGTAAAGAGCAACGGGAAGAGCTCTGAGAGTCGCTACGGACCTCTTGCTCTTATTTGATTCAGTATTAGGAACTTGCAAAATGGTCCAAATCTTTAACTCAACGATTGGATTGAGAAAGCAAAGATAGATTAAGAGCTATGTGTGCAAGTTTATCTGACAGGACAACACTTTGAAAGCACCAGTGGGCTCCATACTTCACTCCTGTTGCCCAAATCTGCAGAACAGGAGGAGACAGTATGGTAGTTACCTACATAAAGTCAGAAAGAATGACAAAGGAATAAAACAAAAGCAAGAGCTTGTAATGGATCAAAACTCTTCAGTGTTGTATTTTTGTTTACAGAAGCAAACCAAAGTGAACAGAACACTTTTTTTCTTTGGTAGCAGCTTGTTGAAAGATGCTCCTAACTTTTAAGGAAAATGCACGGTGAGAGAGATGATATATAAATTGTGTTGTTCAGTTCAGCTTTTTGTTTCTGCAGTGTTTTTAAAAGGACAATTTTTCCCGTCCCATGAGTGTGGTTATCTGTTATTATACACCCTGCCGCCTTCACTTCTCCAGCTTTCTATTTCCGTGATTCTGGTATCTGCATTTGACTAACGTAGTTAGCTGAGGCTGAATGGGAACCTGGGAACGTTCGTGGAATGAAATCACTCCGCAGAAGAAAACTGGCAAGGGCCTAAAGCACGACACAGTGAAAATCTTTAGCTTCCTGTATTTTCTTATAGATAAGAGCAAATGTTCTACATAATTGTTCTGGAAGTCCTCACTACAGAGAGTCTCACGTTGTTCTCAAAGAAGGACTTGAAAATTACCATAAGCAAACATGGCAATTATGAAAAAAATTCAGCTGCATTCTGATAAATTATGAAGAAAAGAATCTTAAAACTCATTTTCAAGCATCTGATGTTAATTAATCATTCCATTTGTTTATCTTTTGCTGGTCTGGTTTCAGATACCTGAGTAACAACAAGATAACCAGTTTGAAGCCTGGTGTCTTTGAAGATCTCCACAAACTTGAATGGCTGTATGTTGTTTCCTTCTTTGTATGTTTAATTTCTCAAGGAATAATTAAGGCAAGAGAAAGAAACATTTGGATAGCTTTCATTTTTGTGCATAGTAGTACTTCATATGAGATAATAATTAAGGAACCCCTATTACACTGTGAAAGGTTAAAATCTAATTGACTTTGAGAGCAGAAATTAGTTCTTGGACCTTAATGGCTCCAATGACTGATGACTTTTACAATACTAAATAATGCTTATTACCAATTGCCTGTTACAAATTAATACATGAAATAACTCAGATACTATTAGACAGTAGAAAGATAATTTTGGGGGCAGGTCTTTCCCTGTAAATAGTGCTTGAAATGTCACAGACAAAATGACTGTCAGAATCTGAAATATTGGTTTATTACTGCTTTTCATAGAATCGTAGAATAGTTTGGGTTGGAACCCTTCAAAGGTCATCTAGCCCAACCCCCCTGCAATAAGCAGGGACATCTTCAACTAGATCAGGTTGCTCAGAGCCCTGTCCAACCTGACCTGGAATGTTTCCAGGGATGGGGCATCTACCACCTCTCTGGGCAACCTGTGCCAGTGCTTCACCGCCCTCACTGGGAAAAATTTCTTCCTTATTTTTGGTCTAAATCTGCCCTCTTTTAGCTTAAAACCATTACCCCTTGTCCTGTCACTACAGGCCCTGCTAAAAAGTCTGTCCCCACCTTTCTTATAAGCCCCCTTTAAGTACTGGAAGGCTGCAATAAGGTCTCCCCGGAGCCTTCTCTTCTCCAGGCTGAACAACCCCAGCTCTCTCAGCCTGTCCTCACAGGAGAGGTGTTCCATCCCTCTGATCATTTTTGTGGCCTCCTCCGGACCCACTCCAACAGGTCCATGCCTTTCCTGTGCTGAGGGCTCCAGAGCTGGACACAGGGCTCCAGGTGAGGTCTCACCAGAGCGGAGTAGAGGGGCAGAATCACCTCCCTCGACCTGCTGGCCACGCTGCTTTGGATGCAGCCCAGGATACAGTTGGCCTTTTCAGACAGATGAAAATGAAATAGTATTTTGACTCAGTAAAGTTATTCAAAATAAGCAAATAATAACATTCCCAAACATCTTTCTGTGTGTTTGGAACCGTTGGATTGCCATGGAACACTGTTATGTGGTGCTGCTCTATTTTCACGGGGAATCCATTCAAAGTGTCTTGATCAAAGAATTTTATGCATTTGCAAGAAAACACTTTTTTCAAGTTGAAAGTAATTACTTTCTCTAAGTTAACGAAATTAATTTGATGGATACCCTGACCTGCTTAAGGAGTAGTGCGTTAAGTTTTTCAATAGCTGGAATGGCCATTTGAAGAAATCCGCTTCAAAGTATATTACTTTTTATCATCTGTTCAACTTAAGACTGCAGAAAATGGCAAAACCGATACGTGTTTTGTTGTAATTTACAGGATAATTGAAAATAATCGGATAAATCGGATCTCTCCATTAACATTTTATGGACTCAAATCACTTATTCTCCTGTAAGTATTGAATAAGACCCAAAAGTGTTATTTAACAGAACAGAAAGGGAAGATGTATATAAAAACCTTTTTATAATGACTCTGCTTGCTCACCACAGAGTGCTGGCAGTACACCTGCGCCTTTTTCTTACCCCCCGGCGTGACGTGCTGGGGTGGGAGGATTTTGGCAGCAGCCGACGTGCAGTCTCTGGAAACGTGTAGGGAAACGGGTGGGGGAAACGGGTGGGGAAAATGGTAAAAAGACCACGTCGCTGAGCGGGTGCCAGTTGTCCTCCAGAGCTGCGGGGTGGGAGGTTGGGGTCCGCTCAGCCTCCCTCCCCGAGACCCTCTCTGTCTCCTGCCGCTGCCCTCTCCGGACCCAAACACCAGGGAGCCCCTTCCCCGGCAGCCCGGAGGGAAACCTCCCTCCCTCTCCCCCTTCCTCCGTCACTCAGAGAAGTTACATCTTATGACAGAATAGTCAAAATATTCATATTGACTTGCTGTGTTTTATGTAAAAAGCAGTGAAGCGAGCGTCTTTCCTTTGCGTGGTAATTAACAAGTTAAGGATAAAATACTGCTCCACAGAATGCCACAGGGAAAATATGTAGAACTTTAAGAAAATAATACTACCTCCGAGACTGTGAGAAATGCATCAAGCTTTGACTGCCTTTTTTTCAAAATTACAAACTTAAGAATTTTTTTTTTCTATAATGTAATTTTTGGCAAATATAGCCAGCTATAATATTCTTCTTTTTTTCAGAGAGATGATGAATAACTCTCTCGCTCGTTTGCCTGATAAACCTCTGTGCCAATATATGCCAAGACTAAACTGGCTGTAAGTCTATCTTATTTCACTAGAAAAACATTACTTTGTTGTCTTTCTACGGCGCTTCCACGCCACTTTTTCTAACGGGGTGCTGGGTCTTACAGAGTGCCTGCTGGGTCACTGCAGGGTTGATGACCTAAAGTCATTAACTAGGCGTGCAGAAAAATTAGATGTCTGGTTCCCACTCTCTTCTGTGCAGTCGTGAAGTTCTGGTAGTATTTTTCTTTAATCGCCTTGGAATAACTGCCTGAATTTATTTCCAGTGATTGATGTTTTGTTTTTATATCCCAGAGACCTTGAAGGCAACCATCTCCATCATGTAAGAAATGTCACTTTCATCTCCTGCAACATTCTGACTGTACTGTAAGTAACAGGATGTGCCAGCCAGCCAGAGTGAGATACGCTTGTGCTGAACAGTCCAGTGATTCATTACAGATAATCGAAAAGTTTCCCGAGTATCTTGGTTATTTAGATGACAAGAAGATTGAATTAAAATGCTTGGCTTTAAATGAGAGCGATACAGAGATACAGAATAACCATTTGCATTTAAAGCAAAGTTCAGCATTACTGTATGCAACTAAACTTCACTGAAGGGATTTTGACTGATACTAAGATTTAGAAATTGCCATTCAAATTTTTTCCTTGGAAAAAGAGGCAAAAACCTCATAATAAAAAGCAGCAAACATACAAAATACATAGCTTGTTTCTTCATTTTAAAGAGTTTGATTGGCTGATGGGTTGGCTGGCTGATCAATTTTAAAATTTTCCCCCAAGTTTGACTGATTACAGCAATGATGGAACTACCATCAGAAAATCCCTTCAGCTTTTTGCTAGATTAGTAGGCTCCAGTACCCGTCACTTTCAATTTTTAACCTTTTTGCGGTACCCATATTCTCGGCTTTCTCTTTCTTGCTTTTAAAATCCAGGTTCGTTTAAGGAGCAAGCTCAATGGCAAATGAAATTCGGGTAAAGGAAACCGAGATACGTTAGGTCACAAGCCTTCCAGCCTACATAATCTTCCTCCTGCCCTCAGTCAATTTATACCAGTCTCCTGTGGGGGGATATCTATCTATAGATAGATAGATAGATGGATATATGCACAAATACATGTGTGTATAGGCAACAAAAGTTATTTATCAAGTGGTAAGTTTCTAGATCCAATTAGGTTGTTAACCAAATCGGGCAAATATTTGAAGATGCAGAGAAAAGAGAATTTTTAAAGTTTATAAAAAGTTTTCTCCAAAACCAAATAGCTGCCAAGAAGCAGCAAATTGTTTGTTTTATTCTTTCAGGGTGATGAGAAGAAATAAAATCAGCTTATTACATGAAAACAGCTTTTCTTCTCTCCAGATGTTGGATGAACTGTGAGTTGATTTCTTCTCGTACTTGTAAAAAAAACCACAAAGTTTTTTAATTTATATTGCAAACATCATTTATCATATATCTCTTTCATATAACACACTCTAGATATAGCACCCACCCTCAGGATTCTTTTTCTGTATATTTAACAGGGAAGAAGTAGTTGATAAAATACATACTCTGTGAGCATCAGTAATATTGGGCGTTTTGCTCACAAGATCATTACGTCCCCTGAATAGAATCATACTAATTAATCTTAGATGACCACAGTGTCTTTTTGACTGGTTTGCCAGTTTCAGTCAGACTGAGACCTTAACTCCTCTGTCCACAGTTATTAAGATGTGTTTAGTGAAAGTAGGCAGGCAGGTAGAAAGAAAAAACTAAAGGAAAGAGGTAGTGCTGGCTAGCCCACGTGAGAAAATTCCCACCATGAAACAATACATTTAATTTATTTCCAAGCTCCTACAACCAAAGTTAAGGGTATTTCGCTTTCTTCTTGATGTAAATACAATACTAATAAATTATGCATCTAATGGCATACCTGAACTAACTAGACAAAGAAATCTGATGGGTTTAGCTTCCCACCTTGCTTTAACAGCATTCTTTATAGTCCAAGTTTCTGGTAACCTGTATAACAAACAATATTCTATTTGGCAAATAGAATAAAACTGTGTGTCTTGAAATTGCAAAACTGTTTGGTAAAATTACTGAGCCTAGTAAGAACTTACTATATCCTACCTGTGGCTGTTTCTGCAGAGATTTGGCCAGCAACAAGATTGAATCACTTCCTCCATATATATTTAAGGATCTAAAGGAGCTTTCACAACTGTAAGGATTCTTGATTATTATTATATATAACTGTGTATTGCTCATTTGATATGATGTTTACAATCATGAATGCTGGGAAAGAGAAGAGCACCTTTGTGTGTACACGTCATTTCAACTCTGCCTAAAAAGACTTATCCCCAAAGTGATTTTATATAACATTTTGGCTGGAATAGTTTTGTAAAATATATGTATTTTCATGTCCAAGAAGATAGCAAGTTAAAATCCTACCTTTTCTAGATCTTTTTAGTATATACAAAATGAGCTGCTATGCTAGCTATATCAGGAAAAATTAATAATTTTGGAATTTTTAATGTGATATCAGGATTTGGCTCTAAAAATAGATCTATCATAATCATAAAAGCATCATACAGATGCCTTGTTTACAACTGCTTTTTTCCTGTGAAAGGGAGTTCCAAAACAGGATAAGGTATTATAAAACCTGAAAGACAAATCCCCGCACCGCCATGATGCGAATGTAAGCAAATTCTCAAAAGCCGCTGCTGGAAAGTCCCAATTTTTCTTGCATAATCTGAAAGACACACCAGTCATAAAATTGAAGATCTCTCTGGAGGAGAGAAGGTAGTATGTGGAGTAACTTATTTTTGTGCTTTTCCATCATCTTTGGGATCAGTCTCAATACACTGGGACAAGCAAGTGTGAACAGCTGCATTTATTAAATTTGCACAGTTTGGTTACGATATCAAAACAAAAACATAAGGAAAAGTTAAAGAAAGAATAAAAGGGGGATGTGCCTAGAAACACTCTTGCACAGTGGTAATACCTAAGGCTAATGTCTATATTTACATTAGACTGCCTCTGTCTTGAACTCACACGGATGATTACAAAAAAAGAGACTTTAGCAACTCTCAAAATAAATTGTAATTTATTTCTAAATGCATGCAGTTCAGCTAAGTCCTTTTATCTGAAGATAAGTCCAGAAAGTTTAGTAACTAAGTATTTCTGTAGTTAAAACCTTTAAGCATCAGGTTGGGGGAAGCAACTGCGCAAGTGCGCGTGCGTGGCAATAGCGTGCCTGTGAAGCATCTGACTACTCTTCCCACGGGTTTAAGCAGGCTTAATAACCCTAAACGAATGTTACCATTTGTAGTTGCAATGCCAATTGTACAAGTCCTTCCTACAGGACCGGAAAAGCAAATGGGTTATGTAGTTTGACTTTATCTTTGGAACAAGCTGTAAGGAAGATGTACAACGTTACTTATGTCTATGTTGCATTTACAGGAACCTTTCTCATAACCCCATCAAGAAAATACAAATAGACCAATTTGATTTTCTAATAAAACTCAAATCCCTGTAAGTATCAGGTTTTTGTGTTTTAGCTGTATTTTCTTTGCAATTATGCACATCTCCTTCAGAAGGACATGTTCCAGAATATGTTTGATAAGAAATTGCCTTTGAAATAGTTTATAGTTATGTCAATGTTCCTCAATAATTTGAGCTGGGAAAATAATTACTAGTAATACTCAAATTTCCCTTCCTGAAAGTATCAGTTTAAAAATGGAAATTTTGCCACAAAAAGAGTTCATAAATTCAGCTTAGCGAAGGACATTGTCTTTTCTTACAAAAGAAGATCAATGCAACCCTAGTGTGACCTTGCACAATTTGTTCACAGGACTTAAAGGGTCATGCAAGCTTCAGTTGGGGCTATTAACACCATGGGCAGGTACCTCTAGAATATGTAAAGACAGAAGAAGAATTTGGTATATGTACAAGTTTGGGGACATATTTCTGTTCTTACAGAATCTATTACTAAGAGCATTAAAAGAACAACATGAACCAAGTATGATTCAGCTGCCACATTAGAGGGGTTGGGACTTTTACAAATCTTTCTGAAGAGTTTAGGAGGAGGTTTTGGGGATGCATTAACACAGCAGCTCTAACTTGAATTCTGACAGCAGAGCTCTTCCTAAAATTGTGTGACAGTGCAGTGACAATCTCGCAAAGCTGAAACTATCCTGCAGTAGATTTAAGTACATCTTCGCAGGCCACTGGACATCTGCAGTAACCAACGTGGTAGAGCACAGCATTGGTTCTTGCCCGTCTTCATTTCAAAATGGTTATGGAGGTCCAAAAAGAGATGTCTCCTTGGATAAGAGAGTAATAGGAGTTTATGAATTTGACCTCTGAGCTGCAGCCAGCAGTGCAGATGCTTTTGTTGATCAGTCCAGCTTGCTCACCATGATTCGGAATCCAGTGGCCAAAGTCAGCTAAATTTGGTAAATGGCTAACGACCTGGAGATACTAAATCTGTACAAGTTTCAGGAAAATAAGCAGCTGCACACAAAAAGCAATAATTAATTACCTCCCTAACAGCCAGGCTACAACATATATTTATCTATTATTTAACACGAAAGAACTCATGCAATTGACTAACCATGACCTTCCATACTTTTAAGCTGAGAAAGTTGTTAAATCTTGAGATAGATCTACAGGAAACTGTATGTTTCAGCAGTCAGTTTGTAGACCACTGGTTGCCTTTTTCCTAGCTTAAAATGGTAAGAATAGCTGAGGAGAGCACACCCCAGGAGTTGTTGCAGTGCTTAAATTAAACTAAGAATTTTCCATATTTGGAGTTTTATTCCGGTCTCCTAAAACTGCCCTCACCACTTGCCTAAATGTGCTCAGAACTCATGGGAATACTGTGCTCAAAGCATTGAACAGAGAATTCAGTAAGGCTCCCCACAAGAAGAACCGAAGACCGGTTATAATTTAGAAGACATGTTGCACATCCAACCAGTGGCTGGGATGGACTAGAAGAATGAAGAAACTAAAGTTCTAAAAGAACAACATACACAGTTACACTTTACTGATCTAGCACTGCATATATAACTAATTTATTAAATATATTTTAATATATTAAAAAAAAAAAAGAAATCCCATCCACGTGTCACAAGAAAGCCAGCGTTTTCCCTTACATGCCACGTTCTGTGTCCCAGCTTCCTGATGCTCTTGACACAAAGAAGACTGAGTTTCTGCAGTGGTTTGTTTGTCTAGTAAAGCACTCCCTAGGATGAAAAACAGAAGAGATATATAAAATATTACTATTGGAACAAGCTATTATTTTCCCAGAGATGATGAAAGCACATCAGTAGAACCATACTTCGGAAGAGCAATATAACAATCGGAGGTTGCCCTGCTGAGAGCAGTAAAAGCGCCACATCCGTGATTTTGGAAGAACAGTGAGTTTATTAGAATTAACTGCAATTCATTTTATTCCACTTTAGCTTTTACGCAGACTTTCTGTTCAAGTTTCAAAGGGATGACAGACTAGATGCAATTAAAGTTCATCTCTCGTTACATATGATCCTAGAAACACAATTAAACGCTCGTAAAGTTTCTTCTTTTACTACTGAGTTCCTATGGCCTTTTATTGAGGTTATATTCTTTACAGCAGCTTGGAGGGCATTGAAATTGCAAACATCCAGAGAAGAATGTTCAGACCCCTTAGAAACCTTTCCCACATGTAAGTAGATTATTCCAGTTTGCTTTCTTTGGTCTGAATTTTACAATTTACAGAATACTGAGTAATTAAAAACAAAAGTGTATGAAAAGCATCACGGAAGCAGTTGTCACATTTGACAGTTTTTAATGACTTTTTTTCCTTCCAGAATATGTTTTCTAAGTAGTTCCTAGAGAGTTTTGATACACTGGTAACCAAGTTAGAACCAGCTCTTACCTGTTTTTCTTTCTCACAACCAGATATTTCAAGAAATTCCAGTACTGTGGATATGCCCCTCATGTGCGGAGCTGTAAGCCCAATACTGATGGGATTTCGTCCTTTGAGAATCTTTTAGCTAGCATCATACAGAGGGTGTTTGTCTGGGTTGTATCTGCCATCACCTGCTTTGGAAATATTTTTGTTATCTGCATGAGACCTTACATCAGATCGGAGAATAAGCTCCATGCCATCTCAATAATGTCTCTCTGCTGTGAGTACTCCACGCGCAAAAGTAAAAGAATATTGTTTTAGTCTGCTCCGAGCATGCATGATTGATATGTGTTGTTATAGTACAGGGACGTATTTCCAGCACTGGATTAACTGGACTTTCCTTTTGTTGTGAACGACGATGCAAAAGGCATCAGGATGTCTCCTTAGATGCTGCTTTTGTTTTGTACTAATAGGCAGTGGATAAATTCCAAAGATTTCACGTTTGATTTTAATGCTACGGGTATTGGATCGAATTCACGTTTTCTTCAGTAAGGAGAAATAAAATTCTAAATTTGTCAAAGGCCCCTAAGCCTAAATTTTACCACACATTTTTGAGTAAATAGCAATTTGCACGTGTAAGCATCGTGTTCAAGATAGTTACTCCATTTTTCGCACGAGCAAAAGGTTACTTACACAAATATAGTAAATCAATCACTCCTAGCTCCTCAATATTAAGAATTAGTGGTTTTTCATTTTTGTCCTAAAAGCAAGGCAGGTTTATGGAGAAACTATTTGGCAGTACAGTCACCATAATCTCAAGTACCCCGTCTCAATACAGGAGAGTCCACAAGCATTTCAGAAATGCAGTAAATTGCGTTTTGAAAGGTAAAGGTTAACAGCGTACAAAACGATTGCGGTGCTCCTAAACACAGCATATCAGCGATTTTGAAACTTTGTACTTGAGAGGCCTTCAGCTCTGCGTTGACAGCTCCTCTTCCCTTACTAGTCTTAGAAAACCGTGCACATCGGTTTTGAACTAGAATAAGGTGGTCAAACCAAACCTAAATGTTGAATCCAGCAGAGATGCCCTACTCAAAGCAAATTACCTTAAGCCAAATGTTAATATCAAAAGGAATAAGACCTAATAAAAAAAGGTTGCAAGAATATTTCTATAAATGAAGTCGCACCTTTTTCTCCTTGCAAACCAATTTTATCTGAGCTTCAAAAAATCAGGTTGGAAACAAGTATGAAACATAGACTGGCAGTCCAAATGAAAATTAAAATAGGAAAAAAAAAGAAGGAATAGAACTGAATTATACTGCCTTAATCGTAATTCACAATAGCATTCCAACTATAATATTGATTATATATCTGTACATTAGCTGACATAAATAAGTACTTACATATACATGTGTATGTCTGCTTTCCAATATACATATACACAGAGAATGGGAAATTCAGATGTGTACATAATGATGTTAAGCACTGTGCCCACAGGTGCTGACTGTCTGATGGGAATATATTTATTTGTGATTGGAGCTTTTGATCTTAAATATCGTGGAGAATACAACAAGCACGCTCAGTTGTGGATGGACAGTATTCATTGTCAATTGGTGGGATCGCTGGCTATTCTGTCTACAGAGGTGTCAGTCTTACTGTTGACTTACCTGACGTTGGAAAAATACATCTGCATAGTTTATCCTTTTAGGTGTTTGAAGCCCAGAAAATGCAGGACAATTTCCATTTTGGTTCTTATCTGGATAATTGGGTTTGCCGTTGCTTTTATCCCACTGAGCAATAAGGAATTTTTCAGGAATTACTATGGCACCAACGGCGTCTGTTTTCCTCTTCACTCGGAACAATCAGAAAGTTCAGGAAGTCAGATTTATTCTGTTGTCATTTTTTTAGGTAAGTTGCATTTCTTCTTTATATTTGATCAGCACTGCAGATGAACTTAATTTTCAAACAAATAAGATAGCTTTGCTGTGATGTTCACACCTCGTATTTAGATGCTCCAGCAAGCACTTAAAGACTTTTTACAGCCTGAATATTTTAGTATATTAGATAGATACTTACATATCCTAAAATGCAGGAAGGGCTGAGAAAGTAGAAAGAAACTAATGACCTTTAAGTGCCTGAATGAATAGACTTTGTCTGGGAAGCAGATAAGACCAGCAGAGAGCTATGTAGTTTGGATCAGAGGGCAGCCGTTTGTCAGGTGATGATGAAAAATTCAGTGTTCAGATGAAGACAGACTCAGATCTCCTGGCTGCTTAATTCTATGGGACTAGCAGTTTAGAGGAAACGTTTTTCTTTGCTACCCAGCCTGCAAAATAGGTGATGTGGACTTGCCATTATGCTGTTAAATTATAACTAATTTCAACTTCTTCAACAGGTGTAAACTTGGCAGCTTTTATCATCATTGTGTTTTCCTACGGGAGTATGTTCTACAGTGTTCACCAAACAGCTATTACGGCTACTGAAATTCGGAATCATATTAAAAAAGAGATGATCCTTGCTAAACGTTTTTTCTTCATTGTATTTACTGACGCACTGTGTTGGATACCCATTTTTATTTTGAAACTCCTTTCTTTACTTCAAGTAGAAATACCAGGTATGTCCGTTCTTTTGAGAGGCTGTTTCCACTGTATCTGTATGAAGAGTGTTGTTTCTACTTCAGAAGAAAAAGAATTGAATGTATTGAACTATATTACTACAATGAGCCTTATGTTATATATGTATGTACAGACAATATAATGAACTATACAGTTTACTACTACCGTAATCATCAAAGATTAGTCACATTTGAGTCAGCCAAAAAAACCTCAAAATCATTCAAGTCTGTCCCCAGAGAATATCTATAAAATGTATAAAACGTGTTTGAAAACCAAGGCTGAACTGCATTGGCTTTTCTCACCTTGCGGCTTTTGCTGGCTCTGTCGCCTAAATATGGCTCAGGACAATACAGTGTTTCCTATCTTGCTTTAACACTATAATCCTTATCCTGAGATAACTTTCTTTTACAAACTGGTACTTATAGTTCAAAACATTCAGTTGTATAAAGCTCTGCTTACCTTCTTCATGCTATATTTCCATGTAAAAATAGCGTAACCTAAAAGATCAAAAATTGCACCTTATTTTTTTCCTTCTCTTTGCAATACCAGTACATGCAAGAAAAAAATAGCCTCTTTATTTAGGGCTTGTAAACCCCGTTAGAAAGAACGTGTGAAACATGAACAGCACCATCTGCAACAGCGGATTCAGAATCAACGTGCAGATATATATCACAATACTATGTTGGCAAGAAAACATTTTAGCTCAGAGAATTTTGTTTTATGTGCTGACCAGGAGTGTTGGGAGTCAACTTTTCAAAGTTTTTACTTACGTTTCGAATGTCTGAAAGTTACGTTATGTCAAATATTTTATTTTAAATCTTCTAAAATGCTTGTCCGTGAAGTTATCAAACCACCTAAGAAATTTTAAAGAAAATATTGTGACAAGCAGATGTATTCTGAGTCAAGAAACCTTGAAGAAACCTTGCTGAACCGCAGGGTGGTCTTGGGTTCAGCAAATGCATGTTCTGCATTAGATAAATGAGATTAAACAGTAATTACTCATTTCATAAAATTAAAGACATCACAGATAGTTGTCCAAGTTTACAGAAGTTTTAAACCCCGTTTGACAGTATTTCTTCTTCTTTGGGGATACACTCTGACAGCTGTTGAACTAAGCATCTGCTTGTTTCCAAAACGGTAGCCAATGCCATGGGCATCGATAGGAACGTTATTTATATCGCAACAAAGCCGTAAAGCCAGAGGACAGGTCAGAGGAAGGGGAGAGTGAAGTAAGGTTTTTATACCGCTTGGAACGCAGACCCCGATATAGGCAGGAGAGCACCTGACACCTTCAGAAGGGAAGGTGAGCCAGAGCAAGACCTGTGCCAGGGCAAATAGGGAGCTATGGTACGGAAAAGTAAGTGGGATAAACGGCACTACCGGGAGGGTAAAAAATGTCAGGTTTTGCAGGGAGTCCTGGAAACGGAGGGAGGTAAGGGGGCACCGCAAGCGTAACGGTGAGAAGAAAAAGAGAAGTACCTGCTGTGAGACAGAGGTGGCCCGGGAGCGCGCGACCGCCCCTCTGCTAAGCTGCACGGGCGTCAGGGGCTGGCATGCATGTTACAGCTTCCTTTCTTTTTCCCCTCCTCTAAGGTACCATAACTTCTTGGGTGGTGATTTTTATACTGCCAATAAATAGTGCTTTGAATCCTCTTCTCTACACTTTGACTACACGACCTTTCAAAGAAATGATTCATCAGGTTTGGTACGATTACAGACAAAGAAGAGCCCAGAGAGGTAAAGGCAGTCGGAAAACATACGGTCCCTCATTCATTTGGGTAGAGATGTGGCCGATGCATGAAACCACACCAAGGGCAACGAAGCCCGTGCATTGTACAGACTCCTCTGACGCTTCGGTGACTACACAGTCAACAAGACTAAATTCGTACACGTAAATACATTGTGCATCTTCGCAGTGACATCTGCACTGTTAGCTTCACAGCTGGGGGCTCTCTGCTTTGCAGCAATGAGGAAAAATGAGGGAGGGATGACATCTGGCTCATGTGGACCAAAGCAGGAAGAAGAGGGAGCAGTGTGTCTGCAGGTAGAACTGACACAACAATAACTTTGCCATTGCACAACAGGACCTGACATTTTGACAACTCATCCTAGATCAGAATGAGAAGCCAGTTGTTTGGGTTTTTCCTCCCAGAAGCCACGACTGTGGGGGAAAAAGACCTGAATTGTCATTTAAAACATCTCACCCTGAAAGCAGACTGTTTCAAGATCATCTATCTTGGGGGAAAAAAAGGTTATTTTCATAAAACTTTTTTTTTTTTTTAATTCCCCATTTTTTTTTAAGAGTTGATTGGTTTCCTCATTAAGAATTTTTTTTTTCTCCTCAAAATTTCTGACTGGCTCTACTTAGGCTGCATCAGCTCTTAAAAGCTTTAGGGAGCAAGAGCCATAAGAAAAATATTTAAAATTCATAATTAGACCAGTGTGTTATATTTGTCAAAGCCAAACAAGTGAAAACTTTATTCCTTTTAAAAATTTACCAACTATTTCACTCATGTAAAGACAATCCTGAAATTGTAATGATCATTTCTAATTCAGGCAGAACCAGAAGTGTGGGAAAGAAAGAAAGGGCGGGGGTGGGGGGGAGGGGTGTGTAAGTTCTTTTCTCAACTGAGTGTCCCCCAGCTAGAGCTGGTAGAAGTTTTCCCCCTTCAGAAGAGCATCCTTCTCTGGAAAGACTGGACTGAGTATCACAACATCTTGATGCTGCTCTTTTCCTCATGGTTTCTTAATGGGCTGCCATAAATAGCTCACCACAGCTTGCAGACTTCAACAAATTTCAGTCTTAAGATGTCTATCTCTGCACATGGAATAATGTGAGATGGCCAAATAAAAGACTATTGGTCTTAATAGGTGTCATGACACCTACATTTTAATCACCTTGTGCATTACGGATGCATTACGGTTAAAATAATTGACTGGCACAGCCATTCAGCACTTTTGGGGACTTTATTTTACTTCCCTGTGTTACAAGGGTAAAAAAATAAAATTATCCCATCCAAAACAATCCTCTAGAGGCAGTTTCTTTGCTTATACTTACCGAAGAGAACCTTTTCCCTTACAAATTACTACGACTTCCCTAGTTCTTTCAGTACTGTGCTCACAGGCCGACGGCCTAGAAGCCCATAAAGGTAAAAGAAATGCTTCTTTTGCATTGATGATTTGAAGCTTTTTAAAGTGAAGTTAAAAGATACTTCCAATGTTTGCACTTAACTTCTTAACAGCCTAAGAAGTAGAATTTAAAAAAGTGTGAGTCACACTTCAACTGTTTACAGAACTTCAGATTATCTTGAAATTAAAGATTGTTAAGTATCTTGTTTCCACTACTGTATGTTTTATTGAAATAAAAGATTATCTGCTGAACAAAATGACTTCTTTTCCAAGTTGCTTAGCAACATTCTGAGTTGCAGCGTTAAAAACAGCTAAGTGAAATCCTGCCGCGTGGATTGGTGGATTGCCTTTAACTGGGGCAATTACAACTCAATTTAATAGAACTTGTGCACTCTGAGGGGCCAAGCCTTCCCAATGACTGTAACTGCTTTTGACAAGACATGCAAGGATATCTGTCCTTACCACTACTTCTGGTTTTCACTTACATTGATTATGGACATATTCAATACCACCTTTGTTTCTATGAGTAACACAAGAATATTCATTATTTCAGATTTTTTTTTGTAATACCTTTATTGTTTTGATAAGAAGACTACAGTTTGTCTTTTAAAAAGTTCTTCTATCCATAAAAGTAAGGTTGACTAATACATTGTTATACAACCATGTTCTCCTGCAGCCTCCCATTGCATTTCAGCATTACTTCTTTCACATTGTTCTGGTAAAGGTACAGGAGTTTCAGTACAGCTATCTATTACTTATTTTATAGATTAGCGATCTTTCAGACCAAAAGGTTCTGTTAACAGTAGCCTCTAGACCAGCTAACTGCTTCAGGCAAAAGATATAAAATAGGACCAAATACTTAAAAAGCTCTAGTGTGCCTCCTGAGAGATGGGAGGATAGGTTTCACAGGTTCTTTTCTAACGGATGGAAGCTTTCACTTATAGTTCAAAATAATCCATCCTATCAGTAAACAATGTTGTTAAACTTCTACCGTTCAGAGATATATAGTTCATCATAAGGCACTTTATTACAACAAAAGATAGTGTAAAATCGTTTGTAGTAATCAAATATCTTGCAAAAAATCTGCAGTTTTATAGAAATATATTGCAATACTGCTAAAAATAGTAAGGTTTGGGATACAGGGCTTATCATATTATCTAATGCTTGCCATACCATCCCATCTGCAACATGAAGAAAAAGCGTGCATGGAGAAAAACTGAAGTTAGTTCAGCAAGTTTCTTTGGAGTTGGCAGGGTTTCTGTTGGAGAGGGCTCTTAAAAAGGAGGGCTGACAATACCTCCTCGCAGGCCACCACTTCGTCACCAGTAATGAAATCTGGACATACCACACATACTAACTTTGCATCCACATCAGAAAGAAAGGAGAAAAAAAAAAGAATATTTCATGTATGAGATCGCTTGAGCTGCAACAGAAGAGTTTAAAAGTCACAACTGATCCCCTAAACAAAGTTAGCTTGCTCGGTGACTTACAGACAACATCCATACGAGTCATCAAGTATTTCTGAAAGAACTCCGGACTCACGGAGAGCTGCTAAGGGAAGACAAAAACCCCCGTGAACTCCCTAAAAAACGTCGTTTAGAGAAAAACACCCGAGTTCCACTCGGACAGAAGCGGGCAGCTCAGCGAGACCCGGCTGAGCCGCCGCGGGGGCAGGGTCAGCCGCTGGGCTTCAGGGACTCGTACCCCTCCCTCAGCAGGTCCCGCCATGTTCTGAGGAACCGGGCGTTCTCCGAGCACTTGGTGGCGAGCTCCTCCACCTGGGCCGACACGGCCGACGTCGCCTCCAGGATCTTCGCCAGCGAGAAGGCGGCCTGGAGGAACAGCAGAGAGGCTGAGGGTCGCCGACGCCCGGCCGGCCCCCCCAGGCGCCTTCCCTGAAGGGAACCCCCGCCCGATCGCCCGCCGCGCCGGCACTCACATCGCCGATCTGCATCTCCACCTCCTCCAGCAGCTCCCGCGTGTCACCAGCCGGTAGCTCCGGCGGCCGCGACCCCTCGCTCCCGCCCCGGGTCCTCCGGGGCCCTGCACCAGGCGAGCCCCCAGGCACAGCGGCGGAGGACACCGGCCCCGCCTCGGCCATGTCCCGCTCCGCTCACTGGTGCCGCCCCGCCCATCCCGCGCTGAGCCCCGCCCATCCCGCGCTGAGCCCCGCCTCCCGTCCGAGCCCAGGCATCCCGTCATGCAACGGTGAGGGAGTGGTGCGTCACCGCCCTCCAGCGAGGAGCGCGGGTTGGGGCCGCGGGCGTCGCGCTGCATGCCGGGAGCGGTAGTCTTTCCTGCTGCAGCGCCTCGAAGACAGCAGCCTGCCCCGCAGGCGGTTCGACGCACCGCCCTGCTTCCCCCGAGCGTATTGTATTTAAATGTTAGATGAGCGAGTGCGTTCGTACCGGCTCGAGCCCTTGTCCCGCGAGGGAAGCTGGGACGGGTTTTGCCGCTGGGAATTCTGGGAGCTGTAGTCCCGCCAGTGGAAAGGGGAGGGACCGGCACCCCGAGTGCGCAGGCGTGGCGTGGCTAGGGGCTGGCGTGGGGCGTGCGCAGGGCGGTCGCGGGCAGCGGAGGGCGCCGAGGGGGTCGTGGCCGCCGCCATGCTGCTCTCTCGCTGCCCGTCCTCCAGCCGAGGTAACGCGTCGTCTCGCTCCGGGGCGTCTGACCGTCCGGAGGGGACGGGGCTGGGGCGGCCGCCGCTCGGCTGGGCAGGGCCGGCGGCTGGCGCGGCGCGGAAGGAGAGCAAAGGTCGCGGTCGCGGCGCGCCGGAGTGGCCGCTGGGCCGGGAGTAGGGCCGCGGCGGAGGGTCCTGCGGGCGGGGCCGCCGAGCGGCGGTTGGTGTCAGCGGTGGCCCGGCCGTGCCCCCCGCCCCCGCCGCGGCCTCTCTCCGCCTGATGGTGCTTCTGAAGGGGAGGGCAGAGCTGTGCGTGAGCGCTGGCCGAGTCTGACCTGTGTGTTAGTAGCGTCTTTTATTTTTCTGTAACGTCGTGCATAAACGGTGTAAGGTTTATTTGGAGTGATACTAGGTGTTACCCGTTTTAAAGGATAAAATAAAGCAGTTGCATGTGTCCCCTTACTGACGAAATAATCGTAGAGGCAGCATGCTGACAGCAGTTACTAAAGAGCTGCGGGAGAGTAACGTTTCTTTTTGGAGATTGCATGCGATGCTTCGTGCAGACGTTTCACATGACGTTACCGAGGCTGTAAACTCTCGGTAGCGTGGTAGCACGAGTTCAGTTCACTCGCTGGGAAGAATCTGCCTGTGCAGTGTTTGGGCCTCCCTTTGTAATTGTCAGGCGTATTCTGAGCTGAATTTCCCTTCTCTCGCATGTGTGTGAAATAACTGTAGTATGTAATTCATAGTACCATCAGTTCTGCTCAAATAAAAGTATCTCGAAAAATAAGTTAAGGTGTCATGTTTTAATATCTATGTATAGGTGTAGTTGTTGTCATGCTTAAAAAATACACTGCTTGTTCTCAGATCCTGCCTGGTTGCAAGTAAAGGATGATTAAGAGTCATGAGATGGTGTGATAATAGCTTTTAGGTTATGTTAGTTAGGTACAAAATTGCTGTTAAGACACCAACGTAGATAATACTTACTACCTTGCATATAGAGGCTAGTGTCCTGACTGTCACCATGCAGAGTTATAATGGAGGATGTTGGTGCTGACCTTGCCAATCACCGTTCTCAACAAAACATTTCAGTTGTAGGATGTTGGTGATTTTACTTATGTAGTTTTGCAGAAATACTCTACTGCTTCTTCACCCCTGATATTAGGGAAGGGGAATCCTTAAAGGAAGGAAAAATACTTGCCAAGGTGCATTAGTTCTCAGACCTTTTAACTATAACTAGTTTTGGTGCTAACCATACTAATTTTCTGAGTACAGATCGCACATATCTTCATAATTTTTTTTGTGAAAGAGGAAAACTAGAACAAGAATGCAACATGTAGGACTCTGTTCATAAGGGCTGTTATTCTGATCATTTTAAACTTTCATTTGTTACATTTGCTTAAGAAGAAATTTTAATTTGTTCTTGCAACAATTAATGTAATGTATCACAGCAAAGGTAAAGTTTAACTGTATCTACTGTTCCTAGATACAGTTGGCTAAAGTATACTTGGGTTTAAGTCTGAGCTTTTATTGTAGACCATTACATTTAGATGAACTGTCTAGTATCAGTAGCCCAAACTGTGTGTCTCAACATGTGTTGAGATGTCAGAAGGGATGAAATTGCATGTCCTATCTCTGCAGTTGTTTGATCACTTTTAATGAAGTCTACAATAAATCTTTTGAAGTTCAAAATGGAATAGGAACTTAAAATGTGTTTCACCTGTGTACATGCATGTTATCTTACACCAGCTGTCAGAAATGTCTGTCCAAGGTATTGAGTGGTATTTTGTGAAGAATGCTTGAAGGGCAAGCTTTTTACTCTTTTTATTTTGTTTTTCCCCCATATAAAATTATGCAGCGCATTCCTAACTTGAAAATTTAAAAATCTATGTTTATGGTTCCTCATCTTCACATCACCTGATAATCTTGGGGGTGGGGGCTGTTACATTTGTTGTGCCACTTATGTCTCTGAAAAGTCAAAAAATTTGGAAAATTACTGATTTGACAAATTTGTTTCTTGTTTTTGTAGCACGACAGTGCTTTCATGCTATAAAGTTGATAAAGAGAGACTGCCTTCCACCACTGCATATCGCGAGATGTGCATCTACTGCCTCTGTGCCTCGCATAACTACGCATTATACAATTCATCCTCGGGACAAAGACAAACGATGGGAAGGTAAGTGAAAAAATACACTCTTTAAAAGCTTATTCATTTATTTAACTTATTGCTCAGTTTTAAAGACACTGAAATGTGTTGCTGATTTTTTTCTTTTTACAGAAATTCTCTACTCCTAAATATAGTACTAATATTAATTAAATTTTGTGGTTGCTATCTCACAATGGGTGTCGTTAGTGCTATAAAATGGGATCAGATTAAACTTGATCCTAGTTATTTAAAGCAAATATATAAGCAGCTTTTGCTTTAGTGACTATCACAACAAGATTTAATTCTGTCAGGTGTGTATCTGTTGGATTCTTTCAGTTGTTCTTACCATGAGTGTTTGTGAGAAAAGAAGATTAATGTATATGCCTGGACATTCCAGTCTCTACATTCAGCAATTTTAATGGCTTCAATTCCATAAAAGGCACTGATTAATTAGTGTAAAATAAAGTCACATGTTCTGACTAAGGGCCTTTTTTCTTTTCTTTCTGCCTTACCTAGAGTTTCACTGAGTGTCTTTGATACAGCTAGCCGATTGGGCTCTTAAGTTTAACGTCCTAAGGTGATACCTATTTATGGTGTATAGAGATTGAGTATAGGTTTTTATGGTATATCTCCTTACAACTTAAAAAGAGCTAATTTTATACTGGGATGCTAATGTCCTTCTGCACTCTTAAAAGTACTGAAGTGAGGAGTCTATTGAATATTTAGCCTCCTTTTATGCAAAGTAATACTCCTGGGATACCCAGTGGCCAGTATCATAGAGCAAGGTTTAGTGAGAGAGAGGCTGGGTGTAATTAGAGATCGGTTTATATTGTTATCTTTTTTTTTTCTATTAAAGGGGTAAACATGGAAAGATTTGCAGAGGAAGCTGATGTTGTCATTGTTGGAGCAGGCCCTGCGGGTCTTTCTGCAGCTATTCGGCTGAAACAGTTAGCCGCTGAGCATAGCAAAGAAATACGTGTTTGTCTGGTGGAAAAGGCTTCTCAGATTGGTGCGCATACACTGTCTGGTGCTTGTCTTGAGCCAAGGTCCTTACAAGAACTCTTTCCGGACTGGAAGGAGCGGGGGGTATGTATGAGCATATAAACACTGGAATTAATCCCTAGCTTGTAATGAACACCATATCTGACTCATTCTGGTGTGACTTAGTGCCTTGGTACCATTGGTACTTAATACCATTTTAAAATACGTTGATCTAACAAAACAAAAAAAAACAGGTAAATCTTTTTAGCCTGTTTCCTCTAGTTTGACAAAGCTAAACTTTTATGTCTACAGAGATATGCTGTGGCCTTTTCTCTTTTATGTAGCAGTCTTACTGCATATATGCAGTATGTCTGGTGCATCCTGGGATGCACTACACTTAGTGCATTTGTGCGGAATCCAACTCTTGTGCACAAGCAGTAACATGATCAAGTCTTAGCAATGTCAGACTTCTTGTTTCTGTAGAGTAGATCTTCATAGTCTCAGGAAATGGTGCATAGTACACTGATTTTTGTGCAGACATAGTGGTGTAACGAATGCCTGAGAGGCTTTTAGGAGGGAGGACAGCAAGAAATGAACAGCTGCCTGCTGTTCACCTGGGAGCTGCAAGAAATGGGCTGTCAACTAGTTGTTTTGTTTTACTGGGATAAATATGCAAGCTGAGCTGCCTTCTTTAGAAAGGTCTAGAATATTGATGTAGTACAAGCCTGCGCACAAACTATACCAGTGATTTGCCAGGCCCTGTTCCATTTTTTTTTACCTCAGTAGTTGTGTTGATTCTTACCTGGTGAGTGCCTCAGTAGTCATGATAAAGTACTTTACCTTCTCTCTTGTGATACCTTCCTACAGAAGTAGGTATTAAACTTTTACTTGACTGCCAGTTCAATTGTTTTATTTTATTTGTTGTTGCTTTTGTTGGATTGGCTAGAAAAACAGAACTCTCAGTACTGATTCCATGTTCTTTTTTTTTATGTAGGCTCCGCTTAATACTCCTGTAACTGAAGACAAGTTTGGAATTTTAACAAAGAAATCTAGAATTCCAGTGCCAATTCTTCCAGGTAAAGTTTAGTGAGGTGGTAGGGAGTCATGTTTCTCTGTGTCTTTTTCAACTTTTCCATGAATCAGATGATTTTGATTACAGATAGTACAGCAAGCGTATGTAGAACAATGATAGCTTACAGTGATAGGGTCTATGTAGGTGATGGCTGTGATAATGCGTGATGTTACTGTGAAGATAGTAGCTGTAGAAGATATGACACCTGATGTATAAAACTTCTGTTATTTTGCTTAACATTCTATGTTTTGTGTGTGTGCGTCTTTTTTGCCTAGGACTTCCGATGGTTAATCATGGAAATTACATAGTACGTCTGGGCCACTTTGTGAGTTGGCTAGGTGAACAAGCAGAAGCCTTGGGTGTTGAGGTGTATCCAGGCTATGCAGCATCTGAGGTAATAATAACACCAGTATGTATATGAAAAGTGTTTTTGGAACCCCCTTCACTCCACTCCCAATTATTTGTACATTCACAACTTTCCTCTTAACAGAAGCGTATTGTGAAAACTGTGTTTCAGTGTCTAAATTCCCTGGCTCAAATCCAGAAAAGTGCAAGTGGATCATACAGTATGTTAATAAATACGTAATCTTCAAGTTTGACCATTAAAGACGTAGTGCTTAGAAGTTCTGCATTAGAACTTCTAATAAGTGGATTAAAATGACGTGTTATTAAAATGTTTTTCTGTTTGTTTAAATATTTCCAAAGGTTCTTTTTCATGAAGATGGTAGCGTGAAAGGGATAGCAACTAATGATGTAGGCATTCAAAAGGATGGAGCACCCAAAGTAAGTAGCTATCTTCCCCATTGCTAGGGGTCTAATTATGGAAATTGTGATGTATCTGCTTCTACTACTATCAGTAGTCTTGCTGCAGCCTAAGAAAAAGTATAAAATTCAGTACCTGTCTTCCCTATCCGTATATAAAACGGATGGATTATCCGTGAAATTTCTGGTCTCAGTATGTTATAAACTTCTGACATTATAGAAAAAGCCTTTCTTAGAAAGGAGGTTTGTTTGAGGGTGACTTGAAGGCAATATTGTAAGGGTGCTTTGGCATATGTGAAATCAGGAAACAAAGGAAAGGATTCCAGGAACTCCTAGAAAAAAGATGCTAAGGGGAAATAGAAAGCTGTTGTCCAGCTGGTAGCTAGCAACCTGAGTGTGTTTCTGGCTGATCTTACAACTGCAGTCACATTTGCTGACACTCTGTCTACTTTGTTGGGGCAAGGTGCACACTGAATCTTTATACCTTTTTGCTGGTTGGTCACATTTCTGTATCCAGAAGGTGACTCCCTGACCTAAGTGTCAGACTTTAGCTGATTTTTAGTGGAATTCAGAACCTGTGGTGAGCACATGACTTCCCTATGCAGTACGTAGGGAGAATTTGGCATCTCAGAATAACTCAGAATGACTTTCACACAGAATTATCTGGGAACAGAAATTCTGGCTACAAGTGTTTTCTTAATATCTAGTTTCTTTTATAAGGTTTCTTACTAGTAACGTAGAGTTTTGAAGAAGTACTTACTTTCACATAAAAGTGTGGGCTACTTTTCTCATTTAAGGCAGGGGATGAGAAGAAAAGGCTCATTCTTCTTTTAAGAGAATATAGCCAGTGGAGGAGGAATGGGTGTCAGGGAAAAGTAATATATTTTCCTAGTAATATTTAGTTTCTAAATTACAAGACAGACAATATTCCCAAATAATATTGTCTGTTCCCTTAGGGTATAGATACTCTCTCATTTTCCGGTATGTATTTTCTCCAGTAGGAGGCACAAGTAATGCATACAACTTGCTGTGGTAATAATTTTTTTTCAAAATGGGAAGGAACTATGATTTTTTTTTTTTAAAAGCATCCTCAAAACCTAGATTTTTTTTCCCCCCCCCCCCATTTATTCTGGAAGAGTGTGTCTATTAAGTTCTTTAATGTACATAATTCGTGTGCCACTACTGCAAACTTTTTGAATATTCGAGTGTTTTAACTGTCAGGTCAGCTGATAATACCTCCAGCATATAACAGTTCAGGTAAATAAAAGTAGTTTGTATAACCTTCAAGGCAAGAATATCTTCAATGTGTTTGTACAGAGCCTAATCAAATAGACTGTGGTTAATGAATAGAGTTTCACCTTGCAGTCGGCACCAATCAAACAAAAATGCCAGTGGTAAAAATACATAGTAAAAAGTTGCACATTGATCCTTGTGTAGTGGCTGGAGAAGGAGGTTAACTGTGAAATAGAGCTTTGCACATTACAGAAATGCTTCAAATTCATGAATTTCTGATATTTACAATATGGAGTTGTAATTAATTGGTTTGGTTTATATAAATCTACTTCAAATTGGACAGTATATATTTTTAATCTCTAGGTCCCTGTAGTTTTCTTAGTAATTTGTAAGGTTAATTAATTTTCAGGTTGACAATCAGGAATTCAAAGAATATACAAAAAAATTGGCAAAATCTTGTAAAAGGTAATTCCAGACTAGAGGGAACATTTTCATTTGCTAGCCTTTTTCAGAGGTTTCCAACCAGTAAGTTACAAGCAGATTTCACCTGAGAGTCAATTTAAAACCAAAGCAATAAGCTTCTCCTGGATGTATGCTGGCTTACCTTGAGATGGTTTTATTGGGTACTGCTGGATATCTTCATCCAAAACTGTTTTTCAGCCTTAAACTTTCTGTCTCAAATTAAGCTTTTTCCTTTTTTCCCCTGCAAGATTATGTGTATTTAGAATCTTCTATCCTTACATTGCAAACATAATCTAGTAATATTCTCGTCCAGTGTGCTCACATATGGAGGTGACATGCTCATACGTGAGTCTGGTGATTCCCCTTATCTTACTCTCAATCTAATTGTTGGAATTTTTGATGAGAATTTTTTTTATAATGATACTTAATGCTAGTTTAATTTTACTGTATATTTTAACATGTAAGATTGGTATAATATTATAGTAACTTTATTTTGAGGTGATGGGTTCTTTTGGAGGCAGGGGTAATGCAGGTTTTTCTGATCCCGTGTGTCTGTTGACAGAGAGAGAGAGGCTAGAGCCTCTGTCATATGTGTGTGTGAGGGGGAACAATATTTTATTGTGATGTGACTTTGTGAGCAAAAATTGAAGTGTGAAGTTATAGGTTAAGATTCTTTGTTGTGTCAGGGTTTCTTTGCACCATATGAATGAGCAGATGTTCCTCCGATCTGGAAGAGATTCTCTTTCTCAGTAACAAATGGCAATTCACTGTAGTGTTGCTCTACTGGAATCCCCTTACAAGATTTGCCAGGGTTGCATCATGGTTGGGTGGAAAAGAAACCTGGACTAGAACCTACAAACTTGCAATGGTTTGTAGGTTCTGGGCAGCAGCACAAAGTAGTGTAGAATCACTTTATTGTCCTCTAGTTTCCTGCCATGAGTTTGGTGTGGCACAGATCTAACTACTGACGAAATGCTCTACTTTTGCAGCCTACCTTTGAAAGAGGCTTGGAACTCCATGCTAAAGTCACAGTCTTCGCTGAAGGTTGTCATGGCCATCTAGCCAAACAGCTGTACAAAAAATACAATCTAAGGGAGAAATGTCAACCCCAGAGCTATGGCATTGGACTGAAAGAGGTATCACCTGCATAATTTTAACAGTTAAGGAAAATACTGTGAAGTTATAAGGTAGTTTCTGTTTGCTTTCAAGCTAATTTATGTAAGATGTTAGAATGATAGGTTTTGAGTTACACTTTCAGACTTCAGAATCTTTGCTATTCTGAAGCTGATCAGAGAAGACACTCTTGTGTCTCATTCTGTTTCAGCTGCTGCTTCTATATGTGTTATAATTAGAGGTACCTGTGAATCCACTCTGTTAATGTCTTAATTTGATTTCAAATTACATTCATTTGTGAAATCTGTTTTCAGTACCTTTACTAAATGAGAGAGGGATTCATGCTGCCTAATTTTAGGGGATTTTAGTACCTGAGGAGGGAGGAAAGCCTTTCTATGGATTTTCTATATATTCATAAGGAAGAAAAGGGTTGTTCCAGATGATGACTTATGGTCTCTGAAATTATGCTCTCATCTTCTGGATGACCTTTTTTCCCCCAAAAAATTCCCTTCACAGGGCTTATAAAATTGGGATAAGGATCAGGTTTCCTTTTTGAAATATTTTATACTCAGGAAATATGACTCATGAAAAAGAACTGTATTATTTTTAGAATATGTTCCGAGTTTGACTATAACATATTCTTTATTTATTACTTTAAGGATGTGCTTCCAGCTACAAAATATTTGTTAAGTAATTAGTTTACACTTCTGCAGAGAATAACCACTCTGTAAATGTTCCTATGTATGATATAGTCTTAGTTACAACTTCTAATACCTAAATTGTCATTAAAGTAGTGTTTAGCTGCTTTAGAATTCTTTTGCTTCCAGATGAGACTGTGTCTGCTCTTGAAAATAGTACAGTCCAATAGGAATGTATCTGTAAAGTGAAATAGTTGGTACTGATGAGCTGATATCCATACTATGCAAATTTCAGGGTTATTTTTACCTTGGACTTTTTCTGGTCTAGTCCCATGGACTGAGTGCCCTTTCATGACTGGAATGCTTTAGGCTAACCTCTGGACAGTTTAGTTTCATGCAAAAGTAATCCAGTTCATGCCTTCCATGGCTGCTGTACAATGTGAACCAAAGCACAGTAAGTGGGAGGAATCAGGAGTCCCGTTCAACAATGTGTTCCTTAATCTAAGCTGGAACATTAATGTAGATGTGTCCTCCATGCTTGAGCTGATCTAATGGTGCTCAACTGCCCTCTGTCATCAGACTGTAGCTGGCACATAACTCCATGGTGAAGAGATGTTTTGTGAAATGAGCAGAGAATTGAGTCACTAGCAGAAGCATGAAGATGCTTCTGTGAGTTCATCATGGGTCAGACAAGTACTGGAGATGTGTAGGAGAGAGCAGAGAGAGGACAGCCTGTTTGACAGCAAATATTTGGATCGACTCAAACATATTGTTAAGCCTGACCTTGCAAAACTTGTGAAGAAATTGCAGTGATTCATATGAAAAAATAAAGTTTTTAAAGAAAGGAGTCAATTTAAGCATTGCATTCCTTAGCAGAAGTATCTACCAAAGTCACTAACATAAAGGGTCTTGTGTTTGAATGAAAATTTCGGATATAGTGCTGGAGTCTCAGTCACGTTTTCTGACGCACAACATTTCAAGAAAGAAAAGTATTAGGAAATTCTTAAATGGCAATCCAAAACAAGTATTATACTACCTGGTATTTTGCTGTATGAGTTTATGCATCGGTCATAGCAGTAAATTTATTTTCTTCTATGCTTAATTGTGTGTTTCTCTCTTATTGTGTTATTGAAAGGACGTTACTTTGCAATAGAAAGTAATTTTTTTTGTGATCTTCATTTCAGTTATGGACTATTGATGAAAAGAAATGGAAACCAGGAAGAGTAGAACATACTGTAGGCTGGCCTTTAGACAGACATACATATGGAGGATCCTTTCTTTATCACTTAAATGAGCATGAACCTTTAGTTGCTCTTGGATTTGTGGTAAGTGATGTTGTTTTTTTCATGCTTGCTTGTTGTTGTTTGGTCTTCATTTTTATGCAGTTTCTTTTCTTTGTTTTAATGTGAAGATAAAAACACAAGAATAGCAATAGACCAAATTTAGTACTTTCTCAGTCTTAAGTGTGTTTATTCTCTTATTAGGGAAGGTTAATTTGTCATGTTAATCTGTCTTTAATCCAGTGTCTTTTATTAAGAGCAAAATGGAAAACTTACAAATACATTTTTTTGCAAACCAAACAAATTTTGGTAAAGCCAAAACCAGACTGTTAATCAAAACTGTGCTTGCAAATTTTTGCAAGTTAAGGAAATACCTAAATCACGTGCACTTTGTACAATTCAGTTTCCTCATTCGTGTGTCAACCTTGAGTGCCTATGCACTTCATGAGAGAAGTGTATGAAGTGGAAGCACTCTGCAGTTCCACAAGCAGCATCCCTTCCATTTCTGAGATCTTCAGTTTGTTCTTATCATTCTTCACCCCCATTCGACTTGCCCTCTTTTTCAACTGTCTTTCTGAGTTGGACAGGCAGCTTCTTCCTGCCTTTATCAGAAGCATTGAGATCACTAGAGAGACTGTCATTCTGCCAGCCAGTGATGCAAGGAGCAATGGTAGGAAATGTTTTTCTAGCACCTACTGTCCTAAACGAAGCATGCACTGTTTATCCTGTGCACATGCTTTACACACAGAAGTTGTAAGAGTCAGGGACACGATCTGGACTTAGCAGCATAGGATTGCGGTGACCCTTTGGTCTCCTATATTTCAGAAGGATTGCAGAGTGTGTGTGTAAGCTGTATTTTTGTCTGTTTTTCTAAGAAACATTGAAAAAACTTGTTAGCTTTTCTCAGACTTCTGCTGTGCAGATTTCCAGTATTAGAATTAGTAAGTATGGACAGTAGACATTCAAATTTTGTTTGTTTTTAGAAGGGTAGAGAGCTTTGATTCTTACAGAGAATGGTAATCAGTAATGTTCATATTATCTCCAGTTCAGATAGGAGAAAATCAACTTTTGTGTGAACATAGAAGCATTTTTTTGTCTTTGAACTTTACACCTATGCCAGTCTGAGCTGATTCTTGTAGTAGGATTATCTTGCACTTATTTTGAATATTGTTCATTAGCTTTATCTAGGAAGGAAAGTAAATGCAAGCAGTGCTGTAAAAGCAGTGAGCTGCCAGAGAAATCAAGGTACTGTTTGTTGCTGACTCATGATGTATTTTATTATTTGTCTGAAATAAAACTTACAGGAACCAGAAATAATCCCTTTCTCAAAAGAGAAAATTTGGCGACATAAGTTCTTTTGGGAGCATATTAAAGATGGGAAATGCAGAGTGTATCTTTGAGCAAATTCTCAAATGCATGAGATAAGAATCCTAGGCATTCAGCCAATGGGCAATGTCTTTTTTCCCCCATTTTTTGCTTTCGTCATTGCTCCCCTGTGCTTTATTACAATGTCTCACCTAATTGGAAATGATAACTGACTCCGCTAAATGATGTGAAGAACTGTTTAAAATACATGAGCACAACGACATAACTAGAAATAATTGTTTACCTCTTCTTCCAGCTTTTCTAGAGCAGAAGGGTTTTGAAACACAAATTTAAAATAAGTTATCTTGCTTATCCTCCATGCTTAATTTAATTTCACTTTTTTATTTCAAAGACAGATGGAAGGTGATTACAATGCAATCACATATTATCCATGCTTCAGGTTTCAGGTAGGGCAGAGAACAATCTTATAGCAGCAAATTCTCAGATTTGCTTCTGCTATACTGTTAATAAAATGTATTTTTGGCAGTAGTTTCTCCAAGTAGAAAGATCCTGAGGTTGACTTAGTATAAAATAGATTTAAAGAGTGGATGTGGTAATATGTGATTGTTTTCTTTTCAAACTTTTGACATTTCATACCTTATTTTCATTAATGTTACACTTTTTTTTTTTTTTAAAGGTTGGTTTAGATTATCAAAATCCCTATTTGAATCCATTTAGGGAGTTTCAGAGGTGGAAGCACCATCCTAGTGTACAGCCTACTTTGGAGGGTGGAACAAGGATTGCCTATGGTGCCAGAGCGTTGAATGAAGGTGGTTTCCAGGTAACTTTTTCGTGAAGTTTTTTACTTTGAGTTCTCTATAGCCATGTTTTTAGTGCTGTAGATTCAGGTTGTGTGCTGTTGGGAAACAACTGAACTATTACAAAGATGAATAAGGCCCAAAGTTTTGCTGGACAGAAAAGCCTTATTATCTTGCTGGATACTGGCTGCTGAGATTTGCTATACTTAGTTTCTGTCATACTAAAAATCTTCTGACGTAGTCATTTTACTTTCTAAATGAAATATGAAGTAGAGTTTATATTGCAATCAAATGTGTTCAGCAGCAAAGAAGCTACAGGTAATTCTTTCTTCTGCCTGGAACCATGCGGAAGAGAGGGTAGCACCACTCTGTGTGGTTTGGGGTGGGGGGCAAATTACTTGTTTATCCTAGCAGAGTGAACTTCTTTCCAGTGCTTGACCCTCAAGTCAGTGATGGTACTGAAAGTGTTATGTAGCTTGGCAGATAAATGTTTTCACCTCCTCAGGTACAGATACCTTAGGCATCTTTCATGCTCAACTTTGAATTTCTTTTTTCTTGGGAGATAGAATACCTTGTTTGTTTTGTTTCCTTAAGGAGTCTAAAAGGTTAAATTTAAAAAAATGTATTTCTAAATATGTAAATTCTATATATTTTAATATAAATAAATATATGATTATTATATATTGTTTATATATTAAAATATATATAAATTAATATATAAAATTATATATTGATATATAGATATAAATATAAAAATATATAAATATAAACCTTCATCAAAACTTAAGCTCAGTTGAAAGAGTTGGAACAACTTGCAGGAGAAATAGTCTAGAATTTATATTTAACAGCTAAAGTCCTTTCAACCTGTTAGCTTCTCATGTAGGAATCTTGAAACACATGACATGGTTGTATGTCCTGGACTCCCAGATCCACTTTCTAAATGCTCCTTTCAGTTTGGAACTTAAAACTAGCCTGAGTGTTCATGATCTGCAGCCTGTGTGTGAGACCGTTCCGCTCTGCTCGCTGACTACTTTGTCTGTCTTTTTTGAACCTCCTCTTCAGTATAAAATGTGGCTTTGTGCAGCTTTTGCCATACAAGTAGAATTTCAGTAGCATCTTTCAGAGTTAGGCTTTGACACCAGTGTGCTTGCCTGGGACTGAGTCATGTGTGTTCATGAAGCGATTTCTTGATTAAACATGTGATACACATTTAAGGAGTCAGCAGGTTAATTACTTTGTCCACTCTCAAGTGGAAATACGTCAGCATGTTGTAACACGACTGCGTTACTAGCTTATTTCAGAAACCATTGTCAGTCCATTATTAACACAGATAAGATACAAAATGCCAAGATGTTTTAATCTAGACTTTTATGCAAGAGGAGCTTCTCTTCCCACCTGGTGTCTCTATCAGAGATAGTCATTACTGAATTTCTGGCTTTGAAGAAGTAGCCAGATTGTGACTTCAGTTGCATACTCCTCATACTACTTGAAACATATGGCTGAAAGAACATGGTATTTTTTAAGTCACTTTTAGCACAAGCAATGTCTGTGTTATACAGACAGTAGGTCTACAGCTCTTGCACATCTCTGCCTAATCTTTGGACGACTTCTTTGCTGGACTTAAAACAATATGTCACTTACTTTGCACTGTTCCCAATATAAAAGCAGCGGTTTTGTTAGTTTTGTGTTTGTTTTTACTTCCTGTAGATAGAATTGTCTAGTTAATCATGAAGTCACACTTTTAAATGGCTTTTTTTAATACATGCTTTCAGTAAAAAAAGCTTTTTTGATGAGTCACTTAGGAAGATTTTTAAGATTAGCTCTTCTGCATGTTGTTGCTTTGATTAATAACTGTAGCAGTCTGACTCATTTGCATCACTGGAGTACAGGAATATTTTCTTATGTAAGTTGTTCTGTAGCTCCAGTTTTCATTTTGGTGATAGTATTGCATCAAAAGGTGTATAAAATTGCCATCAATCTCAATTTTTTTGTCTGTTATAGATAACCTTATGACCGTGTCCTTTAGTCTTTAACATACAGTGGTGCGAAGTTGGTGTGCATGAGAGAGCGAGCGTGCTCTTGGACGTTTTCCTGATTTTGTAGCTTGGGGGGATATGTGAAGGGAGGGGCAGAGTTAAATAGACTACATGTACAAAGCTCTTATTTAGTTTATTAAAATTGCACAATCAAGCACTTAAAATGAAGAAATTCCCATGCAACCTCTGTTTTGTCTCTATTTTATCAAAAACTTTGAAAAGATTTAAGAATGTTGTGGAAAAAACAAAAGGTGTTGTTGTTGAGCAATGTGCATTATGAATATCAGGGGGGAAAAAACCCTTCATATTGATGACCCATGCAAGTGTCAAACATTAGACTCGCTTACTTAACAGATTTTTCAGCCCTGAGCTGAGCTAAGGGGAGGAGAATACGGGGTTCCCTGTCTGCTGGTGGGGGGAGGACTTTGCAGGGAGCAGGAGTCTCCCCTTCTTCCCTCCTCCAAACCAGCCTTGTTTTGCCTCTTTGCTGCCAAGAGAATGGTGGCTTCTTCAAGTACTCAAGGTTAAAAGGATTTCAGTCTACATCTCAGGGGCAGGGAGAGCTTGTGCCATACTGGCATGATGTTCTCCTTCAGCTGGCTGTGAAAACAAGCACCGAGTGCCATAGTACTAACAGTGAGAATTACTAACAAAACTGCAGTACCCATAACCTTTTGTGTGATGTGACTAATCTTTACTCTCACTTATACTTTGACTGTGTGTTGGTCACTATGTACCTATTAAGTGAAACAGTTGTTGCAGAAGAAAAGCACTTGATTACCATCTTCTTGTATAATTCAGGGTCAGTCAAGAAACTTTTCTATGCTTATGTCAGTGCTGCATCATTGCATCCTAATAGATGTGATTTCAGCCAAAGGTCTTGTGAAAAGAGAGGACATCCTACATACTTAATTCCTTTGAAATACTGTTACGTAGCTGAATTTATGACTTCTTGTCACTGAAAAGTAAGTTAAAAGTTGTAGCTGTGCTTTCAGCCTAAATTACTTTTCCTACAAACCAAGTCACTAAGTCTGTGGTTAAATAAATTGCCTGAAACACAGGGGAAATGCTGTGTAGTACAACTTTTTCTAGTGACTACTATATGCATATTCAAAAATAACCAGCCCTGGGTGAATAGTAAACAGATTAACAATTGAACAAACAGAAGAAACAAAAAGTTTGTATCTCTTGGAATTGAAGATAATCTGAAACATTTTTTGGACATTTGTCATGAAATAAAACCACTTGGTTTGGGGTCAAATTATTTAGGCTATTAAAAAATGAATTCTTTTAGGCAACTTTAATAAAAGCGGATGATAGATTCACAAGCACTGCTCAGTTCTAAAGACTTTCAGGGGAAAGCTATGTTCATAACTTACCTTCAACAATTTCAGACCTAGGATTTGATCACAGCTTTCTGCTCAAAGTGCTTCAGTCAATCCATGTTTTGAAGCTGTTCCCTGTCTAAAATCTTAATCTCATTGGATGAGGGTGAGAATAACTATCCTGATAGTTGAAGTATTCCTTAGTTAGTATAGGTGTATAACATAGTATATTAATACTATAGACCTGATGTTTGCAAATCATCTGGCTGTCTTAAGTTTGTGAGTTGACTGTACTTAATGACATTATGCTTCTTACAGGAGTAAGGCAATGATTTTGCACCAAAAACATATTTGGCTGTTGAGCAACTTCCAAAACCAGTGGGACCTGGGCCAGGACATGGAGGGCACTGTGCAGTTTCATAGGAAAGATTTGTGGAAAAAAAGGACTGAGAAATAAAGTGGGAGATGAGATGCATACAGCTTACTGTGTGGAAAACGGGAACACAAATGTCTCTTCTTTTTTTTTTTTTTTTTTTTTTTTTTTAAGGAATTCACTTAAACTTGAAGGAGGAAAATGGTATTCGTGGGTGACATTAGCACAGTCTTGTTGCAGATAAAGCAACTGGAGAGAGGATATAAGGAAAATGTTGTCCTGTCATCATTTTATACTCAGCCTCAGTACAATGTCTGTGTTCTTATTTGCTTACTATGCCAAAGTTCATTGACTAAGTGGAGTGACTGGTGTATTTTTAGATGGTGCACATGCAAGTCTAAAAATGTAAAGGACGCTCAAGCCTCATGCCAGTTTCATGTCCAAAATGTTATTTTCACTTTAAAAAACAAGAACAGACAAACAAACCACCTTTCTTTCTGTTTCTTCTTCAGTCAATACCCAAACTCACCTTCCCAGGTGGATTATTAATTGGTTGCAGTCCTGGACTCATGAATGTCCCTAAGATCAAAGGGACACACACCGCGATGAAAAGTGGCATGTTGGCTTCAGAAGCCATCTTTAGCCAGTTAATCAATGAAAATCTCCAATCAAAGACAATAGGTAAGATCACATGATTTGTGATTACATTGTGTTCAGTTAGAATCATCTACAGGATGTCTAAAGGAATTAGTTGGAAATGCAAACGAATCATGAAATGAGTGTGGCGGATTAAAAAGATAATCTGTTGTTTATTTACTAGTTATACTGTCAAATGCTTTAAGAAAGAAAGAAATTAATAATGTTTTGCTTAGTTATTCTTAAGTATTGATCCTATTGCTAGAACAAGGCTATGCCTCTAAGGAGCATCTGAAAAGTAAGCTTATGCTTCCTCTATAAATAAGCAAGAATAGTATATATTTCGTTTCTACAAATATGTTAAAAATTAGCACTTTATGATTCAAAAAGAAGTTACTGGAAGACTGCAGAATCAGCGAGGAAAAAAATTAGAGGGACAGAGTAAATTACGCAAACAGGGTGAGATTTTTCAAGTTTGCTCTTCACTGTTAATTGTTAGGAAGCTTTTTTCCTGCAGTCCTCTTTTTCTGTCTTTAATTTTATAGTCCTCTCAGTTTGAGACTACATGTATTTCCTGTTATATGTAATGCAAGCATATTGAAGTAATCGCCACATTGTAGTGATTTATTTAAGCCTTGGTTGTTCCCTTAAACCTGTTAACAAAGACTGTGCAGAGGGAACCCAATCAGGATTTCAGTCATTCTGGAGATGGACACTATACCCAGGTGCCACATGATGATTATTTTAGAAATCTCTCCCCTGTAGTGCTGGATTCAGTCCTAGTGAGCTCTGTCCAGCTGGAGCATGCAATACATGTTGTTACAGAGGGTATGCTGAACAATTAAAACTTCAACTAGTATAACAGGTTAAAATGCTTAGAACCCATCTGGAGCAATAAATGCTCTTACTGGGTAGTGTGCCACTCTTGTTTGATTACAGACAGGTTTTATATGCTGTTTCCAGTTTTGTCAAGACAGTAGAATATTACAGCCCGCTTTCTTCTCTCTGCATGGATAACAAGCTTTGTTCAGAGCCTGATGTGAGACAGCAAATATGGACTGAAGCATGTTTTCATGTATAGACAAGGCGTAAAACTTACTATGTAGAACATCTATTCCTATACAGTAGAAATGGCGAATAGTAAAGGGGAAGCTCTCAGAAAATTTTTCATTTGAAGAAATTTTTTTTTGCTAAGATAGTTCCTTGGCTTTAACTACACTGCAGGACTTGTCATGTGACAAGTGTGCAGTGTCTACTATTTGTAAAGAATACAATCAAAGAGTTTAAATCAAAAGTTTGTAGTCAAATATAGCTCATAAATAGGAATATTTGTGGTTGCATAACTTGTAAAGAAAAAGCTTTCGAACTTAACATTAAAAGTTGTTCTTGGATCTGGTTCTTGGATTACAGGTAAACTCTCCCGGTCAATTCTTAGTAAGTGATTCCCCGCAGAGGTGCCAGTATAGCCACCTGGCTGGTTATCTTTATATTTTGCTGAGGCCTGAGGCAATTTAATGCTGCTTGTGGGTCATCTAATAGAGGCTACAAAGGAGCAGTAGATATCTGTTGGTAACTGCCAACAAAACAGATCTCTTCAAGAAGCTGAAATATGTTGTCTAGTATATTCCTAGCTTACTATTCCAAAACCCTCATTTTGCTGCCTTTGTTACTAACAATTGCCTTTATTCAGCAATTATTTTTTATTTCAAGGATAGTCTTTATGTACTGTAGGTACCTAACAAGTAATGTACTGCCTTAGGACTTGATGTGCAAGAATATGAAGAGAACCTGAAAAAGTCCTGGGTCTGGAAAGAGCTGTATGCGGTTAGAAACATCCGGCCATCCTGCCATAGCATACTTGGTGTGTATGGAGGAATGATTTACACAGGTATATTTTATTGGCTGCTGAGAGGAATGGAACCATGGACATTAAAACATCCAGGTAATTTTATTATCTCTTGAAAGAAGATACTAAATGTGTATGTCAGTCTCTTCTGGTGTTAGTTGAAGCTAGAGCACACCTGGTCATGTGGTGAGGCCTTAAAAGTGTAGAAAAGAAATCGATGATAAGGCATTGAAGCAGACTTTGTTATATGTAGATGCCCCACCCCTGGAAGTGTTCAAGTTGAGGTTGGACGGGGCTCTGAGCAACCTGATCTAGTTGAAGATGTCCCTGCTCACTGCAGGCCGGTTGGCCTAGATGATCTTAAAAGGTCCCTTCCAACACAAACTATTCTATGATTCTGTGATTCTGTATTACCTAGCATATAATGTAAATGAAGGCATGAAAACACTGTTCTACTTGGCATAGTTTTTTGTCTCATGGAAGAGGCTACCTTTTATGAAATACTTCATTCTGACGATAAGGGAAGTTAAAATAGCTTAAGTTGTTCTTGAGTAACTGCAAATTACAGTCATTCTGTACTGAAACTTATTTATTAAAAATATATTTAGGACCAGATTTTGCTCAGCTCAAGCCAGCCAAAGATTGCACGCCTATTGAATACCCAAAGCCTGATGGAAAAATCAGTTTTGATCTCCTGTCATCTGTGGCTTTAAGTGGTACAAACCATGAACATGACCAGCCTGCTCATTTAACTCTCAAAGATGACAGCATCCCTGTGAGCAGGAACCTGGCTGTATTCGATGGACCGGAACAAAGGTTCTGTCCAGCAGGTAGGTCATAAAAATGTGTATCTGAGCTGTTTTTGCAAGATGAAAGACTAAGTACTTCAGGAAAAGTCCACCTGGCCTACAACTTACTTCAAGCATTTTATCCAAACCTCCTCCTAGAAGAGAGTTCAAGTGCAGGTCTTAAAATATGTTAACAAAGTAATTAGTAACTATGGAAGGCAGCAGTTGAATCAGGCTAGTAATACACTTCCCTCATTACGCTTGCTAGTAAGTAGCAGAGCGTGCGTGTGGGGCAAAACTGTTCAGTGAAGTGATAGCTCTCTTTTGCTCTTTGCAGGAGTTTATGAATATATTCCTCTGGAAACAGGAGAAGGATCAAGGCTGCAGATAAATGCTCAGAACTGTGTCCACTGCAAAACATGTGATATCAAAGACCCAAGTCAGAACATTAACTGGGTAGTGCCTGAAGGTGGAGGGGGACCAGCTTATAATGGGATGTAAACTGATGGGAAATCTATTCAGTGACTTCTGACCACCAACAACTAAGTTGGACTATTCTATGCTGCAGTGTAATTGAAGTACAGCATTGACCTGAATGTTAAAGGGTTTGAGACTAATGTGCCATTCTGAATTTTAGGTGTGACTGTTGCATTAAATGGAAAGTCGGTGCCTTCCGGTTAAACCCTAGCCTTATTTAAATAGGACTTCTTTACAGGAGTTGTGTGGCAGGCAGAAGAAGGTTCTTCTCAGGACTGACAAAGGAGCTTTGGATCTTGGATTTATTGCTGAAGTTCAGTGGTAGCAGGAGCCATATCCAGAATCATGGGTAGGGTGGAAGAATTTAGTACCCACCCTTAAAACAAAAGTGTTTTCTCTCTCTATCTGGAGTGATTTACTATACGTAATTCCACCTTGCAGTAGGGAAAAATACATCAGTCTAGAAAATTGTTACTGCTCTTAAGTGTTACACATTTTGTATCAAATTTACAGTTAGATTTTTTTTCCTGATGATAACAGGGAGCCTATGTGCAATACAACTTGTAAAGCAGTTTAAAAGAAAAAGTGTAATACTTGCACCTTCACTGTATGTCTACCAGCATCTATCTTCCTTATGAGAAATCAGGCCTGGTCTAATAAAAACTCTTAATAGAAACTCTCTAAATTGTCTTGGTGTGAAACCAAGCTTCTGAGGAAGTGTTGTTTAAGCTGCAAGAAACATAACCACTACTGCTTTACACATTAGAAACACACCCAAGTCACAAAACACAAGTTTTTACAGCTTAAAAAAAGAAAACCATTTCACCTTTGAACCATTTATTATTAGACTTTTCAGCTGTAAACACTGAAAACTGCAGTACAGGGCAAATGAAAGCAGCAGTTCCATTTATGTTTTTGCATGAGTTAGTGCATACATTTAAAAGTTTAGAAAAAAAATCAAGCAAACATTTTAGCATAAGCTGCTTTCTCTTTCTCCTTCTGGGCTTTTATCTTCTGCTTGATTCTGAGTGTTTCTGTCTGGATAGCTGCTTAAAAAGAAAATCCATGATACAGTTACAGTAATCTCTTCACATTAGGTCTCCTAATGTGTCAAGACCAGGTCACACTGCTGCAACTTAACTTACCTGTATTATTTCATTTCATAGAACTGCATTTAATCTTCTATTAGGTCAGATACTAGCAGCAAAAAACCACTGTCCCTTACTTTGTTTCACCTGGTAAAGTAACCAGGTAGAGGAGGGTGTAGCACGCATAGGATTGGTGCCAACGCAGAATTTGAGAGCTAAAAATCTTACCCAATTAGACCAGGAAATTAAGAATGACCCCTGTGAGATGGGCAGATGGTTCAGGAGGCATGCCATTGACCTATATAAGCAGGTTTTCCAGTGCAACAGAAGCATCACTGCTGTACAAAACCAGATTTTCTACCTCAGTGGGCTCTGTGCTCAATACATCAGTGTTTAAGCTGGTGGAAGGCAGCATTCTAGGCATCACACTGGTACGATTTCCTACTAAATACTACCCTGGTTACTTTGTTCCATTCTTTAAAAAAAAAAAAAAGAATTTATAAAGAAACAGCTTTATTTTACCTTTGTCTTCAGGGGCTATTTCATGAGCCTTTTTAAGATCACCCTTAAAAAAAAAAGAAATACAAATTAATGTTCTGGTGAAATGTTTGGATTAAAAAAAAAAAAATTAAATACTGTGATCATTACCAATGCCTGATCGAGATCTTTTACTCCCTGCCATCCTTGAGCCCGTCTGTAGAGAGCTTTAGTATTTGCTGGATCTATTTTAAGAGCCTGTAAATTTAATAAAATTGTCACATTAACATTTCATATACTTCACAGCCTCCCATCTCCGCAAATGGCACAGCTCAGACCAGCAGATAATCTCCCCAGTTGGTTTGAGGGTAAGATGTCAAACATTAACGGTGTAAAAAGGAATGCTATGTTGTAGCACAGTGAATAGCTAGCTAATCCCTTCTAATACCACTGCACGAGAAGTCATCTTTTGTAAAGGACAAGCATACATGAGGATAAAATGGAACCTATGTGTGTGATATGTATATATCACTGTCATGGCAAAGGTGTTGCTGCAGTTCAAATTATCCTAACTGTGAGTCTTACAGTACAACTCCCTATATTGTAGGTCCTTCCACCACACAAACAAACCTTCAAATGTCATCATAAAGAAAACATGAAAATTTCCTGTAAAGCTTTTTTCACTGTAGGCTAGGAAGACATGTAGAAGCAATCCATCTCATGCTTCAGGAACCTTGCCAAGTTCCAGTCATTACAACTTTTTTGGGGGCTGAATGGTTTCACTAATGTGTATATGCCAGCTTTAATGACAGTGGCTGGGCAAAGAGATTGTTCCACTATTTGATTACTGAAATTATTTTTTCAAAGTACGTCAGTTAATTTGGCTAGCTAGCTGTTTTGTTTTCTTGCTTGTAAAGATCTCATTCTTTTTTCTTATTGCAGATAGTTCTATAGTGTGTCCTTTTTTATTATTGTTTTAAAGAATATAGTTTCTTAGGGATTAGAGGAAGTCTCTTTGCATGAATGTGTAGCTTTATGAATTTAATTTATTAACTTTAAATCATTAATTAAGAAAAATAAACATTAGATGATGCATCTAGATTTTTTTAAATCGCTTCAGTATTGGCTGTTAATATAAAGGAAGTATTACTCTGGGCACTTGTCCTGATCTCTCCATTGTAAAGCCTAGTGTCTCTTCTGTGTCAAGAATTAGAAAATTGGGTGTCTGTATTGTGTACATGTAGGTAGCATTCCTAGTTTTTAGGCTCAACCATTGTGCTTAGAGCTATTTTAAAGCAAGGTTTGTTTGAACAGATTCAGCAATTTGTAATTCCTTATTTACACCAAATAATACATGTATTACAGATTGTTAATTTAAATTGCTTTTGGCCTTAGGAATTGTTAAAAGCGAAAGTGTATAGTTTCTCATTAACAATTACCTTGAACTCTACTAGTTAATCTTAGGAAACTGGTGTTCTGGTTAAAACACTGATTAACACTTGTTATGAGATGTAAGCAAAATACCTTACAGAAGTCTATTACAGCTATGGAGTTGCCTTTATCTAACAATTCCGTAATGTTAAAAACAAGGAAGTGTTGGGTTTTTTTCCATAATGGCAAGTATCATGATTAATAATTTTTATCTGTAACGCTTCAATGCTGTTTCAATTTTTACCATTTTCTAGATGTCACGTTACACAGTTTTCTTACTTGTTTTCTTTCCTCATTCCCCATCTGTCCATTCTGAATATAGGTTTATGAAAGTTTTCCATATAGTAACGCCATCAGCAGGCTAGAAAACACGCCAGCTCTCTAGAGACCCCTCACACACAGATTATCTGAGACTCATGCTTTCAGCCTGAAGCCCTAGGAGATGCTGCTCAGGATCTTCTGCTAACAGATAAGAGAATTTTTTACTCTGTTTCCTTCAAGATTTCAGAGTTTTACTGAATTATTTAAAGTTTCCTCAAATATGCTAAATTCTCTCAGTATGTCTGTGTCACTGCTCCTTTTTTCCCCTTTAATTCTATTATTTTTTAGTATTTCCATATTTATTGTTTCCTCCTTTCTTCCTGTTCAGTGGTTTCATTTCACCACTAAGCCTACCTGAAACGGCTTTAGTTAGAAAGGTCACTTCAATGAATAAAATTCAAGACCATAAAATCTAAAAGCAAGTAAAACATTTTGCTCATACTAGTCTTCCACAGAAAAGTATTCCTCTTTCGATGAAGACAGTTTAACTCTTTGTAATACAAAAATTAGCTCTGCTAACCAAAGGGACAATGCCAGTGTGCATTTTTTTCTGGCAGTAAGCAACAGCCCTCTTTTGTTTGTTTCTAATGAGTCATTTCAATTTCAAAATCTTAAAAAAGCCACATAGTGGAAAGTTAGTAGTAACTTCACAACCAACCTTCTATTTTGTTTACTTTCAAATCATAAGCTTGTCAGAAGACTCTTTTAAACAGCTTTGTAGTTTCAGTTTCCTTTTTCTGTATAGGTCAATTGTTAATCAAAATACTAAACATTAAATTTACCTCTGAACAACTTTCAATGGCTCCCTGCCAATCTGACAGTTTTAGTTTACAAGCGCCAATGTTTAAAACACAGGTCAAAGCAACAGCCTTTAACTTTGGTTTGTCTGATGACTCTGCTACTGCTTCAGAAGCTTCTACATACCTGCAGAAAAACAGATTTAGAAAGAATGTGTATTAGTATTGCAACTTCCATTTTGTTCTGCCTTTAGCTATCTTTCTACAGATAATGTGTGGAACTGGCTTATCCAAACTGGTATTTTTAAAGCAGTTTCAATTCCACTATTACAAATATTTATTACACTAAATATATATACCCTGACAAAAAAAAGATTAACTCACTGGTGAATGTTTTCCTGTAACTCCTAGTCCTCCACTGTACTAATAGCATTATTTTCCTTAGACAAATGCATTATTTTAGATGGCATGAAACCATGAGAATTCATCTCAATGACTGTTTATTCTCCAAAAACATGTTGCTCATCAGTGGCAAAAAGTCAATGCCACCATTGCAACTTCTACATTCGTGGGAAGCTTCATCTTTCCTTCAGTTCCCTCAGTAATATTTTAATTAGTTTAGGCATTTATGGCTAAAATCTGAAGCTAACTTTACTTTGTAAAGGAGGGTGGTTTATGAGCATTAGTAACTCCACCTTATTTCCATTGTCTTCCTTCATGACTTTTTTCCTGAACTTCAAAACCGGCACTGGTTTAGGACTAAGCCACATCATTTACTGCATAGGCAAACTGTATCTCATTCTTTTTAATTTACAATGTGCTGCTGCTGTCAGTTTCTTATTTCAAATGGCAGAGGTCTGTTGTGGATATAAAAGTTCTAACACTTTTAATGGCGTTCTTGGTAGAACTTCTGTGGTTTTTATTTAAAAAATAAAAACCATGTGTTTGCATACATTCACATTTTAAGCATGCCATAATTAATGTAGTCTTTGCAGATCAGTGCCCACGTAAGTTCAATTTTTGCACACCCTATCTTTTGAATGTTGCATGGTTTGTATACAGCTTTAGACCACCGAAATAAGCAATACTTAAAAAGTAAATTAGACATAGTCCCAGTGATTTTTCCACTTGCTGGGCATCATGCAAAAGATAAGAACCAGAAAGGAGAGAAAAGGCTAAAAACTAAGGAGAGTTATAATACAAAACTGTTATGTTCAAAACAAACAATACATCTACAATATTTGTAAATCACACCAAAACATGAAAGGCTGCATTCTGCAAACAAAATAAGAGCTTCCAAGTACAAAGAAATCAGTAAGATGAATATCAATGGAGACAAGAGGAAGTAACATGTTTTTTAACAAAAAGTGTCAATTCTTACATATAAAATAATTTTTTTTTAAAATGGTCAAGCAGCCGTTAAGTCAAGAAAAAGGACAGACAATTATAATGGCTACACGGAAAGAAACAATATTGCCAGATGGTTTGCTCAGAGAGTTGTATATAAGACATAGGAGATACCCTGATAAGAGCTGTTCTTACTCTTATCAGTTCTGGTGAAGCGCCAGCTAGAATACACCATCCTACCTAAAGTATTAGGTTTTAAGATATGACAACAAGGCATGTCCACAAAAGTATGACCTATAAAGAAGAGCTGGAATTATCAGATTTGGTTAGTCTAGAAAAGTTACAATCCTTCCCATCCACAAGGACAAATAAGCCCCAAATAGAGGCTGTCTATTCAAACTGGAAGAGCCTTCCATTGGGTGTGCTTAAGAGTGAGCAAGACAACTAATTATACGGGATGGCATAATTATACCTGATATTTACCCAAGAATGGGGGGAAGAAATGGACAGATACAACACAGATAAAGATTTATTCCAGCCTTTTTTCTGCATAATTTCTAAAAGGTTTACATAGAAATCGTGTTTAATTCAGGGTTTCTGCTGGTCTATGATGGGCTTTTTGAGGTCAGGGGGAGACGTTGCATCTTGCGTTAATATCTGTAATTAAATAATCTGTATGCTTCAGAAAGACATCAATTGTTCAAAACCCAGTCAGTTAAAAACTTAGCTGAAGGATTAAATATGCCTGAATTCTTTTTTGTTCATTATTGTTACTGCTAGTTAACCAGTGATCATTAAGTAGGCATAAAGGTCACTATAACATTAAAAAAAAAGTTTTTAGGAGAAGCTCATATATATAAAGCAAAAAGCATGAAGAAAAGAAAGGAGCAGTATGGAAACAAAAGCAGAAAGGCCATGATTTTGAAGGCAAATCTGAACTATACATGGAGTCAGGATGATGGTATGGAGCCTCTGAAAAAATAATAATGAATTTAATAAGTGTCGCATTTGGCGGTACTCTCTCTTGAACTTACCAATTTCCTAAACCTACTGGTTTTTCAGAAATCAGAGAAAAAATACCTCCCTCCTTTCCTGTCCTTTAACTATCCTGTCTACTATTGTGCTTTTCTTCCCGGTTATGTACCAGCACAGCAAGAGTATTAAAAAAGGAGCATTTAGGCACTTCTAAACAATACTTCCTGCTTATAGCTCTTACCTAGCAATGAGTAGAAGACCTACTTGAATAAGCAGCTAAAAATCAACCAGATGTCTTCCAGATTCAGAAGGCTCTTTTTTAAAAAAAGAAAAGAGCACAGCAACAGGCACTTTTTAAATGCACATATAATTGCTTGATAGCAGTATTAATTTGGGTTACAGAACTATCTGATTGAATGATGATAGCCTTACCGTAAACTTTTACTATACTTTTTAGCTGCCACTGCCCAATTTTGCGATTTGAAGAAAGTATTTCCTATATTCTTTATGTCTTCTGCTATGGCCACAATCTTGTCAACCTAATAAAATAGATGGAAAATATAAAGTATGAACGTACTTATGAAAGAAGCCTTGAATAACTTAATGTTTAACAGTAGGATCCCATGTCCATCCTCTTTCAAAGATTATAAAATCTCAGAATAAAAATATTCCAATTTTAGACAAATACTAGCTTCAAACCACTCCTATAATATTTTCTACTTTATGCAACACAATAGTCTGAGAGCTTAAATTCCTAATGGGTGTTTTCTACAGTGTAAAGAGTAAGAAAATACCAAGAGACAACATAGCAGTTCAACTCCTTCCCCTAAATGCTGCTACCCACACAGAGCTATATATAAAGGTGTTGACCGTTATTCACAGAAGACATGTTAACAATCAAAGTATTCAACCAAGACTGCCTTATTCCCAAGAGGATTTTGTCTTCTGCTTCTCAAAATGCTATTAGTCACCTGAACTCTGCACACTCTCAAACTCGAAGTCGTATCAACACAATTCTCCTCCTCTCAAACCACTTAAAACATTTATGGAAAGAGAAAAAGAACAACTGCCTGTCTTTATCAAATCCATCATTTCTATTTCCAGAATGGCATACATTTCAAGTATTAAGTTACTTTTCCAGTGGCAATAAACAGTTTATAATTACTGCTGTCTATACCACAGTTGTCTTAAGCTCTGTCAAACATATATACTGCCATTTGTAATACTATCAGTTTACACTTCTACCCTACTAGAACTAATGACCTTGAAAAAATTTGTTCAATAGCATGAGACTAGTGTCACTCTGGTTTCTGTAGTTAGTTTATATGAGCAAGTTTAAAGTTAAAGGTGGCAGGCACCTGCCAGCTTCAGTTCTGAGCCAAGCAAAAGCTATCCAAAAACTTTTTCACAACTTGAAGTGCTTCTCAATAGTCAGACACAAGGAGTTTCTGGTTTCTGGCTGCAATGCTTTTTTTACTATTCTATTTCTAACTCTGTAGTTGGAATCTACACATGCAGTCCCCTTTTTTTTCCCTCTCACAAATCACTGTTTGATTCACACAGTTTGTCTCCTTCACTTTTAAGATAAAAACCTGCAGAAGAGCTGCTTTCACCAGTTTGCTCCCTAACTCTCAGCAGCTCTTCCTTCAGTTTGAACAACCTGAAAAGCAAATAACTATTGGGAATTGAGAATGACTAGTTCTGATGTAGTAAAAAATAATAATTATTTCTAGAAAGTTAAACAAAATCTTTTTAAGGGAGGATATTTAAAAAGTTGCACAGCCAGAGTATATAAGTACAACATTCGGTTAGTCTGCAGGATGGAGTTCTAGTAATTGCAATTTCTCACTACAGCACAAACAGAAGTAAAAAGAAACAAAGAACAGAAAACAAAAGTGTCATAATTCTAAGTAATTGTAGTTTTCGTTACTGGGGAAAAAAACAGCTGTAATTAGCACTGAAAAAAAAAAAAAGAGATAGCAATCCCTTCCCACAGCATTCTCTTGCCTAAAATTGAATGTCACCATTTAATCAGGACCTTGATCGATTCTTAAGAAAAAAGGCTTAATGAACATCATCACAGACACCATGTAACTCAGATTACCTACAAGTCTTGCATTCTGTAAAATATGCTAACAGAAAAACACTTACATCTTTCAAGTCTATATCGGAATCTTCAGGAAAATCTGGATGAGCATCTCCAGATCCATCCTGGGGAACAATTCCCCAGTCATCTCCTTCCTTTAGCTCTCCACATTCTGCAATGACGCACAACTGAAAAAATAAAGGGTAAATAGCAATATTGCTTATTAAGACAATTAAAAAAAAAAAAAAGCCACAACTTCTGGGTGCTCTTTGAAATTCAGTAAAAATGCTTCTTCATCTGTTGTTTGGGTGCATTCATTTCAGATACCCATCACATCATTAGCCTATCCTCATCAAAAGGCTTTTATCACAGAAAGTGCTGTGTTCAGAGGAGCAGCATTCCAGGAACACCATACCCACACTCCACAGAGAGGCTGGAAGAGGAAATGGCAGCAAACTGAGCTGCAGCAAAACACAAGACATGGAAGTTCTACTACGTTAGAGAAGACAGTTCTTTCTTAAACTGCTAAGTCTTTTAAAGTTGCAGAGGTATCAATTTTTCAAACAACCACAAACTGACATGACCTGCACACTGATTGCTTTTCCAGAAATTGTGAATTCCACCTTTTAATTTCATCACTCATCCTACACTTCTAGCTGTGCATTTCCACCTTCACCCTGATAAAAGACTTCCACCCTCACAGCTGTGTTGAGTAAGAAATCAATTGTTTGTGCTGGGGGAATTTACAGCAAAAGAACAAAAGCCTCTTAACAAGGACATGGGAAAAACAGAAACACTTTTATAGTAAATATATAAACATATAAACAGTAAAAATAACTGGTTAACATTTAATAGTTCTAAATATTACACTAAGCATTTAGAAGAAATGAATATACATCATATAATGGAAGAATAATCATCATCTGTAAGTGCCTTGGATTTTGCTTACCTTAACAGGATTTTCTCCTTTAACTTCAACGTTTTCTAACATTTTAACTACACCCATTCCTTTGATCACTTGGCCAAACACCACATGTTTCCCATCCAGGTGAGAAGTAGGCACCGTTGTAATAAAGAACTGAGAGCCATTAGTACCAGGTCCTGCATTTGCCATGCTCAACAGCCCTGGTTTATCATGCTGCATTGGGGGGAAAAATCACAATAAACATATAAAAGATCTCTGGTAAAACCACATATAAGATTATTTAAGGCTATTCATATATATAGCAAGGACAGCCATAATGACAACTTGGTAAACCAGACAGTTACATACAGCTGGCAAGTAATTTTACCTATCATGACTGAAGAGGGCAAATGCCCAGCTCTGCATCTTTACTTGCCACCTAGCAGTCTAGCAAGCAGAGCCATATGTGTGACTTGATGCTGTAACATCTGTCTGCTTCTTGTACACTGAATCTCCTGCACAGCTGCTGAGTTTAGAGAGATCGATCACCTGAGAGACATGTGAAGTTCCTCCCTGGATTATTCAAGACCACTGGCCACAAGAAAAAAAGCAAAACAACATTTAATCAAGACGGGTATGTATTGCTAATTTTATAGATGCTACTCACACAAAGTATACTGTAGAACTGTGGGTTTTAGCGGACTGTGGTCTTTACTATTTAAGGGTTCATGGGGTTTTTTGAACCCCTTCACCTTCCGAGAGAGACAGCTTTTATTCTGTTGGGATTTTTAACCTAATTATTTTGGCTCATGCTACCAGGCCACAAACTAACAAAAATTTATTAAACTGCCCAACATGAAAAAATATTGTTTATCTTGTTTTTTGTAAGTACTTTCTCCTTCTTTGAAATAAGAATTATCTTGCTCCATCACACAGATAATTTTGTTTTCAGTTGTACTGCAGAAATGTACTTTTCGTATGTGTTGTGAATCTCTTGTTAAACAGGCATGACACAGCCATTAAGATTATTCTCCCCAAGTTGATCTGGTTATTAAGTGCAAGGAACCCTGTTTAGCGTAAGTCAGTATGTTGTACCAAGACACTGGTACATGTCTGAAGCAGGCAAGCTGTGGTATTCCTAGGAAACTTGACAGTGTGGAAGGGCAAAAAGAAAAAAAGTATGACAGCACAGAGGAGACAGAATCAGAAATTGCTATGAAGTAGACCTCAGAGCTCAATGGGAGGCTGGTTAGTTTGAGGCAACAGTCTGACAGAGCTGTATTTAAGCATCTGGTTTGTCCCTATAGTCTCTACCACTTTGAAAAACCTGTTGTTTTGGAAACTGTTTTCCCACACAGTGTTTGGACTTCCATGGTGGTAGGGAGAAGTCCTTGCTTGAGGTGTTCATCTGGTCATACGGCACAATGAGTCTGAATCTTTCAACCAGAAATTGGCTCAGGAACTCAGAAAAGGTTGTACAGCTGAGAGCTGGAATTGCACCTAGCCAACAGATAGCTACTGGAATAATCTTGACTTGTCTCTTCTAATCTTGAAACTCATCCTGGGAATCAGAGATGGCAAATGACAGAGAGGAAGCCTGTGATCCACAGCAAGAGAAGGCATCTGGTAGCAAGCCTGCAGGAATGCAGCCTCCAAAACAAACATCTGGCATTTTGCATTGTAGTTGCTGCCAAACAAGTTCATCAGAAGTGTTGCCCCATAGGAGATTTTTGCAAATACCATTTGAGGCTGGTCACTGATTTACTGCCCAAGAGGCAGAATAAGACTTATAAATCTGACTTTTTTTTTTTCCTAATTACAACTAATGCTAAACAGCAATGGTTTGTGAACGAAAAGCCAAGTAACAATAAGCCGTGGTGTTGCCTTATAACTGCATGTTTACCATGTAAAGATTTGGAGGACAAGTTGGAAAGTTACAGACAACAGTCTGGTGACTGTGATCTTCACACTTACATGCAACCCCATTTCATTTGTGACCAAGTCTCGACATTAGTCCCATTGATGACAGTCCCTCATCCCTCCTCAGTAAACAAAACTGTTGTCACTCATGCATTTCCTTGCCATGAGTGTTTTGAAAAACACTGCATAGATAGTCTTTCCTGTGATGGTTTCTGCTTGTCATTTTGTAAGCTTATAAAGCAAGTAAAAACGTGCGGACAAAATCAGATTCTCTGACGGATTCAAGGCTTGCAAAACTATGCCATGGTAACAACACTGCTTGAGGACTGTGTAAGTTGGGTGTTCCACAATGGCACAACCCTTAGCTGGAGAAGTGACACCAAAAAAAGCCTAGTGGGATTGATCTGACATGGTAAGCTGACTACTGACAAAGTCCTCCAGTTTATTGCAATTTATAGGAAACCATACCAACAACACAAGAACAAACAGGTAGCTCCTTAGCTCCAGTGTCCCCAAGTGTCAACAAAAACAACTCATTGTTGTCCAAGACAGTAGTTTAATGACACTTTGCAGGACTGCCAGATTAAGTGCAAGACCCAGTGAATTTCTGTATGTAGTAGACGCATTTAACTCCCACTGAAATCCTAACATACTTGGCCAACAGATGATGGGAATTGAGCTCCCAGAGCCTGTACAAGATCCAGGTGAGTCCTCCAACTCATCCCTGGCACATTGACAACTTTCGTTATACCTGAGCGGTCACAGAAGTACAGAAATGGGGATCATTTGCATTCCATTCATAATTACCTCCAGATCTCACTTGACAGTATAACCAAGAAAGTAACAAGGACTCAAAGTCTTCAGGGAGCTACAAATCCTGTGACAAGGACCAATGCAGAAGAGGAACTTTACGCAGCAGTGCCACAGGCACCACCAGAACAAGTGTCAGACTTCATAGAACATCTTTCACAACTGTAAATAACTTTATGGTGAATGCTGAAGCTACATTTCCAGCTATTGCGCCGAACTTGGTAATAGACTTTGATGTCTGTTTAGTGGAGGATTGCCATATTTTCTTTTCCTAAAATACTGTTTGGAGGCAAGCACAATTGAAGTCCGGGCTTTCTTTTAACCATGGGACAATGATGTCTGTAAGTTTTTTAGTCAGTGGTTTTGAGGAGTCATTCATATGCTAACACATAATAACATGATATGAAAACTGCTTAATGCCAGTGCTGAGAGTTGTTACACCTACAGCAGTGGGTGTCCTGGCTGTTGTAAGGGATACTTGCAGAACATGTTATTTTTGTTGCTTCCAGGTAGTACTCCCACCCAGGTTCATAATACGATTACTAATAATTCAAGCAGGGGGATTTTTTCCAGATGCACAGCTCGTTATGTACAGATGAGAACACAGGTGAGCACTCAGAACAATTATTATGGTTACCACTTTTCTCGACAATAGCCAAGTCTCCTAGACAAAAAATGTAAGTCATGGTGTGCAGGTAATACTTAAATTTGGAGATCTTCAAATAGCGTATAAATTGTAGGCTTAAGGTACACAGACCTGCTGTACAGTACTGTGAAACGCAGTCTTCTTCCCTTTCTGGAATACTTATTTTTAAAGAAAGGTAGCACTAAAATGCTTTAAAAAAAAAAGAAAGATTTAAAAATACAGAAGGCAAACATTTCTTCTTTCAAAGCATAAAAAGGAAGTCAATCTTATGTCAAAAGACAGACACTGGAGGCATCAACTGCATTTGATTTTGATGACAAAAAGAAGCCTGAAGAATGGTAATGGACATTTTGAAGTTTATTCCTTTGCAAAAGAAAGAAGGAAAGATACAGGACAGATCCTGAGAAAACTGTTGTTCAAAAATTGTACTTTTTAAGTTGTGTGTGTAAAGCACATGCACCTGCAGTCTTCTAGTGGCGTCTAGAGGTTGATTTTGGGTACAAAGAGAGTTTTAGAACTTCCTACTCTCGCAGCACAGTTCCCTCCTCTCTTCCTGCAGCTGGGCTGAGAAAACTGCTTGTGGGACTGCACTAATGGTTGAGCTCTGACACAGGAGTGGCAGTAAGTAATGGGAGGAGTAGGAATTCCTGCCATCAAAGCCAGCATTGCTTAAAATTCATCCTCAAATTGAGACCTTTGCATATTCAAAAACTTGCTTGGTTCACAGCACATTTTTCCAGCATTTTGGGTAAAAAAACCCCATTCATAAATAGCCTTTTACATCTCATATAATTGAAAACTACTGTAGCGGGGAAAATGCTTTCTTTTACATTTTCCTTTGGATTAATTCTGCAGTCTACCATGGATTCCTCACTTCTTAAATAAGAAAGGTATTTCTCACATGTAATCTTATGAATGTTATTAGCATATGGAAAAAAAGAATCATAAAACCCATTTAATGCTAACATACTGTATATGCTTGAGTGACAAAATTTGCCACTCTTAAAATATCATCCCTACTTCAATGAGAACCAAAATATTGTTCCAAATTAATTTCTGATGGTGCAATTAAAAAGAAAATTTAAGCTACAGCTGTCTCTGTCTTAATGAAGTTGACCTCATTTTGTGTGTATTCACACATGTATTTGTTCTGTATTCAACAACAGCTTTAAGGACAAAGTAGTTTGGGGCTTTTTTGCTGCATTCTTTCCACTGCTTCAAAAATATGTTAACCTTGGACTAAAGAGCACTGACTCATAGAATCATAGAATAGTTTGGGTTGGAAAGGACCTTCAAAGGTCATCTAGCCCAACCCCCCTGCAATGAGCAGGGACATCTTCAACTAGATCAGGTTGCTCAGAGTCACGTCCAACCTGACCTTGAATGTTTCCAGGGATGGGGCTTCTGCCACCTCTCTGGGCAACCTGTTCTGAACGTGAAGAAAAATTAAAATTACTGAAACTTCACAAACTGAATACAATTAGTATTTTCAATAGAGTACCTTATAATGAAAGTTTTCATCTTCAAATTTTTCACCATATATACTTTCTCCACCTGTGCCATTTTGGTTTGAGAAATCTCCTCCCTGGACCATGAATTGTTTAATAACTGTAAAAGAAAATAATTATAAAATACAGCAGTAAGGAAGGAAAGTCACAAAGAAAAACAATTCAGAGATGAAGAGCAATCCCTGTCATCAGCACCTGCACCTAAATAAAACCGAAACCCACCTTTTATTTATCAAGTCTCCCTAAGTAGTCCTTCTCAGGTAAGTGGACATCAGTTGATATTTAATCCTTTACCTGAAATCACTTCAACCTATTCCTAACTCATAGTAAACTAGTTTTACTAACTTACTAGTAAATTTATAATTTACTATTGCCAATGCATGGTAAAAATATCTTAGTCATTGGGAGGATCAAAAAGTCAAAAACTTACTTTCAGACAGCTTATTTCTTAAACAAGTGCTTAGAAATATTATTTAACATTATTTCAAATACTGATAATGGAGGACTTCCGTTACCAACAGGAAAACAGAGGACTTCATAGAACTTACTTCTGTGGAAAGGACATCCTTTATAATGGAGAGGTTTTCCAGTGGTAGGCCCTGTTCCTTTCTCTCCTGTACATAACGCACGGAAATTTTCAGCAGTTTTAGGTACAACGTCAGCAAATAATTCAAAGACAATGCGTCCAACTGAAATGACAAAGAGAGAATGAGACATATTTTTTAGTCCCATCCTTGGCATGGTGATGTGTTGAGCATTACAGGCCAAAGGAAATTAATGTTTCAGACTTGATTAATTTTATTTAGATTACTGTTAAATTTACATTTGGGGGTTGTTCCATGGCAATCGCTGTCAAGAGTTACATTAGGTTTTTATCAAGGTTATTATCAACAATGAATTCCACTATCAAGAATAATTTAGGGGAATAAAGACAGATTCTGCCAAAAAATACAAAAAATGCCAAATGCATTTTCTGCTTAAAAAAACCCTGTGTGGGAAATCACACACATATACATTAAAGATAAATTAGGTATTTTAACAAGCATACTTGTTTTATGTCTATTTTAACATACATATATAGCTTGTTCAATCAAAAATAGATACAATAAAAAAGACTGTTTTGTGAAGGCTTTCATTTGATGAAAAGGCTTTTGCCAAACATGTACAGCAACGCTACTCCTCATTCTCTTAAACCCCAATTTTACTAAGACACTGGCATATGAATAATGACTAATTACAGTTACAGATGCTACAAGCAATCATTAAATCAAAAAATGTACATGTTTTAACTAAAGGAAGTAAAGCCTGAGTGGCTAACAGATCCCGAAAGAGCTGATAAATGGATTCTGTGCCAAATTCTGATCTTTTCACAAACTGGCTTCTTGGAGAGCTATTTCTCATTCCACCTGTTTCCTCATCTGCCTCACAGTCAATTAGTTAACATAACTTCACTCTACTGGAAGCTAAATGTAAATATATTAATTCTAATTAATACAGGAATGAAAACAAATTAGACAACTGAAAGTCAATGAAAGGCAAATCATCTTACAGACTTTCTTCTTTTATTCCTCTGAGTAGCAGAACGAATAAATGAGGCAATATCCTGCCAAAAAAAGCAGCATCTACCTTCACCCACGCCAATTTTGGAAACCTACCCTCTCAAATATTACCCCAGCTTTCATGTTGTTGTTTTCTTACTTCCATTTTGACCGTTTGCCCAGATTTTTGAATGACCTCTGGCAACACCGACGATGCCAAGAGCACGACCGGCACCACCCGCCTGCTTCAGCTTTTACCTCCGCAAGCCGGCGGTGGCGGCCAGGTAAGGCCCGGCGCGCTGTGGCGCGTCCCCACGACATGGCGGGGGGGTAGGCGCGGCCTGGAGCCGGCAGTCGCAGCCTGACGAGAGGGTCGCTCTGAGGGAGGCCGAGCTCGGCGCACCGACGGCACGCGGAAGTTACGCGTGCAGGAGCGGGCCGCCGCCACAGGCACGCCCGGGACCCATAGCGCGCGGAGCACTGTGCCGGTCGGCTGCGCTTGGCTGGGCGGGTCTGTACGGGAAGGTGCTGCAGGGGCTCCCTGATTGATGGCCGTACGTGTGCCTGCTCCCCTGCCTCGCCCACGAGAGGAAATATCTTCCCTCAAGTGGGAAGCTGGGGGAATGGGGCGCCGACACAGCCACGTTGCCCTTCCCTCTCTTTTCCTCGGGCCTGTTCATTCTGGCGGGGAAACCTCGGAGGGAGCGCGCAGGGCGCCGGAGGAGGCCCCCTCCCGCCCCGCAACACGCCCGTTCGCGGCGGGGCCATGTTTCTCCTCCTCCTCCCCGGTGCCGGGTGCGTGTGCTCGCAGCCCGCGGGGACAGCGCCCGGCCCAGCCCGGCGCCTCCGGAGCCCAACGCTCCCTCACCGTCGAGAACGATCCGGGCCCCGCGCCTTCCGCACAGGCGCTCCCCGGCCCCGGCCCACCGCGCGGGAGTCGCGCGGGAATCGCCCGGGTCCCCGCCGCGACGGCCCCGTCCCGCCCCCGCTCCCTCCCCACCTCGCTCGCCCCCGATGTCCACATCGAAGAAGGCGCGGGGGTTGCAGGGCTTGCTGGGCCGGGCGAGAGGGGACGGGTGCGACATAGCGCAGCTGCCCGCGACCGCGGTGGCTCCGCCTGCTCGGCCGCCCGCGATTCCGGCCGCCGCGGGGTCGGGGCCGCTTCCCGCTCCTCCCACCGGCGGGGGCGGGCGGGTGGCAGAGCGGGACGCGGCCGCTGGCGGGGAGAAACCTGCCTCCGAGGTAACGGCGGCGCGGGCCGCTGGTGCCAGGCCAGGCTGAAGGAGCGCGGCCGGGCTGGGCGCCGCGGCCGGCAGCGTTGCGGGGGCGGTGTGTGGTGGTCGCCTCCCGGTGCCCCCGGCACGGCCTCGCACCGCTCTCGGAGGCCGCTGGCAGGAGGGCCGCCGGTGGTCGCAGCCTGCGCAGCGCGGGGTGCCGCACGGCGGAGCAAGGGTCCCGCAAATGGCAGCAGGAAGGGTCTGCCTCTGCGTCCTGCCTCGCAGCAGCCTTAAGTGACTTGGAGATAATCTGCAAAGGAAAAACGTTTCTTTCTTGGGGATATATACACACACGGAAGGCCTGGAAAGGCGGGTAAGGAGAGGGATTTTTGATTTTGCCTGGGTCTATGTTATATGAGAGAAATGCAGGCTTTGTGAAAACCTGTGACTCATGGAAAAATGGGCAAATTGTCAAAAGTGACTATCACCACATAAATGTTTAGAAACACTGAATAAATCCAGTCTTCTTAACGTCTGGAAACAAAATGTGTTTCTTCCCAAAGTACGAATATCATGATAATTGACCAAGGCAAACAATCTCTTTCAGCCACATGTGTTGACCAAGGGATATGAAAACCACCAACAAATTTTGTTGGGGCTCCTCAAGGTGCAGAATTCCCAAGCAGGTGAAGGGTCAACATGGCCACGTCCTGGGCTTGCTGGCATCATGAAGGCAAGGTATGTGTTGAGGCAAAAGCAGAAGGGACAGAAGAGTGCTGGGCTCTGACTCTTGCAAATTTGCAGTCCTTCTGGGAATGCTGCTGACCAAAATGAGCTTCTCCATTCCCTGGACTTCTCTAATCCATCCCAGAAACCTCTACATTCATTCTTTGATTCATTGTATCCTCCAAAAGCTTTCTCCTCGAATTCATGTCATCTTTATATGTTTGGTCTTGAGCTTCATCAAGCTGGTTTTCATCTCTCTCTCTCAGTATGTGCTCAATATTAGGCCTGTCAGAGGGCAGTTGTAATTCCCAGATCGAAAGAAAAGATGAAATAGCGTTGATATTAATAACACTGCAGTCCATATACTGCATCATGATCATTCCAACAGCCTCTGTACAGATGTTGGATAGAAGAGGTGATTAGCACCGAGTGCTGTTGCATATTGCATCTGGGAACCCTTAACAGAAGGAAAAGCCATCTGCTACCATCTGGGAACACTTAGTGAGGAATCAGTGGAACCACACTAAGGCATTTCTCTCTCTGAGCCAGGTCATGCAGCTGTGTCAGGGATTTCGCATGCTCCACGATGTCAGAGGCCACCAGAGCTTTGAGTCATTTGTTAAGTTACCAGGCATCTGGCCATGGTCACTGGCCGAGATATTTTACTCATTATGCTTAGCATAGGTGAGGTGAAGTGGCGTAGGAGAAGTGATCTCAGTGAGGCAGTTGCTAGCCAAGTGAGTACAGTCTAGAAGAGATTTCTTTAGCAGACATCAGAGTAAAGTGTGTTTTGTTGGTGTGTGTCCCCCGCAAGAGCTGTTGGCAGCCTCCTCTCAGGAAGAAGCAGTGATTCATTCTTCCAGGAGCAGACTTACGCAGTCCCTGCAGTTTTTTTTCCTGGCCAAATTGGAATAGTCTAGATTTTAGATTAGTAATTCATGTTACAGTAGTTGCTTGCAAGTCCCTATGTGCAAGGTACTTTGGAGGTACAAAGAAAGAGGCAATCCCTATGCTAATTTGGAGATGTGAGCTGAAAAAGAGAGAAATTAAGCATCTTTCTCAGTGTCAGTAGGAGAGTCTGGAAAACATGTGAGCTGAATTAATATCTCCCAAGTACTGCAGTAGCATAATTACTATACATACTAATTTATAGTCATGGAAAGATTGTAAAAAACTAGTATGACTTCTGTCAAGAATATACTCAGTGATTTGATGTTCAAATTAATGTGTTAAGTTATACACAAAATTGATAGATAAATAATCTCTTTCAAAGTCAGACTTACTTTATAAGTCTTCTAAAATCTGTTTTCAAGCAGTAATATTGACTTCGTGATTCTCTAATACTTTGTGGTCTTGTAATTTAAAAATATTTCCTATCAACAAAGTATCTCTTATGTTTAGACACTTCTGATAGTTTTCTTAGTAAATACTTGTAAGCAATGCATAGGAGCTGTAGCTGAATTGCTTGTTAAACTTCTAAATTCAGTTATTTATTTTTCTGCACACACAGCTTTGGCTACTTAGTGTAGTTAGCGTATTATCATTAGATAAGCATGTGTTGGGAGTGCTAAAAATACAGATTTGCCCTCCAAGAAGTACATCGTACTTGCTGGAGCATGACACTCCAGCCTATTGGAACTCGGAGATCAGTCAGGGCAAGGGTTCTTCTCATGTGGATCTTACCTGTCCAGCCAGTTACAAAATCTTGGTTTTCACCTCTTCTTCCCTCCCTGACTGAAGAAGCTTTCATTGATAAATGCATATATCATCTTAAGTCTTACACTCTAATGGGAGACACAGTGAGCAAATACATTTAATAAAATAGCATTCACAAAAGAATAAATTATAAAATAAATGTTACTTATAATTGTTGCTGATTATGTAAGCTGGGCAAATATGTACAGATTCAGAATAGAAGTTTTTGCTCTTTGTTTAATTTTCTTGCTCTTTTTTTCACCTCTAAATCTGTACTGGACACTGTGAAAAAAGTAGAAGCATAAACATGTTAATTCCACCAGAAGGTGAATGATTTGGCTCAGTGCAGAACTGCCTTGTCTAAGGTTATTTATTAAAAGCCATTTTGGTTTGTGTGGGAGTAATCGTAAGTTTGTGGGTTTTTCACTGGACTGAATTGTAGCTTCAGAAATGTGGTCCAGTGGAGCACTGATGGGATCCAGCTGGCAAGCGACTCAAACACATACCTAACCAGCTTTTCAGAACAGCTAACAAGAAGCTTCCAGTATGCAGGTTTTTTGGTAACAGCCTTGGTAAGGATGCTTTCACTGCTCCCTGTGGAATAGAACAGCCACTCACCCTTTCCTGTGCCATGTGACACACAGGGTGCATCATGTGCTATTCCCATGTGACCTGGCACGTCAAACATGTCACCTACATGAATGAGACATGAGAGAGGAGAGAGAGGAATAAATCTGTTTTCTCATCATCAGGCTTATTGTTCCCCATGTGTACCAAGTCTTTTTCTCCGTAAAGCTGAATAAAAAGGTCACAGATTAAATCCATACTGAATACTTACTGACTCTGAGCCGATTCCTCTAAGCTGAATTATAATGCAATGTTAAACAAGGAAAAAACCATATGTTCTTGTCTCCGGATATTTTAAAAAGCAAATTGTCTACGCAGAGCTGACATAATATGACAGAAATTGAAAGAAAAGTCATGCATTTACTCATCGCTAACTTTCAGATATGCTGGTCCCCGAAGAAATGGTTTAGCTAAGAACCAGGCAAAAATAAGCAGACTTTTTAGCTATATATTTTGGTTCTACTTAGAACATGTTTTAAAGGCAAATAATCACAGTAGCATTAGGACCTCAGGACATGAGGAGGCATTGGCAGAGAGTGCCTATGACTTCTGACAACAGTACAAGCCATGGCTTGCCAGAAGGTGCAGCCCAAAGTGTCAGCTAGCCTCTGCCCCTGTTGCCGCAGTGCTGATGGGAGTTGTTTGTTTTGTTGCTAAATTTCTGCTCTCACTTTTGTTACAAATGTATGTCCTGCATACTACTGCAATTTCATGTAAATGTATAATGCTGTTTATCATAGTTATCACTAAAAAGTACTAAAATATCAGTTATGGTGACTATAATCTTTATAATGCAGAAAGCCTTTTTGGTTTGCATCTAATATGGGTAGGATGGAGTCCAAGGTGAACTACATCAGCATTTAAAGTCAGGAGTTCAACCAGCAAATAGTAAGTCCCAGAACAGATTTCGCCATTGAAAATCTGGGACATGAGGATTTCCAGTTAGGCTGTGGATGGAGTCCCAGGCAGGAGTCTTAGAAATACAATCTGCCAACGCTAACAACTCGGTTGTAGAGAGGAACCACACCAGGTTCTAAACAAGTATTTGAACACTCACAGGTATGTACGTCTTCAGGCTCTTCCAGAGGAAAAAGTAGTGTACCTTTGCTTTAGGAAATTTGACAAGATACAGAAGTTAACAGAAGTGACTTCAGAGGATTGTAAATACCTATCACCTTCACACAATCCAGTTCTCACCATATTACTTGATATTTACATTGTGGTGGTTAAAAAATGCCATCCCTTATCTGGCCTTTCTCTCTATTTTTAACACCAAAGACTGTTGAAAATTAAATGTTTCATTATGTACATCAATACTTCCAGTAATTTTGAAACAATTAAATTAGTATTTCCCTTCAAACTGTCTTTCAATTTTCAAGTGACTGTATCTTCTATGTAAAAAGACAGTGAAACTGCTTATCTGTATTAAGGCAGCACCTTTGTGGCACTGTTCAGGGGCTGGGAAAAGTTGCTGCAGCAACAGCACGAGTTATGTAAAGCTCCATTCCATGAAGGATGAGTAAGCTGGTTTGCAGGGGGCTGCAATCCCAAGCTCTCTGGTTCTGTCAGTTTCTGTCCCTGCTTGCAAAGTGGAATACATTTTATAACAGGTTTTAAAATTCTCTCTGGAGAGTAATTTAGACCTACTGTGCTAAATAGTAATATTAACAATTAATAATTGTTGTGGAGAGAGAATAGTTCCAGACATTTCTTCATATCACATTTTACTTGGCATGTTTGAAGTGGCAATAAAAATTGGACTTCATTTATTTTACAGAATCCAAAATGTTGCTGATGCATTGCAAAGTGTAGCAAGACTTATCTGTGTTTGTGTAACTTACACAGCATGCATCACCACACTAAGCAGTAAGTCATTAATGAGCATCCTGGATTAACAAGCTTTTTGTTAAATCTTCAGAGTTTACCTGTTCTGGCCTCTGGCTTCTTTTTGTGGTTCCTCCAAAAGCTTAGTTCTGACAACTGAGGTTTAGGAGCATTTTGGACTTCTGCGTTCAGGACTGAGCGGGGTGGAAGGGAATGGAACTCAGTTTCATCCAGGTCTAAGTGGCAGGGAGGCTAAGTGTGACTTAGGAGACTTGGCTTTTAACCCAGCCCATCCTGGCTATAAAACTCAGTCCCTACATTTTCAGGAGAGAATCTTCAGAGAGGTTTATGCTCTATGAAACACAGAAATACTTACCCAAGCCATTCCAGGATTTGAATGATCCTTTTTATGTATTGATAACTTTCTAACGGTCACATACATTAAGAATCTGGCTCCTTTTCTGACTGAAGTTTCATCAATTACATTGTCTTTCCCTGCACACAAAGAGTCTGACCCTTAGTCAGAATGTTATAAATAAGGTTTTGATTCTCATAAGCCACATTTTTATTTCCTGTTTTTCCTAGAAGAGTGAGGGCTGAGGAAACACCGTCCTGCCGTAAATGGTCTTTCCTTGACAGATGGTATGGCTTTTTTCTTTATATCTGCTCATATTTTGCACTTGTGGGTTAGTGAAAAATTACCGTGTTTGCTTTGCCAGGTGTTCTTTATAGCCAAACTCTGTTTGGGTTGGGACAGTGCATACTGACTGTGAAAGTAATTTCAGTCATAGTCCTTTGCTGATTCTGCTGTGTTTTCCCCCCTTTTTTTTTCCCTTCAGAACACTACCGTTTTAATGTTTTGTTACCAATTTCAGATCATAGTGACTGTCACACACATTAACAGAAAATATCGAGAACTAATATTGCACTGAGCATCAGCCAACACGTAGGGTGCATTTACACTGCCACTTTTGCTCAGATCAGAAGTGCATTTTTGAAGTTGGTCTCCCAGTTGTCCTCCCTGACTTTGTCTTGCTTCACAGTTTGGAGTGGCATCTGGGCACGCAAAGTATGTCATTTCAGATGAAACCAAATCAGACGTTTTTCAGAAACACGTTTGGTGTGTTCCAACCACTGACACTCATTCTGCTGACAGGGCCAGATTACAACTAGTCCAAAATAAAACCCTGTAAAATGTTTGTGATGTGGACATCAGGCTGTGTCAGACAACTGGTTTCATCTACGATCCCACTCCCACTGGTCAACACTACTTGCTAATGCAGATGTAGCCATAGAGTGGCAGCTATGGTATTTGCAACTTTAAGTTTGCCAAGACTGTTTGGTGAGAAATACAGTCCAGTGCTTATTTCTGGAGCTGGATGCCTAGATTCCCATTCGCGTTGATTAGTATGTTGACCCTGATGTCTTTCGTCTTGTCCAGTCACACCCTGCTATTCACTTCCCTCACAGGGTACTATCATCACTGCACCCTCACTTTTCTGCCCTTCAGCTTTGGTTGAGTGGGTTGACCTTAATGACTGGGGGCATCTGGTGATGATGGTGGAAGTAAAGAATCAAAAGCAATAAGAACATCCACATGGAAGATTTACGTTGAGTATTCAGTCTCACACATGAAGTGGTTGACAACCTTCAGAACGGTCATCTCTCCTGAGAACAGACCTCCAGGCAGGGTCAGCCAAGCATTACAAGATTCAATCTGGTATTAAAGAGACGCTATAGGGTATAGAGAGAGGATCAGAATATCAGGCCAGTAGGCAGTCATCTCTTGATTTTGATTTTAAAGAGAAATCAGCTTCTCCAAGCCACTGAAAAGCTGGCTCCAAAGCATTAGCATGTCCTTCACCTCTCCTGCCACTACTGGATGTTGAGTTTGCAATCAGCTATTGTAATGATCGCCATTCTCCGTGTCTCATCTCCACGTTTGCTGAATTGAGCAGGAAGTTGTGTGATTCTGTTTGTTTTTTTTTTTTTTGCTGCACCACACTATGCAGCTACCTAGTAGGTTAAAAAGAAGCATTTGAAGTTGTATTCTCTTGGTGGGTGCACGGTGGTGGGTTGCTGCTGGGCAAAACCACACAAACAACGCTGTCCCCCAAATTAAACAAACAAACATAAAGCTCCAAATGTCCCACACACACTGTAGCATTATCTAATTATTTTGTGAATGAAATAGATCAATTAAAGAGAAATGAGTGAAAATAGGCACCATCCCAGCAGAGATACCTTCCTGCAAAAATGTTCTGGCTTGTCTCGTCAAAGGCTGAAGTCAAAGTTGAGATTCTCGAAGGGAGTCGCAGTATTTCCACCGTTTCATGCCGGGGGTCTCGCTGTTACAGAGACCAGGATTAGAAAAAAAAGCAAATTAAAACTTTCCCAGACTGGTGACTGCAATTTGTGCGTGGGGCAAAACCAGGGATGTGAGCTTCCCGAAAACCCAACGGATGTTTGTTGGGCCATGGGCTTGGCTGGTGTGAGGGGACAGGGAGGAGGGGACACTGGAGCAGCCGCCGCCACCGTGCTTCACTGTCAGGCCAAACGGGGAACGGCCCCATCTTGACGCAGGCGGTTGCTTCATTCACGCTTACTTCAGCGTGCAAAAATGTTGCTGTAAATCACATAATTTACATGTGTTTATATACAGGGGATGCATACATACATATGTATGTGTATTCATATGCACACATATATCTATGTAGAGAGAAATGTATTGCAAAATATACATTATAAATATATATGTATATGCACATGCTTATTACTACGGATATATAATATACGTACACGATATATGCACATATATCCGTACCTCTGCGCGCACGTACAGGCCCACCAGGCCGCCTAACCACAGGCACAGGCACAGGCACAGGCACAGGCACAGGCACAGGCACAGGCACAGGCACAGGCACAGGCACAGGCACAGGCACAGGCACAGGCACAGGCACCTCTCTGCCCCGCCCCCCGCCAACGTCCTCAACCGCCGCCGCCCAGCGCGGGGCAGGGCCCGTGTCCCTTTAAGCTGCCTCCGGCCCCTTACCACGTGCTGGGGGTGGGGCAGGGAGCGCCGCGCAGCCAATGGGGAACGCTCGGGGGGCGCGGCGCGCTCGCGTCCTCGTTCCCGTCGCGCGGCTGCTGGCGGCGCGTTGTGCCGTGCCCCGTCGGGCGGGCGGGCGGGCAGGCAGGCAGCTAGGCAGCTGTCAGCGCCGGCGTGCGGGCTCGGCCCCTCAGTCAGGTGACGGGCGGTCGCCGGGAGCGGCGTGGCGTGGCGTAGCTGAGCGGGCAGGCGCTTCCCCTCGCCTCGCCTCCGCGCAATGCTGGGCGGCTCTGCGGCGGCGGGGATGCTGCCGCGGCCGCCGCCGCTCGCCGCCCGCTGAGCCGCTGCGAGAGGCGCGGGTGGGGCCGCCGTCCGGCGGGGCGGTGGCAGGGGCAGGGCGGCAGTATGGCCCCCACCCTGCTCCAGAAGCTTTTCAACAAAAGGGGCGGCAGCGCGGCGGCCCCCCACGGCCGGGCTCCGGGGGAGGGGCCCGCCTTCAGGTGAGCGGCGGGGACAGGGCGGGTCGGGGCTCCGGATGGGTGCCGGGGGCGGCGGCGGAGAGGCCGGCAGGGAGCGAGGACATCGCTGCCCGCTGCCGCCTGCGGAGGGGCTGCAGAGCAGGTGTTGCCGCAGCCCTTTTGGGGTTCCTCCTCTGCCAAGTTTCCGCAGGGGCCGGAAGGAGCGGCCGGCGGGGAGGGGGCACCCTCGGCCGGGACGGGCGGGGCGGCGCCGGGAGGGTGGCTCTCCCCCCGCCTCTCCCTCGTCGGATCCCTCAGCCATTTTATGTCCGAGTTGGAAGCGGCGCGCTCGGGGGCCGTGGGGCGCGCACCGCCCGGCCCCTCGGCAGCAGCGGGGGGAGGCGCCTGGCCTTCCCTTCCCTTGCGTTGGTGTGCGATTGATGTGGTAACTCGTGTTCAGGTCTCATCAGCACAGGAAAGTGAAAAAATGGCTTAATTGTCGTGACTTAAATACACGTGCATAGTCTGGTGACCCACTAGAGCGTTAGGTACTTTTCACCCGTGCTCTCTGCTTGTGATATCGCAAATCCTTAAAGGTGCGGTTTAGCCACTTCAGGGCTTGAATATGTAATCTTTCTTAACCCTCGGGGACAGCATTTTGCTCAGGTTTGGTGGTTTGGAGCTTTGTGACTTTCAGCATCTGTTCTGCTCACAAGACCAAACCGGTCCTGGTGAGCTCAGTGACTATCACATGCATATCTGGTAAACTCTGTGTCTTTTTTCTGTTCGGCATTAGTTGAGTAGTCCTGTGATCAGGTAGTATACAGGACTGAATTGGATTCTGGGCTTTCACTGCTGAACTACTAAGAATGGTAAGGGAGGGGGGGGGAAAGTAGCTTCATCCACAAAGTGCCATGGTGCCAAGAATGAAATATCACGGTAGTGGAGCCATTATGATTTCAAAGATGGTCTATGTGGGCCATGGTCATATGCGTGGCCAGAGTTGCAAGATTGTGGTGAAGAATGGAGTAACATCAAAACTGGCATTAGGATATTTGGATTATAAGGTGATTTATTTGAAAATGGTAGGACACAGTACTGATTCTGCATTCATGTTGGAGAACAGGGCTGGTGAACTTTGGGAGGCTGTAAAGTCTATATCCTATACTTGCTAGTTACTTTTTGTAGCACCTATCCATCCTATGAATTAAATATCTCCTTTAATTTGAAGGAAAACAAATATATTTTCCACATTTAAACTGAGTGTCAATTCCTGACTAACTCTGTTTTGCGTTGTACTTAAAAATCTTACCAAGTACTCTGTATCAGAGACCAATGCTATTAATGAAGGCAGATTCCTTGCACAGTGTCTCCCCCATTAAAATCAGTAAAATTGCTCCATTTGGAGTATTTTGTGAGGTTAGGGAGTGTATTTTCTTCCTGTTTGCTGGGTAGGATATTCCATACTCAGTTTTCAGTTTGAATAACATTTAAATGATTTAGTACTTCAAACAAAAACTATTATCATTAAAATACTATTGTATGTACCCATCACTCTTTATCCCTTATTTTCCCTCATTTCCTTGCTATCTGATTAAGTTTTGGCAAACTTAAGGTTAGTAAAGTTATCTGGTGCATTTTGCATGTGGGGTGGTGTTTGTTTTTTTTTTTTTTTGCCTGTTAATATTGCATTAAGCTTCTTCCTTACAACTTCTAAATGTGCTGCAATGCTTTTTCTTTCTTTCTAGTAATCTGTTGATGACCTGCAGGAGCATGCTTACAGGGTCTTAGAAGGTCTACTACAACATTTTTAATAGACTTTCTGTTGAACACTAATCTCTGTTTGAATCGAGAGACGTGATTGGACCCAAGTAAAAGGGAAGACTTAATCCTTTGGGAGCTTCTGTATTAAGCATATGCTGCTGGTCACTGTTAGAGGCAAAGCAGCAAGATCATTTTCAGTTCTAATGGCAAGCCTGTATTTTTAAGGATTTTAGTTAGTTTTATTCCCCCTTTATTATTTGGTTAGTAAGGTCCCTCCACATTCAGTATGTCTTGCTGTGTATAGTTCTCTTAAGCGACCCTGTAAGACCAGTAACAATCTGTATCCTTGGACTTTGAATTGTTATGAAAGTCTTGAAAGCCTCTGTGTATTCACTCACCCTTCTTAGCCAGAACAATAGCAGAATCACCAAAAAATCTCTTTAGTAGATAATACCTCCTCAAATTAACTTAATTTGACAGCTTTGTTCAAGTACGTTGTTACAAACTTCTCTTGGGAAGACTAGGAACACTGTAAGTTCTGTTGCAGAGGGCCATCAACCAGGCTTGAGGTTTGCCTGTAACAAGAACCACATATGCTTGTTCCGTTGCCCCCTCCCCTTTAACAAGAGCTAAATCTTGACCAAATATTAGTGCTGCTTCCTCTCTTTGGCTCTGAAGAAAACAGCAAGCTACAGGGTCCATGCTGCTTACCAGGATGAGCTGGCACAGCCTCAAAGAGAGAGAGAGAGACATAGTGCCAATAGCTGAACGTGGAGCCACGGGAAATGGTTTCTTGGGTGCATGAGCATTAACATCTTAATTTGGATCAGGAGTGCTCTTTTAAAGAAAACCTCTCAATTGTCTCCACTTACTATACTTTGGCTCACAGAGCCAAGCTTCTTTGGTGCGTAAACTGGATTCCTCTTGGAATGAATGAAATTAGAAAGTGTGCTCCAACCACTAATGGGCATTTAGTCCCTGGGACCAGAATACAGCTGGTCAAAAGTAAAACCCCAGAACAGGTATAGTGTGGGTGTCAGGTCCTTAGCACCAATTAATTTGCTCTCTGCATCTAGTCCTGTTGGGCTGCACTACACATTCATGTAAACACAGCCCTTACTTGCTGGGTGAGGAGAAAGTAAACATAGGGTGTAGATACTAATATAGATCTATTAGGATAGTAGGACTTTCTACTGGCCTGCACCTGTATGAAGTGGTAGAAGAGTAGTAGTTAGAATTGTAGAATATCTTAATTCTCTCTTCTTTTTTTTTTTTAAAGAGAAATTATAAGACAGCTGGAGAACAGATGGGTATTAGTGACATGATATAGTGTTTGTTCTGAGCAGTTTTTACACAGTTCTTCAGCTTCTGGTTTCTGTTGCTACTGCTTTTTGCTTCCCTTAACTAAAAATATCTGTAGATGTGTTTGTGTATGTATGTGTATAATGCATACATAAAAATATATGTGTATATACATGCGCATCCCTTTCAACAGAGACATTTGAGTGACTGTAGTTCAATATATTTCTTTTTAGCCTCTAATGCTCTGAGGAAATCCTAATTACTTTGTGTGTGAGAAATGTGTATTTATGTGGCTAAATTCCCCTAGTATTTCGTATTTCCTTATCAAATGTTACCTCCCTTACAAGCTTGATTTAGAGTAGTTTGTATGGGTTTTTGGAGTGCTACCAGGGTCATGTGCTCAGCTGAATGGTAGTTGTCACTGCAAAACCAAAGCATCCTACTCCTCATGAATTTTAAATTTTAGGGATTAAATAATTTTATAAGCACATAGTATCTCAAGACTAGAATGTCTCAAGTGCTAAGCATATATTTGAGTAAGGTATGGGGGAAGGCTGTGAGGAAATGGGTATGAGTTGCAGATAGTTTGATTGTACTTAAATTTATGGTAGTTCCTCTGTAATTGTGTTTACCTGACTCTGGAATGAGATTTCACATTGATGTTTTTCTGTAGTTTTCAACAGGAAAGATTGGTGTTATCCTTAAACTGAGGGCTAAGGTTTGACACTAATTTCAGTCTTTAATAGTTGGTTTTGGGGTTTTTTTGGTGTTTGTTTTTTTTTTTTTTTAAACAAAGTACCTATATCCAGGCATGTAAGAACGAAAAGAAATGCCTTGGAGTTCTTGGAAGTCTGTGCTTTCACTGCTGAATGTTTAATTATCTGCATTGCAACCTCTGATGAAATTACTTTGATATTGGCATGTTTAGTGAAGGAATGTTGTAAAGCAGGGAATAATTTCATTTCATGTGAATTCTATTTAAAAAAAAAGGAGGTTTTGTTATTTCAGCTGTGTCTGAAACTTGCAAATGGGCTGTTTCTTCAGCTTCAAGTATCAGCTGCTCCTTCTGGTGTCTATAATGGAGCTGATGTCATGTTGTAACTGCAGGATATCTATCTGGTAACAGTTTGTTAGCTTTGGTATATGAGATCATTTGTTTGGCAGCTGATACTAGTAATTCCTTTGGTCATAGCATTGAAATGCTTGGTGAGATCCTACTGGCTAAGCATTATTTCACAGCATTTATTACCAGCCTGGCAATGTTCCATCTTCTGAAAAAGGAAAGAAAGCGGTAGTGAGCTTTGAGTCTGCTTGCATGTCAGCTTGTCGTATCTTTGTTAAAATGAAACACTCCTCAGTACATTCTTGTAGCCTAATTGGGTTTCTCTTGAGCTTCTTGCAGCTTTGTAGACATCCACACAGCAATAATGCTACTGAGCACCCATGTACATCTTCATAGATGGAAAAAACATTAAACATCTGGCTGTAAACCCTTCAAAAAAACATTTGAAAGAAAATAGCTATTTTATATGCTGTAGGAAGGGCGATGCAGCCCAGGGCCAGATCTAAGCATGGGGGCAGGGAAAGTTAAACAGCAAGTCTAAGCCACATAGCTCCTAGCTGAAGGTGAGCCTTAAGTTGCAGTAATGCCAGCACTCCTGCTCTGGCATTAACCTTTCCATAGTAATGACAACTAAAGAGTAAGTTCTGTAGAAAGAGATTTATTACCGTCTCACTCAAGAAAATGGCTTAGAGAGGAAGGGATTGAAAGCATGGTCTTTTGACATGGAAACCACACTTCCAGCCTGAGGCTGTTTTGAAGGAAAACAAAACCAACCCCAAGTCCTCCAGCTTTTGAGCTTTGCATGAACCAAGGCCATTCTCCTCAAGTTGTTTGGATTTCCCCTCCCCTACATACTTGTGTAACTGAACAACTCGTGGTTTCCTCTATCTTTGCTCTGAGACTAACTCATTCTCTCTTAAAGTTGCAAGAAGACACCCCTTTTTTCTTTTTTTTGCCACAGATACAAATTTCCATTGTGTGGAAATGCATAGCTACTGACATTCTGAGAGGAAGGGATGGATGTACCTTGGTTATTTAATTTAATTCCATGAAAAGATGCATTCTTGCCTGACTGATCAAATTGGGTTTGCTAGTGGGTTGTCTTATTTCTGATTTACAGGTAACTTACCCATGTGGCATAACCAGCTAGTAGTGTATTTCCTACACACCTGACTCTTAAATTGATGTGCATTTGGATGGTAGGTGCTTGATTCCTTATTCTTAGGGTACTTTTGCTGTTTACATGTCCAAAGTGGGTAGGTGAGTACTCTGCCACATCCTATGCTCAGTAGAAAGTGATTTGGGGAATAGTAGCAACAGAAAGCCTTGGAGCTACCTTCCCTTGTTGGTAGCACAACTTAAAGCAGAATATACTACAATCGGGAGCAATGTTGCTAATGCTGTAGGGGAATACTTGTCTGACGTAAATGGATTGATGTGGGCGAGAAAATAGAGCTGCTTGGGGCTTAAAAATGTGGACATTCGTTCATTCATAAAAGCTGAATTCATAGAGAAAATTTTTAAAAGCTGATGCAGAGCTTTATTGCCAGTAGAGGCTAGCTTCATGTTAACTATGTAAATTTTATAACTTTTCTTCTGTAAACTTAGTTGAAGTAGCAGAGTAGCTTTATTAAAACTTGAGAGGAAAGGAAGATGGAAGTGGTTTGGCAAAATGTTGTAATCATTAGTCATCATGTCATCCCACTTTGACATTGTGGAATTTAGGTGTTCTGGTGCATGGTCATGGCCTTTAGCTGTAGCTTTGGTCTGAACAGTGAGTAACAGCAGAGCAAAAGCCCGGAGAGAGTAGGTGTGACGAATAGTTGGAGTCCGAGGGGCCAGAAAATGGAGTAATTGTTTTCATGAAAGCAATTTATTTCTTATTCTGGCATTTCAGTAACATTGAAGCTGCTGAGGACTTCTTTTGCAAAGAGAGTTCTTAGGATTAATACTGACTATGTGTGCTGCAAACCTTGGTGACATACCTGTTCCTTTAGGTATTCCTTCTGACACTAACAATCATGTGCTTTCATCTGTAATTTACTTTGCACCTTAGCGATGTTCAGGGATGGCTTGTGAAGAGAAGACTTAGTTTTAAAGACATGGGTTGTGTTTTATATTTGTCAACAGTTGTTTCTACTAAGTAGACTTTTCATCAAGAGCACGCTGTCATCTTGCATGCCTTTTAGACAAAGTGTTGCAAGAAGAATGTTCTTATGCTATCCTAATTATCAGTATTTGCTATGTGAAGGTTTCCATGGGTACACTTGTTAGACAAAAGATGAGGAATGCAGTTCTGTAGGATGGTGGTTAACAGGCTTGCTAGAGAGAATAAGCGAGAAAAGGAAGACTTTGAATTGGGCACTTCTTGTGTGAAGACAGCAAATGTGTCTGCACCTTTGCATGCGCTTCCTGCGATAGTGTCAGATTATTACTGATCTGACTAACAGGCGTGGACGTGGTTGTTCACCTTTGCCTGCCATGAATTGTCTCCTCTGTGTGCTCTGCCTCCGCTTCTTAATCTTCAGGCTCGCATTCTTCTCCATTCTGCTTTCTCCTCACCTTAACAGTTCTTCCTGCCTTTCTTGCCTCACCCCACTTGCTCTGTTTGTATGCATTTGCCACTCGAATACTGTAGCAATGTCATGTTCTTATATGCAAGATTGAGGTCACAAGACAAGCTGTTGCGCAGACTGCAAGGTGAAGCATTCTCCTTAGGCACTGAGAGAACTAGCTTAGGAGTTTCAGTAGTAGTGCCTGTGCCTTCCGCACTACAATTAGGGCAAGTACAGGTGCTTTTACATGACCAACGGCCAATATATCTGCTTTGTCAGTCAGCACTCTTCCTGGATATTGGTGAGATTCTTAGAATTGTACTGATAAATGGGCACGAGGGATTTACACCACACTTGCTGCTGTTGAAGCTGACTCATGGTTTTCCTTCCATAGACAGTGCTGAAGTGAAACTTGAGCTGTGTGTGATGTAATTACTGAATCAGTATGGAGCTTTCTCTGCAGCGTGTTCTCACCTCAATGCAATACACTTCAACTTTTCTCCTCCAAGGTGCTCAGTGGAGTTTCGCACGTGCTAATGAAATCAGTTGTATTAAGTAAACAGTCTGACAATATTTATTTACTCTTCTAATAGAGGTGCTAACAGGCTGAATTTGGTATTAGCACTTTCAAATTAGAAACCTGAATGCTTTAGTACTTCATATTTTATAAGAAGTCAGGAAGTTTCTTATAATAATAACTCCTAGCTTTTATTGTCATTAAGTTTACTGACCTTTATGAAAGAAAACAGTGGCTTGAATGAACTCAGTGTTCTGGATTTCTGTGCAGAGTCTCTGCTCTGAGTTCTGAATCCAGATATTATCTGACACCTGAAATTGCTCAACTGTTGGGGCTGGGTATGTGAATGCACAGCTTCAGGGGCACAGAAAATCTGAGCAGAGTACCTAAGATGTTCTTGACAGAAACCCCAGGGAGAATGATCTACAAACTGTTGAATACATATTTCTAAGCAAGTTATTCTTAAATTGTTATTCTTTCACTGTGGATCGCTTTACAGAATCCACCATAATGTAATGTTAAAGCCCTCTGTGGTCTGGAAAAGACAGTTATGGAAATTTTTAAAAATCTGCAACTGAAAGGAATTAGCTTACATTCAGACAAATTTTTGTGTCTGTTTTCTATGTGGGCACATGAGCTTGTCCGGCTATCGCTGATTAGTTGAGTGCTTGTATCTGTCATCTCTCCATGCCTTTCCTTTCATGTTCCCACAAAATGACTTTCTAAAATCTTCACATTTAACACTGCTCTCTAACTTGCATTCTAAAATGGGTTGTGATTTTTTTAAGACAAATCCTGCTATAGGGAAGGTCATGGGTCTTTTGTTTCTAAGTCCTGGCTTGTTTAACATGACTGGGTTAAACAAGCTGGGCAGAGACCTGTTAAGCTGCCAGAAGGGAAGGTTGGTGACCTCCAGTGCACGCACAAGGAAGGAGTGGGTTAGGTGCAGAAACCACTTTGCCCAGCTGTACAGCAGAGTGGTTAGTCCATGTGTGTTAACGCTCTGGTCTTGGCAGATGGCTGCAGTGGTACAAGATGCTGTTGCATTCTCCGATGCTGTGCTGAAATTGATTATTTTCTGGACATTTGTCACTTCCATGGTAGTGTTGATAGAGAGTGGTGGAGCCCTGCTTGGTCATGTCCTGTGTAAAGGTCAGTGATATAACCATCTCTTGCAGTAGATTGTGTTAAGCTGTCAGACTTCACGCAGAAATGGTTATGGAGAGCTCATATGTTCTACTCCTCAGTTGTTTTGAGAAGACTGGAGTAAAGAGCTGGGGATTGGTAACCACTTCAGTTCACTTGGCTGACAAATGTAGTGACATGTATGTGAGCTCTTATTTGATCTGGACTTTTAACCTGAAGGAAGAGGTTGCTCTCATGGTAGCCAGTTGGAACAGCTTCAGGAGTGCCAACCTCTGCCTTAGCAACTGTTAAAAGAGGTTCTAAATCACATCAAGTTGAAGATTTGAAAAAATTAATCCTCTCTGATTATAAAGATCTTTATGACATCTGGCTGTGGATATATAGCATGCTTACTAAGCACTAAAACGATTTCACATACAATTCCAAGTTCTAGAGTGGGTGAGTAACACCTGATGACTAAAGTATTTGAGAGACTCAAGGGTATAAGTCAGTCATCCACTGTGGACTAGATCAGAGTACTAAACTACTTTTCTTCAGAAGTTCCTGTGTGCAATCTTACATACAGGAATATGTTTGGGAATGCTTTTGAATGGAACTAGGAAAATAACGTGTGTTATTTGAAAACTAGCTTTTTCTGTTTGTCACTTTATGGTGTCATTGGTAACTGTAAAATGCCTATATGTAGCTGGCGTGGATAATAGGTCCACGGGTAGGTATGCACTGGAGAAGAAAATGAGAACAGAACACTGTATTTTGTAGTGGACATGTTTTGTTTTTTTTTAAACAGTCAACTCAATGAACCTGTGTACACACTGATGCTACATCTGCCTGATTTCTTTGTTTTTAAGCAAAAAACACCTGGGTGGAATGTCAAAGGTGACTTGAACCTCTGAATTAAGCTTTGTTTACAGCCTAAATAAATAATTGTATATTTGTATTGAAATGTGGTGTTGGCATGTGAACTAGAAATCTGATTGAAGCAGTGGCTTTTCGTTTGCATTACTGAAGCACTGAAAGTTGGCTATGGTATAGACTTCATTAGAGTTGTATCCTTGGGCCCTGTTTTGACTAGAAAAGAAAGTGAGAGTTAATGTTTGTTTTTTAATGAAGTTGTCCTGAATCTGTAATTGTTAAGAAGGCTCCTAGTGAGTCTGCTCTTGTAGACTTTCTCTTGGGAGAAAGTCAGGTCCATTATAAAGTGCTCTTGTATACGATGTTTTACTGGGGAACGCTGACAGAGCTTGACCAATTCTTACCTTCGCCGGAGGAGAAAGGTTTCCAATTTGTCTAAATAGATAATTGCTACATAAGCTTGCTGACTGAAATTTTAGTTTGTTTCTATCACTGAATCTTCAATGTGTGAAGCATTTTCCTATTGCATGACAAGGTTGCAACTGGCTCTTTTTTTGTGATTTTTATTTTTTTTGTCCAGATATTTCATGATTGACAGGCTGCTACTTGGCAGCCAAATCTTAGCATGTTACTTGGTGTGGTCAAATGTAATTATGTATAAGCCTGGCTGTATAAACTTTTAAGTCTAATATCATACCAGTATTTTGAGAAAATGTTTAGGATCCTATGTGAGTAGTTAGAGTGGTTGGCCTGCTTTAAGGAGGAGGCTAGTTCATAACTTAATGACTATTTATACATTCAAAGTCCTACGCAATTGGTGGTAAACAGAACGTAACTCTTGCATAGTGTCTTGCAGCAAGGTTAGGTTTGTCCATGCCAGTCGACTGCAGGACTGTGGTTTGTTTGGTTGGTTTTGTGTATAGTCTTTTTCATTGAGAAGATATTATGGTATGAGTGATTTAATTACCCTGATCTTCTGTAGGGGGTCCTAAGACATGGCTTTTCCTCCCCTTTCCAGTGAAACTTGAAAATAAATGTAGGTAAGCCTTCAAGATTCAGTGCTAGTTACTGGAAAGCTACCTTCCACACTGTCTACAAGAGAGGGTTAAGGAAAGTGTTTTGGATGGAATAGGCAAATTATCATAACAACAAGAGGAACAAAACATATTTTTAGCTATAACTAGTGAAAAATGCCGGAGCTGACGTTATATCCATCAGTGTTATCGCTTCATTCAATCTAAGTCAGGATTTCCTGGCATTCATCTAGACAGAGGCAATGCTGTTCATGCTATAGCAACTTCTGGGTGATAAAGCATGGCTTCTTGTGTATGTGGTCTTTCCCATATCCTTGCAAGTTGGGTAAAATTTTTTTTTTTAATTTTCACAAATATTTTCAGTAAATTTTCACAAATATTCAGCATAGTTTTTCTTCATTCCTGTCCTGATTATTGCAAACTAACTTTTCAGTTACAGTCTCTATTTTAAAAGAATCAAGAACTGCCTTGCTCTTACAACAGTCTGACATACCCATTTACAGAGAGCTTACCAATATTATGTTAGCGGATCAAAAAAACTGGGCTGCTTCAGCTCTCAGCACTGGTAGAGCACCACATCGATATCTTTGTTTTCCTATATTATGATATGGAAGGTTGCACCTACAACTAGGTAACTTTTAATTTATTATTTTTTTAAACTGAAATCATACTCTGAATATGCACTTTTGAATTAATTGACAGTGACTTCGTCTGAAGCAATTTCCCTTGGAAGAAGGGCATGGGGTCCCCAGGTAGCGCTTGCCTCTAGCCCCGCTTGAGGGCGTTTCCTTGTGCAGTGGAAGTGCGTGTTCAGAGCAAGGACAAGGATGGGATCTGCAATGCTTTCAGCACCCCTGGAGAGAGTACCCTAAACTTATTTGGCTGTAAAGTTTGAGAGAGAATGCCATTTCTTCTTTAGTTTACAAAGCCTTTTTGTGAATGTAGCCTTTCCAGAGGAGGAGTGGAAGATGTAAAGAAACTGTTTCTGTTAATAGGTGGGCATTTTTAGTTACTTTGAGTGAAGGTGTTTGTGTGTGTTTTAGCAAAAAGGACTATTTTTTCAGTTAACTAGAAAAAAATTGGGGGCAGGTGTTGAATATCAAACATTGTTGTTCATATCTCTGTATCAGTTGGCGTTAATATGTATTTACTTATGTCAAATCATTGTTTTAGTCATGTTTTTTATTTTCATATTCTAAAACTACTCCTTTGAACGGAGGCTTGAAAGTTGCGTACAGGCTTTTTCTTATTAAATAAAATAAATTTAAAAATAGGGCTTTACAGAAGAGGGAGAGGAAACAGGAAAGAGCAGGGAACCAAACCCATGCCTCAGGATACCGCCCCTAAGATGTGTTGGTGATGTCTGTGCTGGCCTGCTCATTTACATAGGAGATACTAAGGTCTGAGATCCGTCAGTACTTCCATACAGCGTTGAAAAAAATGCTGGTACGGTGTTATAAATACCAGATTCTGCCTTGCATTATTGCTCAAAATTCTCCTTCAGCTGTGCAATGTGTAGTTCTTCCTTCTGTTCAAGAGAAGGTGGGGAAAGGCAGAGGCAGTAAAGCTGGTAGGATAAGAGGTTTCTATTCATCTAATTTTCTGGCAGAGGCAGTTGTGAGACGTGCCTTGGCAGTGTCTGTATTTAGTAGCCGTGTTCCTGGACGCTGGCCCAGTCACATGGCGCCACTGGAACAAGTGACATGGGAATGATGCATTAGCTGAGCCCCGGCACTGCCTGCCGGAGGAGGTGGGGTGGCCCTGCCGGCCAAGCGGCCTGCGCCCGGGCCCTCAGCAGAGACGCTGGACTGAGCACCACTTGCTTGTGGATAGCTGCTGCCATTTGGCTCAACCTGTTTGGCCCCAGTGAAAGCTGGAAGTTGGCTACTGGAGGTGCCTTTAAAAAGATAAACAGGAAAAAGGAAAACCCAGAATGCTAAAGAGCATTAAATTAACAAGTAAACCTTCATCTCTTTGAAATGATAAAGATTATTACTATGAAACAACTTCTGCAAAATATTTGACTTTATTTAGATCAGCTGAGCTCTCCCAGCTGTTAGGAGCTATGAGGGTTAGGGGAGAAAGTGGGATGGAAGGGAGAAAGCTGATTAAGCAAGACTTTCTGTACTGAGGAGAGGACTAAGTGGTGGATTTAGGGTGCTAACTTTATTGTATATTTTATCCTTCTTTGTTTAAAGACCTAGTTTAACAAAAATAAACACAATTTTCTTAATGGTAAAACACAATTATAGATATGCACTTCTCATGCAATTACAAGTCTTGAGCTAATGAGGAATTCCATTTCTGGAGCTAGCACTGTCTCTGTGCTGTTCATGGTACTACTTCAAACGCATTGTTCTTTCTGGGTGTTTTGTTTGGTTAGGGTGGGTTGCTTGTTTTTTCTTTTTCTGTTTTTTTACATTATTGCTGAGACAATGTATGAAATGTAGCTTCCAAACTTCTGACTTGTAGATAAACCAATGAACAGTGAATACAAAGTTAGGAAAGTTGGATGAGTTGTGAAACACTGGTTTAGTAGGCTGTTCTTGATGTTTGTGGAAAGCTGATGTGGGCAATTTATGGTGACTTTAACTTGTATAGATCTGTTTGTTAGCCTCTATCAGGTGTGTGTGGTTTTTGTGGTCACTTTTTGTGCATGTGTGTGGTGATATTGCTTTCTAGCAACAGCGATGATGAAAAATGCTTCCAGCCTTGCAAAAATCTGGTATATTCTCCTTCCCCAAGCAGGGAGTCTGTGGAATTTGAACTTTTAAGTAAACAAATATATCCAACGTTGGTTTACTTTTCATACAGTAACATATAGAATTATCTTTAAAAAAAAAAATAACCTTTTTGTACAGTGGTGTGATATTGAGAACTTTATTTTTCTCCACCAGAACTCTTTCTACAGGAAAATCTAATCTGAGAGAAAGAAGTACTGCAAATAACATGTTCCTTCACTTGTTGCATGACTAAGCTGCAACGTATCCCGCCTAACTTGTGTGAAACTAGTAACTATGTATCATGCTTGAACAAGGTGGTTCATCTGAGGTTAATAGTGCTTTACCATATTAGGACTACTTTAGATCATGGTGGAAAAAGAATGTGGTGTGGCATCAGCACAACTCTTCCATAGCCAAGGTTTTAAAGAGAGGAGCAGCAATGCAGGGTAAATACTTCAAAATGGAAGGGGAGAAGGGAACCTATATTTTCTCTATAAGCTATTCAACAGACTGAAAGGGGGAAATTCATCACTGAGCAATCCCAAATAGATTCCACTTCACCTTTAAACATGTGTTTTGGCACTCATCCTGAATGTCTGGGTCATAGGCATTTTTTTGTGTATCAATTTTGTTAAGTGTATGTTTTGCAAAAACAAATGCTTACTGAAACAGCAGGCATCATTCAAACGTTCTGTTTTCCTGTGCTTCTCTAGCCTGCTTCTAAAAGCTGTTTGGAAAATAAAAGCTTGCAGGGGGCCCCGCAAACATTGTTAGATTTGAAAACGGGGCTTGAGTTCTACTGGACAGCTGTAACTTATACAGAAAATTATTCCTAATTAGATAACTCCATCATATATATTTCCTCTTTCTCCCACCCCAAATTTTCTTGCTGAAGTATTACCTTGAGTTTAAGTCATTTAGGCAATTGTCTTGTAGTGGAGGTGAAGGACAGGAAATGACCTACAAACAGAGCAGGTGACATGCTGTCACATAGCCTAGAACAAGAGTGATTAAACTCTGCTTCCCAGAGGATTATATCTGGAGAGCAGGGCACTTTCTTCCATTTTCTGTATTATTTACTCCTTGGACTGAGGGTGTTTTCTGTGTGTGGGTTTGCATGTTTGGTTTGTTTGTTCAGAAACTGTTCTGTGGATTTTTTGGTGGTAAATCCCCAGGTATTTTAGGATTTATAGTATTCTACAGATGACCTCACCTACAGATGAGGTAGTGTTGTGAAGCAGGTCTATTTAGTGATCTTACAGAAGTCCCTAGTTCTAGTCTCTGACAGGAATCCAATATAGTGGTCATTTAACTGAAAATTTCAGAATTTTGTTTTGGCTTCAGTTTGTTTTTGTTTGGTTTTTTTTAAAGCAGGGATGGGGAAGCACACTTTGTTCTGCAGTGGAATTACCTAAGCCTGAACAAAAGATAGGACAGAAGTGAAGGCTATCAACTGCTGATCTTAGCCTAAGTGTGGGAACCTGGCCATCAGTTGCTTGTTTCATTTGCTCTTTAAAGGTGACTAGGAACACTGATGTTTAAAGTAGTCTTCCTCCATGAGGTGAGGGCTAGGAGTAGCCCTAGATCGTTTGAATAACTTGAGAACAGGGCAAAGTTTTTCACTTGTTTCCCTCACTTGGGAGGAGTGACTGTGATCTAGTACTTGTCACTGCTCTGGGAATTGAAACTGAGCTTTTTTTTTTTTATTGCTATAGGCTTTCCTCTGCAACTGGGCAAATTGTTCAACCTAACCTTGCTCTATTTTTCTGCTTGACTTTTGTCCAGTGTTTAGAGGTTGGGGTTTATTGAGATTACAAAATCCCTTTTAACAAGGGCGCTGTGCTATTTAGCAGGTAGCACGTAGCACTAGGTTATGAAATCTTACTGTGCTTTCTAACTCTACTGCTTTATTTTTGGGTGACCATTAGCAAAGTTATTTTCCCTTTTTAATCTTGAAGGGAAGTAGCACAATGGCTGTCATCTTATAAGATATCTGAAGTTTACTGATGGGGGAAGCTATATAAGACATGAATTATGAGCAGACATGTATGGATAAGTTTGTTTTTGTTTGGTTTTTTTTAAAGCAGGGATGGGGAAGCACACTTTGTTCTGCAGTGGAATTACCTAAGCCTGAACAAAGCACCAGGTCCCTTTTTCTGTTTAAAAACTTAAATTTTCTTGGTCAGAAGTATTTTACTAGATATTTTTGTCATCAGTACTGCCATTAAATTGTTTTAATAGGCACAGGACTATAAATTCTCATCAACCAACCTGATGTGTGTGACAAGCTTTTTTTGTGTGGTTGTTTTCCCTTCTACTTTTTTAAAAAAGCTTTTCAAAATAACAGTTTCAGATTCTTGGCCAAGTGTAAATACTATTTGTCCTTAAAAGTAAAAGCATTACAGTGCAGATTATCTAGTGTGTTTCTTGGTGTTGGTCTCCTTTTTTCCTTTTTTTTTTTTTTTTTTAGCTGATAACCATATGGCAATGATGACAGATTCTTATTTGCTCCTAAGCTATATGAGGTTGCTAGGGCTTGTCAGATGACACTTGCTCACATGAGAGCCATTAACAGGGTGTTGTAGCCAGTGTTAGAACAACCTTGCAACTAAGGGCGAGTCACTGCAAAAGCAACTATGCCTTTTTTTTAGAGGCCATATGGTTCAGTCTTGTGACTACATAATTGCCAGCTACCTAATCACATACCAGGAAACAAACATAGTTAAAGTCAATATTAGCTGTTGTATCTGCTACAGCTTTGTACTAGGCTTCGTAGGAAAACCTAACAGCAGCAAGAGCAAGTCTGCAATGGCTTCTGAAACTTGAAAGGCATGTCTACTCATCTGCCTGGAATAATTGCAGCAGTACATTAGCTACAGCTCTCTTTCTGCATTAATGGCTTATAGAATATGTGAAGATCTCTTTACATTTTTTTCCCCTAACAGGAAATTCAGCAGACTCTGTTCCTGTATAGGGAAGAAAGCCGATGGTAAATTACCATTGTTAATGGTTGATCTATAGTAAAGAAATCTGCTTGAGGCTGTATCTCTTCAGTGGGTATTAAGTTTCTTTGAGGGAGCTTTACAAGAGGATTTGTAGCAAAAGAAAATGTGTGGGGGTACACCAAAAGCTACAAATGGCACAGGGGGACAAATAGAAAGATCAAGAAACAACAACGATGTACCACTTGGAAATAATCTCTCTTGTACCAAATTGGAAGAAAGGATTAAAAAATCTTTGAGAGACCAAAGTGTCAGCTGTGTGAGCAAAGTGACTAGGCTGCTGCAAAACAGGTATGCATGTAACTTTTTTTGATATAGATGATTTTTACAGAAATGGACATTTTTATTTGATATTAGATTTATAATCATGTGCCTGAAAGGCTATTTTGTAAGTGATTGGAATAATTCTATTAGAAGCTTATTCTTGCTGATTGTGGTGACTGATACTCCAAAAAGTCTTCCTGTTGTTTGAAACTGTATGTACGTTCTTGACTCTCATATGTAAGACTTATGTATATGCAAACTGAGGCATGGAGGATAATTGCTTTTCTTTTCAGTTAAGGTTAAATAATCTTACCTTCTCTTTCTAGTTTTCTAATTAGTTTCTCCTCTCTTTTTGCCACCTCCTATGTTAGTGGGTCAAGTAGTAACAGTCAGGAGAGAATGCTGTGAAGTGGGGGAAGAATGGAGAGGGGAACCTTCTGCTTTACTTATAAATGACCTCTAGATCAAGCATTACATCAAAGTAATCTGGAGTATGAATAATATTTCTTTGACTTTGTGGTGTCTTTTTCACATGTGTGCCAGCATGTCTCCAATGTCTTGAGTCTCTTACTGCTACATAACCATGCTGAAAATATGGTTCAGGGCAGCTTCTTCCAAATTCTAACACCCAAGGGTGTTAGAATAAATATTCTACATTCAGGGTTACTGATCTAAGCAACAGAAAAATACAGATATATAGGGATACAGATATGTTTCAGTCTTTCTAGTCCTCTAGCCTATAGATGTTGCACTGAAGTAGTGAGTGGTTAGTCGCTTTCAAAAACGTTTTAAGGTCAGCTGAAGTAGTTTTTGAATAGAAATTAATAGGTCACTCTTCAGTTATTGCATGCATGCTGATTATTATAAAGGTGAGCAAAAAGCTTTCTTTGTCAAGATCAGGGTTTGGAGACCTATATTAACTGAAAATACTGATTCAGGGCAGAATGGGGTAGATTTTAATGACTTTTTTTTCTAGAAACAAATGAGTCTGCTTTCACCTAAGTAAGAGAGATCTCCTTGTTTCCATGTCTCATATCTGTAATGGAAGAAATTTTGAACAAGCCAAAAGAAAGTAGCTTCTATGCCAATTTAAGAGAAAATAAAGCAAACTTAAGCTTAATATGGTATCTGGGGCGAGAACTTGCCAGGATGTCTGTAAGCTGTTCCAAACTTGTGGCTTTCTTACAACAAAAACAAAACAAACAAACAAAAAAACCACCAAAAAACGAAAACCACTGTAGTGTTTTACTGTCTTTAGTAGACCTGGTTTTCCTGTTGTATGAACAGAGACAGCTTGGTTTCATTTATTTATTTTACCTTGAAGATGATGTTTGTTCTAGCATCTTCCACATGCAGGAAAGATCCACTCTGAAGGTGAGGCTAGATAAGCTGAGCTGTTCAGACAGACTGCTGATTCTGAAGGGAGTAATCACATTGCCTCTTCTTCCTTTGCTTTCTGACACAATGCTCTTGTCCTTTTTCCCGTTGTGCTGGCTTTGGCCTTTCCAATCCTTCTGGAACTGGCTCGCCTTAGGGAGTCAGTTCAGCTCACTAAGCAGGCAGAAAACTGGCTCGGGAGCAAGAAAACTCAATTAACATTCTAACTAGCCCAAATATTTACTTGGAGTGTATAAGGAATATTTTCTTTGTGCCCTTTCCTAAAGGTATATAACTCCATGGATGAAGTGAGATAGTATAACTCATGCTGCCACCAAGAGGTGGAGGTTCCATTGCCTTCTACTTCTTCCTTCTTTTCTCCAGCTATGTTTCTGATCTGTTTTCAGGTGCTGGGACAGACTGCTGCTGCTGCAGAGAATTCACTTAGTTTACAGAAGGGTCCAGCAATTACCAGAGCAGACATGAGTAATAGGAAGGGTCACGTAGTTACAAAAAGGGGAGAAAGGATATGTGGGGCTTTTATTTTTGTGGTCAAATAAGGAACATTACATTTGGTCAAAATAGCCACATTTAACCTGAAATATGAACATCCCCACAAGCTCTCATTACTTTAATGCAGCTAATTTTTAAAGAATATGCCAGACCTGGCATAATGCATTGTTTTTAAGCCAAAGTAAAACATTTCAGTTATCTCTCAGTCTTTTTACTTCCTTACCTTTCTAGGGTGTAATGTTGTCAGAAACCTGTTTTGTCATTTTGTAGTACATTGACACTCAGGTGGCTGAACCCTCCTCACACTATAATTTCCTGAATTTTATTTGTAACATTTGTTTTATAAGTCACTTAACATGTATTCCTTCAGCACAGTTCTCTTATTCTATTTATTAAGTGGTTCTTAAAAAGGAATTGAACATATAAGATCTCTCTTGTATAAGCAGAATATATAGACAGGGCTAAGGCAAATGATATTTCATTTAGTGCTTATCAAAACTTATTTTGAAGATTTTTTTTTTTAAGCTGACTGAAAGAAGCAACAATTTTTATACAAAAGTAGCAATTGTAGCACATTTATTCTTGCTAAACAGTCATAAGAAATACGAAGCTTACGCTGGGGATTACGTGGGTTTGTTATCAGAAGTAACAATTTCAACAGTAGGTACATATGCAAAACTACTCATATAAGTCTCACATAACTTCCTTCAGTACTTAAGTATGTTTCCTTTTTCTCTGTTTCTGTCTAAAACAGCTTACCCAACCAATCTACAGTGTGCCAGTTTAGATTTTACCAAATGAGTATAAGGAAAACAACTGAGTCTTGATACATGAAGTAGGAGAGTGTCAGGAGTGGTGGTGAAGAGCTAAAGGGGCACTTCTGATATGAATAAACATCAGTATTTGTTACAATTGGACATGGGGTAGATTGTTAGAATCTCATAGTGTAGTGCAGCTGGAAAATAAGGGGCTGCTTATAAGTGTGTTGAGGGTTTGCTTTCTAGTCCAAAAGTGGAAGAATTAATAATATTGTTACAGAGTTGTCAATGAAAAATAGAAAATTCAGTCTAATAATGTGCAAGTTCTGGAGCAAGCTTTCCCCGTAACACTTTCAGAATTTTCTCCTTCCTCATCCTCTACCTGTCTCTCACAAATACATCCTGAGAATTTTTTTGTTGCCTTAAAGTTAATATTAGTTCATATTGTGGCCTTGGAGGGGGAAGGGAAAGAGTATGTTATCTCCTTCACTATTTATTTTTGCAGGATAGAAATATATATCCCTTGGTCAAACTTGGTGGTTGAAATTGATCAGTGAATTAACAAATAATTGGGAAGGTGAACCTGTATGGATATAGGTTGCCTGTGAGCATACAAGCCTTTTTTCCCTAGGAAAAAACAGGCTAAAATATTTCTGTTGCTTATTTCAGATATTTTGGCCTTACAACTGATGGAAGAGTGAAAGGTTTTTTCTTAGTCAAACCCCTAAGCTATTACTTTCGAACATCTAAAGGAATGTTAAGCTATACAGTGCACAAGTGTGGTGGGTTTTTTTTATGAACTGATATTTTGTGCAAGAGAATCTTACCTCTTTTTAAAAAACTATATATGAAGAAGCAGCAAAAGGATGTGCATGCCTTTCAGCATTGCTAAATAAGCAAGAAGCTGATACAGAGCTAAGTAATGGTTTGGAGGTTTTGTTCTTACGCATGTGAAAGCGGAGCTGACTAATGAGTCTGTGTACTGCCTGTGTTCTTCAACATTTTGTGTTTAGGAGATGATTGAATGCTCCCGCTATCCCTGTTTTGGGGGCTGTATGTTGTATAAGCAGGCTTAAACAATAAAGGGTAGAAGTACGGTAAGCAGTCTGCTCATCAGCTTTTGTGATGGGGAAAAACATCCAGTCATCTGACCAGTCTTAGGCCTGGTGCTAGATTCCTCGTGAAGTAATGGAAACTATGGGTTTATATGCCTGAATAACTTGCCTATAGATACGCTCAATCTTCTCAAATGAGGTTTTAGTAGGATGGGTCTCTTCTGTAATGGGTAGGACTGCTGCAGGAACTGCATCTGTGTTCCGGGTAATTCAAAGCCTGAAAGCAAAGACTTCATTGAAGTCTAAGTTTGATAGTTGGTTAGTACTGTAAGAAGTACTATCTGAAGTTACTTCCCTAGATTTGGTTCACTAGTCACATAAAGCTTTGTATGCTAGATTATGTGTAACTTCTTAGCTTGTTGCTGTCTGGTGAAGAATCTGTGTGAAGCTCTGAAAGATTGCAGCAATCTTCAATTCTAGTGTGGTATGTGGAAAAGGCACCTCAGCAGGCCATTAAATTGGCTTCTACTTCAGCATCTGTTATAAAACCCAGTTCACGTCTTATACAGAAGTTGGCACCACACAGACAACATGAAGTTTGCTTTAATGCAGAATGTGGGGGTTCACCTGTTTATAAGGAAATCTAAATTCATGCAACACAAGTATTAAGCATGCTTTTAGCATTGGTGAGCAGATGCAGGGCTGGATTGGCTCAATCTGTACCTGAAATGAACCTTTCTCAAGGGTCTGAACTATGGATCCTGCTTGTGGCAGTCCTGGAGATAAACAAGGCTTTGCTCTTGTGTACAATTTAAATTAAGGCCATAGAGATGTACCTTTTCTTTGTTGTTAAAAGGACGGAAGACCTGTGGCCTTTTTAAGAAAGCAGCATAGTTACTTCAGGTATCATCTGTTGCAGAAAGCATATAAATAAATAGGTAGCTGTATAACCGAAGAGGTATCAGAGTATCTGGTACGGAAGAGCATCAGATTCATGTGGCAGACTAGACTGAAGTCTATTGGTGGCTCTGACTTCTCTTGCATTCTGTATAACTGGATTTTATAATGGCATTGCACAGGCAGTGGGCTGAGAAACTAGTAACAGACTTCTAGAACAGATGGTGTAGTTGCAGCTCTCTCTATATTTGAGGTGTGTAGGATCTTTGTTGGGCAACTATCAATAATGGTATCAGATCTGATTTCATGCAGGTTAACTTAATGCGGTGACTCCCTTTGAAAGGGAAGACTTGAAAAGAAATCTGCCTGACACTCCTAGCATTTTGGAGGCAACATGTTACAAACACATCAACAAGTTTCTTCACTGTTGATGGCGAAACAGCCTTTAGCATTGTTCCATGATCTGGCTTTGATGTGTACTGGACCCCTGTATATTATGAGCATAGAGTATACTTGTATCGCAGTACCTTACAGTGGAGATGAGTACCTGGTTTATTCTGTCCCAAGGCATTTAAAAATGGAATAAAACCTTCCAGATTTATGAGGTCTTTCAGCTTTGAAAAAGGTACCTATTTAGGCTTATTTTTCTTTCTAGCTACATAGAAAGGGCAGTTGATCTCTGAAATGTGAGATGAAGCACAAAGAAGAAATTAAGATGGCTTTACTTACAATGATTTTAAATTTGCAAGTTTCTGAATGTGCTCCTAAAACAGTTGCCCGTGATTACCTTTACTGACTAACAGGAGTTGATGGTGTTTACCTCACTATTGATTTATGGCTATTAACAGAGCATGGAATAAAAGAAATAGCTTCAGAAATTCTTGTCTTTCAGCTGTATAGAGTTTTTGTGCTCTCCCCTCAATTCTCTGCTTTCCTCCTCTATAGGGCATAGTTTGGGAAAGTGCATAAATAAAACAACCTTTTGAGTGGGAGATGAGTGTGGCCTTGGCTGAAGTCTGTTATGCAATTTGTTAAACCAACAACTATTAATAACACTTGTACTCTTACCCCCTAGATACAGTCCATCCAGGTCAGGGATGAGGCAATATGACTGAGCATTAGTGCTGATTGGCACTGCTTTATGCAGTAGTAGTTTTTTCCCATTAATTCAAGATTGTCAGCTGCATAACACGAAAAGCATTTTCTGTAGCTGAACCTGAGACCAAGCAAACCTCCGTGCTCTGATGTGCAGGCCAACTGCCTGTGGAATTAGGAGGTAAAGTCTCTTGCCATCGCAGCCATGGTCAGTTGTGCTCCTCAGCCTCCTGCAGTAGTACAAGGAGGCAAGTCATGTGCTATGGTATCTCTGAAGAACACACAGATTCTGGTTTGGCAGAGTTGTTTTGCTTCAGATTGAATCTCAGTGGTATCTTGGTTTCATCTGTTAAATGAGTTTCATCGTAGCCTGAGATCAAGTCTCGATAATCTATAATTGCTCTGTAAACCCTGAAACATCTCAGAAAAGAAAGGGGAAAAATAATGGAACAGTATAAACCTTGTCTTTCAGTTACAAGAATTAAACTTTGGAAAAATTGTAACTTATATTGACAGGAATAGGTCAAAAGGAATTGGGTTTATGTTGTCTAGAGGAAAGAAGGCTGAGGGAGTATGTAAGCCTTGAGCTTGTGAAAGTCTGTAGTAAAGAGGACAGTAATCCGTTGTTCTTTATTGTGGCTGAGAACTGTGCAAAATAGTCCACCTACCTTGCAATAAGGATGATCCAGACTGTACAGAGAAGGGAGTAAATTCCCTGGAGCAGATTGCTGAGGCAAAGTTTTGTGTTCTTTCTGGAAAATTTTGAAGGTTGGATGAAAATTGAGTCTGGCTGTGCCTGTTTGTCAGTGGCACTGGGCTTGGATGCTCCTTTGAGTTCCTTTTTAGTCAGTTCTGTGACTAAAGCCTAATTCTTGTAAATGCTGAGTAAAAGACATATTTGCCAAATACCTGCTTCTTCACTTAAATAAGCCTGCAAAGTAAGCATATTATTTTAACTTTTTGTGTTTATAATCTGCAGCTGGTCCTCTTCAGAGTTTGACTTGAATGAAATCCGCCTGATAGTTTACCAAGACTGTGAGAGGAGAGGCAGACAGGTCTTATTTGATTCCAAAGCAGTCCGCAAAATTGATGAAGCTGTGGTTCAGGTATGAAATGCTGATTTTTCTTTTGTCCTACTGCTCTTTTGCTTCCCTTCTCAAAAGCAGGACTTCTAATATGACAGTGTCAGCTGATTAATCTTGTGATCTTTCACTTGATCTCGATTCTGTATGATAGCTGCAACAAGAGTGTGTTAGATCCCAAGAAGCCTATGAACACATACCTGGTATTTGGTATTTATAATATACACAAGGTATTGAGACTCAACAAGTTGGACCTGATTGGCTTTCAAGCAAAGCAATTTGAACCCCTTTAAACTGAGTATCTCCTTAGCCTTTTTAATGTTGACTGGGATTGCTTTTTGTTGTTAGCCTTGGCTGTGCAGTCCCATTGTTCCAGTGATGTCTAGCATGTTTCTAAACATGCTTGTCGTCTTCTGGTGTTTGGATTAGTAAAGTTGTTGGCTTTATGTGAATTAAAGCAACTCTACTTTGGCTAACCATGCTGTAATGTGTAAGACTGACACATGGCAATATACAGCCAAGTAAGTTTTGGTGACTCACGTAGAAGGAAGGGTAGGTGCTGTCAAGATACAAATTCTTTGTGCTGCTCTGCAGGCACACAAATTGTGGGGTAATGCTTCCAGCAAACTTAGGTGATTTTAGAACAAGTAAAACAATATTTTTTTCTGGTTTGTGGTTGTTGTTTTTTTTCATACTAGCTCTGTGTTTCTCTTCTACATTGAATTATTTCAATTTTTTGTTTGTTTTGAAGCCTTTGTTACCACCAGCAGCTTCAGCCTGTCAGACTAGCATGGTTTATTGTAGAATCACTAGCTATATACGAATAGTTGTGGCTTGTAGAAATTACTTATGAAGATGCTTAAAAAACAGCAATCTTTATTCCAGTCACACTGCAGATATGCCATTGTGCCAAATCAGTAAGACTGGTGAGCATAGTCAGCTGATGACTGATCATCTACTTAAGAGGGTAAATGGGTCAGACTGGTCTGTTAATCTTGCCCCCCTCACCCACACCTCCCCCCCCCCCCCCCCCCCCCCAAATCAAGGTTATTACTTTGTATCTTAAAGTTGGTTTAAAACACATAGCATCTGAGGAGGAAATATATTTCTGACTTCATTTAAATACTGACATTATTCCACTTGCTTGAATACTGTAAATTAAAAGTTTACTACAGAATGTCTTATCAGAAACTCTATGCAAGACTGACATAAAACAGATTATAGCCTCCCTCATAATACATGATACAGGGTATAATCTGTTTTCTAGCCAGACACTAATCTTGGTACCCTTAAAAGGGTAAGTAAACAGCTTTTTGGCAGTAAACAGCCAAAGCACTTTGAATGGCATGCAAACACATAGATGTTAAAAGTGATCTTCCATGTTTGGTCGGTTGTTTTGTATATTATCAAACAGCGAGCCTAAAACTTGATTCATTTAAAGTTATGGCAAAATTACTCTCAAGCTCAGTCCTGCTTAAACTAAAGTCAAGCAAGTGTGTGTATGTGTATACTGTGCATTTATCCATTTTCCTGAAATACAGTAAAGTTTATTCACTTTGAATGTTCAAATTAAAGTATGCAATGAACTTACCTGGGGGAGAAGCTCTGTAACCATCAGTTTGTTTAATATACTGCATTTCTTTTTGGTATTCTTAATCTAATCTACAATTCTTTATGCAGATGGCATATATCAGACCACTTTTATTAGGCATTGCTCATCAAACACGTGACTACTGACACTGGTGCATTTCTAAACCCCTAATGACAGTCACATTGGGATTAGATAGCAATAGTACATAAATACTATGCCAGGAAAAACTGCACAAAAGGAGTGCAAATATGGATAAAATATAGAAGTCCAGGATTTTATTGTTTTTAACATACTAGTAGGCTTAATTTTAAATCAGTAGAGGAGCTGTACTATCACTGTAGTTCAAACTAAAATTTTTTAAAAATCACAGATCATCTACTCCACTTTTCTTGGCTTGCTCTTCTTCTTTTTCTTCTGCATCTTTCCTTCTGCCCATTTCATCACCTTGTCATCATGACTTGACTGTTCTAAAACATACTACAGCTACTGCGCTGTAGTAGTCAAAGTGTTCATCTTAAAAATCAGGCTTGTGGAATACTGGATTCTACTTTTATTTCCATTTAACTTCCTGTTATCATTCCTTTCTCATCTTGCTGAACCAAAAATGTGATGTAAATTTGGCTATGGCTGCTTTTTACTAGCATCTAGGTTATTACTACTTCTTTTTGCCTGCTTGCTTTTTTTTTCTGTAGACTATCTACCTGTACCTTATTGTCATTTTAAAAGAATTTAGTTGATCTCTACCAATGCACGTTCCGGATGAGGTAAACCATGCTGGTACAAAATGAGACTTATAAAAATACACTTAAATTCTGATGTGCACCAAATGAATGAATGTTTACATTAATACACATTAAATATATGTTCATTAAGGGATTTTTGAATTTCTTAAATATATGAAAAGTTTAGGGGTATGAGAAGTTTTCTGAGACATTCTAAGCAATTTTCATTGCTGCAAGGTTACAGTTTTGCTCCCTTCATAGAAATCATTTCAAGTGTGTGTGAGAAGTATGTTCGAAATAATGTGGCCCTTTTAACTGACATCTAATGGACATTCAAGCTGGAAAATAAAAAAGCAACCGTTAAAGAAAACAAGAAACTAATTGGGTTTTGTTCAAGAAACCTGTATTAAACAAACCCCAATTAAAGAATTGCAGCTTGTCTTATGAAATGTGTACGAATAGTATTAATGTAATCAATATCTTTCCAATACTTCCTTTACACCTTTCTGATCAGTTCTAAGGTGTTAAAACACAGTGACCTGAGACTGCACGTTGAATTAAACAGTCATCTGGATTTAAGCATTCATTTGCTTGCTCTGTTTTTTCTAACACAACTCCTTTACAGGTTTAACAACTAGATTTTATAACCTGGTAATTCTACCAAATGATGCACTATTCACCCCTTGTTTTTCCTGGCTGTTTTTCTGTTTAATCTGTTAACCAGTTGGGGAGCAAAAGTTTTATGCAATTTGAGTGACTAATTGTGCAAACGACTACAGAAACTGGTTTGTAAGCAACCCATAAGCTGAGATTTTGTTTACATAAACTTTGGCAAATGTTACACAGAGCAATTTATAACAATTAGGACCGATCTTCCAGTGAACCTTTTGACTAATTACTCTGACTATGTGTGATACTATGAAAACTTGTCTGACAATATAAATGCGAGAGTAGTTCTGCACTTTCTCTGATGCTGGCCTTTTTAAAAATCTTTTAAAATTCAAAACTCTTTTTAACCAAATAAGAGTATCTTTTATTTCTGTTGCTTACCTGTAGTTTAAGAAAAATCTTGCCATGGTATGTTTACAGATGATAGTTCTCATGTTTGCTTTAATTGTTTTCATCATACTGCTCTGTTTTGACACAGAAAATGTCAGAGGATGCTTCTGTAAAGGCTTCTGCCAAGAACTGCCAAGTAAGCAATGGGAACAACAATATTTCTTCCCATAGTCCCTCAATAAGCTGTATGCACAATATCAAAGAACAGATACCGAAGTATCAGGTAACGTTCATTACTTTTCTTGCTTATATTTATCCATTTTACTGAAAAACTTTGTATATAAAAAGCTTAACTTACATGCATTGAATGAGTAGTTACGCTTCTAGTATATTACAAGTTAATCTGAGCCCTGAAATATCTACCCTATCTTAAAATTGTAGAGTAAGAGCATGTGGGTACATCTTAACCTTTTGGTCTATCTTGGTCTTGTCTTTGAAAGAGTTACAGAAGATACTTAATAGCAGTATTATTTGTGAAGGTCATAAAAAGCACTGTACTGTTCTCTGTTCTTGTTTTGAAAGATGCCTACCTATGCTTCAGGTAGTTCTGAAGAAGCTGTTGAACATGATATATTGAGTCCCTTTAGTCTGTTTTACTACAACATGAAATTTTTGAGAGAACTATTTTTTAGGTACTCTGGCTGTTTTTCAGTAAAAGCATAAACATTTCATAAGCTAAAAAAATGTAATTTGAAGAATGTATAGATTAAGGTAGAAAAAATATTTAAGTAGAAGGTAAGTGATTTCCTTCAGAATTAACAAACTTCTGTCCATATTTACTATTGAAGATCAGTCTTTGAAACAAAATAAGAAATCGGTCATCTTGTACTTCACGAGATCCAGGAACAAGGGTAACTATGCCCATCTAGTGAGCAAAACGGAGTATGTCTTCCAGCTGTACTTGCTTGTACTTGCACTCAGTGTGTTAGAACCACACAGGATCTTAGTCTGTGTGGAAAAGCAGAACTTATTTTGAAAGGAGAATACAAATATAGCACTATTGTACTAAATCAAATTGAAATAGTATGCCAAGTTATTAGTGACTTTGCTCTTTCCATCATCTTGTCTGTGTAGTACACCAGACCAGCCTCTGACGTCAACATGCTGGGAGAAATGATGTTTGGCTCAGTGGCAATGAGTTACAAAGGCTCCACCTTGAAAATTCACTATATACGGTGAGTGTCCTTTTCTGTGATGCACTCTCAGGCACTTGGAATTGATGACTCACTGAAATGACTGTTTATCCTTTCAGCTCTCCCCCACAGCTGATGATAAGTAAAGTCTTCTCAGCCAGGGTAGGAAGCTTCAGTGGAAGCAACAATAAGTAAGAACATTTTTTTTTTTTTTTCCTTCCCTATCCAATGCAGTTGTCTTTCCTCCTTTCTCCTTTTGTAGTCCTTCTGTTGCTGCTTCTAAATTTGACTTAGCCGAAGTGGAAAAGTCTAGCAGAAAATCAGAAATGGCAGCTGTGGAAAAGGATTCTCTTGATAGATCCCAGCCAGGCCACCAAAGTTTAAAAAAAACCCCAAAATCTCTTTGAATTTCTGCTCCTTAATTTGTTCAGGGCATGCAATAAAGTTCAGAGGTTAGGTGCTTTGGGCAATCAAAGACTATCTCTTCCTGCTGCTGGAAGGGTGAAGAAAAGGGGTGTATATTGAAAAAGCTTTGTGTCACTGTACCCCCCTTCTGTTTACTTCAACAGTGATACACTATTTCTAATCTCTTTTCTTTTTCCTGGTCCCAACTGAATCCCAAATGTGACATACAGAAACTTGCAATAACTCAAAAAGGAAGCCTATGTAGAAAATTAATGCCTATTTCCTTACAGTTTCAGAAAACCTACTGGTCCTTGAGTTTGATTGTAAAGTTCATCTTCAGTCTTCTTTTTTCCATAGAATGAGCTTAATTCTCAAGCTAATAGTAATGCCTATTGACCACATTCTTAAGGAACACTGGCTTTTTCCCCTCTTTTAGCTTACAAGATAGCTTTGAATACATCAACCAAGATCCCAGCCTGGGAAAGCTGAGCTCGAATCAGAATGGTTTGGGAACCTGTCGCAGTGGAAGTAATTTAGGTAAATATTTCCAGGTTCTATGTCTTTCTGACAACATGAGGCCATCTGTTCATTCAGTTGGGTTTTTTCCCTGTGCATTGTTTTCTCTCTTTTTTTAGTTACTTTTTTGCATTGCATTTTCTCTACATTGCTTTTGTTTCCTAGGTGTGTTACAGCTGTGTAGCAGCAAACTGCTGCAGGGTGTGTCTGAAGGAGGTCCCCTCCGGCTCATCCGCAGCGCTTCTTTCTTTGCAGGTTTGTGTGGAATGCCAGACACAGTGTGACCCATCCATATGCACACACAAATCCAGCTCTTTCTGAATCCTTACAGGACATACATAATTACTCTCTAGAAACAAAGGGCTAAATAGTGACAATAGATGTATCTGGCTTACACTTAAAAATCTTTCTTCCAAAAGATAGCTAAATTAATGGCTTTTTGCTTATATTTCTTTTCTAATTCCTGTGTTTAATTTTAAAAGTATTTTTATAAAGTGTTTATAATAATAAATGAGCCCTTATGTTTCTTAGAGAACTTATGTTTCCTGGCTTATAGCTGGTTTCTTGCTAGTGTGCAGGTGTCTTGCTGGTGTACAGCTTTTTCTTCTCTTACCTCTTGCTACTTTTTTTAATTTGATGGCTGACATTCAACATTAATTCTTGAGCTAAGTCTGGGAGGCTTTAAGGTTTTTTCTTTAATAATATCAATTTCTTTAATTTTCAAAACTTTAAACTACATAAAGTCTCCTTTTACAGGCATACCGATGACCCATGCAGGTGGGTAAATCTTAGGCCTAATTAGTTCTGTTAATTACAAAAATGTGAACTGGAATACCAATGCAGTTTCTTCACAGCCTTTGCAAATCTTGCATGCTCTACAATTTGAGTGACTCTGTAGTACTAACACTTCAATGTGATACAACATAGGCTGAATGTTTCTTACTGTGAGGCTTTGTGGACTGTAAATCTCTGCCTGGGGAGTGAATCGGAAGCTTAATGGACCTCATATTTGACTATGTCACTTTACATAGGTTAACATCATAATGAAAATCTTGCACATGCAAAAAAATGTCAAGAGTGACAGATGGGGGTACCACCAGCCCTCATTTTCAAAGCATATCTGATTTCTGATAATGTAGATTATATTCACATTCTTAAGCTTCTTAGAGATGGTTTTAGTTGGTTATTTGCCCCAATCTTCCTCTAGTAACATGATACTCAGTATGAGACTACTGTTTGCTACCAGCTCTGCTCACACCATGCAGCTTATTTGGAGTAACAGTACAGGATGTAACGTTGCTGTTTTATGACCTTTAAACTTAAAGATTTTTTTAAATGCTGACAAATAGTATGATGAGTTATGTAATATTTTCTATTGATCTGATCTGTTTGTTTTAGCACACAGCACGCCTGTTGATATGCCTAGCAGAGGACAAAATGAGGACAGAGACAGTGGCATTGCTCGGTCAGGTATCTGCTGTCTGTCTTGTTTGCCTACTTTTGTAATTATGTTACAGTTCCTTGAAGTGATTCACCTGAAATCTAGGCACCTTATGACCTGTAAATCCATAATTTTTTGGATCTGCTAAGCAGTTTTCCTTCTGCTTTTGCCCCAAGCCTTAATGCAAGAATATTTGTAATGATATTCTTTGTTTACAGTCATCATTTTCTGGGTTCTTAACCAATTTATAATTTGGAGAAAGAACTAGCTGGAGCCTTTAAAGCAAGGGAAGAGAGGATGCTTTTGCACTGACTAGGAAAGGAGGCCAGGGGAGCAGGAGATCTGTCTATTATAATGGGAGGGCAACACCTCTTAGGACAGAATGCTTTTAATGAGAATAACATGACTTTTGGTATGTTCTAGTAGGGAAGATCTCTGACTTAATAAAAAAGGAATGTCCTCAGGCAGCAAGATTAATTTAAAATAATTGTCTCTCCTGTTGCAAGTGAGTTAGGTGAAAAAGATCAGCAAACAAGAGCAATATTTGTTCCTAGTTAGAGTATGAAGAAAAATATTTAACCATCACTCTTTGTAATTTAGCGTATGTGGGGTTTCTTGCTTTCTTGATAGCATCTCTGAGCAGTCTTCTGGTGACTCCTTTTCCATCCCCAAGCTCTTCATCATCATCTTCTAGCAGCTACCAACGTCGCTGGCTCCGAAGTCAGACAACCAGTTTAGAGAATGGAATTATTCCAAGGTGGTGAGTGCAACGCCTTTCTTCTTACAACAGCTGTTTGGCAGTAATTTAAGCTAAATAGAGCTTAAGCCTCTTTTCTTTAAAAGGACAAATCCTGTTATTAAATGCTCTCAATTCAGTCTAACTTCTGTGCATGTAATATAAGATTGCCAATATGAAGAAAGATCAAGTTTTGGCTGCATATGAACTGTAAGGCCCAAATTTGAAATAAACTTATTTTTATTGAACATATAGGCTGTATTTGAAGCCACATTCTGAAAAGCAAATTAAACTGTGTCTGAAGGAGCAGAGCATCCTGTTGAGGTGAAAGGGACTGTAACAGCACTGCTGCCATAATTACATTATACTATGATGAAGTCTGACTCGTGAGCAGTTACTGAAATTTTGGAGTAATCGCCCATGACGACTGTCTTGGCTGGTACAGGATGTTCCTGATGTGGCTTCTGCCAAAACAGGAAGAAAAAAGGAACTGTGATCAAAAAGCTTGGCCTCTGTTTTGGAATTTTATTAGCTTTTGTAGCTCAGTGGCATAACAAAGCATGGAATGCAGCAGACCTTTCATAGCTAATAAGCAAATTCTTCCCTTGTCAGTTGCGAAATAACAAATGGTTCTTGATTATCTGCTCATATGTACTCATCCACCTATGCCCAGAGACAGCATGGAATTAGTGGAGAACTAAAAGAAACTGCTACTGTTTGGCATCTCTCCCTCTTCACTGTTTTCAGTTAACAGAAGCTTAAAAGCTGCCAGTTAAAATATGTGGTCAGTAAAAAAACAAAAAAACTTTTTGAAAGGTTTTGGTTTTGTTTGACAGTCTTTTATTTTTGAGGAGACTTCTTTCCCTAGTGTCAACACATGAAGCTTTTTCCTGGATATTCTTACTGAATCATTTTTAACATGAAGAATCGTGTAATGGTGCTCATGTGGCAGTCATGCTTTCTAAATCATGCTTGCAGTTGAGAATAAGATAGTAAACGTTTTGCTTTCAGTAAATTTAAATACTTTTTAGTCTAATTTCCTAAAGAAATAAGACTGAGAGCAGTGCATGCTAAAAAGTTAAAACATTTAGGGTAAATAAGAGAATTTCAGCCCGGTTTAAGGAGTAGCCAAACTTTCACAAATAGAAATTCCCTGAAGGCATTACAAAAAAAACCAAATTGTTTAGAGGAAAGTAGCCTTTTAGGCTGCTTGTTCACTGTAGGGAGTAGGTTGTGTTTCTTCCATATTGGAGAATCTATATTGGGGAAAGACATTGGAAACAGCACGTTATTATTTTCGCTATCTAGATCTACTCTTAAATTGGAGTTCTTTCTAAGCCAAAAAGCCTCTTGCTAGGGAAACAGTAGGCTTCTTGTTGAATACTTCTGTGACAGCAAAGTTTGCACTTCATCTTGTACAGCCAAGAGTCTACAGTCTCTGTGACTGATGTTTTAGGCCAATAGCTCAAAGAAAATGAGACGTCTAGCTGGAACGCCATGTAGTCAATTGGCAGGCAAGCTAGTTTAGCAGCTTTGTTGAAAAGGCTTCTCTCTCAGACCTAAATTCTTCAATTTCTGTTCCTGGGAAGCAGTACAAAAGCTTGTGATGTTTCTTAGATGCTGACTGACCATCCTTTCCCAACTTCCTTGGGTATTTCTGTCTCTGCATGCAAGTTCCTGGAGTTCAAATGAGGTTATGTTTTTGTCTTGAACTCGGGTTTCCCACAAGCTGTTTTTTGCTGGGATTTTATTGTGTGTATCTTTTCCTGTATTCCTGGACTCATACCTCTACGATGAGAAACTTTTTGTATATTTAACTTTTTCAAGCCATTTAAACTCTAAACCACTTATTTTTAGAATGAAGTCAGAATGAATACTTAGCTTGCAAGCTTTCCTCTTGTTAATTGCTTCATAGTGGTCTATAAATGCCACAGGCTCCATTTCAAGATAATTCTGATTTAAAAGCTTGAAGGCTTTTCATTTACCATTCACTGATATTTCAGTCTTAGCTTACAAAGAAACTCCAAAACCAAGTTATTTCCATAAGAGCTTCTGCTCTGTATGTCTCCATTAGTGTTCTAATGGCATTCTTGTCCTTACCCTTCTCCCCTTATAATTTCTCAGTGGATTAAAAGCCATTATTCAATTAAAGTTCCTTCCAAAAGACATTTTGACCATACTGTTTTACTCATTGATGTATATGTCTTTTTAAAGACTTCTTTTCAGTGAAATTGATCAAGAAATTTTAAGCAAGCCAAAAAAATAGTTCTGTAAATCCAACAACATCAATATCTAGCACTGCAATGCAAGTATTTATGGAGAAACAGGGTGAGGGGATTGCCACTGTTTTGTGTTATCGCAGAAAAACTTATGCTGGACTGAGACTTGTGCATATCATCCAACTCAGTCGCCTGTGCAAAAGACTAGCTTGGAATTTAGATCAGGTTGCTGTAGAACTTCTCTAATGGAGTCTTGAAAATCTCCAATGATGGGAATTCCACAACCTCTCTGGACAGTGCCCCTCCAGTATTGACCATTTTCCCCCCATTTAGCATCCTCTGCAAACTTACTGAAGGTGTGTTTTGTTCCACAGGCCAACCTGATAATGAAGATATTGAGCAGTATTGATCCCAGTATCAATTATCATGTGTAATATTGAGAAGTGGCATAACTGTCAAGAGAAATGTGGCAGAACTATCAAGTGAATAAGCAGAACTTGGGGAAATAATAATGGTTGTAAAAGAGCCCCTGTGGGGTTTTTGGGGGTTTTGGTCTTTTTTTAGCAGAAAACAAAGCATTTTAAACTGAAGTATATCCAACTTTGAGCTAGGCATACATGTACTTGTAGGCGTTAAGTTTGTATTTTCACAGTAATTATTAAGTGGTGACATTTTGTCTTCAGTTAAAATAGAAAGTTTTATTTTGCATGGTTAAGCGCCTTAAAACATCCATCTTAAGATGCTGGAACAGTTATAGGTAGCATGTTTCCCAACTTCCCTCATGAGCAACAGTACAGATTCAAGAGCATCATGGACATACTGCTGAGCACCTAGGCAGGAGTCTGAGTGCTGGATGCAGTTCACAGGTCTGAAATTGCCTTTAACCTTTTTTGCTAATGATTTAGTGTGTGTCTCCAATCCTTTTTCTTAATCTCCCTTAAAGATAAATACAGAAAGAGGGATTTTGTAGTAGGTCTGTTTCAGAGGAAAGTGTTCACACCACTTTAGGAGCTGGCTTCTTTTGGGGGTTGCCTTCCTTCTACCTGAGCAAACAGAGGTCTTACCCAATATTTTGATGGATATCCTCTGTTCAGAGACAGGTGACAATAAAATCTTATGTAGTCAAAGGAGACCTGAGAATGAATTACCCTTTACTATGTAGAGAGAGATGGATAGACGACAAATAAGCTCTCAGTACATAGGTAACTCTCCTAACAAATCTGTCTTACAGGTCCACTGAAGAAATGTTTAGTATGGCTGATGAAAGCTGCAGCTCCAATCCTGCAATGGTTCGGAGGAAGAAAATTGCAATCAGCATAATCTTTTCTCTGCCTGAAAACGAAGAAGCACAGAGAAACTTCCAGGATTTCTTTTTCTCACACTTCCCTCTTTTTGAATCTCACATGAACAAGCTGAAATATGCAATAGAAAAGGTACAGAATACTAGTTTGGCTTAATGTGGAAAAATAAGTGTCAAACAGAATGAAGTATTCTAGAATCTGATAAATGAAGAGTGGGAGAAGGTGCGTGGTTTCAAGCTTCCCTTCCTCCTTACACATGTAGTCCTGAGCCTGAGCCCAGTGTAGGAATTCAGCATTCACTGAAAGAGGTGCGGTTTCTTTTCTAGTCAGAATGAGAGTGGAGAGTTTTATGCTATGGGTGTTTCTTTTTCTTTTCTTCTCACCATATTTCACTATGAGGTTTTCTTGACTCCCTGGAGACTGTGGAAATGATGGCATTCTACCCTTTCATGCTGTCAATGAAACAGAGACACAAAATACGAGTTGCTGACTTCCCCTTACTCTCCCAGAAATGTTCTCTTCTCTCCCCATGTCCAGTCTTAGGGCTTGATCTGTCATGAGGTGGAGGGAGGTTGGCAGCTATTGCTGTCCTGAGTGGCTTTATAGCACTGGGGCTAGATCTTAATTATTTTGACATGTTAATGAAGCTTAAAAAGATGAAGAATGCGAATCCTTTAAGAAGCTGTTTTGTGTCTTTAACTCTTAATCAAGGCCATGATCTCATGTAGAAAAATAGCAGAATCCAGCCAAAGAGTGCAGGTTTATATCAGCCGTGTCATGGATGCCCTGGGAGAATTCAGGTGAGTTGATGGAATTCTGAATTACAAGGAGAGCTCTTTTCATGCTCCTCTAAAGATTTGTTACTTCCAGTTATAAGCAGCTGAATGCTGGGTCTTGTAATTTAGTGAGTCTTGAAGTTAGTGTGAATGAATTTTCAGGGTAAATGTTTTCAGAAATGTTTAGCAAAACCAGCTCAGCCATTTTCAGAATGAGAGTAAAAGTAGTTCTGTTGCACTCAACCTGTACCTGGGACTGTCAGTTAAAGTCTTTTAAGATCTCATCAAGAGTTGGTTTCTGCTGATGCCTATGCAGATGAGTGGTTTGATTGTTGCATCAGGCAGATGAGTTGTTCACTCCTACCCATAAATGTTGAACAGTATAACTGACAAGTTGCTGTCAAAGTCTCTCTTTTTGGTACCTAAGAGAGGAAGCAATAGCCAGAGGCCAGGAAAGGCAGCCCAGAAGAGAGAGACAAGGCTTTGGTGGGATGGAGTTTCTGTAATGTCTGGAATGTGGAATCAAATCACTGCAATGAATAGAATGGGTTCTATCCCCCCTCAAAATGATTTCTGAATCATTTCTCTGAATACAAATACACAGGGGAATGCAAGAAAGGGAAGACAAATATGTAATTCATATGAAGATACTAAGTTATGCTACACTGAATTAAAATAGACTAGTGTTTTGGGACACTAGTAATCAGTGTGTCTGGAAAAGTCTTCCAGTTTGGTTAGTCTCCTAGAACTTACCAAATAAATAAAAATCAATGGACAATAGAAGAGGAAGGGGCTACTTGTATTTTTGCAAGATCGAAACGTGCATGTTAACACTTACTTTTGGGTAATTTTCTTTGAGCAGAGTTACCATCTGGAACCTATATTCTGTTCCAAGGATTGCAGAGCCTGTGTGGCTTAATATGATGTCCAACACTCTGGAAAAGAATCAGCTATGCCAGCGTTTTCTTAAAGAATTTACATTTCTGATAGAACAGATCAACAAAAATCAGTAAGCTTCCCCCATCTCCTTTCTCTTAAAAAAAGCTTGTGTGCTTCCCAGTGCAAGTGGATATGTTAAAGCACATAATGGGATATTATTTTGCTGGTGTTACTTTGGTCATATTCTTTTTCCTAGGTTCTTTGCTGCTTTGTTAACGGCAGTGCTGACATATCATCTGGCTTGGGTCCCAACAGTAATGCCGGTTGACCATCCTCCAATAAAGGCCTTCTCTGAGAAGCGCACATCACAGTCTGTGAACATGCTGGCAAAATCCCATCCATATAACCCGCTCTGGGCACAGCTTGGTCAGTAGGAAATGGAGAGCTTCAGACTTACCTACAACTAGCACCTTCCTGCATCCACTCCTCTTATCTAAGAGCTACTTGTGATCCAGATCACATTTGCTGATTTGCCTTGTAAGCTGGGCGGAGCTACCAACAGATGTCTTTCGCCTGGTTAAACAGAGCATTTGGAGGCCTATTTGCATAGCCTGAGTGCTTTGCTTTTTAACTTGGTCCCTTGCTGTCATCCTCTCTTACACTGCCTGGTTAAGTAACTTGGTATAGAAGTATTAAGATGGTGCAAGAGCTGTGAACAATCTGAGCAGTTGGGGAAGAACAAAAGGGAACAGACAGGATTGAAGGGAGTTCTTTAGGCCTTAGAGACCCTTTGTAGTGGAAACTGCTTCTGGTACTTCCTTTTACATCTTTCTCACAGAGCTAGGATGGATACCAAGACAACAGAGTAGAAGTCTGGCAACTGGCAGTACCTCCATTCATTCAGTTATATGAGTGGGCTTTGGCCAAGATTTCCTTTCTGTTCCCAGCTCCTCAGGTGTTCTCTGACAAATATTTTATAGCTTGTAAGTTATCTTGATACAGGGGATTAAAAAACTGCTGTCAAATGAGTAGGTGGGTGAGAGCTGAGAGAATAACACTGCCAGTGGTAAATCCTTTAAAATTCCTCCTCCTTTTGGCAGCAGCTGAGTCTGACATTAGCTTGGCCTTAACTTTTAACTGGTACACTATAGTGCCATGTAAAATAACGCACATGCACACTAAAGCAGTAATGTGACTTTTACACTGTGCTACTAGTTGTTTTTCTTGCTAATTGTCTCAGCTACGTTTGTTATTCTCAGCAATCTTTATGAAACTAAGAATTGCTACCTTGGCCATGTAGTTGTAGTATAAGTGTTTCCTGTTTTAGGATGTCTTTAAAACATTACGTAGGGGAGTAGTGGATTAGAGTTGGAGAGGAAAATAGAAGTTTGCTCAGGGTGTTGAGGATGGAGCCAGACCTGGGGTTATAAAAACCAGCTGGGCTGGAGGCATAAGATTGGCAGTAGCTCTTGTGGTCACTCCCAGGAGCCACCACTGGTGGCTAGCCAAGAATTTCTTTCTCTTTTTGCCGTCTCAGGCTGTGCGCTGCTATCAGCATTGGCCTAGCCAAGTTCTCAGCCTGAACTGAAAATGCTTTCTGGTTTTGTTTTGTTCCTATAAAGCCTAAAAGCCACTATCAGGTGGTTGCAGTAACTGATAATGAAAGTAAGATGTTGCCCTCTGCTGGTCTCCGCCTTTAGAAAGGCGGTGGGTGGAGAGGGGCAGAATAAAAATCATGGGGCTTAGTGCTTTAAGTAGGAAATGACTTTTCATTAAGGAAAGGATTTTGATGTACCTGTCTTTCCACCTTCAGACCTATGTTTTCATTACATATTATATATATATTACAATTACATACTGATGCAGCTGTAAGTACCACTTTCAGGAAGATACAATACCATCTCTCAAATATCAGCTTCAATCTAACAGTCTTAACAGTAGGCATGAGTATGTTTTGAAGACCACAATTTTGACTTTTTGTACTGTCTTATTAGTAATGGTTGTATGTAAAAGTCAATTGTGCAAATGAACACGAAGCCTGAATCTGATTTCCATAGCAACTGTGCTCAACTTGAAAGTAAAAAGATATCTTCCCATTTCCTTTCCAGATTGCCAGTCCTTGTGGCCCACAAGGCATAGAGGTTGATTCCAGCTGAGTAGTCTGAAGCCCACTTTCCATTACAGAGGAATGAGTTTGCTGGCATGTTAGGCTATGGGGCTAGTTGCAAGGGTGTTCTTAACTGGGAGAAGACAGCACACTGATGCCACCACACAGCAGCCTCTCCAGTGTATTGCTGGCATCATGGGAAATGGCAGTTCTTAGCAAGGGAGACAGTAATTCTACTGCTCTCACTTATTGGCTCATTGGTCCTTGTTTTGCAGGGTTGGAGTCAGAAGCCTTTTTCCTTTTTATGTTCTGTATGGTGAGGAGGAGTATGGGAATAAATGTGATGTTTGGGTTTTTGTTGTTTTAGTCTCCTCATGTTGAAACCAGAGGTCCCTTGCCCTTGGTAGAAACCTTCCTGAAGCTCTGATTATAACTTTCATTTAGTGTTGTTTCTTGAGGTCTAGTACAAAATCCTGGTGGTAAACTCAGTCCAGAATATTTGAGCAGCCCTGAGCAAGGACTTGGCACCTAAAACAATCTAGTAGATTAGCAGGTAGCTGATAAAACCTCAAGCCAGAGAAGCCTGCTTTTAAGGTGAACAGTTATGGTGGCTAAAGAAAATTGAGCTTTTGGTGGTTGTCTCCTATCTGCTCATCATAGCAGCCATAATTTGGTTAGGCAAAGACAATTCAGTGGGTGTTCTCTAATGGGTGTCAGGTGAAGACAACTGGGTTAACTCAACTTGGTAATAGACATTTCTTGAGTTAACCCATCTTAGCCTTATAGAGCATGTTCCCTTAATGGCTATCTATGTTTACTTCTCCCAGAACTTTGGAGTAGAAACCCTTCAGCTGACAGAGGACTATAGGCAGCTGGAAGGTAGTTACCACTCTCCCAAACAAGTATCTTGAAAGTAGGATTTGTATGACCTTAGCTCTATTTAAAAAACCAAATGGTTCTTCAGGATAAATGAGCTAGCAAATAAGCATTTCTTAGGCGGACTCAGATTATGTTGTACCTACCTTTCATGTTACAGTTGTATTTTAAGTAGTGAATGTATTTTCTAGTTCTCTGCTACCCTCTACCAAAGATAAATGCTCATGTTAGTGAGATTGACTCCAGCTATATAGAAGTGCACATGCCTTGCCCAATCAGGTAGTTACATCCATTTTTTTTCAGAACCTTATTTATTAAGCTAATACTGAATTCTTTTTGCTTTTTTCATATCTTGGTGCTGAAAAGTATAATTTAGATTTTTTTCTGTATGAAAATTCCTGTGTTTAACAGCAAAGTGACTGCAATAAAACAGAGTAACTTTGATGTGAAAGAAAACTAGTAGAAAAATAGAAATTAGTATAGTTGGCTGCAGAATTTAGCTGGATCTTTTCCCCTCTTCACCCCCTGTTGTGTCAATTTCCAAGTGATAATATCTTGTAAGCATCAAGCATGCAAACCTTAGTGGCTTACAACACAAAGAAACTGAGTAATAGTAGCTAATCCCTCACAAACACACCAAACCCCTTACGGACACAAGCTGGGTATAAGAAGAGCTAGGGGGCTTCTTTTGTTATTCTTTGTTTTAAACTTCTGTGAACTTACTGTGAAAGAAATTAACTGTCTGATTTGTGTCCATAGTAAATGCTGTTTCAAAATGTGTTGAACTTAATCGGTATAGCTTACATCACAATCAAACATAAACATGTGACATGTTTGGTTTTCTGTATAGGTGATCTCTACGGTGCTATAGGCTCTCCAGTTAGATTGACTCGAACTGTTATCATTGGAAAACGCAAGGAGTTGGTGCAGCGCTTGCTCTATGTTCTAACTTACTTCATTCGGTGCTCTGAGCTGCAGGAAAATCAGCTGACATGGAGTGAGAAGGCTGGGGAAGGAGAGCAAGTGCTAAATGGAAGCAAGATCACAACTGCACTAGAAAAGGGGGAGGTAGAAGAGTCTGATTATGTGGTTGTCACTGTTAAAAATGAACCTGCTCTTGTGCCTCCAATCCTACCTCCAAAGAATGATGGAAGTAAGAACAATAGTATTGGCGTACGTGACCCGGAAAGCATTCATGCTGTCCCAGCCTCTTCAAAAGAAAAGAGAGAAGCAGTAGGAAAGGCCGTTCAGAACTCTGCAGCATCTGTTGATTGCCTAACTAGCAGTTTCCATAAAGGAGCAGCTGATGGTAGGAAAAGAACTGTTGCTGATACAGGAATCATATCCTACCACTTTGAAGAGCCACCTAAATTGGAGGATTTAATGGATATAAAGAAGAATAAGAACCAGAATGAGAGAAAAGTGGAAAAGCAATTGTCTAGTAGGTCATCTGCCTTACCTTGTCCTGAAAGGTCTGGCCACAGGAGTTCACACTTAGAAAAGGTCACCTTTCAGATTGGAAGTTCTGCATCACCAGAGTCAGACTTAGAAACTCATAGAAGAGAAATGGAAGAAAATCTGAAGTCATTCAGAAAAAATCCAGAGGTGATACATCGTGCCTCAAGTTCCATAAATCTGAATGTGGATGCTTGCCAGAATCAAAAAGAAAGTTGTGAAGCTGCCTTTATACCCTTCAGTAAACATAACGTTTGTTATGCGCAAATCCCATCTTGTGAGGGGAAGGAGAGTATACTTAACCAACATATGGAAAGTAAAGGAACTGAAATGAATTTAGGTAACGCAATATCTAGTGAACCACTTTTGCCCATAGATAACGTAGAAACAGTAAAATTGCCAAGCCTGAAAGAAACTAGAACTTTATGCTCTGGCAATCTGGAGAACTATTCTTCTGGCTGCATGGAAGTAGGTTCTGCTGTCAAACAGGATTCCCCTAAAGTAGGTGCTAAAGATGTCCCCTATGGGGATGCTGGAAGGAAAATCCCCTTCAGAGTTGAAGGGGACATTCCAAGGAACGAGAGTTCAGACAGTGCTCTTGGAGCCAGTGATGAAGAAGGTGATTGTTGTATCCCTGATGAAGTGCATCATGATAATGTCAGTAAAAGATTTGAAGAGTTTGCAGAGGTGGAGCTTCCTTTACCAAGGTAAAGAAGTTTAAATTTATTTAGAACTAAATGGAGTCAAGAGCTGTTGTTACTTTAGAGATGTTCAGGGTTTCAAGTCTGAAATCCTCTGGGATCTTTGACTAAGTTCCTTGCAAGCAAATCCATAACAGACACTGGATTAGTTACAGTTAGGATTCCTGTAAACAGACTTGGCAAAAAGAAAACAAAGATAGAGCAGGTTTAGGTAAGTGAAGTTTTGTGTCTAAGAAATGTCTAAGAAAAAGTGACCAAACTTTTTTTATATAAACTGCCTGAAACATTTAATGTAGATATGTAGACAGAACATCTGAGGACAAGCAAAACTTCAGCTTTGCTTAAACTGATAACAGTTTAGATCTGATATATTTGACAAATCAAAGACAGATTTGAAATAAGTAAGGGCATCCTATTTGAAAACTTCTGAGCTTTACAGGTGCACATGGAGCTTGCTGATGCTTAGGGTAGGTAGCTAGGAAGAGTTTGCTTCTTGGGCTGAGTTGGAGAAAATTCAAGTTTAGCAAATATGTTAGCTGCAGAACAGGGAGTTCATACATACCACAAGCTCTAATACATGTAGATTTACCTTTTCATAAATTTGAAGGAATCAATACATTGTTAAAGTTAAGCTTTTAAAATCTTGGTTTCAAAGAGCAGCAGTAATAGGTTTACTGTATTTTGAGTACAATTGTTGATTAATATTTGCAGTAGAAGCAGGGGTGATAAACCAAACTTTGTATTCGTGTAAAATCTGAATGCAGTTTGTCAAGCAAGAATCTTACCTGCTTTGTATTTCTGTATTTCAGGTCAAATACAATCAGCAGTCAATACGTGAAAAACTTTGGAAGATCACTTCTCGGTGGTTACTGTCATACGTATATACCTGATCTAGTGCTGCATGGAATAAATAATGATGAAAAACTCAAGCAGTGTATACTCGCAGACCTACTTCATGCAATGCATGTGAGTTAAAGTACTGTTCTGAGTCATAGTAGCAGTTGTGATATTACTGAGATCTACAGAAGCAGGTCCTTTGAATAGGTCTTGTTTCTTTCTACTTACCTGTTCTTAATAACCACACCTGACATGTTTTCCTCCTTGAAAGGTGTAAGGCCTTAATTCATTGTGTGCAAAGCCTGTTCATGCAAGAATCACGTGTGCTTTCTTTTATACTCTCTTAAAGACTACTCTTCAAAGATAAACACAAGGAAAATTGTTTGCAACTTCAAGTTACAAACAAGGAAAAAAAAACCTCAAACTGCTTTTCAGTCATGATAGCAGACAGAATTATCTGTATTTCATAAAAATGATATGCAAGTTGAAACACCTTATTTTGCCACCTAGTGGCAGGTGTTGCAAGGCAGACGAAGTCTTGTGAGGTCTATATGATACTAGACTAGAAGAAATGGCTGACTACAGAAAGTAATTGAGTGTAGATAAGAACGTTGCCATGTTCCTACTCTACTTTATGTACTCCTAATTATATAATTAATTTAGAACTAACCTTTTATTAAAGTAACTGTGTGACCTTAGTGTGCAATTTTAAATGTTTATCTAGTAATTGTCAACAGCCTCTCTATAGCAATTAAGAATCATCCTACTGGAATGAGTTCATGTACTATCTAAAACAGTGATGTGTGTGTATGTAACTTCTTTAAACAACATCAGATTGGTCTATTACAATAGTGTATTTTCATACATACCCTGCATTGATTGTACGTAGTGAAATCCCTCACATATCTCTGAATCATTAAACGTACTTTCACCATCACTGGATCAGTATAATTATTACTCTTTTCATTTTGGAAGAAACTTACCTTTTCAGGAAAGGTGGAATACTTGAAGAAAAGAAAATTAGAGTAGTGATTTTTGAAGTACTAATTAAACAAAATTAAATGCCTCGATCAAATTGACAGTTAAGACTTAACTGACCCAATGTTGCTGAGTGTAAACTCTGTCACTGAAGCTGGTATTCCTTGATGTTTTTGACATGCCTTTGGTTTCCTATTGGATAAAAACATTCATTGTATCACTTCCTTATTCCCTGCCTCAGTGAACATAAAAGTGGAACCTTAAATTAAGCTGTAGAAATGTATATGAAAGTGTCATGTAATGTTTGTGTTTTGTATTTGTTGCAGCATCCAGTGCTAGATGAGCCCATAGCAGAAGCTGTCTGCATTATTGCAGACACAGATAAATGGAATGTACAAGTAGCCACAAGCCAGCGAAAGATGATGGACAATATGAAGTTAGGCAAGGATGTTTTGGTTTCAAGTCAAGTATCCAGTTTATTGCAGTCTATTTTACAGCTTTACAAACTCAACGTCCCAGCTGACTTTGTAAGTATGTCTTTACTAAAGACTGAAGCTAATGAAAATTGCTTAGCTTAGAAAGCAAATGCAGGGTTTTGTATACTGCATTGCTATACCAATGAACTAATGCCTGAAATAATGCAGGGTTGGTACAACATAATTAAAAGAATGCATGCTACAGTCCAGTAACAGATACTGTTTTATCAGTAATTTACATCTTAATAGATCAAAGTTAACTACTCCAAAATACATATGCCAAAACTGAAGTTGTTTACGCAGTTTTAACGTGGTCCTCATGCATTTATGATTAGGACTCTTAAGTCTGGCTGGCCTTTTTTTTTGTTTGTATAATTTCCACACTTCTCTACTCTTTATGTTGTTGAAGCTTCTATCTACACAAGCCTGTTTCTAGCATACCGCTTTCTATTCTTGGGCTTTCTATCCAACCCCATGCAATGGATGCCTCTTCTCTCCTCCCCAAATAATTGTGCCTCTGTGTGTTTACTTGACCCGTTTTATGCATATTTTAGCCAACCCTTTAGTGCTGTCTTGGACAGCCTTGCCAATGTCTCCATAGGATTGCTGGGAGGAGACTGAAACCTGAAAATGCCTGGGGCTCGGTGGGTTGCAGCAGGGGATGTTACTTTGTCACATTGTGTACTCCCTATCCCACAGCATCCCTTCCTGTCGATATCAGTAGTGGAGTTCATCAGAGCAAAACAGTAATGTTGGTTTTGCTGATTACAACAATTACCTATAGGTCTGACAGTGGTAATTATAATACAATTTTTAACGTAGGATTGTAGGTGAGGGAAGATGGGGTGTTTTTTTCAGTAGTCACCCCTTTTTCCATAAACAGAATTGGTTTGTCTTTCAGCAGATAGCCTTGAGAAACTTTGTAGGAAGCCTGTGTAATGACTGTGCTAGCAGATGGAAGAGGAAGATAGAGCTAAACACTAACAGCTGTAAATGGTATTAGTTGGCACTGTTTTAGATAAAATTAGTGGTATTGATTATGCTAAGTTCTTTGAAGTCAAGTGCTGGGCAAAAAATATGTGGGTATGTTGTCAATGCTGTCTCTGGATTCTTCTGGGCATCACAAAATATGCAACATTGGTTAAAATTATATCCTAACGTTTGCACAGTAACACCTTAAATACTGCATTTCTAAACTGAATAACTGTTTCTGCAACTGAAGTGTTCTTTCCAATATTGCCTTGGGGTTTATATATGCAATTTCTGTATGTTTTGTGTGGTGGTGGTAGTTTTGGAGGTGGAATGTTTTTTGGGGTTTTTTTATTTCCTTTTTTTTTTTTTTACAAAAAGGAACAGTGAATTAACAGTGCTAGTAGTTTGTAAATTTTCTACAATCCATGTTAGAGACACTTTGATCCTTCTGTCCATGGATTTTACACCTCTGCTAAAATAGAACCATGGGTGCGTGGAAGTCAAGTGTTCCACTAAACTCTAGGGGGAGAAGTGTGACTTGTTTTATTGTAGTAATTCTATTGATTTAAATTTTGACAAACATACATACTAATATCGATCAGAGATGAGCATAATGCAGTATGTTTGAAGTTTCTTTTACGAGTGTATGTTTCCTTATATGCAGTTAGTGTTCAGATGAATAAGTTTTTTGGGGTTTTTTTTGTGGTACAACAGAAAACAAAACCCAACTTAAGACCGGATGAAAGGCAACTGGTGATATCTTTGTTGTGGCACTTCTGACTAGTAAACATACTGCAAAGCTCTCTTCAGTATTCCAGTGAGAGGGAAGTGATGATTGCAACTGCTGCATGTCAGCAATATGTCAAAAGTTTTACCTGCAGCTTTAAACTAATTTTAAGCTACTTGTCTAGTTTTAGAATTGACTTGACTTTTTTTTTCTATTTAGTCAATGAGAAGAGCTGCAGAGGAAGATAACATTAAAAAAAAAACTCCAAAGTTCTCTTCTGTACCTTGCTTAACATGGACATTTTGAACAAAATGGGTTCATGTACTGAGCTGATGAGAACTGTCTTTTGATTCTTTGGCATTCAGGAGGAGCAGATAATCTTATGTAAAGAATATATCTTTTTAAAATGTGGGATTCTTCCTTACTTGCTCCCTCACAACTTAAAAAATAAATCCATAATCCTTTAGCACAAGTACTGGAATTGAAATATATTGAACTGTGACTTTGTGAATCAGCTGCGTGCCCCCTAGAACTGCTGAGGAAGAGCTCATAGGTGTTTTTGCATTAGTGTTACCTGTAATGGAAAAGATAAGCACGTTTCCCTTTTGGCTAGAATCAGAAGTGTTATGATTATGACTTGAGTGAAAACTTGCTTGAAGTAAATAGAGCAAATTACTCTCAAAAAGCTTTTACCTTTCTTCCACTTGTAGTAGTAGAATGAGATAACTGCCATGTAGCACACTTTTTAAAAATGCTTCTTTATCTTCCGTGATTAAGACTTGATATAAGCTCAGAGAATCATAAAAAAATCTTGCTCCAGACCATCAGAAAAATACATGGTAGGCTACCTACAAGCATGAGGGTTTTTTTCCTCATTATCTTTTAATTAGCAAAACTGCTTTCACAGGACCTTATTTCTAATACTTACGGTTTTCATTCTATTTGAAAAGTACAGTGGATGATGCCCTGAAGCTATTTGCTGCTACTGTTTCTGATTGCTGTCTGTGCCTGCTGGATGATTATGCACTTGATAATGTGAGGTTCTGCACGTGTTTCCTGCTTTCATCTCCTGGAATTTGGAGAGCTGAACTAATTTAACTTTTTTGAAGTGGTCATTCCTGTAGAAGGAAGGAATATATCAAATTGAATGTACCTTTTATCCTAGAACGAAATACCTGATAACACATCCTACCTACTCACCTTGTGAATACATCCTACCTACTGACCTAGTCTTGCCAAGAAAACTTCTCTCTCTTTGAAGCTAAAGTTCGTCTGCTCTCCTGCAGATGGTGTATGAGAAATTACCATGCATCACATGACTGTATTTAAAAATAGTACGCATTTCTAGCATGTTACTGCTGAAAGAAAAGGGGAGTGGTTATGTTGGTATTTCAACTTGAACTATTACCTTTGGGAAACAAAAGCAATGTTAAGTAATTTTAAACTAGAAGTACCTAGGACAGATAAAAACAAGTGCCTAAAAAGGATTTGTAACCTCACTTCTCCAGTAAAGTAGTGAGCCAAAGAGCTATAATTTCATGACAAATAAGATAATGGTGTCTTCTACTTCTTGAGTCTTAGTTTCTTGAATGGCAGATCCCTAGAGCTAGAGAGTGCTAATTTCAGGAACTGTTGTCTAAACTGAATCTTTTAGGAAAAATAATACTGATTTGTAACAAAGACATCTTGATCCAAATATTCTGGTTTTATTCTTAATAAGATGTCTTGAGTGCCTTTGAACCTGGTTAAAACTCTTTAAATCAGCAGAAACGCTGTGGCTGACTTGAGTGCAACAAACTTGCTGCCCAAGAAAGCTGGAATGCCCCAGTTCTTTGAGGGGGTTCCCCTTTGAGCGGGTAGTGTAACTTTTTAAGTTGCTAGCACAGCTGTAAACAAAACCAATTGCCTGTTCTGGATTTTGGAGTGGAGATTTAGTTTGAAAGATCTTCTAGCTAAGATAGAAGCTAAAATTATACGCTTACATTTCTGTAAAATTTGCATGCCATTGCTAAAGCCATTCTGAGGTTTTTGGTCTGTGTTTACAGTGCATAATGCATCTTGAGGATAGACTACAAGAGATGTATCTCAAAAGCAAAATGCTTTCAGAATATCTGCGAGGACATACAAGAGTGCATGTAAAAGAACTAGGAATTGTATTGGGGTGAGTATTGCAGACATTGGTCTTAAACAATGGCAAAACACTTGGGGCAGTTATTTTCCTTTTTGGTTTCTGCATGTTGACATCTTGTTCCCATGAGGACTTGCTTCTCCATATTTAGCACCCTCCTCTCATGTGCCTAATAAAGTGTAAAAATGGGTTCTACAGAGCCATCTGGAAATCAGGAGGAGACACAGTTCAACAGCAAGAACAAATCACTCTTCATTCTTAAATCTTCAGAATGAAGGAAGTTTGGCTTTTGGTCATTAGGAGGTTATCCACACATTCATACACACTCTTTCTGTTTTGATCTCCTTAAGGAAAGCTTCGTACCAACAAATACTTGAGAATTTTTGGGAGGTTAGGTAGTGCACTTGTATCTTGAGCGAAGAAGGGTTCTCAAAAAGCAGATGTAGGAAAATAGACAGGTGTCCTGTTTGGCAGCTGTCGTCTTATTGTGTCTTTTGTCTTATTAGAAAATAACTTGATTGGCATACAACTTATAGGGATGCACCTGCTGACAGCAGAAGGGGGAAGAAGTGAATACTGATTCCCAAGACTGATGGGTTTTAGCACTGTAGGTAAAATGCCATTTATCTTTATCCAGACTGTTCAAGATGTCATACTGAGAAATGCAGCTGTAAATAGTGAAACGCTGAAATTAGCACTTTTCTCAGTGTGTGTATATGTGTATAAATATATAGGAATATATATAAGTGTCCTGGCCTCTGAGCAGCTTTGCATTTGGAAATGGTTGAAAACTGGCCATTGCACTTGAGACACATTCCTGGTACTGTTATTACATAATAGTTAATAATTCCAGCTTTTGGTCAACTTTTGTAAGAAGGTGTTACTATATGATGACCCGAGTTACATTCAAAACAGAAATGCACAGTCTTCCGTAAGCTGATGTTTAATACTTTCTTAAACTGGGCTTATTGGGGCCCAGTCTGTAGTCTGGTAAGACTTATGGTTTAGCAAATAAATAAAAGTTTTTATTTAAATCAGAAAAGATTATATACCACAAAATGTAATACTGCTATCTTTTGACTTAAATGGTAGCATACTTCTTGGTTTTAAACATTACCACCTGCCTTTACCCGGTATGTTACGAGTAACGGCAATAAATAATAATTAAACAATGAACTCGGTTATACCAAGACTCTTCCAGTTTCTTTAAAGTATATGAAGAATATCTTTTGTGGGGGTTTTTTTTGTGACAATGACTGTATATTTTAAAGTCTGTCTCTCTTTTTTTAATTTCTAGGATTGAATCCAATGACTTGCCTTTGTTGGCTGCTATAGCAAGTACTCATTCCCCATATGTTGCTCAAATACTCTTATAAATTAAAATCTCAGGATAGTCATTCCCTTCCAGTAAAATAAAGAAAATGGGAATGTTGAATGAAGAACAGAGGTGCCAAACACTGGTAAAGGGGAACACTGAGGAAAGCAGGTGATGACTGTACATTCTACCGCCTTCCGATTCTGATTTCAGCTGGATGTTTTATCGGAGGACTTCAGTTTACATAATGTAAAAGGCATTCAGGTTTTTCTTATGATCTCACTTCTGACTTAAATCAAGAAAGTGACTGCATCCTTGTATTTTATTTTTATTCAAAGGACACAAGTTAACACTATGTGGCAGACCAGGAGCTGCCATCCAAAACGCTGCTCAAAACCATGAAGTAACAGTTAAAAGAACAAGTGGGTTAGAATGGATTTCGTAATACCATGCTTGTGCGTGTGGTGTGGTGTATGTTTCTTTGCTGGGGACGAGCTGTAAACTATGTATATAGCATTCCTATACACAAGTGTATTAGATGGGACATGATTTTTTTGCAGAGCATACGCATGATTTTGTATAGTAGAAGCGATGGGCTCAGAACAAGGAACATGGATTCAGCAGCCAAATGTTATGTGGGAATGGAGACGTGCATGAAGTGATGTGACTTTTTGCTTTAAGGACAAGAGGTTAAGAAAGCTGTGGCTGCTTCTGTTTTAATGAGGAGGCATTCAAATGAGCCCATGGCTAGAAGTGGAATGGAATGGACTTCTGAGATAGGGATTTTGTGGGAAAGCCTTATGGAATTTCTGATACAAGTTTACATTTGTTGCTGATGCAACTTCAATAACTCTTTTGAGTTTCTGTATGACTGTAGTCCTGGGAACTAAACCAGTGTCTTGGTGTCATCAAGTATTACTATCTCCAAGGAGTATGAATTTGACAAACTTCTGTATAATACCAGTGCTGTTAGTGCGTGTCTGTGTGCGCATACACCAAGCAATTGGCATAAACTGAAGGCAATCTTATAGGGGAAATAAGACAACAGACAACACCCCAACAAACTTTTACTCAAAAGTATTACTTTTTTCCAGCTACTAGTTGTCACTCTGAGTAAGAGGGGCATTGTTTGAAGTAAAATGAAATGTAGGGGATAAACCCCAATATTTGATATTACTATGAATGTTTGCAATTACCCTTTTTGAATCTACAGAAACCTTGAACTGTCATCCGGGTGCCTTTCCTTAATAGGTTAACTACTCTGAGACCAGGAACTACTTCTCCACTAGTAGATACTGGCCTTCTGTGTTTCTGGAAAGCAAAATAAAATTTTGTAGTTTACTGTTTCCATGTGGTTGATAACATGAATGTAAAAAACCCCAACTTTTTTTTGCATAAAGCACTGTTAAGCTGGATATGAAACTATGGACCAGACTGAGGAAAGAACAAAGGAATCAAAACAAACATTCTTAAAGAAGCGGAAAACTAAATGTTGGGCCCTTCTGTTCTGAGCCAGAATGAATGAGGTGCCTGAAATTGTCTGCTTGCAAGCAAATTGCTAGCAACACAATTGCTTGGGAATAGCGAATCAGAAACTCCCGGTCACTGGTTGTGAGTTCTCCTTGTTGGTGATTACAGATTTTTAACACTGAAGGGACACACTTTTATTAAAAGTGTTTTTATTTCCTACTACTTTGATGTTTGGACTTTTCTACAGTAAACTTTCAATGATTTGAAATAATGTGCATATTGTGAGTTGTTTAAATGTGATGGGGGTCTTGATTAACCTTGTGTTGCTTTCTGAGGGAAATAGGTAGACTGACCTACCATGAAGAGAGGTTGTTTCCAAGTGGAAGGATACTTAATATTGATACAATGCTTCTAAAGCTGTTCCTTATATGCTGGGTTTCTGACCTGACATTCCAGATGTTTCTTTTATTGCATTTTCATACTTGTCCCTAGTATTCTGCCTAAAAAGGCTAAAATCTTTCTATGGTTCAGGTTTTCTTCTACTGCTTATAGTTAAGCAAACTTTTTGTATCTTTAGTCTGTGAATCCTTCTATCTGCTGGAAAGTAAACTTACCTCTGCATATAGCTGTTAGCAAGTGTCACTCTATTCCACAAGGGTAAGACAAAGTCAGAACCATAGAGCAAGACACATATTCCTAAACTACCCCTGTGATGGAGAATGTGTGCGTGTGCATGTGTAAGACTATGAAACTGCTTCTGTGAGTGTATATAGAAATCCTCATGTACTTTCTCTATTTCATGTCACTTAAATAGTAGCTGGGTTCATTAAAAGTCAATTCCAGTTCTCTTAAAGTATTAGTTGGTTTTTTTATCTGAAGAGAGACTATAACAATTCTTCCAAGAAATACGTGGTAACATAGAAATAGGTGTTTTGTTACCATAAAGTATCGTAAGGAAGTCAAAGGTCAGCCAACATTCAGTGATTTTTTTTTTTTTTTTGAGACTGATACTATGCTGAGTAACACCCTGATTTTACTACATCAATTATTTAAAAAAAAAAAAATCTGCCTTTTGGCAAGACATCACATTAACTTGCAGGTGGCATGTGAGCTGATGGTCAAAAGCACTTGGATTTTTTTCATCCTAGGCTAAAACTTTATAGTTCTTGCTGCTTTCTCTTAACATTTTGCTGCTCTTCAGAAATTACATGATGAACTATCTTGTTCTCACAGTTTTAGTTTTGGGGGAAAGAAAATCCAAAAGGAAAGCTGTTTATTACCTTTAAAAGACTTTAGACTAAAGAAAGTTAAACACATATTTTCCCCTACATCGAATATACTACCTCAGTTGATAGGATTCCACTTTCTAGGGCTTTTTTTGACTCTAAGTCTTTAACTTCTTTTTGGTAGCATCTTGCTGTTTATGTAAATTAGAGTGGCATGACAGGGCAGTAAGTATTTACAGATGTGGTGTTAGACATCCTTAGGGCATGTTTCTGTTTTTCTTTTAATAGGAAGAAAAGTGATATGAATGTACAGATGTGTTTAAAGTTGATAATGTAGCTTAATTTTCAAATATTCCAAAGTTGTTTTTATCAGTATTATGTAGTTTTTTGTAAACTTAAATACATACTTTCTTGGTTAAGTGGGAGTGTACAGTCTTTCCAAAATCCCACATAAATGCGGTTTACACAGTGCGATTTAAAGAATGTATGCTTTTTTCAGGCATGACTAAACTTTCATACACAAAAGGGAGGAATGAACTCCTAAACTGTAGAATCTAATCTAAATGAATTCTTTAATCCCAAACAATACCAAGATCTAAACATTTTAAGTAGGTACTTTCTGAACTAATGTATACTACTTTCTTCTGCCCAAAAGAAATGAATAGATACTGATTCTGTAATTCACATTTCTAATGGCATCCTCCAGAGTTACAGATTGATCTTCTTCACTCCCTGCATCTTTACTCTTAAAGTCAAAAACCCTTTTCAGACACACCAAAATCTTGTATATAAAGTTTACTCAGAATGATCACTTATCCCTCAAGTATAACTTCTACTTCAGTTAAAAGGACCCAAATCAAAATCAAGTCTGAACTGCTGAATATACTCTAGACTTTTTTTTAGTTCAAGTGGGCTAATTTGACATACATAGCAGGTTTTCCATAGTAGAAAAAAATGTGTGTTGCTATTGCATGTTTGGAGAGCATAGGCTTTTCTAGGAATGACTGAATACCAATGTCAAACTACATGTTTTTTTTAGTTGTTTATGTATGCTATTATTTTGGTCTATTTCTTTGCGGCATTTGGTGCAATAAACTTTCTGAAATGAACGTAAGTGGTATTTGGTATCTTCCTTTACAGCTGCTCTTGTTATAGCTGAGATCTAATAGCGCATGGACATCTGATAACCCGTTAGTGCAGTAAGTAAATGTTGGAAGAAATGTCTAATAGGAAGACTTCACAAATTTGGAACGTGATTGAATGCTATTAGCATCTTTGGAAGCTTTACCCCACTTAGATATCTAAACAAGAGCTCTTGCAGTGTGAGAAACAACTGCAAAAAACAATGGAAAGTGAAGGCACTGACTATTGGAATAGGTCCTGTGAGGTTCCACACACCTATATGGCTGGTGCTGTGCTCAAGTGCATTTGAAAAGAGCTATCTGAAAAATGTGCTGCTACCACATAATATATCCAATTTTAAAAATTACTCAACACAAATGAGTGACACCTTGTGTCTGCTAGGTTATGAATTGGTTGATGGACTTGACATGAATTAGTTTAAAATAAAGAGGTCTTAAATTTGTGCCGAACTCTCAATGACCTAAATTTCTATTTAGTATTCTGCAGCTTACTGGGAAGTCCTTTACGAAATAAAAATGGAGAAGAGATGATCAACTGTAATTACGCTGAACATCTTTGAACAGGTCTGAGGTATAGCCTGATTTGTAGGATGTAAGGACTTCTTACCTGTAGACTGAAATGTTTGAGGTTTGCTTGTTGGTCAGACTAACAAGGATTGGAAATAAAACAAAAGCCCAGGAACTTTGGCATCAAGGACTTTTCACAGTGCTTTGAATACAGCTTCTGGCATTCTGGTCTGGCTGCAGTAATTATCAACTCTGGAGCACTTGGATATTTATTTTCTCATGCTCAAAGGTGCTAAATGCTTACATGCACGGACTTGAAATAAGGAGAAATGTCTTTTTTGTTGTCTACTACAACTCCTGTGTAATTTGTGCTCTTGTTAGTACTCTTGCACAAATGGTGACCTGTTACAGAGGTTAACCAGATAAGATGTTTCTGAGAATGAAAGTTTTTTAGTGTGACAAGTACATCAAATGATGGTGCTGTGGTGAGCTGTAACATCACTCCAGCTCTCCTTGCCAAACTGTGTAGCTACCTCCCTCTGTCTAAGTTGGTGCTTCATGAGAAGGCTTGAAACAATTGAATAGATGACCCCATTGTAACGAGGCGCAGACCCCATTACCCTGTCAGGTCTTTCCTCCTGTCATACCACATCTGCAAGGTGCTTTTGCTGTGGCTTGCTCTTTTGCTTGTTGAACCACTCAGGCAGGTGCAGCATGTTTGCAGAAAAAAAAGCTGCTGATGGTTGTCCCCTGGGTTAACAAGTTGAATTTGGCTCCAGTAGTGTTAGTGTAAGGGCAAGGGAAGAGATGGGACCCCTCAGCTAGGAAAAAGAGAGAAAAGGAGTGAGATTGCTCCAGCTCCTGTCTTTGATACTTGTGGGCCACTGGACTGGCTCAGCGGTTTGTGTGGGGCAGCAACCTGGGCTTCCACCCAGGCTTCCCAAGAGTCCATGAAGCTCTGCTGCTCTGACTTTGCTGCTTTAAAAAAAAGCAGTAGTTAAGCTGTTGGTCATATCAACTGGCTTACCTTTTTTTTTTTTAAAGGACACTTAGTCAATCCCTTTCAGAACTCATGTGACTGGGACTATAGCAGGTTAGCAAGATGCACAGGCTGACGGGTATAAAATGGCCAAGCACTGGGAAAGGGTGGAGACATGTATTAATAAATACTTATGTGGTATGGCTGGGAGGGCTTCCAAGGAGCTTTTAGAACTCACGGCTCCAAAAGAGAAAATAATACCTAGATTTGAAAAACTGTTGAACTCTGCAGTCATATTCCATGATTTATTCAAAAGGTGTGACTTGAAATAATACAAATACTAATAGTGAACAACTGATTTAACCATTTTCCCTCTTATATAAATGGCAAGGAGGATCACAGAACTGATGAAGAGATTCTCCTCATATATACAAGGAGTTCAAGGCTATAGCAGACGTAAGTAAACATGAACTATATCACAAAGTAATTAAGTTTTGTGCCAAAATTCTGCCAGTCTTTCTCCCTCCTCTCTAACATAGCAAAGCTTTCTGCTAATCATCCATGCACAATATTCTTTGGTTTTCTGTACATATACGGTTGAAGAGAGCACAACTGAATATACAAAACAGGATTTTGGACATAAAGGACATGTATCTGAGTGACAAACCATAAGACTGTGACCTATAAGGCTTCTGATCCCATATAAAATTAGCTTAAGTGGCCCCATGCTAGTAATCCACATGCTGGGAAACAACTCTTAAAATAGTTGCAGTCAGTTGTCTGTCTGGCATGATCCCAAAGCTAAAACAGTTTAAGCAGTATGAGTAGAATTTTGTCTCGAAATCTTAAAGGTCAACACAAGGCCGAAGGGCTTAGGAGTGGCAGTCAGGCACTTAAATATCATCTCATAAACTGGATTTCTTCTGTTTGAAGCTACAAGAGAGATTCCACTGTGGTCTGACAAAATGGTGTTTGAGAGAGAGCAGGCTCGCTTGAGGAAGGAGTTTCCCACCAAGGAAGAAAGCTCCCGCTCCCACAGGCAGAGAGATGTCTGCAGATGTGGAAATACGACGTGATACTTAGGTCTGCTTGAGATCTTCCCAGGGAATCGTGCTGTCTGATAAGAGTGCTGTGGGGTCAAGGGCTGGGATATTTGGCTCAGAAAAATGTTTTGCCTTCCATTGGGTCCAATTCCAACCCCGTACATAACAAAATTGTTTCAAATAGGTCCTTAATTTTAACTACTATTTTAGATTTATTTTACTACCTCATCTCTTTTTCCCTAGGCAGAACAACCCTGAAGAATTTTATCTTCTTTTCTGCTTATTACTGTCACATAAATGTTTTAATTTTTAATTTTTCTCAGTATTGTACCACTCTTTTTCTTTTTAAGAGCTGCACAGGCCCTGTTAGCCTTAAGATGGACAAATCTCCTAAAATTGTTCACTTTAGTTTTGAAAAATATAGAGGTTTTTGTCCTGAGTATTTTTCTTGATCTATTTGTGATACCCTAGAACATCCAATTTTTTTGACCTTGAAAGATGGCCACACGAAGAGCAATGTGAAACTAAAAATCCCATTTCCAAACCCTTGGCTCCTCCTGCCCTCTGTAAGGGATTGGCTCGTCCTAAGGGCACTATGGTCGTGGTGCAAGAGCTTTAATTCTTCAGGTTTGTTTCTGGTGGAGGAAATACACTTTACCTCTTGGGTTGGGAAGCACAGGTGCACCCTGTGTGGGTGAAGACAGCCCTTGTTGCTGCCCGAGTCCGAGGCCAGCCTGGCCCTTGCATGGTGGCCTTGTTGTTCAAGAAAAGGAGGAGCAGGCTGCCTGGCGGGAAGGTAAAACAAAATGGAGTTAGCGTGAAGGGGGAGATGACTTTTTTTCTTTGCCCCGCTGTGTACTGTAATAGCACTTCTGTCTGTCTCCCAGTGGGGTTTGATGTCCCTGTCGCGAATGGATAATTCAGGCCACTTAAAGAAGCACCACCAAAGGTATCAGAAAGCAAATGATTTTAATATAAATTTGTAAAAAACGCGATTTGACAGAATTTGATGGCGAGGTTCACTCGCTTACTTATTCAACATGGAAAAGGTATACAGAGAGAAACCAAATTCCAATTTAATTGGAATGATTTGCTCATGTATCGAATCAGATTAATGTGTATATTGAGGAGAGAAAGTAGGGGAGACCCTCCTGTTGAGTCACGAGGTTCAGAGTGGACTGAAATCCACCCCTAGTCCCAGACTTGGTCAACGGATTATGTCTAGGGTTAGGTAAGGGAAGTAAAGGAATGCCCTCCCGTTGAGTCACAAAGTTCAGAGTGGACCCCCTTGCTTTCTAAACTCCTTCTCAGAGAGGAGTCTAGGTGTGGCTGAATCCACTCCTAGTCCCAGACTTGGTCAACGGTTTATGACTAAAGGGGTAGGGTATCGGGGATTCTGGTGTAGTGATGTATGTTGTGCGTGGTATAACTTTAGGATGACAACAATCTAATACAAAATAACCAATCAAATTCACTAACGATACTGAGATAAAATCGCAGTATCAAATCATATAAAATTTAGCAGCATAATCAACGTAAACTTACTAAGATTCCTTAATCACATACACGTATAGGTGTAGAGGTAGAGACACATAGAGAGATATAAAGAAAAAGAGATAGATACATACAAAGGTACCTATTAAATATCCCCCTCAAATTCAGTCAAATACTCACATCAAATGCTTTGCATCGCTCAATGGGTGCACAGTCGAGCCTCTGAGTTGATCGCGAACTTGAGGGTTCACAGACTCTGAGAGGTGTCCCACTCGGAGGGAGGTGCTGGTCCAGGACAGCGCAAAGAGTCTCACTTGGGGCCACTATTGACAGGACTGGGAGATGATTGACTTTAGGCATCACTGAGTTTCCACGATCCAGGCAGGTGGTTTCTCAAGTTTTTGCGGTAAGGCTGCCAGGATTGTCAGGGGACAATTGATCAGTTCTGTTCTTGTTCTGTACCTTGTTTAGGCGATCGGTTCCTGATACCCTCAGTGCCATTCTCCTCCTTGGCTACACAAGAGTGCTTAGTACAGTTGAGGGGCTCTCAACCGCCAAACCCGTGGTTCGGAGGCCAAGGCTTGTCAGGCAACTTAGAGCAGCCCGGGTACCAGGTGAAGGAAGGCGGGGGAAGCGCACCAGCACAGTCCCTAACGTGAAAAGGTTACTGAACCTGAGGGCTTGCTGAGCAGGGTCCTCTGCACGCCTACCTGGTGCGATTCCCAAAGTGAGTGATGAACCGACCTGGGTCAGTGCGGTACAACTGGGGACGTGACTTAGACACCAGTACGTCAAGTGGGTTTGTCAGGCCTCTGGTATCTAAACCATTTGTGTTAGACCTAGCTATGGCTACACCCCGGAAGGTACATGGCTGCCTCCGACTTTCCATGTGCCATTTTCTTCCCACAAGAATGCAGTAGCCTCTCCTGTTGCTCAGCAGTGGGTAAACCCCAAAAGCAAAAGATGCAAAGCCCATTTGTAATGTTGCTAAATATATTCTGAGTGACATAGGTAATTTGTTGGCTAGTGGGAGTGGTTGGAGGAATAGTTGAGCATTATTATATAGTTGAATTAAAGAAGCTCTGAAGAAGACCTGGGTGGCTTCCCAGATGTGAGTGCCTATGCTCTTGATAGATGAGGAAATTGGCAACTCAAGAACACGGTTCTCATCTTCAAAAGACTCCTGTCCTGAGCCTTATGGTGTTTAAACTACGGTGCTGCTAAGGACCTAATCTAACCAGTTCATCCCTGGGATCATACTTAACTTCACAGGAAAGCTGACTTACCTCCTTCTCCTCTTGCTTCTTTTTAAAGTAGTATTCTCTGCTTTTCTTCTAAATATTTGAAGCTTTTTCTGCACGTCTATTTTTGTGGCTAGCAACTGCTCTGCCAGCCTTGGAGAAAACTGGTGTGGACTTTGCGATTTTTTTCTGAGGAGATTTCAAACCTTGGTCTTGTCGGAGCTGAGAGCTCGGTGGTCCCATCCCGGGAGGCGAAGTGCTTGGAGCAGGGGTCCCTAGAAATTGCTGTGCCCATGTACCCTAGCAGCGAACTGCACCTGCAGGTCGTCCCGCTGCTGGTTGCTGCGTATCACTAAGTGTCACTCTTTCCCCAGCGAAAGGGGACTGCTCCAAAAAGCATGTAACTACAGTTTTGCACACAGATGAGCTTGTTAGCGGTCTGGGGTCGAAGTCTCTGGCAGCGTCAGACTCTGCTTTGCATTGTGATGCTTCCAATAGTTGGACGATCGCTGGCTGCCAACGTGCAGGCTGCTGCCCTTTTTCTCAGCGCTGTGACGCTGAGCTGGGTTGTGTTGTAGTTGAGGTTGAAACGTGACTGTGAACTTTACAGCGTGGAGGACTTGCTCGAGTTAAACGCAGTTTTACGTGCTCTGCGATGACGTATAGCAGAGAGCATCCTGACAGCGCAGCTTGGCAGTGTAGCACTACGCGGCAATACCGAGATCGTTTCTGGATTCACTAAACCTGTCTCTAGTCATTCTGTAATGCGTCTTAATCTCAGCACCGTGCTGAGTTAACAGCCCTGATTAACCATTCCGAACTCTTGATTAAGCTTGGCTGGTGGCAGGTCAGGAATTTTCACCCTGTGTCTGTGGCTCAGCATAAAAGCAGCTCCTGTTTGTTTTCTCAGCGTTCTGGTAATTACTGCTGTTCATTACAGAAGGGTGAGGCGACTGGCCAAAAGTATGCAGGGAGGCTGCGGCAAAGGTTAGTACCTGATCTTCCGAGTCCTAAAATAATGCCTTCATCATTGGACAGTCCTACCAGGCAAGCTGGGGTGGGGGGGATGCATACACCTCCCTTCTCCCTTCCTGGCAATTGCTTTAAAGAGTCAGAGACATGGTGTCTGGCATCCAGACATCTGTCTTTTAGGAAAGGAAGAAGAGAAAAGACCTCTCATTCTTATATACTGCCTTGAAAGCTTGTTTTGTACAATTGCAACTGTGCCTATAAGGATAGTTTAGCTGAGAGTATCTACTAAATGGATGCTGCCAAACAAATGTATTTTGGTTCTCCAAGCACCTGCTTCTTTGCTCTTATGCATCTTTATTTTTTGCTTGGGATGCATGAATGATGTGGGGAAATAACTCGTGACAAGCTGCTGAGTAACAGTGAGAAATAGCAGGAGTCAGTAACTGCTCCAGAGAAGTGCCAGTTTTCAGAAAAATAAAGACAGAATTGAAAGATCAAAGTTTTCTCTGAGTGAGTTTCTTGTTTGAGGCAGTGGGAAGGTGTTACAGGCAGGCATGTGGAGTGTACAAGATGTTAACTTAGTGCTTCGCAGAAACAGCTTATGCACTAGCTTTTACATATTGGCGTGCAGGTATCTGTAATGAATGTTCTGCTGTGGCAATGCAGCATCTTTATATCTGTCTATTTTAATATAGGAAATAGTGATATAATGTATTTTTGTTCCGAAGTTCACATGCAAGCTGAAATACTGTAACTGGTGTTACGGCTTTAAACTACGTGAAATGATAAGGGCAGGAGGAAATGTAAGAAGAATGGGCAAAAAAGTAAAACTATGGGTCACAATTTCCACTTGACTCTGTACCAGTGTCTGTTGTAAGTTCCTGATTCAATCTCAGTGCTGCTTGTTCTAATCCATGTGGTGGGAATGAGAAGATGAAAAGCAACCATGACCAGACAAGATGTGACTGTCATTCTGTAAGGGGATAAATTGCCATGGCAATCCTGGCCGCTGTTGGTGGGGAGCTGGCTGATTTCAGCCAGCTGCTGGGTAGCTGGAGGTGGTGGATCCCCTTGAGGATAAGGTGCCTTTTGGATAATTAGACAAACATATAAACTGTGTCTCAACACAAAGAATATTAAAATATTTCTTTCTGCTGCTTGAGATTAAGTAGTGGCTCTTGTAAAAATGAGTGGTTGAGAGGCACCACTGGCTTCTGAAGGACAACAGATGCCAAACCCAGTTGGAGCCTGAGTTTTTCCCACATGTCAAGGGGAAGAAATGCAAGATTTGACAGCAAGAGGAGGAGAAGGCTGGGTGCCTGTCATGGGAAGGAATACTGTTTATAGAATAGTTTGGGTTGGAAGGGACCTTTAAAGGTCATCTAGTCCAACCCCCCTGCAATGAGCAGGGACCTTGTCACCTAGATCGGGTTGCTCAGAGCCCTGTCCAACCAATAAGCACATTATTTTGATCTTTGTGCTCATCAGATGAAGTTGGGTCTCTGAGCTCATCACCTGAGTGTGCGGGCGCTACCGCCAGCGCAAGGGAAGCGGCCGCAGCAGGTGAAGGGGACAACAGGCCTGCCCCTTTCAGCGCAGTTCGCTTAACGTGGTGGTGCAACGGGAATCCTGGGCAGTGAGTTTTGCGCTAGTTAAGCCAATCTACTGCTGATCACTTGTGTTTGCTGGTGGAAACCTACCCTTACCTACCTGCTTGCAGTAAGGGCTCAGATGAGAGCTACCACTGATGCTTGTGAACCCATAGCCAGGTGTTGAGGATGAGAGGGCGAAGCATGACTTCCCTCTCCAGCATCGCCTGCCCATTACTTCTGCTTAGCTGTAACATGAAAGCTGCGCCCTGAAGGGCTGGAGAAGTTAACAGAGCTAAGCTGGCTGTAGCACCGAAACACGTGTTTTGTGGGACTGGGGCCAATTCAATTCTCCTTTTCCCCAGCTGCAGTTAGTGTAACAGCTGGTTTCAGATTGCTTGCCTAGCTCTAGATTGGCATCAAATACCTCAGCTTTGCAGACCTATTACCCTTCACAGTATGTTGTATCGGACCCAATTGTTATTCCACTGGAGACTGTCTAAGGTAACCTATTGAGAGAGATCCTAATCCTTCCCTTCCTCACCACTAAAGCCCCCTGTGAAGGTAGCTGTCACTATTTCTGACCTTAGAAATACTCTAACGAAAGGAGTAACTCCTGGAAAAGTGCAGAATATATTAATTCCGTTTCCAGTTTGTGACTCTGCTTCCTGACCATTACAGAGCATCGACAGGGACACGGGGCTGGCGGTGGGTGGGAGCAGGACCCAGCAATCCAGCCGAGCGTCCCCCACGGCTGTGAAAGCTGTCGAAGGACATCATGTAGCTCTTGTTTCCTTCAAGAGTGGAGCCCCAGTTCTGTGTGAGTTATGGCCACGAGTGCCGGTGATCTGAGTGCCGGCAAAGCAAGCTGCTGATAAATTAGGTGCAGTAGCAGCAGCTGCAAAATCGCTGTCCCGCTGGCTGGCGAAAGGCAAAGTCATTAGCAAATTAAGATGAACTGCTAAGCGTATTTTGCATTCAGAAGGCAGCTTCAGAGGAATTATTAGGAAGACAGTGCCATATAAGAGGTTTTCTAACTTCTGCTGCAGCTACAGCTGTTGTTCTTCAGGCCTAATATTCTCCCACGCAATGGACTGCCCCCACTCAGCTTCTTCAAATAGGATCAAAAGGGTCAGCTGGAAAAATCCATAAAGAGGTGGAACAATTCGGAGAAGAATGCAAAGGCTTTGAGTGGTGGCTGCTCGGAAATCAAGGTCAAATCATGCCTTAATAGTTAAGAGTACACACCAGAGTTCAGCCATCTTAAATCAGACCCTAAGAGTCATGAATAGGTAGAAGACAAGATTCCACATCCCTCTTTAAACCCTTGTCTAGTGCGACGAAAAGTGGCTGTACGCTGCCAACAGAGAGTAAGAAAACGTCTTCCTCTTTCAAAGCTTTTTGCTGATGCGAGATTGAGGCTTCACACTAGCCATCCCATAAAAAAATCAATAGGGAACCCCAAAGTACAAACCCCAACCACTCAAGGTGTGCTGTGTTCGGGACATGGGAGTCACACTGGTACTGGGAGTCGGTCAGCTTGTTAGTTTAAAAAAAATTATATTAAACAATACCAACTTTTAAATTCTTTTTCGAACCTATACTTCAGTGTAACTTGTCCTCAGTTATTTTGGTCACGTGTCCGTCCAGTTCAGGACTTGTGACCACTGTAGTGCTATTGGTACCTTTTGCAGCGTATTATTTCAGTTATACATTAAGTGTAACAGACCTTAAGTTTCTGTAATTTACTTTGCAGCTAGCTTCCTTTGCCCAAGCTAACTGGAAGCTATTGAAAACTTGCCTTAAACCCAGCAACATAAATAAAGCTGCCTTCCGTATTTCGCTCTTGCTGGCGCCCAATGCTTCCTGGCACGGTAAAAATTCAATTTAAAATTACCTGTAAATGTGGCCAGCTGCACATCTGAACATTGAAATGCTAAAACTTTGAATTAAAAGCATTTGGTTAGTGTAGGCCCGACACTGTGCCATCTTCAGAAATCGCTTGGACCTAAAGGACCTGGCAGAAGTCTGTTTTGCTGAGCAGCTGACTTCTGCCTGGTCAATACAGAGTAGACTTAAGTAGACCTTTAAGGCTAGTCCTCTATGCATTTCTCACTCTAGAGCTCATGAGCAGTACAGGATGCTTCTAAACCGTGAGGAGTGGCTGCCCACCCACAGCCTCTGCCTCAGGATAGAGTTTTCTCCCACATGTGGTGTCTGCAGGCCTGCAGCGGAGCTCAGGGTTTACGCTTGGCCTTTCTCCCTCGGGTCTAAAACCAGACTGCGGGCTAGGAGCAGATGGATCCTCCTCTCTCGCGTTGGCAACGCTGCGCTCCCTCAGCACAGACAGAGCCAACCCCGCTGCGGGCGAGCGGGTGGTGGCTGCCAGAGGCACGTGGCCGAAGCAACGATTTAGTCCTTTAACTTGACAGATTGAGGCTCTTTCACCATCTCGGTCTGCCCTGGGACTGTGAAACCTCTTAGCACACCGCCAAATTCCTCAGCAATAGTAATTCCTCTTTCCCGAAGGTATAATAAGGTGAAAAGCTGGCCCCTCAGCCTGGCCTGATTCATTCAGTACGTGGCTGATTCGTTCCTCATTCACGAGGCTGCCCGCGCCGCGGTGCAACGCGGCGTTGTTCCCGGGGGCTGGCCTTGCTGAAGTTAAATACCTGCCTTCCTTTATCAAACTGCCTCCTGCCATTTCTGCGTGTTTCGCACAGACGGTTGAGCTGCCGGTGAGTAAAATTTACAACCAGAAACCTTGGCCCCTGTAGAAAACCAAAAAGGAGTTGCAAGGCATTGTATGCACTTGAAAAATTAGTTTTTAGGTGTTCTGAAGCACAAGTTTAACTGAGGCTAATGCCAATGATTTTTTTTTTTTTTTTTAATAAGCTCTTTGCAGCTGGAAAATGTGATCACTCCAACAAAACAAAAAGCTTAACCTGCAGAAATGAAGCGTCTGCAGCTGGTGGTTTGGCTGTTTAATAAACTCCCTCAGCTAACAGCCTGTATCCATGCTGTCTTGGTACGTGAAAAATGTGCTTGGTGCCACAGTGATGTCATGCGCCCCGAGGCGACAGCGCTTGCGTCTTCCAGCCGCGCTGCTGAGTGCTGGGAGGCACCGCCAGCCGAGCAGGTCTCGGTTTCGGTGGAAGCAGCATCCAAACCCTCCCTCATTTCCAATGTCTCCTGACCCGTGTCCCTGATTAGTTGGGAAAAGGTTGTGACCCCCTTTGCTAGAGCTCAAATGCGGCAGCGTTCTGTTCGCTTTCCCCAGCCCTCCCCCTTGCTGAGGGCTGCCGCTGGTTGGGTTCAGGTGGCCCTTTCGGCGGTGACTGGGGTAGCTGGTGTCCACTGTTGCAGTTGAAATCTGCGCTATCGGAGAAGGGCTGATGTGAGGCTGGCTGAGAGACAGGGACCAGATTTAGGAAGAATTCCTGTTCTGATGAGAGGAGAAACTCCAGGCAGGTGTTCGAACGCTGCGGATCAAGTGATACGAACGGTGAAGTCTTTTATCCTTTGGGTTGATAATGAAATGTCATGCTGTGTGGACGCGCACTGATCGAGTCACTCTTGTCTCTTCCTGGCCAGGATTCGTTCTTTGCTAACCCTACTCTCTCCGAATATTTTTTTTGCTCCTGTTCATCTTGGCCTATCTAAAATTAGATGAGCGGCTTTCCCAGGCAGGCACCTGTCCGTGCGTATAAAGTTTCCGGCGTACTCTTTGGAGGCCGCAAATGGATTAGTTAGTTCTTTCCCTTACCGTATGGCCTCGGAAGGGAAACTGCCGAGACGAGATCTTTCAGGAGCGTAAATGGCTCCCTTTGTCTAGGCTACCAATGAAGAAACAAAGATAAATGTCACCCACGGGTGACTCCTTTGGAGAGTGCTCAGGTCCAGCCAGCTTGCTTTGGTTCAGGCATTCCAAGCCAACTCCGTTTTCATACCCGGGTTAGGAAATCAGCGCTGTAGCTGATGAATGCGACGCATGTGTTTTCAACAAACCACAGCTGTATGAGGGGTTCGTCTGCAGGACAGGGTTCAGGGATTGCCGGAGTGCTTCGCCCTGCTCTGGAGGCCGGACCGGAAGGCAGAAGACGACTGAGGGTGCAATCCAGCGCTCCAGGCCAGGTGGGGTGAAGAGGACAGCGTGCCCGGTGACCTGCCTGCGCGCGGCGCGTGCCGCTGAGCGGGGCTTGACATACGTGTTTGCGTGCGCAACATTTCAAGAACGCTGGCTCTTCTCTTGCGGCGACTGCTCTTTGTCACCTTTTTCACGTCAGGCAGAGTAATTCCCAATGTTTGTGGTTTTTCTTCTTTTGAGGTAAGTAATAAGCAAACCGTGGTGGCACATCCAGGCTGCAGTTTCAGAATTTTCTTGAATTTAATGATGAAAATCTGATGTTCCAACTTTGAGTCAACGCGGCATGTGTCAGGCTTTCAGCAGCATTAACTTGCCAATACCTATAATAAAATCTTTATCCATCTGGCTATCCTTAGCCATAAAACCAACAAAAAAATCTCAGCTACTATCCAACCCTGAACCTGTTTTCTTACTGAACCAATCTGGATGTGTCATATGCTATTTAAAAGCTCATATCAATAACAGAGTTATAATCAGCGCTTTTGTTTGACTATTTTGCCATTTAGAGCATTAATTTTCTCTCAAAACTTGCCTTGAGTAAGAGAGCATCAATTATGGTTTTTTTTCTAAGTTGCATGGATAATTGATGTTTAAGATGTACGTAGGCAAAAAATCCTGTGTGTAACTGATAGGAAGAAGAATTTACATTCCACGCAGCAGTTATTCTGTAGGGGACCAGAATTTCTAGGTTGTCAACTCTTTGTTGATTATTTGCATTCCACCTGTGCTTTGTCAAATCTGATTGTCTTTTAATGCTGCTACAGTAGGGATTTTTTTATTGCACTGAAAAAAACCAGAAATTAAAATAAGGGTTGCAGAAGGCAACATTTAAAGGTAGGGTGTGTGGGGAACGCAAAAAGCATGTTTTTCCGCCTTGGGTTTTGTAGCTGTTTGCTAGACAGCAGAGGTATGTTGAGGCTCAAGAGCTATCTGTTCATTGTTTAATTCTTAAACAAAGTGTGAGAGAGGAGGACTGATTTAAAGACTTTTTCAGTTCCCACCTCTACCTCTCCAGCTTCTGCCTTTGTCTCCTCCTGGCTTGCAGCCTTCTCCCCAGTCCTCTGGTCCTGTTCTTGATTTTGGGCTCTTTTGCTACCATCTTTTTCCATCTTCACAGCCACCTTCTCTTACTTTGCATTATTCTCCTATCATCTCCTCATCGTTAGACCTGTCTTTTCCTTGTTCAAAGGACATGGAGCATATGCAGTACTAGGCTTAGTCACTGAACTTAGGCAACAAATTCTTATGGTTTGCTTCTGAGAATGATGAACTGTGTGCCCCGAGCTGTAGGGCTTGGTCAGCTGGAAACTGCAAAAGCACAACCTCGTCATGATGGCAAACTTGAAGAATTTCAGGTGTCCTTTCTGGAGTTCTAGGTGTGACAGCTGACAAAACCCGTTCTTTTTACTTGTTTTCTTATAATAAGGGGAAAGCAATGTACTTTTCCATTCCCAAAATTCTGAGATAAAGGTGATCCATTATAGCTGAATCTTTTAAAAAATGAGACTGCCCATCTACCGTCAGCCATTTTAATTGAATAGTTTCTTTGGAAAAGATAAAAATCACCAAAAAGTAGCTCCTTGAAATGGAATCATAATTACAGGTGCTGCTGCCTCTAATACTTGACATACAGAAACCTGACTTTAAAATATCACTTAGGGCCAAAAAAAAAGAGAAGGATGAATATCATAGGCAGTACTCTATCTCTGGATAGAGTACTATCTGGACGACATCTATCTGGACTGATGAGTATTAATCTTTTTGCTTGGACAACATTTTAAAAGACAAAAATTTAGCCAATACAATCAGCAAAATTCTCCTCCTTCATTAACTAAGTGCCCAAGAGACAAATGGACAAAGAGCTAGGCTCTTCTATTCAAGAGGAGGCTGCAGATTAAATGATGCAATAAATTTACCCCTAGGTTAAAAGTGAGTTTTCTTCTAGCATAAAAATCACCTTTCAAAGTTTTTGGAAACTTTACAGGATGCAGGCTGAAATGATAGGAAATAGCACTTTTAGAGCTATGGATGAGATAATGCAGAAGTGGTGTACATCTATGGCAGTGTCCTTTACACCGTCGCTGGAAACAGCCTGCTACGGCTGCAGTCATATAGGTGGAGAGGAGAAACTCCCTGAAATGGCAGTTAGTCTTAAATATTTAAAGTTTATTATCAAGTAGCTTTCTTCTAAATAAATGCTGTGGGATGTTGTGCACAGTTAGGAAAACTGCTAAAACTGATAGTTACTGGTTTTTCCATGATTACTGTTTTTCCCAATGAGACTCTTAACAGTGCATTTCCCATGTTATCCACTTTATGGAACTGTATGTCTTATTTCACGTGCCTCATTTTAAATATTCAGCAGTATATATTTTTAATTTATGACCAAATATTTCAGCATCTGAGAAGGTAAGTAAATACTATTTGTGTCATTTCTGCAGCTAAGGCAGCTAGGGAATAGACAAGTCAATGCTTTGTGATATGATATATTGACATTTTGGTTGTGACTAGCAACCTCCTCAAAACTGAAAGCATGACCTTTTGTGAAATGGCATTCTTTTATTGAACAAATGTGTTTTTAATGTATTCTGTTATAGCTGCTTGCTGTTGTGATTATATGAAATTGAACTGCCTTTTGGCAACAGTGAAAAGTCCAGCAGGAACAAAGGGACTGAGTTGGTTTTGACTCTATTCTCTTCTGCAAATCTGCGAAAGGATTTGTTATAGCCTGTGCAAATCAGTTGTTGCAAATGTTAGATCTCACCTTCCACAGTTTTGCAGCGGGGTAGCCTTAAGTCATGAATTAGTGACATGAGAAATGACAGAAACTTGAGCTGCAATGTTTTAATGATTTTTTTTTTTTTTTTTTAAAGTAGAAACATTTAGTCAAGCCAAGTAAATCCTTACTCATTTGCTTTTAACCCAAACTATAAACCAGCAGTGGCCGATAACAGGTTATGCGAGTTCTTTGTGAAATCCCTTTATGAAAGGGACAACATCCTCTTTCCCTCAGCTGAAGGCTGAGAAAACAGCAGGTCAAATTTCTGCTTATACCAAAACCCCACTTCTCAGTAGTCCTGCAGCAAGCACAGCGTCAGCAACTGTAATCCAAACTTCAATCCCTGACAGTTCTAACTTGGAGGAGGGGAGTGAGAAAGGTGGAGGAAATCTATTTATTTCAAGGAAAAATGGAAGATATGTTCATCACTGAGAATGTATCAGCAGAGGGCACAGACAAGAAATAATTTTTGTAGTTCATCGCTTAAAACAAAAATATATTCTAGGTCTTGTACATAAAGAAAACCTTTGAGATTTGAATCAGTGTGCAGCTGACAGCGTGAAGGTAGGACAACTGACTTCTCAGTTGGGAACAACACTGTGTACAGTGAGACATGACAGCTATGAGCGGGAACTACCGCCGTCATCTCTGAACATGTCCATGTTTTGAACCATTTTGCTGCTGCTCACTTCAACAAATAGAAGTAAATACATAGGCAAAGCTCAGAAGAATACCACCATAGCCTTATCACTAGCCTTGGTTTCATCCATGGAGATAGAAGCTGCTGAGAATGTACATGACTTCTTCATTACAAAGAACTGTAAGATGTTAATTATTGAGATATTCAGTATTCCATTTTGTCTAAAAGGGATATACCAGGAAAAATACATTAAAACTGGGAAGAAAAAGATTGTCATTAGTAACTTCTGGATTAAAGAATTGGCATAGACTATTCTATTAATACACGTGGAGGGAAACTGAAGGCCAGACAGACTCCCCAAGGCGTTTGTAACTTGAGATCTACTTAGGACATAGCTTGGGCTGGTGGTCCCTGGGTCTGCTTATGAGGATGTGTCTCCAGAGGATGTCTGGCTTTGAGACATCCTTTCTCTTCCTCTTCCAGAATAACTCACAGCCCATACAATCATAGAATAGTTTGGGTTGGAAGGGAGCTTCAAAGGTCATCTAGCCCAACCCCCCTGCAATAAGCAGGGACATCTTCAACTAGATCAGGTTGCTCAGAGTCATGTCCAACCTGACCTGGAATGTTGCCAGGGATGGGGCATCTACCACCTCTCTGGGCAACCTGTGCCAGTGTCTCACCACCCTCATTGTGAAAAATGTCCTCCTTAGATCTAGCCTAAACCTGCCCTCTTTTAGTTTAAAACCATTACCCCTTGTCCTGTCACTACAGGCCCTACTAAAAAGTCTGTCCCCATCTTTCTTATAGGCCCCTTTGAAGTACTGGAAGGCTGCAGTAAGGTCTCCCTGGAGCCTTCTCTTCTCCAGGCCGAACAGCCCCAACTCTCTCAGCCTGTCCTCACAGGAGAGGTGTTCCATCCCTCTGATCATTTTTGTGGCCTCCTCTGGACCCACTCCAACAGGTCCATGTCTTTCCTGTGCTGAGGGCTCCAGAGCTGGACACAGGGCTCCAGGCGTGGTCTCACCAGAGCAGAGTAGAGGGGCAGAATCACCTCCCTCGACCTGCTGGACACGCTTCTTTGGATGCAGCCCAGGATATAGTTGGCTTTGTGGGCTGCGAGTGCCCATTGCCGGCTCACGTCCAGCTTTTCACCTACCAGTACCCCCAAGTCCTTCTCAGCAGGGCTGATCTCAATCCCTTCATCCTCCAACCTGTACTGATACTGGGGGTTGTCTTGACCCAGGTGCAGGACCTTGTGAGGTTCACACAGGCCCATGCCTTGAGCTCGTCCAGGTACCTCTGGATGGTGTCCAGGTACCTCTGGATGACATCCTGTCCCTCAGGCATGTCAACCGCACCACTTGGCTTGGTGTCTTCTGCAAACTTGCTGAGGGTGCATCCGGGGAGTATCTCCATGGTATGCAATCGTAACTGCCCTCTGCATAGGGAGGTAACTGCTAGCATTTCCTACAGCAGCCATGCGATGGCTGGAGTGTGTCTGACTCACAGTGGATCTGGGCCTGAAGTTTCCTTTCTTTTGTTTTGTGCCTTCTTATGTTTGCATCTAAATTAAATACTAAGGAGTAATGAAGAAGAAGGATGGTCTTGTGGTTAAATGTATTCAAGCGGCAATCTGGAACTGGGGACTATATCTGGCTCCATCGCATCTATGGCCAAGGACAAATAATTTAAGACCTCTGGGTTTCAGGGTTTTCCCATTCATAAGATGAGGATGAAAGCCCTCTGTGGGTGACTGGATGGCTTGAGTGCTTTGATTCCCAGCAGAACGAGCTAGAGAAAATTAAAAAAAGGATTTCCAAACTGATAGTAAAAATAGACAGCAGATAATTATTCTGCCACTGGCTCTTCTCCACTCTGCCAGAGCAGTTCTGGTTCTCGGTGAGAAAGAGGATGCCCTGCGCTACCTGCCCCGCAGCCTGTTTGCCACAGCTGGACTACCAAGTGGCGAGACAGGCGGGTGCTGATCGACGTGCCAGTGAGACCCGAGACAGAAAGTGGTGTACGTGTAAGAGTTTATCTTCTTGCCTTGCTCTGTAGGTGTACCTGGACAAGTAGGTTATCCTGTCATGCATTCAGGAACAACACTGAGCAAGAGCAAAGCAAGAGTCAATCTCCGGCTTTCTCTCACTACTCCAGTGGGCTTTACAGCGTGAACGGTGAATAGTGGAGAAACTGCATATTTATTCATTCTGATTTTGCTTGCTGTAATGGGAAGTAATTCCCCTGAAGTCAGGGCGTCTGTAGTGGTGTAAGAACTGTATCAATTTCTGTGCCTTCAGGCTGATGAGAAAAATAATATATAACCATACCATAGCAAATGTGTATAGAAAAGGCCTCAAGGCAGGGAAACATTCTGTAAATTATATAAAAGAAATGTATTTAGAAGACGAGCATTTAAAAAAGTAGAAGCCTGAGGAAGGCTTGTGGTTTGGCCACTATACAGAGCTCTCCCCAATATTTTGCCTTTCCACCTCAGCACAGAGCTCTTCTAGAAGCAAGCCTCCTTCACTGGCCACCACCGACGGGCCAGAAAAGTTCGCAATAAGGCAAAAATGTTCGATCCCAGTAAAAGATGGATGTGTAAGAGAGGTAGTTGGAAAATGTCATCAGTCATCTTTTTGGCTGCTCCAGGTTCATGGTTAGTGCAGGAAGGCAGACCAAAAGTGGGAGGAAAAAGAGGAAGGAGGCTGAGGAACTGAGGAGACAAAACCTATGACTGTAGCAGAGGGCAACTCCCTCGTACGGCAAAATTGGAGCACAAGGCCCAGCCACGGCCTGTGACCTTCCCTGCCCTGCAGCCGCAGCCCCGCATGGGGACGTCCCACTGCGCACCCCCTCTGCTCCGTGACGCTGGCCCCGGCACCCCAGCAGCTGGAGGTGACCGAGCAACAGGTAGGGAACCGAGAAAGCGGGGTAGATGGAAGCTAAGAAACCAAAAAGGAGTTCAGTAACATGGGGGTACATAATAAGGATGAAAGGGGGAAGAAAACAACGTTGCTTTTTGGCATCAAGAATGTGATATGGGTCGTTACTCCTTAAAAAAAAAAAAAAAAAAAAAAAAGGGCATTTGATCTGGCCTCCCTGGGGTGACATGGCTGCAGTTATTCAGAATTGGCAGCAGCCACAGGTCGCTGGGTGCAACCAGGATGATGCCTCTGTCCGGCAGGTGATGAAGGAGAAGTAGTAAGGAGATCATGAAGAAATGATTTCTTTTTGGTCTGCTTTCATTCTGAAGGGGTGGGAGGCTCGAGGGGGGCAGGGAGGGGAAAGAGAGTTCACACCTCCTGTTCTTTGCCTTTTTTCATCTACAGTAGAGGATTTGGGTACATTCCACACACAGCCCACACCTGATTAGTTAAAGGGGATTATATTAATGCAACTTGGAGCGCAGGCAGTCTTTAATCAGCTTTAATTCACAGAAACATATTAACAGCAGTGATTTTTTAATATTTTTTTGTTTAAATCACTACAAGCATGCCCTTGGAGAAGATTGCAGCAGTTTTACGGCAAGAGCTGAAAGCTTTGCGAGCTTTGTGAAGGAAAACCCCACATTTGCCAGTTTGACATTGACCTCTTAAGTCAAGCCCAGAGAGATTCACTCAGTAAAGGACAGAAAGAAAGAGGTTATTCCGAGTAGTGGCCATGGGAGGAGGAAGGGTCAGCTTGCTCTAGGGAGTTGAGGGTGGAAGTTCTTCACTGGAAACCCACCAGGGAAAGTACCAGTACTGGGCTGGGAGAGGGTGACTGGGGGATGGGGGAAGCATTTTTAAGGTATGGAGGGAATAAGGGGAGCAAGCCCAGGGAAGCAGTTGGGCTGGGGGGATTGTGGTGCTGGTGGATATTTAGACAGCTACATCACCAGTCCAAAATATCTCAGTTACTAAAAGCTGCCTGCAACTTATTTGCTTTTTCCAAGAAGGAAAATATTATGTCTTGTGGGAAGTCATGAGGATGATATATCCAAGAATATTGCATATTTGATCACTAATAATATAAAGTAAACATCTTTTAAATATTTCCAGCAACATCTGTCCTAGTTTAACTACTGGTTCATGTTGCATTCCTTTATGGAATAATACTCATCCCAGAAAGCAGAGCGTGTGTCACTGCCATCCATTACAAGAATTAAACTTGTGGGATTTTCCCTGTCTATTGAAGCTCAATTCCCTTCAACCTTTAAAAAATGCTTTCTTCTCATTTTCTACCATTGCATAATCCTGATTTTCCAAAAGTTTGAGTGCTTGCCTGTAATCTTATATGTTTAATATTTGGCTTGGATAAAAAAGGAGCATGGTGAGATAGTGATTTCACTCATACTGGGGGAAAAATTCAGAAAAAGGAGCTGCACCAGTTTAATAGGAATACAAGCTTAATTTTCTGGGAAAACAAAACATCTTAAAACCAATAAAAGTCATTAGCCTCATTCTCCAAAGCGGGGGGAGGGGGAGCATATCAATAAATTACTTAAAGCTGAAAATAGCAAACAATGGCAAAGAAGAATGTGGACAAAGCCATGGATACTGAGGCCACACCAACAAGGCATATTTGTCGTGTGCTGAGTTATATATATATATATGCTAAAATAGAATGTAATATATTAAGCAGGTATATGTGTTTGCAATTTGGAGAAAAACATTTCATTTTTACTGACAAGCACTGCATTGTTTGTAGATTTACTATTTTTGCCAAAAAAAGTAGGTTTTTTTTTTTTACAGCAGAATTTACAATACATCCTTCTTCTAAGCAAAAGTGTGGGCATATCACAACTGAAATAATTCTTTTTTTTCTGTAAAAACAACCTTCCTTTCTACCAGTGAAGATCCAAATTTTTTTGTTAGAGTAAAAAAAAACAAAGGAAACAAAGGAAACCCTTTTCTGTTACTAGAGTAGTAAAATTCCAGCAACTTTAAAAAGTTCTGGATGTGAATTCTCTGTGACTTTGAATAATGCAGAAAAGTCTTTGGAGGCCATGAAATACAGACATCTATTGGTCCTTGAACTACATCTGAAAAAGTAAAATTTTTCTCTCGCCAATATACAAAGTGGCTTAGAAAAGCAAACCAAAGAAATGCAAGCACCTTATAGCTCCATCAGCGCTATAAAGAAACCGAGGCGTCTCAAGTACCAGTTTCCCTATAGGGATGTTTGCCTCTCTTGTATCATATACCGGGAATGTCGCTGGTCCAAGTTTGGGTAAACTGTAAGATGAGGGTTGCTGAAGTTGTGCAGAAGGAGAAAAGTCGGGAGGGAGAAGGAAAACCCTGAATTTCTCAATAAGGCAGATGTCCCGGCGTGAGATGGGGCCGATCTGTTTTACTGAGATGGTACCAGCTCAGTCACTCCCGTGGCAGCAGTTCTCCTTGTTCACGCAGCGGTAAATCCTCCCACTATCAAGCTACGGACTGGAAAAGAGTTGTTTAGCATTTCGGGGCCTCGGTGAGCGTTTTGGCTTGCTCACCCAAGCAAGAGAGCAAGGAAGAGAGCATGGTTGTATGAGGCTGGGTTTCCCTAATGGGGGTGTCTACTCCTGGAAGAGGTCAGTTTGCCTGCTGATGCTCCTGTGTTGACTGTCCACGCTACCGGCATAAATCCCCTCGCTTCACGTTGGCACCGAAACCAGCACCCTGGCACTGGACTGCTGTTATCACCACCTCTCTTCCCTGCAAAGGCTGTTGGACTCTGCTTTTGCCTACAGAAGTGAAACAAAGGGTAGTGGGACTGAAACAGCAAATACAGCCAGACTTTGATTTTTTTCTTTTCTTTTTTTTAAGATTAGATGCAGACTCTGCAAATCGGAGATAGCAAGACTGACCTAAAGATACAGAGTTAGTTTCCATAGCAATGAGACCTATGAGTTCTCAAAATATTCAAGTCTCTCTTAGGCTAGAAGCAGATAAAAATAATTTGCTTACATAAGGGCATGGCAGATCTCATCCAGCAAAGCGCTCGATTTTAAGCACGTGAGTATCAGGATAATGTATCTTCATATGTACCTGACAGTTTCGCTTGCTGGGAAAGAAACACTCTTGGAGAAAAGTGCCTTTATGTCCCTAGCTAGCTCTTTTTCAGCCCTGAGCCCCCGCCCAGGACCTTTCCCAGTGCTTCCTGCTGTCGAGCTACCTTTAATGCAGACTTTGGGTTTTTCTATGGGACGGATGAGTTCCGCTCCACTGGGGACGAGAGGCAGGGCCGAGCACCGCTCCTTCCTCCAGCCTCCTCTCTAGCTTGGCCGGGGGCACCTTGGGCCGGCCACCTTGCGCTTCGGGTGACATCAGATAGGCTGGTGAAGAGGAAGGAACGCGCTCCGAAAATGCGCGTACCGAACAGGGATGTACTCGCAGGGACCCTCCTTCTCCCTTCTCCCCCTGTCCCTTCAGCAAGGGCTAGATGGAGTTACAACGTGACCGGTTGCGGACAGCATTTCCTAACCACAGGCCCCACCGCATCCCGGCAGGATCCCCCGCATCCACGGGGCGGCGTGGGAGGAAGGGGAAGTCTCTGCCGCCATGCCGAGTGCGCCGCTGCGGCAGCGCAGCATGGAGGTACATCTGGCTACCCTGTAGCTGTCCCCAGCAAACGCCACGCTGCTGGTAGTTAACCTAACGTAAGCTGGATGGAGCTCATCCAGAATAACATTGCAAGGGCAGGGCCACAAATTCAAAATACTTCCATCTTCCATTTTCCGTTGTTTTGCTGTAAAAAGGCATAGGAAGCCACTGGTGGTACTAAATCGTGTAATAGCTCATGAAACTGATCTCCGAGAACACCAGGTTCTCTTAGAAAAATCTGAAATATGTTCCTTGTACTCATGAATTGCACCAAATTTATTTAGCTTAGAAATGCTTGTCACAAATTAGCACTGATTGTGAGACTGAAGAGAATCAGGACTGAAAGTTATGGCGGGGAAAGGAAAAAGCCTATGGTGAAAAGTAATTCCCTGAATATTTCAGGCAGGTTTGGTTTTTTTTTAAAAAAAAGGGTGTTAATGACTTAAAGAATCTCAGCATATTAGGAAGAAGTAATTCAATTTTCTAATAGTGCAACCTTTTGTGAGACACTCCATTAGCTAATTGAGCACATTTAATTTATTCGGTTCCAACTTGGGTGACACTGTTTCCCTATCCACCTTCCTCTGGTGAAAAGCAAATAAAACATTCCCCCACAGCAAACTGCTGCTTCCTTGTTCAGCAAGCAGTTTGAGCTAGGATTACTTTCCGAGCGCTTAACAAGGCGCGCGTTTTCCGAACGCTCGACAAAACCGGCAAAGCTGGCTGCCGTCTAGCCGGCGCTGGCAGCCATTTTCGTGCTGTAGCCCACCGCCAGGCGACGTGGGCCTCAACCCACGCGCTCCTGCGATAACTAAATGAGCAGTAAGTTGACGATGGCTTCCTATTCCCGGCACACAAGGAAGCACACCCGTGCCGTGGCTTAGCGATGACAGCTTTTGGAGACCAGCCGGCCCTCCTGTTCCTGGCGCCGCTGCGACGAGCGGCGGCGTGGACTTCAGGCTGGAGGGGCTGCTCGGGCGTCTCCCGGCAGCTGCAGCAGCACCGCTGCCACTCCGGGCTGTGCGAACGGGCGAGGGGGAAAAAAAGAGACCGCTTCGTATGTGGGAGCTCCGCTACCGCGGGGCAGCTCCCCATCGCAGCACAGGCAGGTGAGAGCAAAGGGGAGGGAGGAAGCGGCTGCGCAGAGCCACGGCCATGCGCCCGTCTGCGTGGCCTTGCCCTGCCGCGGCACGTCCGAGGCCATGCAGAGACACGGCCCTGTCTGCCGAGCAGGGTCCGGGCACCCTTCTGCAGCCTCGGGAGCCGGCGGGCACGCCTGGAGACCCGCTGCGGTCATCACCTGCTGCTTCCCAGGCTAGTTCCAGGGAATTCAGGCGTTTCCCATTTTCCAGCGGAGGACATCGCCTTGCACTCACTAATGTGCTGATTTCCCGGTGGGTTAATTCTTGTGGTAAGCAGAGGAGGTACAACAAAACTCCTCGAGCGGTCTTTCTCCATCAACGCCCTTGGTCCTTTTCACCGTTCTGTGCTTTTCTGAGGTCTCCACTATGAACGCCTGAGCAGGCAAAGCTCCTCGTCGTGGGGGACCTCCTAAAGTCTTGTACGTTGCTGGCATGGCCTGGGCTCTTTCCACATGCATGGCTTTGCTGGAAGAGCTCTGCCAGTCTCGTAAGGGCTTTTTCTACCGTCACTCTCCAATTTCTGTAACACATACCTGGCTGAAGATGATTATTGCTAATTATTGCTTTATAAACCTGAGATTTCTTTCAAGATGCATTAATCAAAGTAACCGGGAAAATTAATTCTCACTGAAAACTAAATGGGGTTCTGTGAAGCAGGACAGTCTCTTCAAAGGGGATTAAATATTCCCCAGAGAGCTCTTCTAGCTGCTTGAAATGTATTGTAGTTTGGCGCTGGAATACTTCTCTTGATTTATGACAGAATATCAGCTGAATACTCTATTGTCAACGGTTTTCTGCAGCAGTGGGTGCCATGGTAGGCTTTCATTAGATCTGTTGAGCTTCGAAGTCAAGCATGCCAATAATTTTCTTATTCCAGGAATTTGCAGAGAATGTCCTCATATGGCATTGATTAGAGCAAATTTAAAAAAATTAGTAAGCGGTTACCATGGGCTTTGGTACCAACATATTGCTTATCTTCAGCAGCCTCTTGAATCATTCCTCTCTCAAAAAGAAACAAAACCAAAATGTGGTACAGTGTTAACCTTGAGGCATACGTGCCCCTCTCCAATAGTAGTGGGAAGGAAGACTAGGACCATTTCCACCTGGAAGATTTAGGTGGAGTTATGACAATGAAACTAGAGAATGTGGAAAATGACAATCATTACTTGCTTCCACATTGTGCAAGGGTTGCAGCGACAGTGAGCTTGGCAGCGGTTTGACTCCTTTAACATTTTGAAAAGAATTGCCTAAAGACGTAATAAAGTGTCACTTAGAAAAATGTTTTTCTGCAGATTTTTTAAACAGAGGAAGAGCTGTTGGAAAGGTAAGGGATGATTTAAAACTCATCTAAAGGTCACAAACAGAAAACAGAAGAGGGATAAAACCCGAAGTCCAAGACAGACTGTACCTCTCAGATCACAGGACACAGATGCAGCCAGGGTAGCAAATAACACTGTCAAGGTTCAATCTTCAGTAATAAGCTGGTTTTCTAAACCTAAATTGCTTGAGTGAGATAACCACATGCATTGCACCTGTCTTGGGGAGAGAAGCAACACAGTGCAGCGTATGTGTTTGTCAGCAACACCTACACCCTGAGCAGCCTTTATCTGAATGCCTGTCATGCTTACCTGCAGGTAGGACTTGGACCATTATGTTGGGAAAAGTGTTGGTACAAAGAGCTGAAGCAGAGCTCCTCTGAAGCTCAGCGAAAGAGGGTGGCTTAATTGCCCTCCCTGACTTCTCTGCTTCTTGGTCTTATTTGCTCGGTGTAGTTGTTCAGGTCCTGTGCAATCGAACAGTAAAAATGTCAGTCATAGGCAAAGCGGTGACAACTCCTTAGGCAGTTTCTTTTTCCTTAACCCACAGAATTCAAGTAGTGTTGAAATTGTAGCTCATGATTTGCCTAAGCTGTACTGAAACCAGTAGCCAGACAAAGGCTTTGAACTGGCCCATGTCCTCCAGTTTGTCTCCCCACTCACAACTGTCCTTCCCTTCATCCCTGCTATTCTGTTCTCCTCTTTCTCTTTGTTTTCCTTAGGACTGTACTAAAAAAATGCATCTGTCTGGTGGCCTCCTTCAACTGCTGAAGAATTTAGACATGTACTTGAAAAAATAAGAATCCCTGTTCCCAACCAAAGGCTGAAAACAGAACCCATTTGACGTGTGAACCAGCGCCGCAGTTGCCGTACTGGTGAGCCTAAGCATCGGGGAGCAGCTGCTTAGAGAGAAAACTGCATTTCCCTCGTGCAGGTGTCGCAGCCCGGTTAGAGACGTTAGGAGGAGGCAGCTGGGTAGACGTTGGTGCTGGGACTCAGGCGTGCCAGTTTATCCCCTTCGCTCAGGGGGAACGGGACCAACCAGCGCTCCTGCGGCCGTCACGGCAACCCATGGCGCTGAGGGGGACGTGGACCCGGCGCTGCAGGCTGAGCAGGGGCAGGCTGCAGGCGGCCCTCCCCGCCCCGCCCCAACAGCCCCCCAGGCTGCCTCAGCTGCCATCCTGAGGGGACAGCAAGGCAGCCTGCGTGGGGACATCCATCACAGGGGGGTTACATTTTTGGGGGCTGTTTTGTTTTTTTTTTCCCCTGATAAGTCATGTTGAGAGATAAGGGGAGCACATAGCAGCTCTGTTTCTCAGAGATGTCAGAGGAGATTAAACCGAAGTTTTCTGTGGCTTTCTCCAGCAGACGTGAGCAATTCAGTGTACAAACCCTAGTAAAAGGAGCAGCAGCAAATTGCTCCCAAAAACTTTAACTGAGTTTGACTCCACTGTACTGTTTCCCCAAAAGGGAGATGATTCCTGCTTTGGGGAGGTTCAAGCTCCCAGGTCACTTTTTCCTGCTACAGCTTGAGAAACAGAGCTTCACTGAGCCTGTCTACCTGCTCTGTACCAGCTGTGTGTGTCCAGGCTCAAGTTCACCGAGTCAAGTGCCTCAAATCCATCGAATCCATATTGCCTTTAGGGTCAAAATCACACGTCCCCGACCCACCTACCCCGCGCTTGCTTTTCCTTCTCAGGAGAGGTAGCCTGGCTATTTCTAGCAAGTGTAAGTGACATCAAGGACCAGGGGATTTGGGCCAAGCGTAAGGTCAAAGCCAACATGACAAAGCAATTAGATAATCAGCTTCTGAAATCAGTGGCTCTTAGGCATATGTAGCCCAGACACCGCGGTGATTGTCACGTAGCGGTGTTGATGCCGAGGGTCTGTTAGCTGAACCAGCAGCTCCTTGCTCCAAGCACAGGCGGTGTTTGGGAAGGGCAGATGATCTGCCTTCAGTCCCTCTCCTCCCTGCCGTGGCCATTAGAGGTGGCAGGGCAGGCGGAGTTGTCCTCTGGGTTGGGTTTGGCCCACGGGTCACAGTGCAAAGCTTTCCGTGTTAGGTGAGCGCTGATCACTGCAGAAACATTTAGATTATTATCATTTGATGTAAGCTTAATCAAATTGGTATTTTAAGGTTTTGGTTTTGTTTTTTTTTTTATGGCCCTAGTTGTCATGGAAACAAGCACAATTAAGAAAGAATAAGCTAGAGTAAAAGTCAGAAAAAAGAAGCAAAGCAAAGCAACTGTTTTGATCAGTAACTTAGAGAATGCTGCTCCATGGGTCTAGTGTGGGGTTTGTCAGGACTAAGGCTGGGGGAGCCAACTGCAATTGCATCCAGCAAACCAAACTCCACACACATCGTTGACTGGCAGAGACATCCTACGCTGAACAATGTGGTTAGGCTCAAACACGCTCAGTCCAGGGACACAAGCTTTGTGATGAGGTCCCTTCTTGTATTAAAATAAAATATGACTTTTTGCTATCTTATATAATTTTCCTTGCTCTTAATAAGCACTTCTGCAGAACTGTGAGTGTGCGTGACACTTCACCCATCAGAGAAATTGCTTCCCTGCAGCGATTGCTCAACGGGGGTGGGGGCAAGGGCTTCTTGCGGTGAGATTGCGTAGCATGAAAGGCAGCTAGCTTCGGAGATGGAAGTGCATAGCCCTTCTGCACTGCATTGATTTTCACTCTCTAGCTGTTATGAAATAGGGCTGGGTAGTTGTTTTTGTCATTAGCTTATTTACTGGAAAGCAGCTAACAACATTTATGAGTTTGAGTTCAATTTTGCAAAACTTTCTAAGCGGTAAAAAAGAAAAATGTAAAACCAGTTTCAAAATGTCCTTTTTTTCTATTTTGAAGGGGAAATAAGTGGGTTTGGTTTTCCAATCCTTGAAAAATATTTTTGTTTTGGTTTAACTAAAATATTTTCTCTTCTGTGTTTTCAAGTTCATTGGCCAAATACAAATAACAGGTTCTTTCATCCTTTTCCATGGAGACAAAGAGAGTGTCTGTTCGTTCTGCCTGTCATTTTAACTAAGGAATTTCCTTTGCATTTATTCAAGCTGATTGTTGTCTTTCTTCTATCTGAAGGGTTACTGTATTCTTTATCTTGAATAATTCACGGTACTACAAAATATTATTCATGTCTCTACAAAGAAATTATTTAAAACATCATCTAGAGAAATCATCCTCAAGAAACCAAAAGCATTTGTCTATCAAGAGAGTGAGTTTGGTGCAATCAAGGAGACACAAATAAGGGTTGCGAAGTGTCATCACTATGGTGACAGCATTAAGGCCCTTGTTCAGAATGCAATGTGCTTTCACTTTCAGAAATTTGGGGGTGTTAACGCTGGCAGAAGCACTGCGAGTTAAGAATTACCACTTTGTATAATAGGTTTGAAAGCATTATTCTAATAAGGCTGGGTATCTTAAACATGCTTGGTTAGACTATCTCAACAGCGTATCTATGGTGTAAAGGAGAGTAAATATAAGCTCTGTATTTTAGCTTAAAATTTGTTGAAGATCATCTGGTAAATAATGAGCTAAAAGCTTTATTTTCCTAATAAATTGTTCTAAAACCTATTTATTTTAACTTCACTAAGCAGCTTAAATTATTTTTTTTTAATCTGTGTTGAGAGCAATATCTGCAACTCAGAAATGGGAGTAGTGAAATTATTTGTTGATGCTTAGATATTTGAGAGAGAGACTTGGAATCAATGTCTGCTATTGATTTTACATGAAGAAAATAGTTCATATCCATTTTAGTACTAGAAAAAAAACCACTTAGAAATACGAAATAGACCATAAAATTTATAGACTATAAAAAAGAAACCCTGCTGAATACTGAGAGTTCATTCTATATTGGAGAGTTCATTTATGAGTAGACAGCTGATAATGGAAAAAACCCTGTTGTATTATGCTAAATCTAACTGCCTTTTGAGGAGGGGGCAAGGCAGGAGGACCTCTGGTCACCTACGCAGAGCCCAGCTTTTGCTGGCCTCTCTCATGGCTGGAGCTGCAGAACATGTCAGGCTTGGATAGTACATTAGAATGAGAGGAAATGGCCTCAAGTTGTGCCAGGGGAAGTTTAGATTCAGTATCAGGAAAAATTTTTTTACTGAGTGGTCAAGCATTGGACCAGGCTGCCCAGGGAGGTGGTGGAGTCACCATCACTGGAAGTGTTCAAAAAACATGTGGTCATGGCACTTTGGGACATGGTTTAGTAGGCATAGTGATCTTGGGTTGATGGTTGGACTTGATGATCTTAAAGGTCTTTTCCAACCTTAATGATTCTGCAGCATCTTCTCCCATAATGTAGGGAGACCTAACATCCCCCTTCCCTGCTATTAAATTCCATACTGTGTGTCAGCACATAGCAGTGCCCCTAGGACATACCTGCTCACACTGGACAAGTCTTTCCTGATGACTGCTGCTTCCTAAGAATACACAGCTCTGTGCAAACGTACCAAAGTTCCCCTTAGTACTGCACACTGGTGCTGTTTTGTTAAGGAGGAAGAGAATTCAGGTGCACGTTGTTAAATTCAGAAAAGCAATATCACAAAACTAGTGTACAGGTATAACACACACTTGTACCTTTACATGGAGGTTTTGAATATGTGTAATATATATGCACACCTTTATTTGTGTTTTCACAAGTTTGGACTCACACCAGATTCGTTTCAGCGGGAAATGTTTTTTGAGTAATGGCAGGAGATGTTAGTCAATACAACACTTCTTGCCAGGACTGTAAGTCTCTTCAGACTTTCTCTTCATGCAGAGGAATGATCAACGAAGACTCAGAGTTTGACCCAGAATGTGGGTCAAACCCACCAGTGACAGATGATGTACAGCAGGAAAGCAAAAAGGCTGTCCTCGGGGATGAAATGGGGATTGCAGAGTGCCTGAACGCTGCTGACTTTTAGCTCCTTGCATCACATCAAGCCACAAAGAATCAACCCCTAGAAACTAAAGATTTATCAGTTTTGTACTGATACCGCTTCCTTTCAGATGGATCTGATACAGCCAGTCTTCTTAATTCCAATGGCTAGTTAACTTGGACAAGTAGCTCCATCCACTTAATACACTTCCACCTGCAGCTACTTTCATCCCGTGCTCCTTAACGTACTTCTTTGCTTGTGAGCAGCTGTGAGTAGGGGCAAACAAATGGGGGGAGTTCCTTCTCTCCCTCTTCTCTGCATCCAGGTGGGAGGATCAAAAAGGAAACTCTACCCCTCTCTCTTGCTTTTCTTCCCCCCTGGGGGGGCAGTCTGTTGTGTGCTTGGGAAGAGAACATTGGATGCCCATGAGGACCAAAAAGGGCAACTGTTTGGAGCTGATAACCCAGTGGCTGGTCTCATCTACTTGAGGGGACTCCAAGTCAGCTACAGATTCAAGAAAGCCCTACAACTTTTCTTCAAAGGTCCTCAAGAAGCGCAAAAGACCACTTAAGCTCAAAAGTTGGTTTCACATGAGCAGATATTAAGGCAAATTTTGTAACTGCAGAAAACTGACTGAAACCAGACTCTGAAAGGTTTGTACACACACCTAATCCTGCTCGCTCGGTCCATGTGGCATGAGTCCTTTCTTCCAGGTTCAATCCTTTGATAACCTTTCACCAGCTTCCTGGATTCCAGCAAATGCTACACACTGTCCTTTGGATCCCCAAATTATTTTTCTTTCCATCACTTCAGGATTACTCTGCGTCTGTTACTCTCAGCAGTTTTCTAATCCCACTTATGTCACAGCTTTTCAGTTCCCAAGATTTCTCATTTCTACCTGCTTTTTCTAGCTGTCTCACACTGTCCTCGGGAAGTTTCCTCCCTGCCAAGCAGGCTCATTTGCTCCCAGGAGGAACCAATTTCCCTTCCCCTCGCCATGTCCACTTAATGAGCTACGTCTATTTTCAACATGGTGTATTACAGACAAAACCCATGAATAACTTCTGTACTTTCTCTATTTTTGGTGTTTTAAGAAGCGTATACTTGGAAGGGTATACAGTGTTCAATGTAGACACAGTGCAGCACAATGTAAGAGCACCTTAACTACTGAAAAAGCTTGTTTTAAGGAAAAAAAACATGGTAGTATTTTTTCATACAGCCCTAAAAAAACCAAAACCCTAGCCTATTCTGGGCTCCTAAAACTACTATGCAATAAACATAGCAATGTTAAATATACCCATATCAACATGTGTGAATTTGCATGTGTATGTATAAGAAAAATGTGATGTGCTTCATATCTACATATATAAATAGAAACTAAATTTTTTTCAGGCATCAGGCTGTAGGACTTTTTATTATAACCTTATGCAAATACAAATTCAGCTGCAACTAGATGTGTAAGTAAGAGGTTCAAAGTGAGGACCTAGAACAAGTGGAAAGAGGAACAAATTCAGGTGTTTGAAGCTTGCTACCTACTTCTGCATCCCACACCCCGTGTGGCACGGAATAACATGCCGGTTTGCAGAGTTACCGGGGGTCTTTAAGCACCTGCAAGCACTCAAACCCTGCAGGATCCTGGTCACACAGAGGCTGCGAACGTGATGCTTTGGGACTCTTGGCAGCGTTTGGGAATCAGCCGGGTGGGATCACTTGATGGCTCATGTCATGTTAGACTTCACTCCCTGAGAGGGTGGTCAGGCATTGGAACAGGCTGCCCAGGGAGGTGGTGGAGTCGCCATCTCTGGAAGCGTTCAAAAAACGTGTGGATGTGGTGCTTCAAGACATGGTTTAGGGAACATGGTGGCCCTGGATCAATGGTTGGACTTGGTGATCTTGAAGGTCCTTTCCAACCTTAGTGATTCTGTGATTCTGTGAAATAGCTCTGGCCACACCTCTGTCTACTCTAGTCATGTGAGAAAATCCAGCCCGTAGCCACTCGGCCCTTAAAAGCAACTGTTGTATTATGTTGAGTGGGATGTTTTAATCAGGTTATTTTTTAAGCATCATTGTCCACCTGGGAGCCTTACTTCGGGCAAACTTACAAACATATTTCTTGAAGCTCCTAAAGGCCTAGGCTGATGTTTTGCTTTGCACAGTTTTTAATCCCACAGCTGTATTGTCTCTTGTTCCTTGCTTAGTCCATGAATAACCTCAGCCCTAATGAATATTCAGAATGAAACGGCAGAACACAACTTTCTTCTGCCTTCCGCAACTCAGGTAATTCCATATACAAAGTCTTCCTTACCTTACTTCAGTCTGGAGATGTTTGTTGGTGAAATGGCTGAGCTCCCCCACACCCCGCCCAATCTCACCAGGTCTGGGGGGTGACAGGTATGAAGGATGAGGGGCCGGGCACCACAAGCGGTTAGCATCACTGGTACCCTCTGTTGCTGGAGGTGTTGCTCCTATGTAGGGAGTACGTTCAGGCTTCCTTGTTCTGTAATCACGTATAGCATCTGGGCCTTATAGACAGAAAAGACAGAGAAACTCGCTATTTAAATTATTTTTGCTACTAACCTATTTCAGTATGCTTTATTTTCTTTTATCTTACTTATAATGCAACAATTTTATATAGCTGTTCCACTTTGCAAGAGCATAGTACTTGCTATACCTTTTGTCAGAGTGTGTTTCCTGGAGTGAGGGTCACATATGGGTTTTTTCACTGAAACATTCCTTTTTCCTGCTCTAAAAATCTGGCTATTGAAAAAGGGACATGACATGAAAAAAAATTAGCCTCCTTCTGGTAAAAAGCAACTTTTTGTTATTTTTTAATTGGGTGCCTACTTGTTAAAATGGTGCTTGGCTTTCAGTTTTATTTATATAAACATGTTCAAGAAATGAATACATATTAGCCAAAGATATGAATTTGAAGTGGCTTTGGTTTACTAAATTAAGTCAATATAGGTATTCTATCCAGAATTAAAGTGGCTTTAATTCATTTTAATTGATTTCAATGTCAAGTTAAAATATTGAACACGAAGTCACTTTAAATAACAAAGCCCAGTGATTTCAAGAGCCTTTCTTCTGGTCATTCAGAGACTGTCTGCAAGGAATTTTAGTGCAGAATTACAAAAGTGTCTGAATTTAGGGAGTGAGATGCTGTTCCAGCTGATCAGGCGCAGTACCAGAACAGCGAAGCCGTACCCCGCATTGCTGGTCCTCTGAGCCTTCAGGTGGGTCATCTGCCTGGGAAGCATCACAGCTCCCACCCAGCCTGAGCACCTGAGCTTTCCTTGGTTGAAACTCAAGGTGTGGGAGAGTGGAGACTAAGGCACAGAGCTAACCTCAGAGTTTCACTCATGCTGAGGATCACCAGTAGCCTCCACGCCACAACTTTCACAGTCCGTACAAGAGAGGCAATGGTGCTCTTTGCAAGGAGCTCTGTGAACTTCATAGGCTGCTGTTACAGCCTGTATGGACTAAATATAAATATCTCACTCAAGTATTTAGAAAACTGCTTTAGGAACACATAGCTAGAAACTTAACCCGAGGGCTCGTGATTGCAAGCTGTGTCTCTCACCTTTGCAGACAGGGCAAAAGTGTTATGGGAACTCATAAATCACCAAAGTCTCTGTAGCATCAATTTACAGCCTGAGATTAGTATTGATATCTTTTCTGCCCAGACTGAGGGTTGTTAGAGCTTGACAGCATCTGAAGGCAGATTCTGCCTTAATGGCTATTACAAAGCATGTGGATAATAATAGATTCAAAAAAGATACCCCAAATTTAGTATGACTAAGTTGTTAAGATCACAATTGCCTGAGAGGGACAGTCCTGTTACCATTTCCATCATCACCTCTATAACTGGGACCTTATCAGCATTCAGCCATCGAATATCATTTAGCCAGACAAACCTCACGCAGGTTTTCAGCTGAGGAGCAAATATCTGTTGTCCATGTCTGTGAAAATAAAAAGTAATGCTCTAGAAATGTTTCATCATTATAATGGAAGACACATCTTTGGGCATCAACCAGAGCTGCTTTTGCACCAGGCTCAGCCCTAAAGCTTTGTCACACAGAGAGATTATAAAGCGTAGAGTTCAGGCCTCTGGAAAAGCCACAAGCCATGTTTTCAGTTAAAAGGACAAACCATCAGAAGTGTGCTGACAAAGTCTCCTACTGGAGCAGCAGCTGATGATGCCAGACGACTTCATTGCTGGTGCAAGATTTAAATCAATTCCCTGCTGGTCTACTGATATTTATGTTACTGCTTTAGCTAGTAGAGCTGTATTGATCCAGGCTGAGGATGAAAAAAAATCATTCTCCAAGCTACCATAGTTAGCAGAAAATAAAAACAAAGGTGCAAAACAGGAGGGTGAGTTTTCACACGGAGCAGCTGTTGAAAACGGATGAAGCAAAACTGGAACAGAAAGGAAGTCTTTCTGTGAAACGCTTGGGGAGTTATTCCAGAATATTTTCTATAATTATATGTTAATCCAACTGAACTTCCAAGTGTAGATAATACTGGACTCCTACTCCTAAGCAAGGGATTCATTTCCAAGCCATGTGTCTTCTCAGGACCCATATTGACTGAAAATAGATCAACTGTGTGCAGAGACAGTTGGAACAAAGATCACTCCAGTTCAGTTCAAAGTCAGGTTAGCCTCTCAGTAAAGGCTGATGATTTTGGGTTTGACTGTATTGCATTAACAGGGAAGGGCACCTTTTAAAACCAGATTCGGTCCTATTCAGCATGGAGCTACATTTTAAGTGTGGGTAGTCCCTGCAATGCTTCCTTCAACGGCGTATTTGTATCTCCAGCGTCCTGTAATTAGCAGCTGAGCTCTGAGGAGCAGGTACTAACTCAGCCTGCTTCTCCGAGTTAATAGGCGATGCACGGTGTGGTTCCAAGGCCTCTGCATGATGGAGTCCTGCTAATTTATAACATTTTTCACTATTCATTGAATGTGATGGGGAAATTTTCCCAAGATTGTTTCACTAATCCATTTTACAGCACAGCCCAAGACAGTCACATCAGCAGAAGTGCAGAGGCAGTGGACTGTGTCATAGGTGCAAAAATAAAAAGCAGGAACCTCTTAAATCAACGATGCTGCCAGAGGAAATACAGCTTGGAAAAATCAGGATGCAGTTCCATCAAGTTTATTATTTTTCAACTCCCTAACCTGGGCTCTCATGTAACTGTACATTCCCCTTTCCGGAGAAGAATCTTCACTAATTGCGTGTGTTATTGTTCTGTCTGGGCTTCAGAAGAAACAATGTATTTGAATAATCGGTAGGAATCTAATTGTAATTTAATAGAAAGTCAAGCAGTCTGCTGGTGCTTCCCACTGTGTGATTGATACTCTGTTAGGAATGCCTTCTTGTTTGTCATCCAGAAAGCAAAGTTTAGGCTTGGATTCTTCCTTGTAGAATAAGGCAAAGGGTAAAAAAAGAAAATAAATTATAAATGTCCCATTAATAAGGATGAAGATGGAATATATCTGTCACTGGGAAAATCCTCAGCTTGATTCCCGAGGGACTGCCTCTCAACAGTTTTGGCTTAGCAAAGGCATTTGAGCAGGCTATACTTGGTCAGATAAAGAGAGGCGCTGCTAGCAGTGCACACTCTGTGGAGACTTGAAATCTCTGCAGTACACTCCCCAGCCTGGTCCAGACGCACCGATTCTCTAGGCATGGTGAAAGACATATTTATTTGATCAAGGTTTTGGAGAAAGCTGTGGGTATGTTCTCAGAATGATGAACGGGGGAAGAGATGGTGGTAAGAACGGTAAGAATGACAATTATCTAAGTAACACTGAGACTGGTTTTCCAGACTGGTTTTTCACTGCTGAACTATTAATTATAAGCTAGCACATTAAATTTTATTTATACTAATGTAAATAAATAATCATATAAATCCTAACAGTCTTATTCCCCAGCAAGCACATATGCTAGTAGGGTATATATAAATCACAGAGAACCAAATTGTTGCTAAATACAGAACCATTGCTTGAATTTACAACACCCTTTAGGGAATTAGTGTCCTCCCACTCACTCAACAACAACAGAAATAGTTCATTCTACTGGCTAAACAGTAACTTTCAGATGACAATAATTTGACCAGCTGGAGCTGGTGGTTAAGATTACCAGTCATGATGGATAGAGTTTAGCATATTTTGTGTAAGGTTTCAGAGAATCAAGGCCAAAATTGACCCTGTGATGAACATCTTTAACCTGACCTAAACCATATAAACACATAAGAAATACTATGAGTTGTGCTTGGTATTGCTCTGTTTAACTCTTTTCAAATTAATTCCATGTGTGGACTTCTTTTTCTGGAGTTTCTGGTTCCAGTTTAACTGGAACATCCCGATTGCTTTCCAGTATAAAATGGCCACAGCTGGTGTTATCTAGGAATAGCTATTTCATGAAGGCTTAATGAAAAGCATAAGCAGGCCCAAGATGTGTGTTTGCAACAGAACCTATTAATTTCCACATGAGCTGCAGGTACTCTGTGATTTGCAGGAGGAGTGAGCAGCCCAGAAAACAGAGCGCCAGGGCCAGTGATTCTGAATCAGTGATAGGAAGGTTTTCTATTCTGTCTTAAAACTGATAAGTCAAGCCAGACCGAGTGCTAAATATTAATTTGTGAACGAGAAATGGTGAAATAATGAAAAGCTTAAGCTCTGTAACAGACTATAACTGCAAACGTTACTCCAAATGCAAATATGTCTCTCCGGATTATTTCACTTCCATTATTTTCTTCAAAAGATGGAGGCAGATTTTCAGCATCATAAACTGCTTTCCATCTTTCATCCATTAAATATATCTCCTCTTGAAAGCACCACATGGCAGTCAGTAAACAGAGGTAACCACTCATCAGGGACAGCACAGGTGTTGACAGTTTCTGCATCTCACTGCCGGTTTTTTGCCTTTTCTTCTGCCTATCTTTAGACAAAAAGATATCTCAGATATCTCAACCTCCTGGATACACCCATGCAAATAGCAATCACAGTGGTCACCTGTTCAGTGCAGGAATCCACCCTCTGAGAACCACCCTGAGATCACCATCTACTACGAGCCACCCGCACTGGGTGGGATGTCACATGCCATTTCTTTGCAGTGCCACCAACTCCAGCCCCACCAGCTCCAGCCCCCCCGCCTGCCTACCCAGGGCTGCCCATGGCACTGAAACAACTGCTTCTCAACCGCATGGTAAAGTGCTTTTTTTTTTTTTCTGGTTATTTTTAACACAGATCGCATTTTCCATGTGGCCTCGGGGGGTCGCTTGGGGAGAAACAGTTGTGCCAGAACAAACAATGAGAGATGGGGACAAGTGGCTGAAGGTCAGAACTGCTGAAGCCCACGTTGCCCTGAGGAGGACGGCATCTGGAGTGGTTCTTCCACTTCAACGCATGCACAGCTGTAAATGCTTTTGGGTCCCTGGGGGGACTGCATGCAAACCAGGGGCTACAGGAATCAGCAGATGAAGGCTGGTGCAGAAGGAAGGTCTAAGTCTTTCAATCTAGCCCTCATGGAGGCTCTGAAATAGTCTCCCGTAACATCCATCTCTCTAAATTGGAGAGAGATGGATTTGATGGGAGGACTGTTTGGTGTATGAGGAACCGGTTGCATGGTCATATCCAGAGGGTAGTGGTCAACAGCTCAGTGTCCAGATGGAGATCGGTGACAAGCAGTGTCCATCAGGGGTCCGTATCCAATACAGACCAGTGCTCTTTAATATCTTCATCAATGACAGACAATGGGATCAAGTACACCTTCAGCAAGTTTGCAGATGACACCAAGCTGAGTGGTGTGGTTGACATGCCTGAGGGATGGGATGCCATCCAGAAGGACCTGGACAAGCTCAAGGCATGGACCTCTGTGAACCTCATGAGGTTCAACAAGGCCAAGTGCAGGGTCCTGCACCTGGGTTGAGGCAACCTCCGGTATCAGTACAGGCTGGGGGATGAAGGTATTGAGAGCAGTCCTGCCGAGAAGGACTTGGGGTACTGGTGGATGAAAAGCTGGACATGAGCCAGCAACATGCGCTCACAGGCCAGAAAGCCAACTTTATCCTGGGCTGCAGCAGAAGCAGCGTGGCTAGCAGGTTGAGAGAGGGGATTCTGCCTCTCTCCTCCACTCTGGTGAGTGACTCCACCTGGAATCCTGTGTCCAGCTCTGGATCCCTCAACACAGGAAAGACATGGACCTGTTGGAGCAGGCCAGAGGAGGCCACAAAAATGATCAGAGGGATGGAACACCTCTCCTGTGTGGACAGGCTGAGAGAGTTGGGGTTGTTTAGCCTGGAGAAAAGAAGGCTCTGGGAAGACCTTATTGCAGCCTTCCAGTACTTAAAGTGTTTTAAACTAAAAGAGCGTAGATTTAGACTAGATCTGAGGAAGAATTTTTTTGCAATGAAGGTGGTGGAACACTGGCACAGGTTGCCCAGAGAGATGGTAGATGCCCCATTCCTGAAAACATTCAAGTCAGGTTGGACGGGGCTCTGAGCAACCTGATCTAGTTGAAGATGGCCCTGCTCACTGGGCTAGATGACCTTTAAAGCTCCCTTCCTACCCAAACTATTCTGTGATTCTATGAAATCACAAATGGACCATCAATCGTGGCACTTGCATACAGTGTGGAAGTTCAGACTCTTGTATAGTCATGGTTCTTCTTTAGCACTTCCTTCTTTATGTTATGAAGACAGAGATAATGGGGCCCTTAGACAAAAGAAGTGTCATTTTAATACCCCAGTTAGATATCTTCAAGAGGTAACATGTATCACCTGCACCATACTTTAAGCAGTACTTAACTCTGCTTTTATTTGTTTAGCTTTTTCTCCTAAATTTGATTAAGAGCCTAAGACTGGAGGAGACCAGAAGAAATAAAAGCAAGATCTACCCTCCTGTCACCTGCTAACAGTCATTCAAGCAGTTAATCAGGATCCTCTATGAGAACGACTGAAATGATGTAGTGAAGAAGTCCTGCTTGGTCAGGTTTATCATGCAATGTATTATCTTTGCTTCTTTGAGAGGATGCTTTTGGAGGCTATATGAGAAGGTCAAACCCCTTTTGACCTTAGGGTTGCCAGTTGGATCAGGAGATCAGTAGAAATTCTAGGAGACAGCTGTGGAGGTATGTGAGCACATTATTTTTTTAAAAATTGGATCACAACAAGAGAGTTGTATATTTTTCTGAAATCAGAACAAAGAAGCTTACAGATACTATCACATAAATAAATCCCATTTTATTTTTTAGGTATTAGTTAAGGGATTTAAAAAAAAAAAATCTTCTAATCTTTAAGCCGCTGGAAATGGAACGGTAATCATAGATCTATCTGAAATATTAGGAACTTGAAACATAGATGCTTGGCTCTTTATCTGAAGAGTCCTAGAATGCATATGAATAATATGCTAATTGTGAACCAATCTGCTACCTTGTCAATCTGCAATAGCACACTTGCTCCATTACATGCAACAGAACTCTATAAATAATCAGGTGAAATTTACTTTTCCCTTTGCAAGCTACCAGTGTCATTAATAGCAAGCTGCGCGTTCTCAATTAGCTATTATGTCACTGCGATTAAGTTACTTCTGGTGCTTTAAAAATAACCTTGACTACTCCTCTTGTCTCGGAATTGCCTGGCAGAAATCATTCACAGGAGCAGCGCCTGTGTCACACAATACGGTTGCAACACGATTGGATTAAGGACAGTCAGCAAGAAGAGTCCAAAGCATTTTCCAAGATTAGTTTCTCAGGAAAAGTGCTTTCCTTGGAAAACCTATGCTCCTAAGAGAGTGTAATCCACCATCTACTGAGAGTAACAGCAATCTTACCACGATGTTAGATAAAAAGCAGGGTAGAAAAGCTCTTTGGTAGAAAAACCTCCTAGGACAGCATGTAGCACAGTAGCTGGATCGAAATAGGTTTATCCAACTTGACATTTTCCGGAAACTTGCTCTATTTTTTAATGGTATTAGCAATGCCGCGGAAGAGTTGCGTAGGTAGACTGAGAGGCTGGTTTTGTTCGTACAACTTAGGCCATGCAATTTTACCACTCTGTGCTCCTTCTGACAAGGAGTGGGGACGGCACCGTGCTGGCTTGTAGCAAACAGGCAACTCAACGTGACCTCCAGATGCTGTGCCACTGAATACACTGGTGCTGCTCCTGTACCTGGAATGTTGCGTGATCTTCTAGCTCCCCATTCTTACCAATGTCATGAAATGCTCTGTTAAAATCAGAAAAGGTACTGAAAGTGGTTGGTGTGGACGTACTTATCTACCTGTGCCATTCCGTCAATCTTAACATCTGAAAATTAGCAGTAATCTGGAATTAAAGGCAATGTATTTGACTCCATTTTTTCAGGAAGTCTAAATAAATTTTCTGTTCTCTCTCTAAGCAACGACTGAGAAGGCTGTAGTAGAGAGCTGCTAAATAACAACCTTTCTGAAGAAGGTGGATAAGGAGCAATTGCAACATTTCGTAAACCAAAAACCTAGAGTTATATTGCTAGGAATAGATTTAAAACATCAAAGAAAATTGTTTTTCATGCAGCTCATAGATAAATTGAGTCACCTTTTGCTGCAAAGAAGTGGCAAGGCAAAAACTGTGAATGAGATTTAAGAGCAATTCTGGCAAGGATATTAGATTATATGAATTCTTAATCTGAACCCAAACTGCAGGTTTTATGTTCTGGTGACTTCATACCCCAACAGCAGGAACTACTGCTGTGTATAAATTGAAGAGCACATACTCATATATTCAGTACTACTGGAATACATATACTGTATTGTATACATGTATACATATACAATATATGAATTGTAACACAATTCATACCGTCCAGATACTGTTTCTAGTACCTTGGCATTTAAGGAAGAAAGAGATCATCAAAGCACAACTTGGACAATTACTGTTTAATTATTACAAGGTAGAAGGGCACTGAAATGTGTCAGTCTCTACATTTGTACTACTCAAAAATCGCTGGTGTGAATCTGCATACAGACCACCGGTATAATTTAAAAGCAGGCTCCAGGGCAAATTCAGTTTCATTTCATAACGGTACGTATTTTTTAGTCCATCAGTTTTATTCTTCAGTCTGCTCCTCTATACCAGCGCATTTGAAATTCAAACAGTGCTGTAGGAGAAAAACATCTCTGTAGCTGCTGTGAACTAGAAACACTGAGAAATCCCTTGCTGGCGCTCAGCAGGAGGTTTCCATCCAGCCCCTCGGACCAGAACCTCGTTCTCCCCTTGAATACCGCAAGGGCTTTTTCCTCAGCGTGCAGGTGCGGGGCACGCTTTCCAAGTAACGCAAAAGCATTAGTTCTGAGAAGTTTTGAGAACCGTGGAGTGGGGCACAAGAGCTTCCAGACTGAAGAAGCGTCCAGTTCATCCGACTGCCTCCGGGTGCGCAGGCACGCGTGCACCTGGCACGCAATAAATAATCCCTTGTGGCCCAAAAACACCCAGATACTTACGTGATGTGAAAAGTGTGAACAAGGGAGGTAAGTTTTTTTCCTCTTTAGGCATCAAATTGTCCAACGAAACAAAAACCGTGGCACCGTTTTTCAATATATTTTTGGCCACGACTTAATCTTTCTCTCTGTGCTGCTTCTACTATAGTCACCAACCCGCTGCGCTGAACCAGCGTTCACCGGACACGCGCCAGCGATGCAGGCAGCCGGCAACACTGCCCTTCCCCTCTCCCCTAGGGCCCGCGGTCCTGCTCCAGGCGGAAGCAGCATCCCCACCCCGCGAGGGCATCCGAGGCCCCGGCGCCATCACCGACCCGAGACTGTCACCCTCGCCACCACGAGTACCTCCCCCACCGCGGCTCTGCGGGGAGAGGAGGGCACGGAGCGGGCTCTCCCTGCCCGGGAAGGGGCCAGCCCCTTGCTGCACCTGGGCTCCTCTGCCCGCCACCATGGCGGCTGCAGGCTCTTCCCCCCCGCGCAGGCGCTGAGGACTGACGCATTGTGTCGTGTCCTCCCCTGGCTCCGCCAGCCTCCCTGGCGCCGGCCTGGCCCCCTCCCCACCGCCAGCAGGGTGGCAGCCCTGGGGAAACGGCTCCTGCAGGTGCCCTTGGGGAGCTGACGCCAGGTGAGGCCCACGTCTGTTTCCACAGGTGCAATATGTCTGCTGGAGGCTGCCCGTTGACAAGCAAAATGGTTTGTCTGTAGGAAACTAGAGTTGTAGAGACCCCGACTTTTGGGGTTTCATCTGCTATTTGGTGCCTTCATCCAAAAAGGTGGCTCCTGGGCAGCCCTTGTGGCCCTTCAGAATCCTCCACTCCATGAAAGTGATCTAACTGGAGGCATGCAGGTCTTTTTCTAGAGTTACTTTTGCTCAGGTTCACCCAGTAATTTTGTTCTTCTTTTTCTTTTGTGCTGACAAAAGATATGGGATAAGGGAGCCCCAGACAAAAGTCTGGCTGGCGTGCCTGTCGGAGCTGCCTCGATTTCTGCCGATCCTCCAGCTGGTTCCATCTGTCGTCTCTTGTTTGTTCTTTCGCTTCTGAACACCTTAGGGCGTGAGCCATTTCTACGTGTACAAGTCCAAGGGGACCGGTACGGCACATTACAAACCCTCAGTGCTTCAGCAACACATGCAATATTAAAAATGCCCAGGAAGAGTTTTCCAACCACAACTAAGATTTCTAGTTAACAAATAAACAAGGATAGCACAGTGTTCGTTAACAGTCTAGTTAAACATACGTGGCAGCTCTGATTTGTATACTGAGGCTTTTTTTTATTGTCGCTTTAATAGTTTTCTTTTTCTCAACCATCCCTAAAGGGCAGTACCTGAGCGTTTGGTCGGCGATGCTTGTCTGTGCATGCTTGCTGGCAAATGCCGATCTTCTGAGTAAGAACGGAGCTGGTGGACACTGGCTTTGAATCACCAAGGGTTACTTGTTCAACAGCATTTTGCTCCTGGCTCCTCCTCTTGACCGTCCAGCTGCTCCTCCCAGTGTGACTTGTCTGGGTCTCTCCTCCTCTTCCCAGGCTGGCCTCTCCCATTTCTCACTCCTCCTCCCTTTACTTGCCCAACAGCTCCTTGCCCAAGCCTTTCAGCCAGATTGCCTTGCGTTCTGCCGTGCCAAGGCGAGAGCACACCCAGCCTCCGCCGGGCACCTCCAGGGCTGGCCGCAGGCTCCTGCTGTCGTCTGCAATGGTGGTCGCCAGTGGTGTGCCGCGCTGCCTTGCGTCTGGGAGCAGCACGCGCAGACAGGCTCAGGGCTGGCTTCGTCCTCCAGCCTTCCTCCTCACGGAAAAGCGTAGCCACTGGAGGTACCAGTGTGGTGGAAGAGGTGTTACACAAGCGGTGCTACGCTTGCCGGGTGTGCTTATCTTGGTTTGATTTTCATACAGGAAGGGGGATAACCTTTATTTGTCTTGTCTGTCTTTACGCTATTCAAACTTCTTCCGCAATCGACGCTGTATGTCTAATTATGAAAGTAAAAGACCACCCTTCTAATTGGCATGGTTATATCTTGTATAGAAAAAGCCTAATAAACCACAGAAAGATAAAAAATGGGAAAACATCACTGCTGTGTTGTTGGACTACAGATTAAATCATATGACTTCAAAATTTTCAGCAGCAACAAGAACAGTAATGTAATTAAAACAGTTTGCCAAAGTACATCCCGTTTTGAAGCAGCGCATGGTGGACATCAGGACTTCCTCAGGCTTTACAAACAAGCTGGGAGGGTCTGTTTCTGAGATGGAGGGAGGTATGAGGCAGCACCGCAGCTGCAGCACGTTCAGCTTTTTCTACCTGCTTAGGCTTGGTAGTTGGTTTTATTTTAAAACAGAATTTCTAAATGAACAACTGTGATAGCTGAGTGCAGCAATCTGTGAATGCAAGAGTGTATGAAGTTTCTGCCAAGGATTTTGCTGAAAGGCTGGGGAAAAAAACCCCTTATGTTTTGCTTACTAGGATTTATTGGTAGCAGATATTAATGATGCTATTTACTTGGTAGCAATGCCACTGTAGGTGGTGGGAAGATGGTAAGGCATGCTAAAGACTTTACCCTAAATATGTGATTTTCATGCTTCCCGAGGTTTGACTCTGAGGATTGTGCTTTGTCTGTCACTACACAGTGGGTTTTGTTGTTTGTGTGGTTGGGTTTTTTTGCTATGAGAATGAATATGTTTATCTGTACTTATGGCAGGTCTGAATCTGGTTTAAAAAAGTCCTGGAGATCTCAGGCAAGTCATTGTTTTATTGGAGTATTTATTGGCTTTGTCTACATTTGAATCACTTCTCCCAAGCTCAAGTTAGGGCAGCTACGCTGTGAAATACATCCAAAATAACAGCCAAATGAGCGCTAGTACCAAGTTCACTTTTGCGTGCCACAGATCTCTAACGCCACTGTTTCCAGTTGCCAGACTCTCCGCTGCAGGTTGCCATCCCTGCAGTGACGGACTGGATGCCATATATCCCCTCCTAGGTGAGCAGCAGTTGCTTCAGTCCACAGTGAGGCATCTCAGTTTCAGCTGCAAAGATTTTGGGTTACAATGCCAGGCTCCCACGTGGAACAGCTGAGGCGAGGACACATGCTTTTCTGCCAGCCCTGCTGCGGGGAGGGGGAGGTCAGGAAATCAAAGGCTGGCATTAGTAACACGATATACCATGGTAGGAAAATTCACCAGGGCTCATCTGTTGGATCCTGAACACTTTTGAGAGCATATTCAAAGTCTTTTGCTGTGGTGTGGGGTTTGGGGCTTTTTTTTTTTTTTTTTTCCCCCAGTGGACTGAGTGCCTCTATGAGTTATGCTCCAGTGAGCCACGGTAGAGCTGACCTGTTGTCCCTGGGCTCGTGGAGCGAACCACAGGAAGACGTTAAGAGGACTAACAGAACTCTGATGTAGATGACCTGCAGCCACATTAATTATTGATCATTTTAGCAGTTGATGAGTTGTGCTAAATTGATCTGTGGCAAGATAATGTGAATTAAAAGCTGCTTAAATATTTAATTCCAGGTTCTTTCTATATGGCAGGAATTTTGAATGAAGGGCTGCACGTGAGTCATGACTGGAATCAACTTTTCAATAAAGAAGAGCTATGAGAATAAAAGGTACTATCTAAATGTAAATTATGATTTATTAGAGGAGAAATTTCTTGCATGTAAACATTTTAATGGAGAACTGGAAAGCTTTCCAGATGAAATTCTCTAAATATATGGTGACAGATGGGCATTTTCCTGTTATTAATTCAGTTCCTGTGTATTTTACTTTAATGAAATCTTGCTGCACCCGAGCTAGTGCATGAGGCGCTGTAGGGAGGGAGAGAGGCTGAAAGCCTGTAGGAGGTGAGGGAGGGCTGCTGGCTGAAACTCCATGCGCTTGCTGCAGCATTGCAACGCCGTGCAGCTGGAGCACAGCTTGAGTGAAATGAATCTGTAGATGACTGGTAAGAGGAAGTAGGGGGGCTAGTTCTGACATTGGAGATATATATACATGTGTCTGTATGTCTGTGTCTGTGTGTGTGTGTGTATATATATATATATCTCCATCAGGCAAAAGAATTTGCTGATGATTCTGCACGAGGGCTTGTAACAGTAGGGGAGGACTCAGGCAGCCAGTGCCCTGCACGTCAGCAGCACCAGTTAAAATGCCTTTGACCGTCAGATGAGTCCTGTTGAATAAAGAGCTTGGCATCACTCCATCTGAAGAAGAGCTGCTCGGACCTCCTCAGCATGCTCTGATTATACCGCATTGCCCCACAAACTTTTTGGAAGGACTTTGGGGTATTGTTAACACGGTTTTGAAGGTCAGCACGCCTTCTTGATTGGCTTTAGGTGCCGCATTTGCAAATAAATTTTTCCCTGGCTTTTCCCAGCCTCTCCACAGAGAAAGATTCTTAATGTAAAGCAGGCCTGGTCCTGAAGTAGAAATGTGTTTTATTTCAGCATCATAGTGCACACAGACTATGGATTTATTAAAGATAACTGGAGTTATCTTTAGTGAGAAGAGGAGGCTCCTGCCTACTGCAGTTTTTTCCTTCCCTTTCCTTTCATCTCACTTCATTCCTCCATGTATCAGAGAGCACTTTGGCAGTTAAGGGTATTTGTTTTGTTTTTTCTCACCCTTCACAAAGGCTGTCCTCTGCTTAACATGCACATTTTTTCCTTCGGAGCCGTTTTCCTCCGTAGGGTCTCCGAGCTGGCCGGCCGCCAAACAGTAGGGTGAGCTGCATGAGAGAGACTTGATCATTGACAGGCTGTCTTACAATTTCTTTCTTGTATTCAAGATGCAGATGGATGTTATTAGAAAGGTTTTTACTTCCAATGTGCGCGGCTTGTCCGCATGCCTGAGATTAGCGCTCGATACTCGTATAATGCTTTTCATCCTCAAAAGGGCTTTACAAGCGCCGGCCCTCAGAACGCCCCTGCGAGGTAGGTGCACACATTTTGTTATATGCTTTATAACAAGGAGGGACACATGTTAGTGACTTGTTCAAAGATGTATCACACAGCAAACATTATAAAGGAAGGAAATCTTTACACTTTCCTAACATTCTGTGATGTTTTTCTGTCTAAAAAAAATCATAAGATTTCACCATGGCAGGGTGTTTTTCCATATGAAAGAAGTGATTAGTGACATCAAAAATTAAAATGTATCTCAGGTTGTAGTACTACTAGAAAAATATGCAGCATTTCTAAAATTTATGAGGACGAATTTCCTACCGCACTAACCTTCAATTAATACAGCAGAACGGGAGCCTAAGGGGATCATCAGAGACTCAACTTTGATAGCAGATTTGGAGCACTTGCCTCAAACCATACTTCAAAACAGAGGGAAATGATTTTAGGAGGAGTGATGAAAAATGCCTGTCTTCTCACTTGAAAAGGCAGTGCAGGATTTTTTTTTTTTTCTGCTTTAACTGCATGATTATAATTAAAACAGCTACAGTAACAGCAATAGTCCCAGTATGAACTCCCTTCTCCTGAAAGTTCTCATAATCCTGCATCTCGTCTTAGCGAGGGGACTGAAATAAGCCATAGCTGTGAAAGGCGCCTTTATAATTATGTATTCTCACTGAGCTTTTACTGGCACGGCTACGTTGGCATGCTTCACCTTGCACAGACAAGCCAATGAAAGTTTCAAGTGTCGACCAGCATACATAATCCGGCGAGGGCCAAGACCACTCCGTGAGACGTGGTTCCTAAACTAGGTCGGTAAGCCCTTGGAGGGTGTCTAACAATCAGTGTTAAGGGTCTTTGTGACCTCAGTGAGCCTCAGGGCCTGCATAGGTAGCTGGAGGAGATTGGCTTGGAAAACAGTAGTCACCTTAGCCCCCCCGTAAGGAATAGTTGACAAGTCTGTGACATGATGAGGCGCTTGCCCTGAATAAACCAGCAGGGACTGATTGGTAGGAGATTATAAGCATGAGGATTTGCTTTGTGGACCTACACCTTCTTTGTGCTTTCTGGGTAAATAGGTTGAGAAGAGCCTGTCTAGCTCAAGCCATGTATTTTATGCTTATTCATTTTAATTATGCTCCATCTTCCCTACTTTGACTAAGCTTTGTTTTCTTTACGATTTTTATTTTTTCACTGAGTAAATAATTGCATAATTATGTCCAGTGAAAAAAGGACTCAGCAGCATCTCAGGAAAGATGTTGAGAATTAGCTACTGAACTCTCTGGTCCAGCTGACAGGACTGTTTTCTCACTCTGCACACAGTAGGGTGAAGGAGTGGAAGGGAATAAATTAGTCATGCTTTTTTAACCCCAAAAAGAGATCCTTATTTGTTTTCCAGACTAATTCTACATCCAGATCTTATCTCCCTCTTGCTGCTCTGGGAGAGGTATCTGGCCCCACAAATTACTCTGGAGAAAAAGGAAATGTGAGTTCTTTCCTGGTTTTCTGACCGCTATACAGTGTTTCAGATGAATTCAGGGAAATGATGGGCAGATAAATTCATGCAAATTATTTTATGGGAAATTACAGCTGGAACAAGTTATCACATTTTTATGGATTCCACATCCACAGCCTTTAATGTCAGCTACGCTATTTCATTTTATAATCATGCAAGTGAGTACATCGGGGCCATCTAAGCATTTTCACTTGCCTTCAAAAGAGTTGCAAATACCTGCAAGAGGTTGAAGATACTGTACAATTTAACCTTAAACATTTGGGGCAAAGAGATGCTATACCAGAGCTATGATGTACCTGCATGATTTTGATGACAAAACATATGTATGCTCATTGCAAAAACATGAGGCGTTTAAGTTAATATATCAAAGCTATATAATGCTGTGGTATGTTCAGTACTTTTATTCCTCTTTAAAATTTACAAAAACAAAGATTTGCAAGCACTGCAGAATGGGTTCAGGCCATCCATACTGTGGACCAATATTTTTCAAATGCCATCACATCTCCATCCCTTTCTTGTTTTGAGGCAGGCCTACAAATCCCTTTCTTGTTTCCCACAGAACTACCCTTGGGAGTGTCGGGTTTGAAGCTCCCACAAAGTGAAGTGCCACTGGACTCCCGTGTGCACAGATCTTTTAAGATCTAACCACGGTAGGAAAATCCTTCCCCTAGCTTCAGTGTTGGTCTCCAAGCTCCAATCAGCTAAATAGCCATACCATTATTGCTGCTTTCAAAAAAATCCATGATATTTTTGCTTGAAAGTCCCCCCTTTGCACTTTGAAGATGTGCTGATATGTGTGTTTTTAATCGATTGTATTTAGATTGACCAGGAGTATCAACCCACGACCTGGCTCAGAGATTTACATATAAGGTGAGCGGGACCCGACATGAAAGTGTATTAGTGATGAGCGTGGATTAAGAATTACAGGTACCTCAAACAGAACTGCAGGAAGTCTATTTGAATAGAACAAAATAGCCATGCAAGTACTTACCTTCTGGAGCATTGGCATTATTTTTGGAACATGAGGGACCAAGACAAATTAATTAAAGGTGAAATTTTCTCTTGTACTTCAGCTCCTCTCCTCCACAGCAAGAGGTATCTAACTTCATGCCTGAACGCAATAGTAATGCAAAGGCTTGAGGCAAAATCGTTAGCTGTTCACATCAATGGAATGAAGTTATACGGCTCGCTTCCACCTGAGAGAAGAATCACTTTAAAAGTTTGTGCGTCGCTAATAAGACACAGATGTCACCGTTGGGCAAACAGGGGTAAGACTGTTTTAGTGTTCGTCATGCACCCCTTCCCACAGGCACAGCTGAGCATACCTTAGAGGGGTCTCTCTTTCTGGGGGTTTAATACAGTGCATCATTTTTTTAGCTAGTGACTAAAAGGGGCATTTCCATCCTCTGTCGCAACACTGCGAGAACTCCCTGCAACCCCAATGGGGATCAGAGCCGAGGAACAGGTCCTTAGCTGTTTTAAACCAGCAGAATTTTCTTAATCTCACCGAAATACCTGGATTTCAACACAATGAGGGCCTGGACTATAATACAAATGTACACCGAAGCAGGAGAAATGATCCGCCCGAGCCTGCTCTTCTCCCGCTGAAGAATCTGCTTCCTCACGTGGATGCTAATTGCACACGAACTAGAGCACGTGGATGCCAATCCCCACCCCCAGCTTGTTTGCAGGAGGGTACTTCTAAAGTATTTTGAGATTTCCTTATCCCAAGGACTAAACACATCGGGCTGTCTGCATTCCAGCTAGCTCGAGCTGAAGGAAGAGAAACAAATTAAACACGGATAACAGGAATGTGTTTTACCCTGGCAGTGTGCAGGGCTCTCGTCATGCCAGTCAGACGCCAGCATATGTCAGCAGTCTTTTAAGTTGTTAATAGCACAAAAAAGGGGAAAATTCCTAGCAAAGAGATTCGCTGTGACAAAATCTTTCATGTGTTCATGTGTTGTTCAAAAATTTACATCTTCCAAAGGGTCACTTGATTTCCCACAAAACGCTAATCTCAACTACCTCTTTCTGTACAATTGCTTCCCACATTTCAGTTTCTCTTCCTGACTTAGAAAACACATTTACAAGATATAGTTGGTCAGCTACAGGTCTTCATTGGCAACTTCCCCATGCTAGTTGCTCTGCTAAGCACAACAACAACAACGAGAGAGGCATTTTTTTTTTTTAATTTTTGTGTTTTTAAAAAATTTGTTCTGGAAATCAAATGTGAACAAGGCAGCAGGTTCCCGTGTTTTTCCAGCAATGGTACAACAAGGTAATGGTTGACGTTCTCGGCACAAATCAGTTGTTTACAGGAGTAGGAAGATAGTGTTTATCACAGCTAGCTGCCAAACGTTTAGAGAGTATTATAAGTACCTGCTTCATAAATGAAACAAATAGCAAAACTAAAACAAAAAACTGAAGGAAAGTGATAATTTCTTGCTGTCTGTCTTAAACACAGATCCAGGTAACACAAGGAATACACAGTGTAGACCTCTACCCCACAGTTAGCAACTGCTTACCTATGCAGTGCTGCTTATTTTTGTCAGTTCCTTCGTGTCACTATTACTGTATTAGTCAAGGATTTCTTGCTCCAACTTAATTCAATACTTGAATTTATCATTGTGTATTTGTACAAGAGCAGCTGGAGGTCCCAGTGGAAATAGGGAACGCTTTGTATTAAGTTCCCTACAAACAGAAATCAATAGAAAGTCTTGTTTTTCACTGCTGACATTACTGGTGATCATAGAGTCCGTGGGAAACAAAGTTGGTCATAACAGAATTTTGAACACAAACTATTTTTTCTATGATCTGTCTAAAAACAGTGTTCTTGGACTATGGATGCAGCGAGGAGCTCTGCACAGACAGGGTTAGGTATATTGTCATTAAATAGTCAGGAATAATCAGGACAATTCCACGGTAAGCTTAAATCACCATGGTAGCTTACATGAGTGTTGATCTATCTGGAATATG